>NW_024870852.1:11785000-12492500 GCF_019054845.1 Dipodomys spectabilis
TGAGATTTGAGGGTCCCTGTTTAAAGCCAGGGGCAGGAAAGTCCCTGAAACCCTCATTTCCAATTAACCACCAGAAAAATCAGAAGTGGTACTGTGGCTCAAGTGGTAGAGCACTAGCTTTGAGTTGAAGAGCTGAAGGACCCCACCAAGGCCCATAGTTCAGGTCCCAAGACCCAGAAAAATAAGAACCTCACTTAATATGGTAACAAGAAATGATATAAAATCATTTGCATTGAAACTGTTAGCCCAGAGGCCTCCTCCCTGGTGGCTGAACATGCTCTTTCCCTAGGCTACACTAGGCCCATGTAGTAAGGGCAGTAAATGATTAGCCCCTACCTCCTTTTCCTGAGAGAGCACCCTGTTGGGATATCTAGACCATATAAGGCAGCAAGATCCCCCAAATCCCCGAGGTCGTACAGGTCACCTAAGATGATAGATAGCTGGCATTTCTTACTTCCTCTCACCTGGTGAGATGGGGTCTTGCAGGTCCCCTTACTGGCAATAAACCTTTCCTTTGTTCTTCCTACCTGGATGTCCATGTGGTTTTTTCTGGTTGGGTCTAACTTAGACTAACAGAAACAATCATACGTAGCCTTTAATACATTACAAGCGCTCATTGTATGTACACAATGAACATTTGTACACAAACTAAGTACAGGACTGGAGGGAACTATGGCTTTTTGCTGTCCCAAGTCTGTCCTCCTGGGAGGTCTGGTACTGTAGGGATCTACTTGGGACTTTCACCATGGGGACAGGGAAGCCGTGAGGGTTCTGTGGAAGCAGAAGTGGAAGGAGCTGATGAGCCAGCCTTTTAAATCACTCAAGTTTCCTCAGCCTCAACCGTCCCACACGGATGTTAACTGCTAGACAACTTAAGTGCTGAGACCAGCAGACAGAGATCTAGGTTTCCATTATTCTCCCACTCCATTGGAGATCTCAGTGATCTCTTTGCTACTCCATTCTGACACAGTTGAGAGATATCTACAGACTCAGATGCTGGGGCCATGAAGGATAAGTGCCAACCTGTATGGTCTCCAAGCTTCAGGGTTCATTGAAGACAACAGTGGTCTCGTAGCACACAAAGAAGGGAAACTTCTGAAGTCAATAACTGACCCTTGACCACAACCTACATACATTCCCAGCCTGACCAACAGTAACTATAAGAGACTTGAACTAGTTTTCTTCTTTCTGAGTGGTACTGGGGATTGAGTCTGGTGCACTGAGTAGGTGGGAAGATGTTTGACTGTTGAGCTAGCACACCTCAAGTTTGCCACTGTGCCTAGACCTGCCTGAGTACTAAGGATACTTTCACTAAAGCAATACAGGTAATTAAAACCTCATCGCTGGCTTGGACTCAAGTGTGCATATCCCAATGCAGAATCAGCAGAAAAAAAATAGACAACATGACTCATCTAAAAGTTAGCAATTCTACAATAACAAACTCGAAAGATAATGAAAAGTATGAAATCCCAAAGTACTAAAAATAAATAAATAAGAAAATGATCAATGAAATTAAAGACACCCATAACACCTGAATTAATTCAAAGAGAATAAAAATAAACAATGTAGGAAATGAAAGAGGAATCCAATAAAAAAAAATATATAGGAATCCTAACAAAAATCAAATTAAAGTCCTGGAAATAAAAAGCTGGGTGCCAGTGGCTCATTTCTGTAACCCTAGCTACTCAGGAGGCTGAAATCTGAGAATTGAATTCCAAAGCCAGACTAGGCAGGAAAGTCTTTGACACTCTTACCTCCAACTAACCAGCGGAAAAATCAAGAAATGGAGCTGTGGCTCAAAGTGGTAGAGCACTAATTTTGAGCAAAAAAGTTCAGAGATAGCACCCAGGTCCTGAGTTCAAGCCCCATAACCATCCAAAAACAAAAACAAAAAGCTCAATAAATCAAATAAGAAAGCGCAGTTGACAGCCTCATCAATAAATCAAGTAGAAAACAGAATATCACCGGGCACTGATGTTTCATGCTGTAATTAATCCTAGTTAGGAGGCTGAGATCTGAAGATTGAAATTCAAAGCCAGCCTGGGCAGGAAAGCCCATGAGACCTATTTCCAATAAACTACTCAGAAAAAAAACCATGAGTGGTACTGTGACGCAAAGCACAAAGAGGCTCAGAGACAGTACCCAGGTCCTGAATTCAAAGCCCAAGACCAGGAAAGAAAAGGAAAGGAGAAAGGGAAAAAAAGAAAGGAAGGAAGGGAGGGTGGGAGGGAAGGAGGAAAGAAAGAAAGAGAAAAAAGAAAAGAGAATATCAAGGCTCAAAGACAAGTTAGATGAATTAGAACACTCAGAAAATAACAAAGTAGGGGAGGAATAAGTATGTGCTGAGCGTATAAAAGCCAAACATATAAAGACCAAACACAAAGTTGCTCACATTTGTAATTGTAGATACTTGAGATATTGAGATTGGATGATGATGGTTTGAGGCAAGCCCAGGCAAAAAGTTCATGAGTTCCCATCTCAATCAACAGCTAGACACAATGAGTGTGCCTGTTACCCCCAGCTATGTAGGCAGCTGATTAAGATGAGCATTGTTTCAAGCTAGGCTGAGCATCTCAACAGAAAAAGTTGGGCATGGTAGCATGTACTTAGCATCTCAACTGTGGTGGGAAAAATATGTAGAAGGATCATAATACAAGCTAGCCCAGAAAAAAAAGTGAGGCCCTATCTCAAAAATAACCAGAGCAAGGCAGGTACTATGGCCTGAAATCCTAGCTTCTCAGGAGGCTGAACTCTGAGGATCAACATTTGAAATCAGCCCAGGCAGGAATGTCTTATCTCTTCTCGCCACTAAACTTCTCAGGAAAAGCTGAAGTGGGCTGTGACTCAGTGGTGGAGCACTAGCCTTGAGCGAAAGAAACTCAAGAACAGAATCTAGGCCCTGATTTCAAGCCCCAGGATTTACACCAAAAATAAATAAAAATCCAAAGCTATGCAATACAGAAAAGAAGAGGTATAAGCTAAAAGCATAGAAACATAAATAACAACAGAAAATCTCCTAAAAATCTTAGAACAGAGATGGTTGTTCAAGTACAGAGTCTTGCTTGCCTGCCTGCATTCCTTCTTTCCTTCCTTTCTTTTTTCCTTCCTTCCTTTCTTCTTTCCTTCTTCCTCTCTCTTTTTCTCTCTCTTCTTTCTTTTCTTTTCTTTCTCCCTTTTCCATGCTTCCCTCAAGCCTATAAATATCTCATCTCAGACTCCTAAGTGCTGGAATTACAAGTGTGTGCCATTATGCCCAGCTGAATTTCTGATTTTTTTTTTTTTTTGGTCGATCGTGGGGCTTGAACTCTGGGCTTAGGTGCTGTCCCTGCACTCTTCAGCTCAAGGCGAGCACTCTACTTGAGTGCTTGAGCCACAGCACCACTTCCAGTTTTCTAGTGGTTTATTGGAGATAAGAGTCTCACAGACTTTCCTGCCCAGGCTGGCTTTGAACCGCGATCCTCGGATCTCAGCCTCCAGAGTAAGCTAGGATTACAGGCGTGAACCACAGGCTCAAACCGGCTTGTGTGTGTGCCGGTACTAGGGCTTGAACTCAGGGCCTGGGTACTGTCCCCTTGCTCTTTCACTCGAGGCTAGCTTTCTACCACTTGGGCCAGAGCTCTACTTTTAGCTTTTGGTTACTAAATTGGAGATAAGAGTCTCATGGACTGGCTGGGAAGATGGCTCAGTGGTAGAGCGCTTGCCTTGCATGCCTGAGGCCTGGGTTCGATTCCTCAGCACCACATAAGCAAAAAGAAAAAAGCCGGAAGGGGTGCTGTGGCTCAAGTGGTAGAGCGCTAGCCTTGAGCTGAAGAGCTGAGGGACAGCACTCAAGCCTAGAGTTCAGGCCCCACGACCGGACCCCCCCAAAAAAAAAAAATTTAAAAAAAGAGTCTCATGGACTTTCCTGCCCCAGCTGGCTTCAAACAATGATTCTCAGATCTCAATCTCCTGAGTAGCCTGGATTACAGGTATGAAGTAAGCTGGCTGACTTTTCTTTTTGTAAGACTATTGTTCCCAGTATTTTGTTACAGTGATATATCCCTCCTCTTTTATTTTCAGGAACGGACTGTACGTAACTTGTATAAATTGTTCTTTCTTTCTTCTTCTTTTTTTTTCTTTTGCCAGTCGGGGGGCCTGAATTCTGGGCCTGGGCTCTGTCCTTCAGCTCTTCAGCTCAAGGCTAGTGCTCTACCACTTAAGCAACAGTGCCACTTCCAGCTTTTTCTGCTTATGTGGTGCTGAGGAATCAAACCCAGGGCCTCATGCATGCAAGGCAAGCACTCTACCACTGAGCCACCTTCCCAGCCCTTTTGTTTAAAAGCCGGTTGTGAGGCTTGAACTATGAGCCTGGGCGCTGTCCCTCAGCTCTTCAGCTCAAGGCTAGCACTCTACCACTTGAGCCACAGCGCCACTTCCGGCTTTTTCTGATTATGTGGTACTGAGGAATCGAACCCAGGGCCTCATGCATGTAAGGCAAGCACTCTACCACTGAGCCACCTTCCCAGCCCCTATTCAATTTTTTTTAAATGAACAATGGTCCATTTTGCTGAAGTTGTCAAATTTATGTGTACAGTTATTTGTGGTATTCCCTTATCATCTTTTTGATGTCTGTAGCATCTATATAATGTGTGTGTATAAGTGTGTGTGTGTGTGTGTGTGTGTGTGCGTGCACGCACGTTCCTGGTGTTCTTGCTAAGGTTTTTTACTCAAGGCTGGCACTCTACCACTTGAGCCATAACTCCATTTCCAACTTATTGATGGCTAACTGGAGACACAATGTCTTCTCAGATTTGTCTGCCTTTTCTGTCTTTGATCCTCAATCCTCAGATCACAGCTTCCTGAAGTAGCTAGGATTACAAGCATGAGCCAACAGTACCAGCTTTTTCTGCATTGTAGAAGTATTTATCTTATTGATTTGAGACTTCTATTCTGATGCATTTAGTGTTATAAAATTCCTTTTATACATTTGGTATATATTTTGATATGTTGTACTTCCATTTTATTTATTTATTTATTTAAGTTTGCAAGACCTGGGGCTTGAACTCAGGGCCTGGGCCCTGTCTTGAGCTTCTTTTGTTCAAGGCTAGCGCTCTACCACTTGAGGCACAGCACCACTTTCTGGCTTTTTTCTGTGTATGTGGTACTGAGGAATGGAACCCAGGGCTTCATGCATGCTAGGCAAGCGCTCTATGGCTGAGCCTTCCCAGCCCTGTACTTCCATTTTATTTTATTTTTTGGGTCTGGTCATGGATCCTGAACTCTGGGTCTGGGCGCTGTCCCTCAGCTCTTCAGCTCAAGGCTAGCGCTTTACCACTTGAGCCACAACGCCACTTCTGGCTTTTTTCTTTTTGCTTATGTGGTGCTGAGAAATCGAACCCAGGGCCTCAGGCATGCAAGGCAAGTGCTCTACCACTGAGCCACCTTCCCAGCTCTGTACTTCCATTTTTAATGTTTCTTTTTCTATGCCTTAGATTTCAACTTCCTGAGTAGGTAAGATTACAGGCATGTACCGCCAGTGTCATGCTCAATGTATTTTTAAATTTTCTCTTGAGAATTCCTATGTTGACCTGTGAACAGTTTTGAAGTGTGTTTATAGTTTCCAAGGGTTTGGAGACTTCCCCCCTATCATCTGTTATTGCTTTTTACTTTGATTCCATTCTGATCTGAGAACACATTTCATATGATTTCAATTTCTTCCAATTTGTTGAGATTTCTTTTACGAATGGTTCAGTATGTGGTTATTCGTGATATTCAGTCTTCCAGCACTTGAAACAAATGTATATTCTATTGTTGCTGGATACAGTCAATTAGTTTTGGTTGATTGTATAGCTGAGTTTTTCCAAATCCTTGACTGATTTTCTGATTGTTCTATCAATGGATGAAAGGGGTGTTGCAGTCTCCAACTGTGATTGTGGGTTTATTTCTCCTTTCCAAACCATCAGCTTTTGCATTACACTTTTGTAGCTCCTTTTCTTGTGTGCATACATATTTAGGATTCCTGTGACTTTCCGGTGAATTGACTACTTTTTTATGTGTGTTCTCATCGTGGGGCTTGAATTCAGGGTACTATCTCCGAATATTTCATGCTCAGGCTAGTGCTTGACCTCTTGAATCACAGCTCCACTTTCGTTTTTGTTTTGTTTTGTTTTTTCTTTTGTAGTCAGTTGGAGACAATGAGTCTCATAGACTTTCTTGCCTGGATTGGCTTCTAAATGATATATTCAGATCTCAGCCTCCTGAGTAGCTAGGATTACAGGCCTGGGACACTAATCCTTGGCAGACTGACCCTTCTGTAGTTCTGTAATGGAAAATACACAAGAAATATGAAGGGTAGGTATGCCTTCTTAGTGTCTAGTGCCGATGGAAACTCAAATCCACGTGGCTTTTCTAGAAGAGAATAATTGTCCTTGTAAGGTTGCTTTTAACTGGATAAACATTTTTTAATTTATTTTATTTTATTTATTTATTGTTGCTCATGGGGCTTGAACTCTGGGCCTGGGCACTGTCCCTCAGCTCTTCAGCTCAAGGCCAGTGCTCTACACTTGTGCCACAGCACCACTTCCAGTTTTCTGGTGTTTTATTGGAGATAAGAGTCTCACTGATGCTGGGAAGTGGCTCAGTGGTAGAGCGCTTGCCTTGCATGCATGAGGCTCTGGGTTTGATTCCTCAGCACCACATAAGCAGAAAAAGTTGGAAGTGAAAAAAAAAGAAAAAGAAAAAGTCAGAAGTGGTGCTGTGGCTCAAGTGGTAGAGCACTAGCCTTGAGCTGAAGAGCTGAGGGACAGTGCCCAAGCCCAGAGTTCAAGCTCCACGACCGATCAAAAAAAAAAAAAAAAAAAAAGTGGTAGAGTGCTAGCCTTGAGAAAAAGTGCTCAGAGACAGTGCCTAGGCCCAAAAAGAAAAAAAAAAAGAGTCTCACTGACTTTCCTGCCAGGGCTGGCTTTGAACTGCAATCCTTAGATCTCAGCCTCCTGAGTAGCTAGCTACAGTCATGAGCCATCAGTGTCTAGCAGGATAAGTATTTTAAATGGCATTGTACACACTGTTAATATACAGGTATCATCAGATACTGCATTTGGAAAACTTTCATAAATGTCACTGGTAATGGCCAAGCAAGACTTCTCCCACACTTTTTTCGATCAAACAATTCTAATTTAAGGACTTTATCCCAAAGTTGTACCCACAAGTGAATGAAATGATGTGAAAGCCCAAAGATTAGAAACAGTCTGAATACTCTTCAGTAGACGTACTGGATAAGTGTACAGTCCACACCGAGTTTTGGAAGAGGTTGATTAATATGGAAAAGTCCTCATGCCTGTAATCCTGTAACACATTGTAACAGATGTGTTACAGTAGCGCGGGAGAAGGGCTATTGTGTATGTAAAAGCAAGGAAAAAAAGAAAAGAAAAGAAAAAGCAAGTATTTATCTATATGTAAAAAATAAAATAGACATCCGTTTAGAAACTGTATAACCATCGCTCTGGGAGGACTGTCAACGGATCACTCACACACACACACACACACACACACACACACACACACACACACACACACACACACGCCAAGTCCTGGCTCTGTGACGCAGGACACCAGTCCCTCTGGACCTTGGTACCTGCCCGGCCCCTGTTTGCTTTTTCAGAAGCCAGGGTTCCTGCCGCGAGGGGGCGGGGGGCGGAGAGGACACTAGCTTGTCCATTGGCCGCGAGGCGCCCCCCTCCCCCCCCCCGCCCCCACCGGGCCATGTCTCCCCGGGCTCCAAGTCTGGACCCGAGGTGAAGGCCTGCAGTCTAGGCGACGCCGGCTGGGGGAGATCGGGCTGGATTCAGCGATTTGGGGAGGACCCTTAAACACGTGGAAAGCCTCCCTCAAGGTGATTTCATTCCCCGGTTTCCCCGCCGCCCCCTCGCCCCCAGGACCCCTGCCTTGGGTAAAACGCGATCGATCTGGATTCGCCCGGGGAGGGCGGCACCTGGGCCCCTGGGGCCGGCCGGAGTGTCGGGGCGGATCCCTGACCCGGGATCGCCCAACCCCAGCTCCTCCCATCCCAGGCGGCTCAACCAGAGGTAGAGTCGGGGCTGGGGGAATCCGGGGAGCCGCAGCCTTTCCACCTGTGAGCGCGCGTGTCATTCGACACGTGTGTACGGGTCCGGCTCTGTCTGTCCCTCTAGTTCCAAAAAGGTGAGAAAGGTCAGGCGCCGGGCCCCCAGTGTCCCGGCTGGGTACCTGACGCACAGTCTTGGGGTACCGAGGGCTGCGGGTGCCCGTGGCCCCAGCTGTGAAACTCCGGGGTACGAGTCTCTGAAGGCCCGGGTAGGACCCGATGCGCCCCCCGCCCCGCCCCGCCCCGTCCCTACGCTCTCCAGCCCGCTGGGCTTCCACCCTCCCGTGACTCGGTTAACGTTTGCTAAGAGCCTGGCCCCGGGACGGGATCGATCACGTGGGGGGGGGGCTGCGCTCCCCTTCACCCCACTGAGCAATGCAAATGAGCGCGGATGCTCTGAGGGCGTGTGAGGGGGGAGAGGAGGAGGGAGGGGCCCTGGCCGGATCTGTCCAGAATGGGGGTGAGGGTGCCTAGAGCAGGCTTTAAGGAGTGGGGATCGCAGCCCCTGGCTGGGGAGCTACGAGCGCCCGCGATCCACCCCGCCGCCCCTCCGCCCCTCTGCCCCAAGGCCCCACCGCACACTTGGACCTGGGAGGTCAGCCCTTTGCCGGGCTCCAGTCGCCTTTACCCGACTCTGCCAGGAGAGGACGCCCTGCCCACGGCTTTGGCTCCAGCCTGCGGCAGTCAAACCCCTCCCTGCGGTGGGGCCGGGTTTGGAAGACTGCCATCCTTAATCCTCCCAGCTGCCCGGGGAGAAACGCAGCGAATGACTCCCTCCCACAAAAGAAGAAACGGAGGCCCGGAGAAGCGTTGGCCGGCCTTGCTAGTGAGAGGCCTTTTGTTTTCAAGGCCAGGGGAAACATCTGCTCTGAGCGACCGTAGAGACTAGATATAATACTTGCTGACATTATGACTTCTTACTCTCTCCACAGTTCTAAACTCTCGTGTGTGTGTGTGTGTGTGTGTGTGTGTGTGTGTGTGTGTGTGTGTGTGTGTGTGTGTGTGTGTGTGTTAAGGAGACTTGAAGTCAAGGCCAGGCCACTGTCCCTTAGCTTTGGCTGCTCAATGCCAGTACTCTTCCCCTTCCTTTTTATTTTTTTGGTGGTTAATTGGAAATGAGTCTCAAGGGCTTTCTTGTCCTGGGTTCAAATCATAATCCTCAGACCTCAGCCTCTGGGATAGTTAGGATTACAGGCATGAGCCACCAGTGCCTGGCATTCTAAACTCTTTAGCCTCCCTAAAAGGAAGATGCTCCAGAATTACTCATCTTACCATAGAAAACAGAGGCCCATAGCGGTGATTTTCCCACAGTCAAGAAGTTCCACACTGGTAAGTGCTCTCACCCTGCTCCCCAGCCCCACACCACACCACACCACACACATGTATTTGAGAGTACCAGAAGCTCAGACACAAAAGGCAGGAGACAAAGCTTAGGGAGCCCCACTTAGTGAATATGTACACTCACTTATGCAAACCCTCACACTTACTCACTCACAAACTCACTGCCACACAAAAACACACATACTCAGACTCCCGCATATGCACTCACACACTGTAAAAACACTCTTAACAACTCAGGTGTGGTGACACACACCTGTGCTCCCAGCACTTGGGAAACAGAGGCAGTAGATCTGGATTTGAGGCCAACCTAAGCTACCAAACAAGATCTTGTCTCAAACAAACTACACAAAAGTTAGATGCCTATGGCTTACGCCTATAATCCTATCTCTTCTGTTGGCTGAGATCTGAAGTTCAAGGTTTGAAGCCAGCCTGAGGGAAGAAAAATCTGTGAGACTCTAATCTCCAATTAACTGCTAAAAAGCTAGAAGTGCAGGTGTGTATGGCTGGCCAGCTTTGAGCAGAAAAAAAGCAAGTGAGAGTATAAGGCACTGAGTTCAAGCCCCAGTACCAGCACATAAGCTGACCCTTCCCCAAATAAAAATGTATATAGATATGAATATTTACACTGACACACTTTAATACATTCAGTCACACACATGCTTATACACACTGTCAGGCTAGACGAGGATCTGCTCTTCACCTTCAATCTGTGCTGTATTTGCCACAGTGCTAAGGCTGAGGTTTAGCCAGTGACCTGACTGACATCCCTCCCTTCTTCCCTTCCATTCATCCCACAAACATGTTTAACAGCCACTCCTGTGAGCAACCAAGGAACTCAAATAACTCAGACCAGACCCTGCCCTCAAGGAACTTCCTAACGAGTCTAGGAAGGAAAGACTCACCAACCATCACTGAAGGACTTGCCTCTCCCCTCTTGACCGATCATTTTATATATCTGAAGATGGAATATGAAGAATTGACGCCCCCCCCCACCCTATTGTCCCAGGTCCATTCAGATGATAGGCAAAATCCCAAGTATGTGCGAACTTGTTTGAAGTGCAGCAGGGCAATCCACCTAAGCCCAGCTATAAACATCCCATGGTGGGCCCAACTGAGCCCTCCCCCCTCCCTTGACCTAGTGGCTTTTTCATTAGCCTCCCCTTCCTTGCTCAGACCTCCTATAAAAACCCAGCTCCTGTCCCAATTCTCTGGCACAACCTCCAACGCCAAGGGAAGGCCTGTGCCCCTCACCGTTCCTCAATAAACAGTCCTCACCTGTTGATGATCGAGTCTGGCCTATTCCTTTTCCATTCTCCTCCATTTTCCCAACAATCACCACACAGGTTACTGCTGCCAGGGCAGGTCTGAGCAAAGTATTCAGAGTGGAGGAGGGAATTATTCACCAGGCTTAGGACATAGAGGCCTCCCAAGGGAAGAGCTGCCCACTCAGTTCATTTGAATGATCCAGGTAGAGAGGGACAATTGAACTGGTTAGTTGTAGAATCAGGCTCTGCAGACGGCCCTGCTGACCCTAAATGGAAGCTCAGAGTGCCAGGGCCCTGCTTCATCCACTATGGATATTTCTGCTTCACACACACACACCCCTTCACCCAGCACTGAAGGAGATGTTGACGTGAGCACCATCCTCCGTACACCCTCCAAAATTCATGTGAGTGCCCTGGTGCCTCTTTTATCTGTGTCTCCAGGGAATGAACAGGCTGCTCTGCCAAAGGAGAACTTCTAAGGAAGCGAGGTTTGCTCATAAGGACCACACAGCTGGATTGTGGTTTGGGCCAGACAGCTTTGCAGAAGGTTATTATTTTTGTCTCCAGATTCCTCACTGAGGACTGAAAATTTTTGATAGTCATGCAGGCTGGATACCAGTGGCTCATGCCTGTAATTGTAGCTACTCAGAAGGCTGAGATCTGAGGATCATGATTCAAAGCCAGCCTGGGATGGAAAGTCTGGAAGACTCTGTGTGTGTGTGTGTGTGTGTGTGTGTGTGTGTGTGTGTGTGTGTGTGTGTGCGCACACGCGCACGCGCACGCGCATGTGTGCTAGTCCTGGGGCTTGAACTTAGAGCATTTTTGCTCAAGGATAGTGCTCTACTACCTGAGTCACAGCTCCACTTCTGAATTCTTTTTTTGGTGTTTAATTGGAGATAAGAGCTTCATAGACCTTCCTGTCTGGGCTGGCTTCAAACTGAGATTTTTAGATCTCAGCCTCCTGAGTAGCTAGGATTCAGGTGTAAGCCACTGGAACCCAGCTTCAGTGAAGCTTGTATCCCCAATTAACTACCCCAAAAAAGCCAAAAATAAAGATGTGGCTCAAGTGAAAGAGCACTAGAGAAAAAAAAAAGCTCAGGGACAGCACCCAGACCCTGAGTTCAAGCCCTCAGTAGTGGCATAAAAAAGTAGGCCATGTATCCATCTAGGTCAGCAACCAAACCTTAGGCATCTCTGCATTGCTACAACCACCTTAGGGCCTGGCTCAGGACAGCTCCCTGGTCAACCTTTGCAGAAAGGAATGGATGACACATGGGTCTGAACATAAGTCGTTACATGGAAGTCATTAGGGTGTTTGCTCCATAGCTTTTTCTGATGGTTTGACATCGTTGTTGGAGATTGGTGTTTACACAGAAACTCTTATTTCTAGCTTCTTTTGAAAAAATGATCAGAAAATCTGAAAACTGAGCCTACATTGTCATACAGTAATGGATGGGCAAGCTGTGGGTTGCCCTCTTTTCATGAGGTATCCCCATCCATGGTCCACTCCAGTTGTTAAACCAACCTGAGCCCTGACAAACGTCTTCTCAATAGCCTAGGATCTTTGTAATGAACATGGGTCACTCTCATTTGCATCTCTCTGAGATGTTTCCCTCCATGCTAGATGTCCCTATGCTGCCAGGGCTTCCTGAATACTTGTGCAGGTTATGATTTACCTGTCTTCCCCTCATCAGCTATCACTTCCTGTTGATGTCTCTGAGGCCACTCTCATTTCCTGCTTCCTCCCTAGAAGTTAAACCTGCCCAGCCAAAGGCAAAGGTGGCTAGACTGGACAGAGCCACATGAAGAACCATTTCCACAGACAATTTCTAGGAACCAAGATGGTTCCTAGACTCTGTGCTAGAAACATGTGCAGAGATGATGTTGTGAGATAAATGGTACTCCATCCAGAAGATATGTCTTCCTGGTAGCTGTATGACCCTTATTTGGAAAAAAGGTCTTTGTGGATGTAATTGAGTTAAGGAATTTGAGATAAAATCATTCTGGATGCCGGGTGCTGGTGGCTCACACCCATAATTCTAGCTTCTCAGGATGCTGAGATCTGAGAATTGCAGTTCAAAGCCAGCCCAGGCAGGAAAGTCCTTGAGACTCTTATCTCCAATTAACCACTCAAAAATTAGAAGTGGAGCTGTGGGCTCAGAGTTGTAGAGGGCAAGCCTTGAACAGAAGAGCTTAGGGTCAATGCTCAGGCCCTAAGTTCAAGCCCCATAACCCCCCAAAATAAAAAGATCATTCTGGATTAGAGAGGATCCTAAATCCAAGGTTGAATGATTTTTTTTTGCCAGTCCTGGGCCTTGAACTCAGGGCCTGGTCACTGTAGCTGAGCTTCTTTTGCTCAAGGCTAAAACTCTACCACTTGAGCCACGGCTCTACTTCTGGCTTTTTCTGTTTATATGGAACTGAGGAATGGAACCCAGGGCTTCTTGCATGCCAGCTGAGCACTCTACCACTCTACCAACGTTCCCAGCCCCTGTTGAATGATCTTGTAAGAGAATGGAAGGGACAAATACTGAAATGACCACCCAATGAAGACAGAGACAGACTGAAATGAGCATCTACCATTAATGAATGCCAAGGATTGCCAGCATTAGGTGTAAGGTCCGCTCCTGGATGGCTAGCAGACTCCACCCTCCTCGCAGCAAAGTCTCCACCCAGTACCTGCGTTACCTAGGCAACTGGAACACCTGGAAGAGGTCACATCTGCATCCGCTGAGGTCACATCTGAATTTGATGTGGCCACACCTTTCTCCGCCCATACCGTACATAAGGCCTAGCCCAGGCCCAGAAGCGCTCTTGCTCTTGTTTTCTAGCTCTCTTGCTCTTGCTCTTGTTTTCTAGCTCTCTTGCTCTTGCTCTTCTTTTCTACCTCTCTCTGCTCTCTCTCTGCTCTAGCTCTTTCCTCTCTCTTTCCCAGCCACGTGGAGTGCCAACCTTGCCTGGTCCCAGCAGGTCTACTGAATAAACCTACCCCTTACCTGAATACCACGTGAGTGCTACTGTTCTTACCCCTCTCTCTGCTCTTTTCTAGCTCTTTCCTCTCTTTCCCAGCTCTCTCTCATTCCCAGGCCTTTCTCAGCCACGTGGAGTGCCAACCTTGCCTGGTCCCAGTAGGTCTACTGAATAAACCTCCCCCTTACCTGAATACCACGTGCGTGCTGGTGCTGTTCTTACTCGGCTACCTCTTTTTAAAACCTAACATTAGGATCACCAGACCTATCCAGGTATTGGTGGCTCACACCTGTATTCCTAGCTACTCAGGAAGATGAGAACTAAAGATTGTGGTTTGAAGTAAACCGAGGCAGAAAAGTCCATGAGACTCTTATCTCCAATTGACTAGCAAAAATCCAAAAGTAGAAACGTGGCTCAATTGGTAGAATGCCAGCCTCAAATGGAAAAGCCAAATATGGGTGCACGGCCCCTAACACACACACACACACACACACACACACACACAACAAACACACGGGTCACAAAAACTAGGAGAGGTGTGAGACAGATTTTCCTTCAGAGTGTCTAGAAGGAACATGATTTTGGACTTCGAGCCTCAGGAACTGTGGAGAATTGATTTCTGTTGTTTTAAGTGGTACTTTGTTTTGGCAGCTGTTGGAGCCTAATAGCAATGGAAAGGGGAAAAGAAGATGGAGGAGGGAGGTAGAGTAGAAGTCTAACATGGAGAGTGACTCAGTTTTTCTTGTCCCCCTGAGAGAGAAAGCTGAGGTGCCAGGGGCAGTAGTGAGAATAGCTCAATTATCGCAATCACTACCCTAGGGACATCAGTGCTGAGAGAAGGAGTTGCTCTGGTTAGCTATGGCTGGTTGTCAGTTGCCTGGGTGGTTGCATCTCCCAGAGGGGAAGTGGATGCAAAGGCCAGGACCTTCAAGAGTAGAGAGAAGAAGGAGGGCGTGGGACGTGTCTTCTCAACAAAATGGTAAGAGAAGGTTGGATCCGACCTTCATCTTAGCCTGTTTTCCATATTCAATTCATATTCCGTATTGAATGTCATTATTCATAGGCACTTGTTAGGTACCAGGATGGTGTTAATAACTGATATTTCATTTCCTCTTCTATAATAGAGATGAAGTTGTACAAGATGACCCCAAAAGTCTTTTTTTTAGGACATTGTGTGGTTTTAGTTGCCAACCTGGATCTTGAAAAACCAACTTTTTTTTGTGGGGGGGGTCCGGTTGTAGGGCCTGAACTCTGGGCCTGGGTGCTGTCCCTCAGCTCTTCAGCTCAAGGCTAGCACTCTACCACTTGAGCCACAGCACCACTTCCAGCTTTTTTCTCTTTGCTTATGTGGTGCTGAGGAATCGAACCCAGGGCTTCATGCATGCAAGGCAAGCACTCTACCACTGAGCCACCTTCCCAGTCCCAACAGTAAACCTTTCAACATCTTGATGGATGCTCCTAGCGTCCTGTGAGTGCCAGTGCTGGGACTATGAGACATTTTCCAGAAGAGGAAATGGAGGTTTAAATAGGTTTAAGTAATCAGTTTCAGGGGTGTAAATCAGCTTCCAGCTTGAAGAGCTTGAGTGTGAGAGCCCCAAGCTGAGCTATGAGACCCAAAAGGATTGGGAGTTTGGACAGTCCTTTCCCAACATATTCTCAGAACAAGGAGAGTTTCCTGAATAGGTCAACCAATCTTGGCTTGATAGGAATTCAGATTTCTTTTTTTTTTTTTTGTTTTGGGTCCAGTTGTGGGGCCTAAACTCTGGGCCTGGACACTGTCCCTCAGCTCTTCAGCTCAAGGCTAGCGCTCTACCACTTGAGCCACAGCGCCACTTCTGGCTTTTTTCTTTTTGCTTATGTGGTGCTGAGGAATCGAACCCAGGGCCTCAGGCATGCAAGGCAAGCGCTCAACCACTGAGCCACCTTCCCAGCCCAGGAATTCAGATTTCTATCCTGGATATAGGCTAAATAGACCCCAAACTTTCTGGGAGCTTTGAGGATAGACAAAAATCTATTCAAATTGTAGTCATTTACTGCTTACCTCTACTTCCTACAATAAGGAAGTCATTTATCACTTGAATAAGATGTATCACATGATTGGTGCTTGTGACTTCAATATTGTTACCTCGTAAAAAGGACCTTGGACACCTGAAGCTAGCAAAAGGCTTCAGGCCCCTGGTGCCCCAAACCTCAGTTCCACCATTTGGTCTCTGTTATTGTCTTGTCCTCAGTCACAGTAGGTTGTGACACTTGAGCCCATGTAAGGAGATTGGGGATGATCAGATTATGGGGGTTGTGCGCTGAGATCTTAGATGTTGGGGACAGAAGAAAAAGGCAAAGACTAGCATTGCTTCTCCATGGTGGTCTGAGGCTGATTGTACAGTAACTCCCCCTTCCTCCTAGAGTTTGGCCCTTGCTGCCTAACCAGTCACTTGTACCCATAAAATATTGGCAATCAAGTTGGGTGTTGTCGAGAGCCCTGCAGGGAGTCTCTCTGCATGATAAGCTTGACTATCTCGCTGGAACATCTCTCAAGGCTATTTACAGAATCTGGTCTTTGCATCCTGCCCCAAACAAAGACCAGGTAGCTGCTATTGACCACCTTTTCACATTGCCCTAAGCAAGCATCCTGCAGCTGCTACGCCCAATGAAAAAGCTTCCTTATTCTAAGCATATAAATACCCCTGTGTGAAAAATAAAATTTGGCAGCTTGATCAGAATCCTTGTCTTGCTGTCCTTCTTCGTGTCTCTTGTCCCTTCATTCCTTCTCGCTTAGGTTCACTGCCCTGGTTGAAGTCCTGCGGGTCGGGACAACTGGCGCCCAACGTGGGGCACGAGCCTCTGACTGAGGAAGGAACGCCGTCCTCCGGGAAAACTTGGCCAAGTACAGTCCGAGATCGCGAGATCGCCTCGACAGACCCCACCGAGAGACAGATCCAGGAGGAGAGTGGGGACGGCGCATGGTAAGTGGCCCACTATGGGACAAGCAATATCGTCACATGATCTATTTCTGTCAGACCTCAGGGAGGCCTTCAAGACACGGGGAATGCGGGTTAAGAAAAAGGATTTAGAATTATTTTTCTCATTCATAGAGGACTTGTAGGAATCATAGATGCAAAAAGATGGCAAAGAGTAGGAGATTATTTAACAGATTATGAAACCTTTGGTTCAGAAAAGGTTCCTGCTACGGCCTTTTCCTATTGGAATTTGATTAATGACATTTTAAAATGTTCTCTGTTTGATAGTGGAATTTTAAAACTTGTAAAAACGGGAGAGGAGGTTCTCCAAAATGCCTCTCGGCCCCCCGCAGCTTGCCCATCGGTTGTATTAGATCTTGAAACTCCTTCTCAAAAGGTAGATGAACATTATTATCCTATACCCCAGGCAGCCCATTCCCCTCAGAATAATTTAAATCCCGAGGAGGAGGCCACCCTGGAAGAGGAGGCGGCCCAATATCGTCAGCCTGATTGGCCCCCCGTATTCAGTCACCCCCTACCTCAGACTAAACCCTCTACCTCAAATATTCCGCATTCCTCCTATGCGCCCCCTCCCTTTTGTAACCCGGCCTTTCAAGGGCCCACTGCCCCTCCTGATCCAGATGTTTTTTCTCCCCCCCTTTTACCTAACCTGGCACCTTTACGCGAGACTCTTCAACATAGGCGAGAACACCTTCAACTTTTAAAAGAACTGCGGTCCCTTGATTATGAACTCCGCATACTGGCCTTGGCCGATACTCCAAAAACGCCTGATAAAATTAAGGTTAGATCAGGCCATCAATCAGTTCTCGCCTTTCCAGTAACTCGGAGCCAGACAGATAGGGCCTCAGAGGGTGAGGAGGATGAATCAGAAGAGGAGGAAAAGGAGGATGAAGAGCAGGATACTGGGGATGAAGAGGAACAACCCACCCAGGGAAAAGGCCAACAAGAGTATAAGAGGCTTAGCCTCCGGTTTGTTGAAAAGCTTAAAAATGCATGTGCCCAATATGGCCCGACTGCCCCTTATACGTTAGCCTTGTTAGAAAACCAAAGTGCGCGCTGGCTCACCCCTAATGATTGGAAGTTCCTGGCCCGTGCCACCCTTAGTGGGGGTGATTTTGTTTTATGGAATGCGGACTTTAAGGAACAATGTAGAGAGACCGCGCAAAAAAATTTGGCTAAAACATCTTCAAAAACCTGGACCTATACTAAACTTTTGGGTAATGCACCCTTTGATTCCAATGCTAAACAGGCACGCTTTCCTACTGGACTTTTGGCACAAATTCAAAACGCTGGCCTTTATGCTTGGAAGCGTCTCCCTCAAAAGGGATCGGCTACTACTTCCCTGGCAAAGGTTAGACAGGGGCCAGAGGAACCCTACAGTGACTTTGTCTCGCGGCTTAACTTGGCTGCCGAAAGGCTTCTTGGGCCAAGTGAAAGTGAAGGTGCCTTTGTTAAACATCTTGCCTTTGAAAATGCTAATCCGGCATGTCAAGATGTCCTCTGACCACATAAAAACAAGGGTGACCTCTCTGAGTTCGTCAGGCTTTGTGCTGGAGTAGGAACTGCTCACACCATGGGGCTCGCCATAGGTGCTGCTTTTACCAAGGCATTTCAAGGTTCAGTCCCCAGCTCGCATACTTGCTTTAATTGTAAACAACCTGGTCACTTTGCGCGTGAATGTCCCTTCGGCAAACAAAGCCAAGGGGCAATGCCCTCCCAAGCTACAGGTAGACCACTCCCTGCCATTCTTTGTCCCAAATGTGGTAAGGGCCATCATTGGGCCAACGAATGTAGATCCAAAACAAATGCCCTTGGACAGCCCATTCTCTCTCGGTTTTCGGGAAACTTCCCTCGGGGCCAGCCCCTGGCCCCGACCATCCCCAAGACAAGCCCAGGGGCAATAGGGTTTGTCCCCTCCCAAACTCCCAGTCCTACACAAGCCCCCCACCTCTCTCCACAATTGCCTCCCTCCAGCGGGCAACCCCAGGCAGTGCAGGACTGGACCTCTGTGCCGCCACCGACACAGTACTAGACTCTGTACAAGGACCTCAAATAATACCCACTGGGACCCTGGGACCCCCTCCGTCTCATATGTGTGCCCTTATTCTTGGAAGAGCCTCTGCTACCTTACAAGGTGTCCAAGTTTTTCCTGGTATTATTGATAATGATTATACAGGAGAAATAAAAATTTTGGCCACGGCCATTAATGGGATTGCAGCTATTCCAGCTGGAACTAGGCTTGCACAATTGATACTGCTCCCATTAAATTCAGGGGAT
The DNA here is from genome assembly GCF_019054845.1 of Dipodomys spectabilis. NCBI lineage: Eukaryota > Metazoa > Chordata > Mammalia > Rodentia > Heteromyidae > Dipodomys > Dipodomys spectabilis. Next base: position 11,803,933 of record NW_024870852.1, read on the forward strand.
TCTTCCACTGCTCAGACCACACCGCGAGGAACTGCTTCTTTGGGGTCTTCTGATGCGTATTGGGTTCAGCCTATCACTCTAAAAAGACCCACCCTCACCCTGCGAATTACCATTCCCCTACATCCTGAGGACAGACCCTATTTTGCCTTTAGCCTTCCTCGCATTAACTTTCAAGGCCCCATGCAAAGATTTCAGTGGAAGGTACTTCCTCAAGGTATGGCTAATAGCCCTAGCCTTTGTCAAAAATATGTTGCCCAGGCAGTGGACCCTGTGAGAAAACGATGGCAGCGCGTCTGTATATTACATTATATGTATGACTTGTTGCTTGCTGCACCTGACACCCACGAACTTAGAAACTGCTATTTAGACCTTTATAAAGCCCTTACTGCCCTGGGACTACAGGTTGCCCCCGATAAAGTTCAAACACAGGATCCCTATACTTATTTGGGTCTAGAACTCCAAAATAATCAAATTCGGGTTCCTCAAATTCAACTTCATTTAGACCATCTTCACACCCTTAATGATTTTCAAAAGCTGCTTGGAGATATTCAATGGCTTAGGCCATACCTAAGGTTGTCCACCAGCGTGCTTTTGCCTCTTAATGAGATTTTAAAAGGGGATTCTGACCCCTCCTCTCCTCGCAAGCTTACTCCCAATGCTCGAAATGCTTTAACCCAAGTTACTGAGGCCATTGCCCAGCAGTTTGTTACACAGATTTCCTATAATCTTCCTCTGGTCTTAATTATTTTACATACCCCTCATACACCCACAGGATTGTTTTGGCAACAGATTCCCCACTCCAATAATAAGGGCAGCCCCCTGCTTTGGGTCCATTTACCCACCACATCCCCCAAGGTTATTGCTGTTTACCCTGCCCAGATAGCCTCTATCATTATCAAAGGTCGCTTGCTTTCTCGACAATATTTCGGCAAGGACCCTGATACCATTTTAATTCCATACACCAAAGACCAGACTCAATTTTTACTCCAGACTGGGGATGAATGGGGCATCGCCCTGTCAGGATTTTTAGGACTAATTGACAATCATCTCCCCAATGATCCCCTTTTACACTTCGCCCAGCTACATCCATTTGTTTTTCCCAAGGTTACTCAAAAGGCTCCCATTCCTCAAGCCCTCACTGTCTTTGCAGTGGCTCAAGCAATGGCCGTGCAGCCTTTGTTGTTAACAACCATACCACCACCTTTGATGCCCCTTACCAATCAGCCCAGCTTGTGGAGTTATTTGCTATAACACAGGTTTTTATGACGTTTTTTGATAAGCCTATTAATATTTATACAGATAGTGCTTACATTGCTCATTCTGTTCCCTTGCTAGAAATTTCACCCGCTATTAAAACTTCTTCCAATGCGGCATTTTTATTTACTCAGCTTCAACAGCTAATTCAGGCCAGGAGACATCCGTTTTTTCTGGGACACATTAGGGCACATTCTGATCTCCCTGGCCCTCTTACACAGGGTAACGCTCAAGCTGATGCGGCCACTCGTTCCATTTTTCCGGTTTTTGTTGGGTCTGTCCAAAAGGCTACAGAATTACATAATCTCCACCATCTAAACTCCCAGAGCCTTCGGTTGCTTTGTAAAATTACTAGACAGCAAGCACGGGAGATAGTAAAGGCATGCCCTGCCTGTGTTGTCTCCCTTCCTGTACCACACCTGGGTGTTAACCCCCGTGGACTGCTACCCAATCAAATCTGGCAAATGGATGTTACCCATTTTCCTGAATTTGGAAAAACAAGATATATACATGTCTCCATAGACACATTTAGCGGGTTTGTTTTTGCTTCACCACACTCAGGAGAAACTGCCAAAGATGTTCTCTCTCACCTTGTTCTAGCCTTTTCTGTAATGGGAAAACCAGCCCACATAAAGACAGACAATGGCCCAGCCTATACCAGTGCCAAGTTTAAACAGTTTTGTGCTATTTTTCAGATTTGTCATACTACTGGGATTCCCTATAACCCCCAAGGTCAGGGCATTGTAGAACGAGCCCACCACACCCTAAAAACCTGGCTTACTCGCCTCAAAGCCTCTGCCTTTTCATTTTCCACTCCTAGGGATCGCCTTAGTCATACATTGTTCGCCCTTAATTTTCTAACTCTGGACAATGAAGGCCACTCGGCAGCTGACAGGCATTGGCACCCATCTTCCAGTTCTGCCCACCCGTCTGTCATGTGGTGAGACCCCCTTACAGGCAAATGGAAGGGCCCAGATCCTGTTCTTATCTGGGGGCGAGGTTCAGCCTGTATTTTAGATCAAGAACAAGCGGCCCCAAGGTGGCTGCCAGAATGCTTGATAAAACAGGTGAATGGCTTACCACAACCCAGGGGAAGCCTTCCCCCCGAGGATGATGCCTTTTCTCTTGCAGATGCAGCTAGAACTCCAGACATGGACCATCCTGTTTAAATTTATTAAATAACAGATTAATCTCTTGGTTTCTAAGCCCATACAGGTTCATCACCATCGCCTTGATATGGCAGACCGCAGCATCGAGATCTAGGATTGACCCCAGGCTTTTAATTAATGTTTTGCCATGAGCTTGTTCCAGTGGGAAACAGCCCTCCTTTTTTTCTTATTTAGAAAACCCTCCTTATTCATAACTCCTGACCATTCAACGGGCAAGACCTATTGCCATAAGGGATAGGTTCGCCCCTCCTCCTATAGGCCCCTCCGCTTGGGGGAGGATGCACCTATGGGAGGAAGAAAAAATGCTCTAATCAAGGGTGCAGGTAAGACTGCAGGGGGATGGATCCGCGAGATCCCAAAACCCAAGACCCCTGAGTGGCAAGCTCTGGTGCATGACGGTTGGCATGCATACCCACAAGCCGTCTCCTCAAAAAACATGCCAAGGTCTGTAAAATTCCCCTCCCCGAGTGAGGACGCTCGCTCGGAGCGGAGAAAAACCCTGGGCCCTTAGAGGAACAGAGCCTCTGTCACCCCCTCAAAAAGAGCACCAACAATTGATGGTCAATTTTCTAAATAAGAAAGGGGGAGATGTCGAGAGCCCTGCAGGGAGTCTCTCTGCATGATAAGCTTGACTATCTCGCTGGAACATCTCTCAAGGCTATTTACAGAATCTGGTCTTTGCATCCTGCCCCAAACAAAGACCAGGTAGCTGCTATTGACCACCTTTTCACATTGCCCTAAGCAAGCATCCTGCAGCTGCTACGCCCAATGAAAAAGCTTCCTTATTCTAAGCATATAAATACCCCTGTGTGAAAAATAAAATTTGGCAGCTTGATCAGAATCCTTGTCTTGCTGTCCTTCTTCGTGTCTCTTGTCCCTTCATTCCTTCTCGCTTAGGTTCACTGCCCTGGTTGAAGTCCTGCGGGTCGGGACAGGGTGTCAGTGGCTCACACCTGTAATCCTAGCTAATCAGAAGACTGAGATCTAATGATCACAGTTTGAAGGCAGTCTGGGCAGGAAAGTTGGTGAGATCCTTTTTCATTTTTGTGGTTCATGGAGCCTGAACTCTGGGTCTGGGCACTGTCCCTGTCCTCTTCAGCTCAAGGCAAGCACTCTACCACTTGAGTCACAGCAACACTTCTGGCCTTTTCTGCTTATGTTGTGCTCAGGAATCGAACCCAGGGCCTCACATATGCAAGGCAAGCACTCTACCACTGAGCCACCATTAGCCCTGGTGAGATTCTTATCTCCAATGAACCATCAAAAAATCAGAAGTAGAACTGTGGCTCAAAGTGGCAGAGCAAGCTAGGCAGTGGTGGCTCAAGCCTGTAATCCTAGCTACTTAGGAGGCTGAGATCTGAAGATTGTGGTTCAAAGCCAGCCTGGGCAGTAAAGTCCATAAAACTCTTATCTCCAATTAACCACCAGAAAACTGGAAATGGCACTGTGGCTCAACTGATAGAGTGTTTGCCTTGAGCCAAAAAGCTCAGGAACAGCACCCAGGCCCAGAGTTTAAGCCCCACAACTGACAAAAAAATTTTTTTTATTTGAAACAAACAAACATTGGCATTCACCTGTTATTACCTCTTGGTTTGGGCAGTGATTGGGTTCAGATAGGCAGTTTTAGTCACATGGCAGCTAGGCTGGACTCATCTTGAAGATCTCTTTTGTTGTTGGTGGTGGTGGTTGTGGGACTTCAACTCAGGGCCTAGGCACTATTACTGAGCTCTTTTTGCTCAAGGCTAGAATTCTATTACTTTTTTGTGTGTCTGTGTCTGTTATGGGGCTTGAACTCTGGGCTTGGGTGCTGTCCCTGCGCTCTTCAGCTCAAGGCAAGCGCTCTCCCGCTTGAGCCACAGCACCACTTCCAGTTTTCCAGTGGTTTATTGGAGATAAGAGTCTCACAGACTTTCCTGCCCCGATGGCTTTGAACCGTGATCCTCAGATCTCAGCCTCCTCAGTAGCTAGGATTACAGATGTGAGCCACCAGCGCCCGGCCAAATTCTATCATTTTTGATCCACAGCCCCACTTCTGGTTTTCTGGTGGTTAAATGGAGATGAGAGTCTCTTGGACTGACTTTGAACTGCAATCCTCAGGTCTCAGCGTCCTGAGTAGCTAGGATTACAGGGTGAGTCAATGATGTGGTCTCCTCATTTTTGTGTCTACACTTGGCCAATTTGTCAACTGGGACCTCAGCTGGTACCATCAGCAGGAAACCTACACATGGGCTTTCCTGTGGCTTGAGTTTCTTCATATCATGGTGGCTGAGTTCCAGGCAGAGGCTGTATCACTTTTTATGATCTAGCCTTGGAAGTCACATGGGGAAAACTTGTTGTTATTATTATTATCATTTGGTGATTATGTCACCAAGAATGATTGAGGGTTTCCCTCAGCTTCCCAGTGTTCACACAAAAATCACAGGTCCTGGGGCTGGGAAGGTGGCTCAGTGGTAGAGCACTTGCCTTGCATGCATGAGGCCCTGGGTTTGATTCCTCAACACCACATAAGCAAAAAGAAAAAAGCTGGAAGTGACACTGTGGCTCAAGTGGTAGAGCGCTAGCCTTGAGCTGAAGAGCTGAGGGACAGCGCCCAGGCCCCACAACCGGACCCTCCCCCCCCCAAAAAGAAAAACCACAGGTCCTTGAGATCTACTTTTGAAAAAGGAGAGTCCCAATAAGGTGAAACTTTTAGCAAAGGTTTGTTTTCGTATAACAGGTTAAAGTAGAGAGAAAGAGAAAACCATTTCCTGCTCCGGATACAGGAAATGGGAGTTAAATGGGAGTCAAAATGGCAGCGGTTACCACTGCCTCTATTCTTTCTGAACTGGGGTAATATCTAGTACCTGCAGATGCACACTCCCCCCAAGTATTGTCTAAGAATGTGCTCAGCTGCAATAACAGAACATTGGACCAATAGTAGGCTGGGGGGGGAGGGGAGGATTGTCTCATAGGAAATCACACAGAGCAGCTCACAATGCTGGCTTGATGTCGTGGTCAAAGGCTCTGTGATGTTCTTGGCACCTTTTTTTCCCCTGTTGGTGGCCTCGTGGAACATGTTTCAAGGGCAACTTATGTTGTCCTCTCAAGAATGATGTGCTGTGAGTATTCATGTTGAATGAATGAATATTCATGTCTCATGAGTGTTTGTGTTTAATGAGTATTCATGTTTATTCATAATTAAATCAGAGCTACTTACTGTGTATCATTTACTGAGCAGTGTTTATTAGGCACTTTTATGAGTGCCAGTCACATTCATGTACTTCCTTCCTCCAACCCTCACAATTCCCCAAGAGTCTGAGATTATCTTTTTATTTTTGTTTTTTCCTCCAATGCTGACGATTGAACCTGAAACCTCACTGCTATGCAGAGCCTTCTCCACACCTGAGCTATATCCTTATCTTATTATCCTTTTATTTTTTTTGGCAGAGCCAAGGACTGAATTCAGGGCTTTTGCTAGGCAAATGCTCTTCCAGTGAGCTAAATCTCCAACCCCTCATAGTGTCCTTTTTCAATAAAGAAGGAAACCAAGCTCCAAGAAGAAATGAATTGTCTAAAGTCATGTTGCAAAGGCAGGACACAAACCCAGTTATGTTCCAAATCTGTACTCTCTAGGGAAATCCCAGGGTTTCTCACTTGGTAGGAGAGCAAATTAGAATAGGTTTTCAGGAGAGGTTGAACAGAATCCCTATAAAAATAAAGGTGATTGAAAAAAAAAAAGAAAAAGAAAACTAGCCTCTGGCATACATAAAGATGCCCACTTCACATCATTTAAAAACCATTTTTTTAAAAAATTAGTGCATGTTAGCTGGGTGCCGGTGGCTCATGCCTGTAATCCTAGCTACTCAGGAGGCTGAGATTTGAGGATCATGGTTCAAAGCCAGCGCAGGCAGAAAAGTCCATGAGACTCTGATCTCCAATAAATCACTAGAAAACTGGAAGTGGCACTGTGGCTCAAGTGGTAGAGCTCTAGCTTGAGCTGAAGAGCGTAGGGACAGTGCCCAGGCCCAGAGTTCAAGCCCCAGGACCAAGAACAACAACAACAACAAAAGTTTCGGTATATTTTCTTTCTTTTTTTTTGGTCAGTCCTGGGGCTTGAACTCTGGGCCTGGGCACTGTCCCTCAGTTCTTCAGCTCAAGGCGAGCGCTCTACCACTTCAGTTACAGCACCACTTTCGGTTTCCTGGTGGTTAATTGGAGATAAGAGTTTCATGGACTTTCCTGCTCAGGCTGGCTTTGAACTGTGATCCTCAGATCTCAGCCTCCTGAGTAGCTAGGATTACAGGCATGCGCCACCGGCGCCTGGCTATATTTTCATATATACATGTATATGTATAATGTACTTTGATCATATTCATCTCTATTAGTCTCTTTAAACCCTTCCCTTTCAACATAATTTCTTAGGTTTTTTTTTTTTTTTTTGGGTCCAGTAGTGGGGCCTGAACTCTGGGCCTGGGTGCTGTCGTTCAGCTCTTCAGCTCAAGGCTAGCACTCTACCACTTGAGCCACAGCACCACTTCCGGCTTTTTTCTTTTTTTGTTTATGTGGTGCTGAGGAATCGAACCCAGGGCCTCGAGCATGCAGGGCAAGCGCTCTACCACTGAGCCACCTTCCCAGTCCCAATTTCTTAGTTTTTTGCTTGAAACCAGAGCCTAAGCGCTGCTTCCTAGCAGTTTTGCTCAAAGATGGCATTCTACCACTCTACCACTTGACCCAGTGCTCCCCTCTTTGCTGGTTAATAAGTGATAAAGAGAAAAGGAAGCCAGGTGCCAGTGGCTCATGCCTGTAATCCTAGCTACTCAGGAGGCTGAGATCTGAGGATCACCATTCAAAGCCAGCCTAGGCAGGAAAGCCCGTGAGACTCTTATGTCTAATAAACCACCAGAAAACAGGAAGTGGCACTGTGGTTCAAGTGGTAGAGTGCTAGCCTTGAGCTGAAGAGCTGAGGGACAGCACCCAGGCCTAGAATTCAAGTCTCATGACTGACAAAAAAAAAAAAAAGAGAGAGAGAAAAGAATCTCAAGGACATTCCTACCCAGACTGGCTTCAAACCTCCATCCTCAGATCTCAGCCTCCAGAATAACTAGAGGTTAGAGATTACAAGCATGAGCTACTGGTGCCAGGTTCCAACATACTTATTTGTCGCTCGTGGGGCTTGAACTCTGGGCCTGGGCACTGTCCCTGAGCTGTCTTCAGCTCTGTTAGGGAAATGAACTCCCTTCCCATAGCTTAGTCCACTCCTTCCCTTCTCCACAGCTTAGCATGCTCCCTTCCTAGGCAACATTAGGCCAGTGCAGTAAAGGCAGTACCCTTATCTACTATTTGGACAGCAGCCATAAATCCTAGTCTGCCATGATGAAGCTCCTGGCCCACATGTCCACACCAGGGTCTCTGCCTCCTAGCCCCTTCTAGCTCCTCCTAAACCCCCTAGGTTATACAGGTCACCTCAGACAATAGCCTGGTGCTTCTCCTCACTTCTCCCTTGTGAGAAGGAGTCTTGCTGGCCCCCTTTCCTGTCAATAAACCTTTCTTTGTTCTCTGTACCTGGATGTCTGCGTGATTCTGTGGCTGTTAGGTTTTTAAAAAGAGGTAGCCGAGTAAGAACAGCACCAGCACTCCCGTGGTATTCAGGTAAGGGGTAGGTTTATTCAGTACACCTGCTGGGACCAGGCAAGGTTGGCACTCCACGTGGCTGGGAAAGGCCTGGGAAAGAGAGCTGGGAAAGAGAGAGGAAAGAGCTAGAAAAGAGCAGAGAGAGAGAGAGAGAGAGCGGAGAGAGCTAGAAAAGAGCAGCAAGAGAGACAGAGAGGAACAGAGAGAGAAAGAGAGAATCTGGGCCTGGGCTAGCCCTTATCTAGGGTATGGGCGGGGAAAGGTGTGGCCACATCAAATTCAGATGTGACCTCAGCGGATGCAGATGTGACCTCTTCCAGGTGTCCCAGTTGCCTAGGTAGCACAGGTACTGGGTGGAGACTTTGCTGTGAGGAGGGTGGAGTCTGCTAGCCATCCAGGGGAGGACCTTACAGTGGCAAAGTCTAATAATCTTTCATTTAATCTTTTAAACTCAAGAGGAGCACTCTACCACTTGAATCATAACACCACTTCTGGTTTTCTGGTGATTAACTGGAGAAAAGACTCTCAGGGACTTTCCTGTCTAGGCAGGCTTTGATCCACAATCCTCAGGTCTCAGCCTCCTGAGTAGCTAAGATTACAGGCTTGAGCCACCAGCACCTAGCCCAAAATACTCCCCTTCTCCCCCAAGTCCTGGAGCTTGAACTCAGGGCCTGTGTGCTGTCTGTCCATGAACCTCTTTGTGATCAAGGCTAGTGTTCTACCACTTAGGCCACAGTGCCATTTCCAGCTTTTTCTGGGTAGTTTATTGGAGATAAAATAACAGTCTCACAGACTTTTCTGTCTGAGCTGGCTTTGAACTGTGATCCTCAGATCTCAGCCACCTGAGTAGGATTACAGGCATGAGCCACTGGCATGGGTTTCAACATACTTTTTAATGGGAGTGGGGGTGGGAAGTGGCAGGTGGGGATGTCGCTCCGTGGCAAAGTGCTTACCTAGCAAGTGCAAAGTCCTGGGTTCAATCCCCAGTACCAAAAAGAAAAGACAAAAAAAAAAACAAAACCCAAAACAAAACAAAAAAACCTTTAGCCTGGTGCTGGTGGCTCACGCCTGTAATCCTAACTATTCAGGAGGCTAAGATCTGAGGAGCACAGTTCGAAGCCAACCTAGGCAGGAAAATCCGTGAGGCTTTTATCTCCAATCAACCACCAGAAAACCAGAAGTGGCGCTGTGCCTTAAGCTGAAGACAGCTCAGGAATAGAGCCTGTGCCCAGAGTTCAAGCCCCAGGACCAACAAAAAACAAAAAGCACAAAAACATTCGGCTTCTAAGTACTGAAATTTGAAACAACGTTGTCATCCCCTTTAAAAAAAAAAAAAATGCCACCAAACTGTAGCAGAAGTATAAGGGGATTTTCCCCAAGAAGACTGTTTTGACGTTTTATGGGGGAGGGAGAAGATAGCAAATGTCAAATTCTTTCCCTAAACTATCTCTCCTCTCCTTTGTTCCCTTTCAGGGGCTGAGTCAGCCAGTTGGGTGACCCAGGCCTACCCTGGGGGAGGGAGAAAGCCACACAACTGAATCCTTTGAGCTTCTCCCTTGCCCCGAGGGCAGTGGCAGCTGGAAAGGGGCCCAACTTCATGGGGGAACAATAGTGCCAGCCAGCTGCAGTGAAGCCTGCAGGGCTGAGTGGCCTGGCCTGGTGTTCCCTGAGTCCTAATGAGTGCCTCTTGCACCTGAAGGGCTCAGTCCCTTTGAAAACAAACATTCACCTGTAGGCATATTACACAGGCCACTTTGGCTAAGGTCTGGGAGAACCAGGGAATATGATGTCGGAACTCCTCTGCAGAATTCCTGGAAGAACAACTCCAGGCAAGCATTTCTAGATTCTCCCTAGCCTGGGGACCTTGGAGTCACAGGATTGGAATGATCCCAGTGTACAGCTAGGAAGGCTCCAAAGGATGCATTTACCTGATCTTTCACTGTAAATCCACTGAAAAGCTGGAGGCCAAATCCAAGTTCCCTTTGACTCAGAAAGTCTACCCTCAAGTGATGCCTTGTGAAACTTTTTATGAGCATGCCCAATCAGTTGCTTTGATAAAGTCTGACACATTAGTCTCTGATCATTGAACTCTGGACTGAGAACTTCAACCTGGATGCCTGCAAGACTAAATGACCTATGGACAACACATGACCCCACTCCTTCAAGCCAGTATTTAGTAACTACCTGAGTTCAAAGTCCACTGCTTTGAATCTTGTGACCTTGGGTTAATTGTTTTGTCAAACGGTAGTGAGATCCAACATAAACTTCAAGGATTGTCCTCTACTAGTATTCATTTCCTTGTGTAGTCTATCTCCTCCCACAATGCACGGGGTTGACTTTTGTACCCACTGGGGAATGCAGAAGTGACCATCTGGCTTCTGAATTTGTCAGAAAAGATTCCACCTTGCTTTCTCGGATCACTAGCTGGTGGGTGAGAAAGGGGTCAGTTGACAGGTGGTATGGACACTCAAACAGATGGAGTGATCCACATAGCAAGTGTCTGAGTCTGTTTGTTGCTGCTGTAATAATAACAGACTGAGTAAATTTAATCTGTAGCAGTTTTGGGGGGTCCATAGTCCTGGGGCTGGGAAGTCCAGAATGGAGAAGGCCTCCACACCTCTGGTGAAGGCCTTCCTACCACATCCAATCAGGCAGCTGGCCTTCATCACGCTTAAGAGAACCGTGAAGAGTGGGAGTGGTCTACAGGTGATTCAACTCACTTTTGGAGCACACCCAAGTTTCTTGTTAACCAGTCCATTTCCATGATAATATTAGCTTTCATGCTTAATTGCCTCTTAGTCCTACAGCTCAACACTCTTGTAAGAGAAATTACATTATCAACAAGAGTATTGGAGGGAATATTCAAACCACAGCAGCAACTAGTTGAGACCCTTCAACAGCCAATGGATTTATCAGCCTTGTGCATGATTCAGTCATGGACCCCCAACCCCGGCGAGGCTGCAATCCTGGTCAACATTTTGGCTGAAAACTCATGAAATATCCCAGGTGATAATCATCCAGCTAGTTCTGGGCCAGAAAATACAGAATCCATGTTTATTGTGGTTTTAAGTTGTTAAGATTGAGGTCATCAATGCAATCATTTTTGCATTTTTTCTCCCTTATCTTTATCATCTATCTTCTACTTTTTTTTGTTTTTGGTAGTACTGGGGTTTGAATTCAGGACCTGGAGCTTGCTAAGCTAATACTCTACAGTTTGAGTCACACCTTATTTCCTCTCCCTGTCTCCCCCCCTCCCCCACCCCCACCGACCCCCGCCCCTGCTCCGCACCTGGGTTTGAATTCAAGCCTTTAAAAAAAAAAAAATTATTGCTATTATAAAGTTGAGGTACAGAGGTTTAATGCTAGTCCTGGAGCTTGAACTCAGGATATGTGCTCTATCTCTTAGCTCTTTATTGCTCAAAGCTAGTACTGTACTACTTGAGCCACCTCCACTTCGGGCTGTTTTGGTGATTAATTGGAAATAAGTGTGTCACAGACTTTCCTGCCCAGGCTGGCTTTGAACTGCAATCCTTGGATCTCAGCCTCTTGGAGTTGCTACGATTACAGGTATAAGCCACCAGCACCCGGCTTAACTCAGCTTTCTTGTTTAAGTCTGGCTGTCTACTGTTAGGTTTTTAAAAAGAGGTAGCCGAGTAAGACCAGCACCACGCATGTGGTATTCAGGTAAGGGGTAGGTTTATTCAGTAGACCTGCTGAGACCAGGCAAGGTTGGCACTCCACGCGCTGGCAAAAGAGCATCTGGCCCTGGGTTAGGCCTTATATAGGGTAGGGTAGGGGGAGGGGGGGGGAAGATGTGTCTAGGTAAAGGGAAGTGGAACCAGGTGGGAGAAAGGTGTGGCCACATCAGATTAAGATGTTACCTCAGCGGATGCAGGTGTGACCTCTTCCAGGTGTCCCAGTTGCCTAGGTAATGCAGGTACTGGGCGAGGTCTGTTTGCCATCCTTTTATGTTAGGTTTTTAAAAAGATGTAGCTGAGTAAGAACAGCACCACGCATGTGGTATTCAGGTAAGGGGTAGGTTTATTCATCGTTCTGGCTGGCACCAGGCCATGTTGGCCCTCCACGTGGCTGGGAAAGGCCTGGGAAAGAGAGAGCTTGGGAAAGAGCTGGGAAAGAGAGATGGGAAAGAGAGAGAAGACAGCTAGAAAAAAAGAGAGCATCTGGGCCTGGTCTAGGCCTTATCTAGGGTATGGGCGGAGAAAGGTGTGGCCACAACAAATTCAGATGTGACCTCTTTCAGATGTGCCAGTTGCCTAGGTAACGCAGGTACTGGGTGGAGACTTTGCTGGGAGGAGGGTGGAGTCTGCTCGCCATCCAGGAGCGGACCTTACATCTACCACTTGAGCCATGCCTCTAGCCCAGCTTTCTGCTGGTTAATTGGAGATGGAGTCTCACAGACTTTTTTGTTGTTGTTGTTGGTCATGGGGCCTGAACTCTGGGCTTGGGCGCTGTCCCTCAGCTCTTCAGTTCAAGGTTAGCACTCTACCACTTGAACCACAGCACCACTTCTGGCTTTTTTTGTTTATGTGGTGCTAAGGAATCGAACCCAGGGCCTTATGCATGCAAGGTAAGTGCTCTACCACTGAGCCACCTTCCCAGCCCCTCACAGACTTTTCTGTAGAGAACCTTGATCTTTTTCTCTTTACAAGTTAAAGAAAAAACTACCTGTCACTCTTGGAGCATCCCCCGTGCCCACCCCAAGGTTTCTGTCTCTACCTCCCCAAACCTTCCATCCTCATTCTTAGAACTTATCAAATGTCTTGCTCACCTGCTAGGAGTCCTGGTCAACAGATTCCTCTCCTTCTCAGCACTTCCCACAGGATGTTCCCTGACCCCTGGAAGCTATCCAACAAGGGAATGCTTTGCTCTGTATTCTGTCTCCAAGAAACAGGTTTAAATTTTAACCTTGCTATGGATTTGCCCTTTGAAAAGTCAGTCAACCTCTGGAGTCATACTTTTTTCATCTGCTAGAGATTGTGGAATTTACCTCCAGGTCATTGAGGGGAGAAGGAAATAAAAGACATTCCTAATCACTTGGGGGGTGGGGGCCGCAGAGAGGGTGGCAGAAGTATTTGGCAAAATGTCCCAATACCTTCTTTTATGACCAAAGCCAATTGAAGATAAATTATTTTTAATTATTGCATTCTGGGGATTGGTTCCAGGACTTTATACATATTAGGCAAAAACTACCATACCACTTGAGCCACACTCCCATCCCTCCAATAATTTATTTTTTTCTGTGTTTGTAGTAGGGCTTGAACTCAGAGCCTGGGTGCTGTCGTCCTTCAGCCTTTTCTGTTCAATGCTAGTGCTCTACCACTTGAGCCACAGTTACACTTCTGGATTTTTGCTGTTAATTGGAGATAAGAGTCTCACCAACTTTCCTTCCTAGGCTGGAATTCTCAGATCTCAGCCTTCTGAGTACCTAGGATTAAAGGTATGAACCTGCTGGGCACCAGCGGCTCATGCCTGTAATCCTAGCTACTAAGGAGGCTGAGATCTGAGGATCGAGGTTCAAAGCCAGCCAGGGCAGGAAAACCGTGAGACTCCTGTCTCCAATAAACTACTAGAAAACCGCAAGTGGCACTGTACTTCAAGTGGTAGAGTGCTCACCTTGAGCTGAAGAGTTGAGGGACAGCGCCCAGGCCCAGAGTTCAAGCCCCACAACTGACAAAAAAAAGAAAAAAAGTATGAGCAATGGTGGATGATAGTGGCTCTAGCCTATAATCCAGGCTACTGAGGAGCCTGAGATCTGAGGATCACGGTTCAAAACCAGCCCAGGCAGAGAAGTCCCATGAGAATCTTATCTCCAATTCATTGCTCAAAATCCAGGAGTGAAGCTGTGGCTCCAAGTGGTAGAGTGCTAGCCTTGAGCAAAAGAGCTCAGGGACAGTTCCCATTCCCTGAGTTCAAGCCCCACAACTGACAAAAAAAAAAATGAGCCACAGATGTCCATCTTCCTAATTTATTGATGTCACTCTTCTGTATGGTTTTTTTTTAAACTGTATTTTTTTTGTCTTTTCTTTTTTGGTACTGGGGATCAAACCCAGGACGTTGCACTTGCTAGGCAAGCGCTTTGCCACTGAGCTACATCCCAGCCCTTACTCTTCTGTATGGAAGAGTGCTTTTTCTTAGGATGAGTTTAGGTTCTTCAAGTAGCAGAGGGGTCTTTTTCTGTCTCTTGGTCTCTGTCTCTGTCCCTCTCTGAATATATATTCTATAAGCTCATGTATTCTTATTTTATATTTTACATTTTATTTATTTACTTATTGATTTATTTATTGTCGATCATGGGTCCTGAATTCTGGGCCTGGACACTGTCCCTCAGCTCTTTGGCTCAAGGCTAGCGCTCTACCACGTGAGCCACAGCACCACTTCCAGCTTTTTCTGCTTATGTGGTGCTGAGGAATCGAACCCAAGACCTCATGCATGCAAGAAAAGTACTCTATCACTGAGCCATCTTCCCAGCCCCATTTCTGAGTTTTTATATTTGTCTTCTTGTTGTCGCTATTCAAATTGCCCCAAATTGAGGCAGCAGAAACCCTTTCAAGCTGGCTTTGATTTCTTCTGACTCACTCTTATTAATTTGAGCCATTCATATTTTTTGGCATAACAATATGTCCTAGGATCTCCTTATACTTTTTTTTTCTCCCAAGCTCTAGAGTCAGTCATTTCTCAGCAATGTCTTGGTCACTTTTAATAAGGGAGGGTATTTAAAGACTATGATTTGCTTATTACTCTTGCATTTTTATCACTTCCAAGCCCTTCCTTTCACTGGATAAATATAAGTAAGAAAATGAAATATACACATATATAGACACATACATATATGGTATGTGCACTCACGTACCACATAGATATGAAATATATGGATATATGTGTAATATATACATACATAATATACACAATACATACACATATAATATGTATTATATATATATACACACACCATGGGATTATACTATTATTTCAAATTTCTAAGATTTATTTATTTATTTTTGTCGGTCATGAGGCCTGAACACTGGGGCCTGGGCGCTGTCCCTCAGCTCTTCAGCTCAAGACTAGCTAGCGCTCTACCACTTGAGCCACAGTGCTACTTTTTCTGCTTTTGTGGGGCTGAAGAATCAAACCCAGGGTCTCATGCATGCAAGGCAAGCACTATCATACTGAACTACCTTCCCAGCCCCACGTTTATTATTTTTTTCCATTTTTTTTTTTTTTCTTGAGAGCATCCAACCTGGGCAGAAAAGTCTGTGAGACTCTTATCTCCAAATGACAGCAAAAAGACCCAAGCTGGCCTCAAATTCTTGATTCTCCTGCCTAAGTTTCCATGTATTGGGATTGCAGGCAGTGCCACTATGCTCAATTTCTTTTTTTCTTTTTCTTTTTTGTCAGTCGTTGGGCTTGAACTCTGGGCCTGGGTGCTGTCCCTCAGCTCTTCAGCAAGAGGCAAGCACACTATCACTTGAGCCACAGCGCCACTTTCCTGTTCAGACTTTTCCTGTTCAGGTTGGTTTTGAACCATGATCCTCAGATCTCAGCCTCCTGAGTAACTAGGATTATAGGCGTGAGCCACCTGTGCCCGCTCAACTTCTTTTCTTTTTTTTTTTTTTTTTTTGTCAGTCGTGGGGCTTGAACTCTGGGCCTGGGCGCTGTCCCTCAGCTCTTCAGCTCAAGGCGAGCACTCTACCACTTGAGCTACAGCGCCACTTCCGGTTTTCTGGTGGTTTATTGGAGATAGGAGTCTCACGGTCTCTCCTGCCCGGGCTGGCTTTGAACCGCGATCCTCAGATCTCAGCCTCCTGAGTAGCTAGGATTACAGGTGTGAGCCACCAGCGCCCGGCTTCAACTTCTTTTCTTACATGGAAAATATTCAGTACTAATAACAGCATATTTACTAATTTCCACTATCTCACCATGTACATACAAAATGTACCACTGGGCTGGGAAGGTAGCTCAGTGGTAGAGCGCTTGCCTTGCATGCCTGAGGCCCTGGGTTCGATTCCTCAGCACCACATAAGCAGAAAAAAAGCTGGAAATGGCGCTGTGGCTCAAGTGGTAGAGCGCTAGCCTTGAGCTGAAGAGCTGAGGGACAGCACCCAGGCCCAGAGCTCAGGCCCCATGACCAGACCCTCTACCCCCCCCCCCCCAAAATGTACTACATACCATAGTTCTAAAATTAGTATGCCAACATTAACAATAACAAAAATACTGAAATATGATCAAGAATTAGTTAGGGGTGAGATAGTGGAGGCTTTATGGGGATTTCTGAACATGAATCTCAAGTGAAATATAGCTAGGAGATATTCTTTTTCCATCTGGGTTTAACAAAGCTGCCAGATCCTGAGTTGTGGATTATCCAGAAGAGGGTGAGGCCAGGAACTGATCACAATGATGAAGCAAGAATCCAGCCTGACAGGTATGTGAAAGAGGAGAAACAGGTGGACAGTATGTCAGAGCCAATGGATTTATAGCCCCAGAGAGATCAAAGACGGAGGAGAAGGTTGGGAAGGAAAAAAGACTCAAACTTAGCGGAGATGCATACCTGTAATCACAGATACCGACAGGAAGACTACAAGTTTGAGGCCAGCCAGGAGAACATTGGGAGATCCTATCTCAAACAAATGAAGGAAAAACAAGGAACTAAAGTACTCAGTCCTTTCACAGAATATGAAAGGTCAGAGAAAAGGAGAGACTTTCCTAAGGTCACACAGCCACGTTAGAGTGAGTCCATGACAGTAGCTCTAACTCAGATCTTAGATCTAGCCATTGTTCTTCTACTGAGTCAATGAGTTCAACCTCTGGGGCTAGACTGCTGTGAGGCGGCCCTGGTGCCAAAAGCTGGCCTGGGTGGCCCTCTCCCTTCTAACTATTGCATTGTGCCAACTATAATGGACTCCTCCTCACCTTGAACTGCCTCTTTCAGAACATGTCCCACTCTGGCTGAATTTATAGCTCCAGAAACGGCTGTTTATAAAGGTTCAGCCCATCAAAGGCTGTGTCTTCTTCTCACCTGGATTGTAACCAGCAGCATCGACTTCTATTG
The DNA here is from genome assembly GCF_019054845.1 of Dipodomys spectabilis. Classification (NCBI taxonomy): domain Eukaryota; kingdom Metazoa; phylum Chordata; class Mammalia; order Rodentia; family Heteromyidae; genus Dipodomys; species Dipodomys spectabilis. The sequence goes on from NW_024870852.1 coordinate 11,821,033, forward strand.
CCTTGATCAAGTACTCACTCTATTCCCAGATGGCACATGCCCCCTCCTATTCGCATCTCATGGCCTCTCATAATCATTTCCATTTGTAGATGAGGATACCAAGGCTCAGAGACATGAAATCACTCACTCACTGGGCCAAGACTCTGCAGCTGGAAAGCTGCCAAAGGCAGAGTTGATCCTTAATATTTCTGGCTCTCTCACTTCTTGCCCTGTGCAAATTATGAAAATGAAATAAGATAAGGAGATGGTACCATTTATACTTATATAACACATTCTTGTTACAATAAGTTTTTTAACCCCACAATTCTCTGATTCTGGGCCCCAATCTGCCATTGCAGCTGGCATTTCCTGTCAAGTCTCCTCCAAGATTTCCTTGGAAACTGAGAGTATCTTACCTGAATTCTACATCAAGTCCTGTCAGATGCCACATGACTGTGCCATTGTAAAGCCTTCTAACCTAATGGAATCAGCACCATGTGCCTGACATCTGGCCTAGCACATGATTGAACGTGTGTGTAAAATATTAAAGCCCCTAGAATACTCGCACAATGTTTCCATCTCATGAATAAGGAAACTGAGGCAGAAGAAGAAGGATGGCGGTTACCACTAGCATCCAGAACTCAGAGTGGGAAGAACTCGCTACAGTATCTGGGGCATAATCTAATCACTCTAGTGTCCCCCACCTGACTCCTCAGGGAGACTTTGGGAGTTGTTCCTAGTGCTATAGAATTCCCAGCATTGTGCTCTGGTTCTCATTGAGACTCTGTGAGCTGCTAACAGCCATTCATAAATTCTTTTCCTCTTCACACTGAAGAGGAAACTGAAGAGAACTGAGTTGGTCTCTTTTATTTGCAACTAAAAATGGTTTTTCAAAAATAGCATTTGTGTGTGTATGTGTGCATGTGTGTATGTGTGTGTTGGTCATGGAGCCTGAACTCTGGGCCTGGGCACTGTCCCTCAGCTCTTCAGCCTAAGGCAAGCACTCTACCATTTGAGCTACAGCGCCACTTCTGGCTTTTTCTGCTTATGTGGTGCTGAGGAATAGAACCCAGGGCCTCATGCATACAAGGCAAGCACTCTACCACTGAGCCACCTTCTCAACCACTCAAAAATAGCATTTTTGAGATAGAAATTGTGCATCATAGGGGGCTGGGAAGGTGGCTCAGTGGTAGAGCGCTTGCCTTGCATGCAAGAGGCCCTGGGTTCGATTCCTCAGCACCACATAAGCAAAAAGAAAAAAGCTGGAAGTGATGCCGTGGCTCAAGTGGTAGAATGTTAGCCTTGAGCTGAAGAGCTGAGGGACAACACCCAAGCCCAGAGTTCAGGCCCCACAACCGGACCCCATAAAAAAGAAAGAAAGAAAGAAAGAAATTGGGCATCATATAATTCATCCATTTCAAATACACAAGCCAATGTTTATTTATTACCATTTATTCATTTTTTTCCAGTTCTGGGCTTGAAGTCAGAGCCTAGGCACTGTCCCTGAGCTTCTTTTGCTCAAGGATAGCACTCTACCACTATAGCCACAGTGCTACATCTGGCTTTTTCTGTTTATATGGTACTGAGGAATTGAACCCAGGGCTTCATGCATGGGAGGCAAGCATTCTACCACTAAGCCACATTCCCAGCCTGCCAATGTTTTATTTAATGCATTCATAGAGTTGTACAACCACCACCATAATCGTTTAGGAACACTTTCTTTTGTATGTATGCGCACATGTATGTATGTGTGTATGTGTGCACACACATGTGAACACACACATGCCCATACTACGGCTGAACTTATTGCCTAGGTGCTGTCTCTTATTTTTTTCCCCTCAAGGTTAGTGTTTTACCACTTGATCCACGTCTGGCTTTTTGGTGAGTAATTGAAGATAAGAGTCTTCCAATCTCAATCCTTAGATCTCAGCCTCCAGAGTAGATAGGATTACAGGCATGTGCCACCAGCACTAGGCTGATATATATATATATAGTAGGTCATGGGGCCTAAACTCTGGGCCTAGGCACTGTCCCTCAGCTCTTCAGCTCAAGCTAGCACTCCACCAATTGAGCCACAGTGCCACTTCCAGCTTTTTCTGCTTATGTGGTGCTGAGGAATCGAACCCAGGGCCTCATGCATGTAAGGCAAACACTCTACCACCGAGTCACCTTCCCAGCCCCGAGATATTGTGTTTTAAGACACATTTGTACCGAAAAGAATCGTTTCCCTAAGGTCATGTTTGTTTTGTTAGGGTAAGTATCTTTAACTTACCCTTGCTCAGGTCCCAGAGCCCACTAATCATTTGGGGCAAGTACAAATAAGGAGAGAGATGCTGTTCTCCCTCTTCCTTGCTTCCTTTTGTCTTTGTTTTGTTTGGTTTGGGCTGGTCCTGGGCTTGAAATCAGGGCCTGGGCACTATCCTTGAGACTCTTTGTACTCCAGGGTAGCACTCTACCACTTGAGCCACAGAGCCATTTCTGGCTTTTTCTGAGTAGTTTATTGGAGATGAGTGTCTCACAGACTTTCCTGTCTGGGCTTTGAACTGTGATCCACAGATTTCAACCTCCTAAGTAGCCAGGATTATAGGCATGGGCCACCAACACCCAGCTCCTCTTGTCCTTTGTACTAAACATTACAGTTTATAAGGGAATAAAAAGCATAAAGCAAAGCTCAATATGTTAGCTATCCACTGGTTGTGGTATATGTATTACGAAACATCTGGTTAATTGGACATAAGAGTCTCTCAGATTTTTCTGCCTAGGCTATCTTTGAACCTCCATCTTCTGATCAGGCTCAGGAGTCTGAGTACCACAGGCATGAGCTACCAGAACCTAATGCAATGAAGTTTTCACATGACTATCTATGGCACTACCTAGGATTATCTTGTCTATATCAATCAATGCATGGTTTCTTAAAAGACACTGGCTGAACTATGAAGAGTGAGAGAATTCTAGAGTTGAGCTGGTTTGATTTGAATCCTACTGCTGCTAGTTACTAGCGGATCTCAAGTTAGTCACCTAACCATTCTGGGGTACAGTTGCTTGATCTGAAAAATCAAGCACTTTTTTTTTTTTTGTCGGTCATGGGGCTTGAATTCTGGGCCTGGGTGCTGTCCGTCAGCTACCACTTGAGTCACAGCACCACTTCCAGTTTTCTATTGGTTGATTGGAGACAAGAGTCTCACGGACTTTCTTGCCTCGGCTGGCTTTGAACCACAATCCTCAGATCTCAGCCTCCCGAGTAGCTAGGATTACAGGTGTGAGCTACCGGCACCCAGCTAAATCAAGCACTTTTTTTTGGGGGGGGGGTCCGGTTGTGGGGTCTGAACTCTGGGCCTGGGCACTGTCCCTCAGCTCTTCAGTTCAAGGCTAGCGCTCTACCACTTGAACCACAGTGCCACTTCTGGTTTTTTTCTTTTTGCTTATGTGGTGCTGAGGAATTAAACCCAGGGCCTCATGCATGCAAGGCAAGCACTCTACCACTGAGCCACCTTCCCAGCCCCATAAATCAAGCACTTTTATTGCACACTTGGACCTGACCTGTGTCAGTACTTTCTCATTGTGCCTTTCCCAGTACTCTAAGAGTTAAGGCATTAGCACCAGTCCAGCTTCACAGATGAGGGAACAGCCTGCATGTGGGCGACTGGATCAATTGATCTTGTGAGACCCACCCCTTCTCCATCTGTGTCTAGAAGGTCCTCAAGAATTGAACACAGCCAGGCACCAGTGGCTCATGCCTGTAATCCTAGCAATTTAGGAGGTTGAGATCTGAGGATCAGTGTTCAAAGCCAGCCCAGGCAACTCTTATCTCCAACAAACTACTCAGAAAAAGCCAGAGGTGGGGCTGTGGCTCAAGTGGTAGAGCAAAAGATGCTCAGGGACAGCACCAGACCTTGACTGAGTTCAAGCCCCAGGATTAGCAAACAACAACAACACACACAAAAAAACAATCACACAAAGTCTCACATGTTTTTATATTTCTAACTGATGTCTACCACCTCAGGAGAAGTTTGCATGAATCAAAGTTGAGTTCTACATTCCCAAGAGTGTTTCTGTCTGACACCTTCCTAGCTTGCATAAGGTAACCTGTATACTTGTTGCTTGATTCTATCTTTGCATGAGGAATTTACAGGTGTGACTTTCTTCTTCTTTTTCTTCTTTTTTTAAATGTAATACAGATTCTGGTTTAGGACAAGTATCTTCAATGAGAACTCTAAGCAAAAAGGGATTCTGGTCTGCAATGTAGAGAGATGAGTCAGTGGGTCCTGGAAGAAGATTTGAAAGCAAGAAAAGAGGGAAAGAAGCTGTGTGCTGGTGGCTCATGCCTGTAATACTAGCTATACAGGAGGCTGAGATCTGAGGATCATGGTTCAAAATTGGCCTGGGCAGAAAAGTCTGTGAGATTCTTATTTCCAATAACTACTCAGAAAAAGCAGAAATGGCACTGTGGTTCAAGTGGTAAAGTGTTAGCCTTGAGCAAAAGAAGCTCAGGACAGTGCCCAGACCCTGAGTTCAAACCTGGGGCTTGACTGGCATGCGTGTGTGCACAGGCATGTATACACACACACTCACACACTCACACAATTAAACAGAACAATTAGAAGAATTAGACAGTGAATACCTACCTTCTTACCCACCCTGATTCTATCATTAACTGTTTGCTATATTTTCTTTGTTGCTCAAACCAAAATGAAATCATACTCAAGTTCCCAGTCACAAATTAAAATAAACTTTGTTGAGAAATCAAGAGAATGTGTTAATAGCTAAACCCACGAGGAAGCCAGTTCTAGCTTGGAAGTCCTCTTAGTATTAATCTTCGTAAGGGAAGTAATTTTGAAATGACCTATTCACTTTTTGTTCTTTGCTTCTGCTTTCTTCAGTTCCTCAGTGTACAAAACCACACTCTTCTGTTCAGTTCACAAGAACACTCATTTTATTTTATGCTATGAAGTGCTGACTGATTGTAGATTGCAAGTAAAAGTCAATTCAGATTTTTTTTGGGGGGGGGGTTCGGTTGTGGGGCCTGAACTCTGGGCCTGGGCGCTTTCCCTCAGCTCTTCAGTTCAAGGCTAGCGCTCTACCACTTGAGCCACAGCGCCACTTCTGGCTTTTTTCTTTTTGCAGGCATACAAGGCAAGCGCTCTACCACTTCCCAGCCCAATTAAGATTTTTAAACTAAAAAAATCTGCTGTAATTTGCTGAGCAATATTGGCTCATGCCTATAATTCTAGCTACTCAAGAGACTGAGATCTAAGGATCATGGTTTGAAGCCACTCTGAGCAGGAATAGTCATTGAGAAAACCAGAAGTGGCGCTGTGACTCAAGTGATAGAGCACTAGCCTTGAGCTGAAGAGCTCAGGGACAGCGCCAGGCCCAGAGTTCAAGCCCCACAACCCACAAAAAAAAAAAAAAAGGTAATTTAGACTGGGGCTGGGAAGGTGGTTCAGTGGTAGAGTGCTTGCCTTCCATGTATGAGGCCCTGGGTTCTATTCCTCAGCACCACATAAGCAGAAAAAGCCAGAAATGGCGCTGTGGCTCAAGTGGTAGAGCACTAGCCTTGAGCTAAAGAGCTGAGGGACAGTGTCCAGGCCTAGGGTTGAGGCCCCACGACTGACAACAACAACAAAAAAGACAGACTGCCCTACATGTAACAGCTATGTACAAAAAAGTTATAAAAAGTCCTTGGTTTAGCCGAGCGCCGGTGGCTCATGCCTGTAATCCTAGATACTAAGGAGGCTGAGGTCTAAGGATCACGGTTCAAAACCAACCAGGGCAGGAAAGACCGTGAGACTCTTATCTCCAATAAACCACTAGACAACTAGAAGTAGCCCTGTGGCTCAAGCGGTAGAGCGCTTGCCTTGAACTGAAGAGCTCAGGGACAGCACCCAAGCCCAGAGTTCAAGCCAAAAAAAAAAAAATAGTCCTTGGTTTTACAATGATAAATTAAACATTAAAATTTTCAAATCAAACAAGGTATTCAAGGATTTTTTTAAATTAAAACAGTGAGAGCAAAATAACTTACTGAAATATAAAGATAAAAGCTGAATGAGCCTGAAGCCGGTGGCTCAAGCTTGTAATCCTAGCTACTTAGGAGGCTGAGACCTGAGGATCACAGTTCAAAGGCTGTCCAAACAGGAAAGTCCATGAGATTTTTATCTCTAATAAACCAATCAGAAAACCAAAAGTGGCACTGTGGCTCAAGTGGTAGAGCACTTGCCCTAAGCTGAAGAGCTGAAGGACAGCGCCCAGGCCCAGAGTTCAAGCCCCACACTGACAAGACAAAAAAAAAAAAAGCTGATTGAACATGGCACTAGTGGAGAAGTGGGTTATTTTCACAGAACCAGTATTTTTCCCCATCCCATCTTCATTTGATGTCACCATTGGCCATTTAGCTAAGAAAGAAAGAAAGAAAGAAAGAAAGAAAGAAAGAAAGAAAGAAAGAAAGAAAGAAAGAAAGAAAGAAAGAAAGAAAGAGAAAGAAAGAAAGAAAGAAAGAAAGAAAGAAAGAAAGAAAGAAAGAAAGAAAGAAGGAAAGAAAGAAAGAAAGAAAGAAAGAGAAAAAGAAAAAAAGAAAAGCAAGGGGCTGGGAAGGTGGCTCAGTGTTAGAGCGCTTGCCTTGCATGCATGAGGCCCTAGGTTTGATTCCTCAGCACCACATAAGCAAAAAGAAAAAAGCCGGAAGTGGCGCTGTGGCTCAAGTGGTAGAGCACTAGCCTTGAGCTGAAGAGCTGAGGGACAGCGCCCAGGCCCAGAGTTCAGGCCCATGACCAACAAAAAAAAAGGAACAGGGAAGGGGAAAATGCAAGAATAGAGAATACTGTAGTAGTCAGGATGTGGTAGAACCAAATTGCAGTTTTCTAATTAAGAATGTAATCTTGGTTTATGAGAACAAAGTTCTGGAGCAAAGGAGCTGGTTCCCTTTTTCAGTAGACGCCTCCCGTCTGCTGCCGGAACACATCAATTGTATCTTCAGCCTCCATTTCCAGCTGTGCAGGTGTGTCTGTTTCATTGATTGGCTCCTCGTCAAATCAGAATCTGATTTGCCTCATTGACAAACCCTGTGGTTCACAATAGGCTTTCATTAGCTTAAACTGCACCACCGAACCACCCTGCCCCACCACCTTCAAATTAATAGGATTGTTGTTCTCAGTCTGGACTCCTTCCTTGGGCTTTTTGTCAGCCATTGTGAGTCTCCTCAGATGCTGCTTCACAAAAGAGGTTCGGGTCCCCACTGAATGAGCACACGGGCTGAACCACAGAGACTGGAGGACGTGGCCGTGGTGGACGAAGCGGAGCTGTTCCTCTACCATTTGAGCCTTGGCTCCACATGTGGCTTTATTGTGGTTTCTTGTAGATAAAGACTCTCATGGACTTTCCTACCCTAGCTGGCTTCAAGCATGATCCTCAGAGCTCAGCTTCCTGAGTAGCTAGGATTTCAGGCATGAACTACCAGGGTCTGGCTGGCTGATGTTTTTTTTAAACAAAATAAAAACAAAAAAACTGTTTGGTTTTTGAAGACCTTTAAATTTACCACCCTTAATTGTTAGACTCAAAAGGTGCAAGGAATAGACAAAGAGACAGCTTAACAACAGTGCAGACTTATTTGGGTAAAAAGCTGTGTAGGCAGCTAGGCATTGGTGGCTCACACCTGAAATCCTAGCTACTCAGGAGGCTGAGATCTGAGGATCGCGGTTCAAAGCCAGCCCTGGCCAGGAAACTCCATGAGACTCTTATCTTCAATAAACTACTCAAAAAATCAGACATGGCACTGTGGCTCAAGTGGTAGAGCACTTGCCCTAAGCTGAAGAGCTGAGGGACAATGCCCAGGCCCAGAGTTCAAGCCCCACAACCGACAAAAGAAACAAAAAACAAAAACAAAAACAAAAAAACTTGTGTAGGCTAGCCTCCAGCCCTAACTAGAGACTCTCATTTATAGGCAGGGGCATTTGTAGTGGGGAATGGTAATGAAGTCTGATGGAGATTGGTAAAGAGAGAAGCTAATGATTAGACATTCACAGTTAGGCAAGGGAAGGTATAGCAGGGGTGTGTGTGTGTGTGTGTGTGTGTGTGTGTGTGTGTGTGTGTGTGTGTGTGTGTGTGTGTGTGTGTGTGTGTGTGTGTGTGTGTGTGTGTGTGTGTGTGTGTGTGTGTGTGTGTGTGTGTGTGTGTGTGTGTGTGTGTGTGTGTGTGTGTGTGTGTGTGTGTGTGTGTGTGTCACCGAGTTAAATTTGAAATTTAGATAAGGAAAAATTGTAGCCAGGGGTGGTACATGCCTGAAATCTAGTACTCAGGAAATTAAAACAGGAGTATTGAAGGTTCAAGGCCAGCCTGAACAATATAATGAGACCTTATCTCAAAAAGAATTAGCCAAAGGTCATATTTAGGGTAAAAATAGTACCCATGGTTGATCTGTTTTTTGTTGTTCTTGGTGGTGGTAGTGGTGTTTTCTTTTTTGTAGGCTTTGTATGTAACAGGATAGGCAAGTGCACATCTATTGTTTATCTGAAATGCAAATTGAAATGAATATATGGTATTTTATACTCTAAATAAAAATAGGTGTCCTGAGACCAGGGACAGAACTGTGTACCTCATTGTGTGGATGAGGAAACAGCTTTAAAGAAGGAAAATAATGGAGCTCAAGCCTCAGGTCTCAGCAGTGTCTTTGCATTCAGATCTCAGGCTCTCAGAAATTTGTTTTAGTGTCTTTTCTCCATTACCACACAGCTCTTCAAGGCTTGCCTTACCTCTGGCAATTGGAAGCAGAGCAGCTCAGGGAAGACGGAGACAGCTAGGAGCATGACTAAGTGTTCTGCAGGGTAAAGTCAGTCAGTGACAGGCGGCATGTGGGTTGCTGAGGTTTCTCTCCCAACTCCTCCCAGCTCTGCAACTGGCTTCCTTCCCTCTTCTTCTTTCATGAGCCCTAGGAAGCTCCTTCCCTTCCTGATGGAAGGATCCCCTATGCTTCCAGCTCCTGCTCTGGCAGGGCAAGGTCTCATCCTGTCTAATCTGAATGTCCTTGGCAGAAGGAAATGAAGGTGGCTTAAGGTTCTCTCAGAAACTGTTCTTTAAAAACAAACAACAACAGGTCAAGATTGAGACGAATTCTGGCCCAAGGAACCTGGGAACAAGAACCACATAGCACAAAAGAATGAGGAAATTGCCTGGCTAGGATTTGTGGCCTTACCCAACAGTTGGTGGACAATGAAGTACTACCGATCTAGATCTTCATCTCAGAAGCAGGAGCTGTTATTTTCCTACAGAAGCTCAGGCCTAACACCACATTGGCTGTTGTTTTTACTGTCCTTCCCTTTGCTCATCTATTTTTTTGTTGTTGTTGCTGGTCTTGGGGCTTGACCTCTGGGCCTGGGTGTTATGGCTGAACTCCTCTTTTTTTTTTTTTTTCCCAAGACTAGTACTCTACCACTTGAGCCACGGCACCACTTCCAGCTTTTTCTGTGATGAATTGGAGATGAGTCTCACAGACTTTCCTGCCCAGACTAACTTTGAACCGTGATCCTCAGATCTCAGCCTCCTTAATAGTTAGGATTATAGGCAGGCACCACAGATGCCCAACTTCTTCTTTTAAATGCTGGTACTGAGGCTTGACTCAGGGCCTGGGGGCTATCGCATACTTTTCTGCTCAAGGCTGGCACTGTACTACTTGGGCCATAGATCCACTTCTTGGCTTTTTGTAGGTTAATTGGAGATAAGAATCCCAGGAACTTGACTGTCCAGGTGGGCTTCCAACTATGATCCTGAGATCTGAGCCTCCTAGTAGCTAGAATTACATGTGCTTGGTTATGATGCACCTACACAATCAAGATACTAACAGATAATCTTCCTTTAGACTTACACAACTCAGAACATCTGGTGACTTTGTGTGGCATCAGAATGTAGAATTCTCTCTAACCCCACCGAGTATTCTTTAGAATACTCATCAAACTAACATAACTAATGTAAATTGCTGTGATGTTGAAGTTGCATATATTTGTAACTAGTTCAAGAAGGCCAAAGTTGATTGAGATGCTCTGGGGGAATGGGGTGGGGGTGGGACACGTCTTGATTGAAATAATACAGGCCAGTATGTCGCCTTCCTCTTCCTTGAGCCTATGCTCTTCCTTTCCTGCCCCATAAAAGCCCCTTTGTGCCTCTAAGTCCTATAAGATGAGGCTCTGAGGCGACAGCCTTATTTTCTCAGGAAACTGGCTCTTGAATAAAACTGATTGCTCTCCTACTCACCCTCATATTCAGAGTATTGGCTTTCCAGTGACAAGCAGCAGGGTAACAGCAGGTTGTTCACTGGAGGACTGGATCTTTGATCTGTGTGCTTCTCAAGCCTAAATTATTAACTCCTGCTAGGTACTGCCTCCCAAGATTAGAGCTAACTAACCCTGCTGGCATTAACAGTGCCATAGTCCAGTGTTTCTCCAACTGTGATTTCTAGGCATCCGCATCATCTAGAAACTTGTTAGAAATATTCATTCTTGAACTTGATTCTAGAACTTACTGTCTCAAAAATTCTGGGGTGGGGGGACAGGGAAGGTGGATCAGTGGTAGAGTGCTTGCCTTGCATGCATGAGGCCCTAGGTTTGATTCCTCAGCACCACATAAGCAGAAAAAGCCAGAAGTGGCACTGTGACTCAAGTGGTAAAGTACTAACCTTGAGCTGAAGAGCTGAGGAATAGTGCCCAGAGTTCAAGCCCCATAACTGACAAAAACAAACAAACAAACAAAAAACAAAACCCACACATGCACACACACACAAAAAAATTCTGGGGTGGGGCTGGGAAGGTGGCTCAGTGGTAGAAGGCTTGCTTTGCATGCATGAGGCCCTGGGTTTGATTCCTCAGCACCACATAAGCAAAAAGAGAAAAGCCGGAAGTGGCGCTGTGGCTCAAGTGGTAGAGCACTAGCCTTGAACTGAAGAGCTAAGGGACAGCACCCAGGCCCAGAGTTCAGGCCCCACGACTGGCAAAAATAAAAAAATAAAATAAAATAAAAATTCTGGGATTGGCCTAGGAAGGTGGTTTAGTGGTAGAGTGCTTGCCTAGCATGCATGAAACCCTGGGTTTGATTTCTCAATCCCACATACACAGAAAAAGCCGGAAGTGACACTGTGGCTCAAGAGGTAGAGTGCTAACCTTGAGCAAAAGAAGCTCAAGGACAGTGCCTAGGTCCTGAGTTCAAGCTCTAGGACTGGTCAAAAAAAAATTCTGGGGTTAGAGGTATAAGTCAGTGGTATAGTGTGTACCTAATATACAAGTGCCTAGAATTAATCACCAGTGGGAAAAAAAGAGAAAGTGCGAGGGGGGCGGGGAGAAAGAAGGTAGGAAGGAAGGAAGGAAAGGAAAAGAAAGGAAAGGAAAGAAATTTTCAAGAGACTCTAGAAGTATTACTCACTAGAAGAACATTTACCCCATCATGTTCAATCCTGAGGTGGGGGTGTAACACCTGACCATCTAAGATTTACCAACTCTCCAGAATCAAATGAATCTCTTTAGATTCTAATATACTCTAAAATTTTGAAAAAAAGAGAGATACATTTATAGAAACAAAATAGTTTATTTTTTAAAGCACATGTTTGTTTTAAGTGAACTTTACCAATCTATAATATAAATGAAGATAAATTATGAGGCAGGAAAGGTGGCAGCAGAGGCAAAATTTATTTGAAAGTGAGAGTAAGGTGAGGCTACTACTACTACCAGGTTGGTAAAAGCCCTCAATTAAGACTCCCTTGTTGCTGGAAAGGTGGCTCAGTGGTAGAGTGCTTGCCTTGCATGCATGAGGCCCTGGGTTCGATTCCTCAGCACTACATAAGCAAAAAGAAAAAAGCCAGAAGTGGCATTGTGGCTCAAGTGGTAGAGCCCTAGCCTTGAGCTGAAGAGCTGAGGGACAGCGCCCAGGCCCAGAGTTCAGGCCCCACGACTGGAATCCCCCCCAAAAAAAAGACTCCCTTGTTGGGAGAGGGGGACTTATGTCACAGAAGGTCCCATCCACCTGCTTCTCAGGTGAGGAGGAGGAAAAGAAGGAGGAGGAGGAGGAAGAAGAGGAAGAAAGCACAGATTTTTCTGGAAGCAAGAGAATGAGAAGTGGAACTTTGGTAGTTTGCTTGCAGTGCTCATGGACACTTGTGTATCTCTTTGGGCAAGTGTCAGCAGTTCTGGTAGGATCATGGTCCACCTCACCCCAAAGGGAGGAGTGCCTGTTCCCTAAGCAAGTCTACACCAGGGTCATGGGGGCGGGGGGGGGGGGGGGCCTTGCTACCCTCAAGGTTGATATCTCTGTCTTCCAGTATCTTCAGGAAGAGGAAGAAGTATTGTTTCTTCTGGACCATCTCTCTGGCTGATTTGATAAGCAATAAAAATTGAGGGCCACTCCCTAGAATCTGAGTTGGATGGAGACCAGGAAACTTTTTTTGTTTTGTTTTGTTTTTTGTTTGGTCTATCATTTTTTTTTTTTTTTTTTTTTTTGCCAGTCGTGGGGCTTGAACTCTGGGCCTGGGCACTGTCCCTCAGCTCTTCAGCTCAAGGCTAATGCTCTACCACTTAAGCCACAGCACCACTTCTGGTTTTCATGTGGTTAATTGGAGATGAGTCTTAGGAACTTTCCTGCCCAGTCTGGCTTTGAACTGTAATCCTCAAACTTCAGCCTCCCCAGTAGCTAGGATTACAGGTGTGAGCCATCAGAACCCTGCTAGGAATCTATTTTTTAACAACAGAAATGGTATTAATTATTATGTATGTATGTATGTATGTATTTATTTATTACCAGTCCTAGGCTTGAACTCAGTTTCTGGGTGCTGTCCTTGAGCTTCTATTGCTTAAGGCTAGCACTTTATCACTTAAGCCACAGCTCCACTTCTAGCTTTTTGGTGGTTAATTGGAGATAAAAGTCTCACAGACTTAACTGCCCAGTCTGGCTTTGAACTGAGGTTCTCATATCTCAGCTTCCTCAGTAACTAGGATTACAGGCATAAGCCACTGGCACTCAGCTAATTACTTAAGATTTTAATATAGCATACATTAGCATACGTTAATTGAACAAGGAGATTTCACTGTGACATTTCCATACATGTATGTAATATATCTCATCAATGGGCTGGGAAGGTGGCTCAGTGGTAGAGTGCTTGCCTTGCACGCATGAGACCCTGGGTTCAGTTCCTCAGCACAACATAAATAGAAAAAGCCAGAAGTGCTGCTGTGGCTCTAGTGGTAGAGTGCTAGCCTTGAGCTGAAGAGCTGAGGGTCAGTGCCCATGCCCAGAGTTCAAGCCCCACTACCAAAAAAAAAAATCTCATTAACCTCAGCCCCCCCACCTCCTCCATCATTCTTCCTTAGTCCTTCCTCCCTTCTTAGCATAATTTATTACCAGGCACAGGTGGCTCACATTTATAATCCTAGCTACTCTGGAGGCTGAGTGCTAAGGCTGGTAGTTCAAAGCTAGTTCATGCAGGAAAGTTTGTGAGAACAATTTTTTTTTGGTCGGTTGTGGGGCTTGAACTCTGGCCTGGGCACTATCCCTGAGCTCTTCAGCTCAAGCTAGTGTTCTACCACTTGAGCCACAGTGCCACTTTCAGCCTTTTCTGCTTATGTGGTACTGAGGAATCGAACCCAGGGCCTCATGCATGTGAGGCAAGTGCTCTACTGCTGAGCTACTTTCCTAACCCTTTGTGAGAATCTTTTTTGTTTGTTGGTTGTGGGGCTTGAACTCTGGGCCTGAGCTCTGTCTGTCAGCTCTTCAGCTCAAGGCTAGCACTCTACCACTTGAGCTAGAACGCCACATCTGGTTTTCTGGTGGTTTATTGGAGATAAGAGTCTCACGGACTTTCCTGCCCGGGCTGCCTTTGAACTGGAATCCTCAGATCTAGCCTCTTGAGTAGCTAGGATTACAGGTGTGAGCCACTGGCATCTGCTCCTTGTGAGAATCTTACCTCCAATTAACCACCAAAAGTCAGAAGTGGAGCTATGGCTCAAGTGGTAGAGTGCTAGCCTTGAGGGAAAAAAAACACTCAGAGACAGCACCCAGGCTCTGAGTTCAAGCCCTAGAATTAGCACACACACACACACACACACACACACACACACACACACACACACACACACACACACACACAGTGTGCAATGTTAATACCCTTCCCAGAACTAGGCAGGCACACTAGGCAGGGCAGTCTACTAAATTTTTATCCTAATCTTAACTCTCCCTTCTCCTTGTCAAGGAGTTAGCCTTCCATTCTAAGTACAATTGGTTACCAAGGTGATTGGAGAAAATACAAAGAAGTTAGAAAGGAGTTTATTTATTCTTTACTTCTTATGAAAGGTTTACATTTATCTTCTGGCTGGGAGCGGGGCTAGGAACAGGTGGCTGACAGTTACAGTTGGAGGGGTTGGTTGATAAACTCAGTGGAAAGTTTCCACTTGAGGGGGTCTTACTCTTTCTAACTCCATTGACAAAGATTCATACCCCTGATATGGCTGGCTGGTCACAAGCAGCACACCTGGTAGTTACAGTTTATTCTTTAACTCTGTTGACAAAGATTCATATTCCTAACATGGCTGGCTGGTCACAAACAGCACAGATGATAGTTACAATTGAAATAAAAAAGCAAATAATTGCAGGAAATAACAATTCCAAGAAATATCAATGTACAATGATGAATGATGACAAGATGGAGTCACTTTGGTTTGACAGAAAATACAGATTTTTCTCGCAGCACTGAATTTTTTTTTTTTTTTTTTTTTTTACTTTTTTATGCCCCTACTAGGGCTTGAACTCAGGCCTCCTACTCTCCTTCAAGCCTTCTTGCTCCTAGCTGGTGCTCTAGCAGTTGAGCCACACCTCTAGCGCACCTTTTTGCTGGTTAATTGCACTGATTTGGACGGACCACCTGTCAGGTCTTAGCCTCCTGAATAGCAAGGATTGTAGGCACGAGCCACTGGCTTCTTTTTAAAATTTAAAATTAAAAACAATCTAAATTGGCTTCATTGCTTTATTTTCATATATAAAATACTTTAACCCTAAGAAATCTCATGGTTCCCTCCCTTCCTCCCCCTCCCCGCCCCTGCCACACCTCCCAATACCAGGAATTGATCTCTGGCTCTTCTGCTTTCTGTAAGGTCTGCATAGGGACAGCTCCCTACCTCTTGGCTAAGTTTCCACCCAGTAGCTGTGTTACCTAGGTAACTGGTCATGTCCTGGGCCACCTCTGGTTACATGTCTCCCATCAGACCTTAGGAGGGTCCCCAACTCTGAGGTTATGCCCTATTCCAGTGTGGCCACACCTTTCCTCAACCTGGCCATACATCTTCCTGTCCGTAGCCTAGATAAGTCCTGGCCCAGGGTTGGATTGGCCTTTTTTTTCTTTTCAGCCATTCCTCTCCGCTATGCACAGCGCGGGCAGCAGTTCACTAAATAAACTTCTCCATAAATAGTTCGTGGTGTTCTCTTCATTGGCTACCTAATGAAACCTATCTATTTAATATACCTTACACTTTCTTTTTATCACTTGAGCCAGACATTGAGCCCAGCTTTTTGCTGGTTATTTTTCAGAGATAGGGGGGGTCTCTTGCATTCTATGCCCCAACTGGCTTCAAACTGCAATCATCCAGATCTTAGTGCTTGAGTAGCTAGGATTACTGATGTGAACCACTGGATCCTGGTTAATATGTTTTTGTTTTTTGGGTCTGGTCGTGGGGCCTGAACTCTGGGCCTGAGCGCTGTCCCTCAGCTCTTCAGCTCAAGGCTAAAGCTCTACCACTTGAGCCACAGTGCCACTTCCAGCTTTTTTCTTTTTGCTTATGTGGTGCTGAGGAATTGAACCCAGGGCCTCAGGCATGCAAGGCAAGCACTCTACCACTGAGCCAACTTCCCAGCCCCAGGAATATGTATTTTTTGCTTGTTTGTTTCTGTTGATCCTGGGGCTTGATCTTTGGGCCTGGATGATATCCCTGAGCATTTCTGCTCAGGTTGAGCACTCTACCATTTGGGCCACAGCGCCACTTATGGTTTTCTGGTGGTTTATTGGAGATAAGAGCCTCAGACTTTTCTGCCCTGGCTGGCTTTGAACTGGGATCCTCAGATCTCAGCCTCCTGAGTAGCTAGGATTACAGGCCATTGATACCTGGTGGAATATATGTTTTTAATAAGATCTCCTAAGGGAAATCCAGGAAAGAAACATTGACATGACTTTAAAAAGTACAAGTGATTTTCCAGATGTTAAATACCTTCCTTAGGAAAAGACTAACAATAATAGCAAAGGTAACTAATTACTGAGCACTTAGATGAGGCTCTTGAGTCACTACTTACATAGCCCATTAATTCTCATAAACAATTCCATGATGGAGGTTGGATGGACTTGAAAGCAACTGCCTATGTTGCTATTCTATGTGTGACCTGGTTTATGCATCTGTAAAATAGGGATAATAACGGTGCTTCTCTCATTGGTTTGTTGTGAGGATTAAGGAAGCTTGTTCAGCCTTAGAACATTTGCCATATTGGCACCATTAACCTGTTGTCACCTCTAAGAACACTTAAAGGTGAAAGATTTGAATTCAGTGTTAACTCCAGAGTGTTCCTGGTCCTGGGGTTTGAATTCAAGATCTGAATGCTCTCTCTGAGGTTTTTCTTTTTCTTTTTTTTTTTCAAGGCTAATGCTCTACCATTTGAGCCACAGCTCCACTGCAGACTCTGTGTGTGTGTAGGTGTAGGTAAAAGTCTTACCTGCTGTTGGCTTTGAACCTCAATCCTTAAATTTTAGCCTCCTGAGTAGCTAGGATTACAGGTGTGATGTGGAACTTGAACTCCAGGCCTGGGAGCTGTCCCTCAGCTCTTCAGCTCAAGGCTAGCACTCTACCACTTGAGCCACAGTGCCACTTCCAGTTTTCTGGTGGTTTATTGGAGATAAGAGTCTCCTGGACTTTCCTGCCCAGGCTGGCTTTGAACCATGATCCTCAGATCTCAGCCTCCAGAGTAGCTAGGATTACAGGTGTGAGCCACTGGCGTTTGGCTCTGTTTGTGTTTTTTAAATTTTACTGTTTTTTTTTTTTTTTTATTGTATAGCTGTTTTGATCAAGGTTAGTGCTCTACCATTTGGGCCACAGCTCCATTTCTGGCTTTTTAGTTGTTAGGTAGACAGAAGAGTCTCACAGACTGTCCTGCCCTGTCTGGCTTCAATCGCTATCCTCACATCTCAGAGTAGCTAGGATTACAGGTGTGAGCCACCAGTGCCCGCAGCCCTTCAGATGATTCTGACATTGACTCGAGTTTGGGAACCACAGTCATAATCTTTTAGAAGTTCTGGTGCCTGAGGAAGGAAGGAAGAAAGGAGGAAAGCAGGGAAGGGAGGAAGGAAGGAAGGAAGGAAGGAGAGAGGGAGGGAAAGAAAAGAGAGAAAGGAGTGAGGCAAGGAGAGAGGCAAGGAAGAAGAGGGAGAGAGAAGGGAAGGGAAGGGGGAGGAGGAGGAGGACGAAGACGACGGGGAGGAGGACGAAGACGACTAGGAGGGGGTGGGAGGGGGAAGGGCAGATAAGGAAAGCAAAGCTGAGGATGCTGTGAGCACCTCAAAGTCCGTCGCACCTGAAGGTGAGAAACCCTTCGGCGAGCTGGCGCGCAAGGCCTGCTGGGGCTTGTAGTCCGGGCCTCCCCTAAGAGGAGGCGCCTGCGCACTGTCCGCTAACTCGCTCTGGTCGCTGTGGTCGGGCTCGGGACCGGCTGCCATCTTAGTCGAGGGACTGAGGAGTCGTCGCCGCCCCGAGTCCCGGTAAACACCCGCGGGCGTACTGGGGGTCGTTTTGGGGAGAGGGGAGAGTCAGGACGAGAAGACTGGTAGAGAACCGGGTGTAGGGGAATGTGGCGCGGGGCGTCGGGACCGCACCTCCGAGGCTGCTCTTCTCCCCTCCGAGCCGGCGCCCGTGGGGGGCGCCGGGAGCTCGGGCTGGGGGCCGGGGCCGGGCGCGGGGCGGGGGTGGGGTCAGCCGGACACAGCCAGCCGCCGGTGCCCGGCCGGGGCGCCCGGAGCCCCCAGCCCCGGGGACCCAAGTTGTGAGAGGCCCGGGCGGTGGCGGGCGTAGGCAGGGTCCAGCCCCGCGCCCCTCAGCCGCGCCCGGCGGCCACTTCTCCCGAGGTCCGGCCTAGGCGCCGGGCCGGGTGGCAAGCGGCCCGCCCGGGCGACGTGGCCCTGCGAGGGGCGGCGGCTGGGGCCCACCTGCCACCTGGTTGGCTTTCCCGAGACTTTTCCGAGCCCCAGTTGGCGGGGAGGGCCCAGCACCGCGGCTGCCTCCCCGGCTCCCCTCCGCTGTCCTTTTCCCTCCATTGTCCCCCCGCGTGGTGGTCCCGGCCCAGGCGCCCTCCTCGGCCGCCGCCGCCGCCGCGGCGCCGACTTTTGCAGACGTGGAGCTGTCAGTGTCCTTCCTCCCGTGAGTGCGCTTTTCTCTAACAGGGAAAATAAAGTAGCCGAGACCGTACTCCTAAGATCGAAACACGACGAGGTCCTGACTTTTCACTAGAGGACTCAAGTTTTCAGACTTAGTTCCCGGCCGAGACTTCGAGAAAGTTACAAGGGTCAAGGCATCCGAAGTAGGAGTTGGGCCTAAAGTTAGAGATGTAACCAGGTGCGCTGGCAGAGTACCTGGAATTCGCGATTTCCCCCATTACTCGTTTTCTGGGTTATATTCGTATACTGATCTTGTTGCATTATCTGCCATTTGTTCAATAACCGCAGTAAACTTGTTCTGAAGTGGGGTGGGGGTGGGTGGGAGGGATGAGGGGGGAGCGAGGAAGACAGATTTTATTTGAAAATTGAAGAACACAAGCCTGCAGTTATCATACTGTTGCTCCTAAGTGCAGGCATCTCCTGCATCTGTTCCTAATATATAATTCGATCTTAAGGAAGTAGGTAAAGGTAGTGTATTTCCACTCTCAAAATTGGCAGAGAGCTTGATTCTTATCAGAAATAAAGTTCTTATGAGAAATCTGGTGAGGTCCCTAGAGCAATTATTTCATTTGTCAGTTTTAGAAATGAAGGTGGAAATTCTCCTTGAAACAGTAAATATACAAGTTTTTGAGGGGCTGTGAGTCATATGTATGTGTTAGGCTTGGGGCATAAACTCTGGGCCTGGGCTTTTTGTTCAAGACTAGCCTTCTTGTACTTCAGCCATAGCTTCACTTCCAGCTTTTTTCTGGTATATTGGAGATAAGAATCTCATGGACTTTATTGCCTGGATTGGCTTTGAACTGAGATCCTCAGATCTCAGCCTCCTGAGTAGAAAGGATTACAGGTGTGAGCCACTGGTGCCAGGCCTCAAAAGGTAACTTTGCCCTTGCTGGGAGAAAAATAAAAACAAAACAAAACCCTTGCTTCCCAAATTTGTCCATTAGAAAAATTAGGAAATTAAATGGAGCTGTGGCTCAAGTGGTAAAGCAAAAGAACTGAGCAAAAGAGCTCAGGGAAGCCGGGCGCTGTGACTAGCTACTCAGGAGGCTGAGATCTGAGGATCACGGTACAAAGCCAGCCGGATCATGAACATCAGTGAGACTCTTGACTCCAATAAACCACTAGAAAACAGGAAATGGCACTGTGGCTCAACTGGTAGAGTGCTAGCCTTGAGCTAGGGACAGTGCCCAGGCTCAGAGTTCAAGCCCCACGACTGACCAAAAAGTCAAAATAGAGCTCAGGGACAGTACCTTTGTTCAAGTCTCAGGATCACATCAAAGTGGGGAGAAAGATTTTTTAGATCCTTCTTTTTTTTTTTTGGTCCGGTCGTGGGGCCTGAGCTCTGGGCCTGGGCGCTGTTCCTCAGCTCTTCAGCTCAAGGCTAGCACTCTACCACTTGAGCCACAGAGCCACTTCCGGCTTTTTTCTTTTTGCTTATGTGGTGCTGAGGAATCGAACCCAGGGCCTCGAGCATGCAAGGCAAGCACTCTATCACTGAGCCACCTTCCCAGCCCCGAGAAAGATTTTTTAAAAGTAGAAAATCTGGGTAGGGAATGTGGCCTAGTGGTAGAATGCTTGCCTAGCATGCATGCAGCCCTGGATTCGATTCTCAGTACCACATAAACAGAAAAAGCTGGAAGTGATGCTGTGGCTCAAGTGGTAGAGTGCTAGTCTTGAGCAAATGAAGCTCAGGGACAGTGCCCAGGCCCTGGGTTCAAGGCCAAAAAAAAAAAAGTAGAAAGTCTGATACTCTTAAGGGATAAACACAAAGCTGCAATGCCTATGTGCCTCTGATCATATAAAATTATATTGGGGCTGGGAATGTGGCTTTGTGGTAGAGTGCTTGCCTTGCATGCATGAAGCCCTGGGTTTGATTCCTCAGTATCACATAAACAGAAAAAGCTGGAAATGGTGCTGTGGGTCAAGTGGTAGAGTGCTAGCCTTGAGCAAAAGCAGCTCAGGGACAGTGCCCAAGCTCTGAGTTCAAGATCTAGGACTGGCAAAAATAAATAAAATGATATTTAACAAAATGAGTTCCAGGAAATGGAAATGAGGTTTTTTTGTTTGTTTTTTCTCCTTAGGGAAGGTAAGGGGGGGGCACAGAAATGAAGGTGAACAAATGCAGTAGTGGTACTCACTAGACACTGTGTTGAAAATGAACTAAATAACTTGTGATTGGGGATGGGAGGGAAATACTGGGAGAATGTGAGGGAAGTGGTGATACTGTCCAAAAAGAAATGTACTCATAGTCAGGACCCGTGGTTCATGCCTATAATCTTAGCTACTCATGAGGCTGAGATCTAAAGACACGATTTGAAGCCACCTTGGGCAAGAAAGTCTCTAAGACTTTTATCTCCAATTAACTACCAGAAAACTGAAGTGGCACTGTGGCTCAAAGTGGTAGACCACTAGCCTTGAGTGGAAAAACTAACCTCAGGGACAGGGCTCAGGCCCCTCTGTACATCACCTTTATAATAAAAATTAAAAAAAAAAAAATTCCAGGATTTCATTTCTGATGTTGACTAGTAGGTCTGAGTTGGCTGCTGCTGCTTTATGTTTAAAATATACCATAGATAATTCTGATGTTCTTGGGAACTGAAACAATTTATATGGACACACTAAGGATGGCTCAAAAAGCTTCAAGACTGAGGATGTAGGCCAGTTTAGTCTGGGGATTGTTCAGAAGAGGAGGGGGCAAGATTTGCCTCTGAGTTTGGTCTTAATAAGTAGGAATGTAACCGAGGTAGAGAAAGGAAAGGACAGGTAGGTAGATAAAACACCTTAATGCTACTTATAAATCCAGACGATTATGGGAGAAAAAGGTTTGGGGGGAATAGGAAGTGAAGTGGAGAGCATTGTCAGCTATGAGGCCAAAAAGGTAAAAAGGAGCCAATTATATTGAAACTTTTTTTTTTTTTTTTTTGGTTAGTTGGGCTTGAACTCTGGGTTGGGCGCTGTCCCTGCGCTCTTCAGCTCAAGGCGAGTGCTCTACCTCTTGAGCTACAATACCATTTCCGGTTTTCTAATGGTTTATTGGAGATAAGAGTCTCACGGCCTTTCCTGCCCTGGCTGGCTTTGAACCATGAGCCTCAGATCTCAGCCTCCTGAGTGGCTAGGATTACAGGTGTGAGCCACAGGTGCCCAGCTGAAGCTTTTTTATGTATAATACTAGAAACTTTATTTTGTTAGGGTTGAAGATTCTTTTTTTTTTTTTTGGGTCCGGTTGTGGGGCCCGAACTCTGGGCCTGGGCGCTGTCCCTCAGCTCTTCAGCTCAAGGCTAGCACTCTACCACTTGAGCCACAGTGCCACTAACGGCTTTTTTTTTTCTTTTTGCTTATGTGGTGCTGAGGAATTGAACCCAGGGCCTCAGGCGTGCAAGACAAGCGCTCTATCACTGAGCCACCTTCCCAGCCCAGGGTTGAAGATTCTTAAGGCAGGGAAGTGATGTGAAAATGTGTTTGGAAAGATGATTCTAAATGGGCACCATTGGCGCATACCTATAATCCTAACTACTCAGGCTGAAATCTGAGAATCTTCAGAATGCTGAGATCTGATAATCTCCCTTCAAAGCTATCCCCAGCAGACAAATTCCAGAGACTCTTATTTCCAGTTAACCGGCAGAAAGCCAAAAGTAGAGATATGGCTCCAGTGGTAGTATACCAGACTTGAGCATAAAAGCTAAGCAAGAAGGAGCTTGAGGTCTTGAGTTCAAGCCCTGATACCAGCACACAAAAAAAAGGAAAGATGGTAAAAGTGAAAGGACAGTGGAGAACAAAGCCTGACCTAAGAAGGATGGATGATTTATCCAATTAGTGCGAACCACCAAGACTAGTCTGGTTAAAGAGTTCCTTTTCTGTTAAGGAACCTATTAACAAATCTGAATAGAAGCCTTATGCAGGTAACACATACCTGTCATCCTAGCTACTCGGGAAGCTAAGATCTGAGGGTCATGGTGGTTCCAAGCTAGCCTGGGCAGGACAATTTGTGAGCTCTTATCACGAATTAACCACCAAAAAGCTGTGAGTAGATCTGTGGCTGAAATGGTAGGGTACCAGCCTTGAGCAGAACTTGAGCAAGAAAGCTAAGGGACATTGCCCAGGCCTTGAGTTCAAGCTCCTATACTAGCACCACAGAAGAACCATAAAACAAAAAACAGCAATAAAACTTGTCTCTTGTAAGCAAATAGCTATTAGAATATGTGTTTATGTGTGCGTGTATTCAAGATATGTATGCTAAGGCTGTTCTAACTTCTGAGTTTTACATTTGTTAAAAAAAATTCAAGCTGGGCGTTGGTGACTCAAGTGTGTAATCCTAGCTACTCAGGAGGCTGAGATCTGAGGATTGCACTTCAAAGCCAGCCCACGTAGGAAAGTCCTTGAGACTCTTATCTCTAGTAAACCACCTGAAAACCAGAAGTGGTGCTGTGGCTCAAGTGGTAGAGCACTAGCCCTGAGCTTAAGAGCTCAGGGACAGCACCCAGGCCCAGAGTTCAAGCCCCACAGCCGATACCCCTCCCCCCCCCCCCAAAAAAAAAAATCAAATATTTTACCTAAAGCTAGTTAAAAGTCAGAGCTACACGAGAACCAAATTTTACAACTCTCAGTCTGGGTGCTGGGAAAGTGGCTCATTGGTAGAGTGCTTGCCTTGCCTGCATTAGGCCCGGTGTTCGATTCCTTAGCACCACATAAGCAGAAAAAGCTGGAAGTGGTGCTCTGGCTCAAGTGGTAGAGTGCTAGCCTTGAGCTGAAGAGCTGAGGGACAGCATCCAGGCCCAGAGTTAAGGCCCACAACGGACAATAAAACAACAAAAAAAACCTACAACTCTCAGTCTGGCATTCTTCTTTAATAGCATGTATGCATGCTATTAAAGAGCTTCTACTATTGGACCAGAATTTTTAGTCTATGCTTCTTAAACATTTAGGCAAGAGTTTAACAAGGAACTTTGCCTTGGGAGTGAGTTTTGTTGCAATCATTCTGGCTTAAGAAATTTGTACTGGTGTAGAAGACACTATGTTGAAAAACGAACTTTACAATTTAGGCCGGGGGGTGGGGAGGTGGAGGGTGGGGAAAGTGTAGTTGTGGAGATGGGAGGAAAGGGCTGATGGGGGAAAACAAAGGAGGAGGTAACAATGCTTGATAAGAAATATACTCATTGCCTTGCTCATGTAACTGTAACCCCTCTACAGTATTTTTACAATAAAACTTATTTAACAAATTGTATCAGTATTGATAGAAAATAGTGATTTTTTTTTTTTTTGTTTTTTTACCCAAACACCTGTTTTAGGCTTTTGGGATTGGTTTCCTTATGTGAATTAAGGCAAAAATATATATGATCACTATTTTTATATATTTCTAGTGACTCCAAATTATGGACTCAGAATAAGCAATTAGTAAAGGAATGTGGCTGTAAGTGATACTGGCTTTGAATCAATATAAATCAGCAAGGGGATTCAGAGAATTGAATTGTAGCCTTCTCTGGTTGGGAGGTTGGCTCTCAGCTAAAGAAATGTCAGGTTGCAAACCATCCTCATAATAAGAAACAGTACCCAGAAGCTATTCTGGCCCCTGTCTTCCTCCAGTCTAGCAGTGCACTGTCCTTGTGAAACTACTGCCAACTCAGCTCTTTTGCTGCTTTTCAGAACTGATTATACCCTGATCCTGGGAGTGCTTTTTCTTTTCTTGTCCCTATGAGCCTCCAACTTGGAAAGAATGTCCTTACAGTGACCCTTGTAGGCAGAATATATTTATAATGGTCATCCTCATTATGCCACATAGCTATCATATACCAAGGTGGGTATTATCCCATACTGTGTATGTTTTTTCCTAACTTGTCCTTTAATCCTGACTGCTCCATTAAAAAACATTCCATGAATTTATTTTTTAAAGACTTGTTGTGAGGTTTCCAAGGTCATCACAGATCTTGTATGTTTGATAACTATAGAAGTGATATGTTAATGGATCTTCCTTCCCTTCTCAGGTAACATGCATTTCACAGTGGCCTTCTGGAGACAACGCCTTAATCCAAAAAAGTGACTTGAGCAGAGAACTTCAGGTATGGTGACATTCTTGTCAAAGAGATTTGGAGATAGGATAGTACAAAGGGCAAACCCAGGTCACATAACTGCTGTGGGAATGTGGGAAAAGAGGAGTTTTGATTCTGGCTGCATCAATTGAGTGAATAAATAGGCAGTATATACTTAGATTTGAAACCTGTAGTCTCTTCTTCAAGGATTAATTTGTGAACCACACTGTATCTTAATTTGGGTCCTCTGATTTTTTTTTTAAATCAGAGAATCATTTTATAAGTTCTTTATACATACACAAATATTTTTTTCACTTGTGCTGGTTTGTAAATATCTGTAAATTTGTTCAGACTTCTGCATATGGATGGCATTAACAAGTAGAATTAAAAGGAAGGCAGCAGCAGGTGCTGGTGGCTCATACCTATAATCCTAGCTACTTTGGAGGCTGAGATCTGAGAATCAAGGTTTAAAGCAGGCATCAAAGAAACTTAACCTTTAACCAGCAAAAAGCTGGAAGTAGTAGTATAGTTTAAGTGGTAGAGTGCTAGTCTTGAGTGAAAAAGTGAAAAACCCTGAGTTCAATCCCTGGTACCAAAAACAGGGGGGAGGGAAGGAGGGGAAAGATGGTATATTATATTCTGCAGTAAAAAACAAGACAATTTTTCCTTTTTTTTTTTTCATTTTCTTTTTGTCGGCTGTGGGACTTGACTCAGGACCTGGGTGCTGTTCCTGAGCTCAGTTTGTTCAAAGCTAGCACTCTACCATTTTAAGCCACAGCGACACTTCCAATTTTTTGGTGGCTGATTGGAAATAAGAGTCTCACAGAATTTCTTGCCCAGGCTGGCTTTGAACTGGGATTTCAGATCTCAGCCTCCTAAATAGCTAGGATTACAAGTGTGAACCACCAGCACAGCTTTTCCTCCCTCCTTTCTTCCTCCCTCCCTCCCTTCCTCCTTCCCTTCCTTTCTTCCTCCCTACCTTTCCCTTTTCCCTTTTCCCTATTCCCCTTTCCTTTCCTTTCCTCTCCCCCCTTCCCTTTCTTTTCCTTTCCTTTCCCTCCTTCCCCTCTTTCCCTCCCTTCCTTTCCTCCCTCCCTCCCTCCCTCCCTCCCTCTCCCTCCCTCCCTCTCTCTTTCTTTGTTTCTTTGTTCCTTTCTTCCTTCCTTTCCTTCCCTCTTTCCCCCTTTCCCCTTCTCTCTTTAGTTTGTTCATTCGTTCTTCCTTTTTTCCTGGTCCTGGGCTTGAATTCAGGGCCTGGGCTCTGTCCCAGAGCCTCTGTGCCAGTGGCACTTCTGGCTTTTTCTGTTCATGTATTACTGAGGAATTGAACCCAGGGTTTCATGTATGCTAAGCAAGCACTCTACCACTAAGCCACATTCCTAGCCAAGCTTTTAATTTCTTTTTCTTTTTTTTTGTTTTGTGGTTGTGGGTGCTGTCCCTGAGCTCTTCAGCTCAAGGCTGTTGATGTTCTACCACTTGAGCCACAGTGCCACTTCCAGTTTTCTGGTAGTTAATTGGAGATAAGAGTCTTATGGACTTTTCTGCCTAGGCTGGTTTTTTTTTTTTTTTTTTTTTTTGGGATCTGGTCGTGGGACCTGAACTCTGGGCCTGGACGCTGTCCCTCAGCTCTTCAGCTCAAGGCTAGCCCTCTACCACTTGAGCCGCAACGCCACTTCCAGCTTTTTATTTCCTACTTATGTGGTGCTGAGGAATCGAACCCAGGGCCTCATGCATGCAAAGCAAGCACTCTACCACTGAGCCACCTTCCTAGCCCCCTGGGCTGGTTTTGAACCAGAATCCTCACATCTCAGCCTCCTGAGTAGCTAGGACTATAGGTGTGAGCGACCAGCTTTTCTTTTCTTTTCACTCCCTCCCTCCCTCCCTCCCTCCTTTCTTTCTTTCGTCAGTTGTGGGGCCTGAACTCTAGGCCTGGGCACTGTCCCTCAGCTCTTCAGCTCAAAACTAACGCTCTATCACTTGAGTCACAGCGCCACTTCCAGCCTTTTCTGCTTATGTGGTGCTGAGCAATTGAACCCAGGGCCTCATCCATGCAAGGCTAGCACTATACCACTGAGCCACCTTCCCAGCCCTAGCTTTTCTTTTTTTTTAGTCAGTCATGGGGCTTGAACTCTGGGCCTGGGCATTATCCCTCAGCTCTTCAGCTCAAGGCTAGAACTTTACCACTTGAACCACAGTGCCACTTCTGGCTTTTTCTGCTTATGTGGTACTGAGGAATAGAACCCAGGGCCTCATGCAGGCAAGGCAAGCAGTCTACCACTGAGCCACCTTCCCAGCCCCCGCTTTTTATTTCTTAATGATGCTGTAATAACTCACAAGAAAAGTAATTACACTGGGAAAGACGATTCTGTGTACCAAATATTTTCAAAGTATCCATTTCATTCTGAGCTCACAAAACAGTTCTTTTGGGGAAGATACCAGGCTAACATTCAGGAAATCTAGAGTCTAGTCTTGGTATTTCTCATCACAAAAATCATAATCTTGGGCAACTCAACTCACTCTGAACTTAATTTCCTCATTTGTCTATTGAATATTTTAGATATGTTCTTTCAGATTCTTCCTCACTTAGTGATTATAAATCTTTGTGATTTATGTGCTGACTCAATAATTTTTTTTGGGGGGGGGGGGGGGCCTGAACTCTGGGCCTGGGCGCTGTCCCTCAGCTCTTCAGCTCAATGCTAGCGCTCTACCACTTGAGCCACAATGCCACTTCTGGTTTTTTTTCTTTTTTGCTTATGTGGTGCTGAGGAATTGAACCCAGGGCCTCGTGCATACAAGGTAAGCGCTCTACCACTGAGCCACCTTCCCAGCCCAATAATTTAAAAAAAAATTTTTTTTTTGCTGGTCATGGGGCCTGAATTCTGGACCTGGGCGCTATCCCTCAGCTGTTCAGCTCAAGGCTAATAACGCTCTACCACTTGAGCCACAGCACCACTTCCGGCTTTTTTCTTTTTGCTTATGTGGTGCTGAGGAATCGAACCCAGGGCCTCATGTATGCAGGACATGCACTCTACCACTGAGCCACCTTCCCAGCCCCTGACTCAATACTTTTTTAGAGCTTTGTTGACATCAAAGTGTTGGACTATGTATCAGAAGCAAAATGCTCCCTAATATCCAGTGCTATATAAATATGAAGCCATGTTCTCTTAGTTTTTGCTTTAAGCAAAAAGACTTATAGGAAGCTAGGTACTTGTGGCTTAAGCTTGTAATCCTAGCTAACTAGGAGGCTGAGCTCTGGGGTGCTCTGTTTGAACTAGCCTAGGCAGATAATTTATCACCAGTTAAGCCAGAATTATCTGCATGGCTAGAGCATTAGCCTGGAGTGCAAAAGCTATGGGACAGCACCCAGGCCTTGAGTTTAAACCTCAGTACAGGCATGCACACAAAAAAGACTTGTAGAAAACTTAAATGTGTGTGTGTGTGTGTGTGTGTGTATGTATGTTAAGTTTGTAATATTATTCAACAGTTGTTTATTGAACTGCTGTTGTGCTCGCCCCAAAGGTATTTGAATATAAAATTTTGTTTTAAGGATTTTGTGTTTTTTTGTCAAGAAAACAAATTTGCTTGCCTATAATCATATTAAACAAGTGACAAGATAGAATGGCATAAAAAAAAAAGTGCATGGTATTACAATGTAAGGTTTCTTGGTGCCATTAGTATAACTGACTGTAGCAGAGAATTACATCCAAAAAGCAATTCCTGATGGATGTGATGATGTACACCTGTAATTCCAATGTTTGGGAAGGATATATAAGTTTAAGGTATGGCCTATATAGCCAGATCCTGTCTCAAAAACAAAAAATAATCCTGGCTCTTTTTTTTTGTCGGTCATGGGGCTTGAACTCTGGGCCTGGGCACTGTCCCTCAGCTCTTCAGCTCAAGGCGAGCGCTCTACCACTTGACTACAGCGCCACTTCCGGTTTTCTGGTGGTTTATTGGAGATAGGAGTCTCATTGTCTCTCCTGCCCGGGCTGGCTTTGAACCACGATCCTCAGATCTCAGCCTCCTGAGTAGCTAGGATTACAGGTTTGAGCCACCAGCGCCCGGCTTAAATGTTTTTTTTTTTTTTTTTTGGGTCCAGTTGTAGGGCCTGAACTCTGGGCCTGGGCACTGTTCCTCAGCTCTTCAGCTCAAGGCTAGTGCTCTACCACTTGAGCCACAGCGCCACTTCCAGCTTTTTTCTTTTTGCTTATGTGGTGCTGAGGAATCGAACCCAGGGCCTCATGCATGCAAGGCAAGCGCTCTACCACTGAGCCACCTTCCCAGTCCCAATCCTGGCTCTTAAACTTGTAATTTTTTTTTTCATATCTAGATACTTCTTACCTTGTAGTTACAATATTCTACCCCAGGAAAGAAGAAACATTTTCTTTTTCTTTTCTTTCTTTTTTTTTTGGGTCTGGTCATGCGGCCTGAACTCTGGGCCTGGGTGCTGTCCTTCAGCTCTTCAGCTCAAGGCTAGCACCCTACCACTTGAGCCACAGCGCCACTTCCAGCTTTTTTTTTTTTTTTTTTCTGCTTATGTGGTGCTAAGGAATTGAACCCAGGGCCTCATGCATGCAAGGCAAGCACTCTACCACTGAGCCAACTTCCCAGCCCATGCCTCTTGTAATTCTGAAGGGCACTCAGGAGGCTGAGATCTGAGGATTGCAGTTCAAAGCCAGCCTGGGCAGGAAACTCCAGGACTTTTATCTCCAATTAGCCACCGGAAAACCAGAAATGGAGCTGTGGCTTGAGCCAAAGAGCTGAGGGACAGCACCCAGGTCCAGAGTTTAAGCCCCATGACCGACCCCTCCCCCCCCAAAAAATGTGTTTTAATAATTTCAGGGATTTATATCTTAATTTTTATTTCATTGTGTGATGATTTTGATTTTTTTTTGCAGTACTGAGATTTGAACTCAGTGGTTTGCTCTTGTTCTACTTCCTTGATGAATCATTACACACTTGAGCCATGCCACTAGCCCTGCTTTTTGGTGTTAATTGGAGTTGGAAAAAAAGTCCTGTGGACTTTTTTGCCTAGGCTGACTTCAAACCTAAAATCCTCTAAGTCTTAGCCTTCTGAGTATCTAGGATAACCTACATTAATATGGCAGTTTGTATTTATTTATTTATTTATTTGTCGATTGTGGGGCCTGGACTTAGGTCTGGGTGCTGTCCTTCAGCTCTTCAACTCCAGGCTAGTGCTCTACCACTTGAGCCACAGTGCCACTTCCGAGTTTTTCTGCTTATGTGGTGCTGAGAAATCGAACCCAGGGCTTCATGCGTGCAAGGCAAGCGCTCTACCACTGAGCCACCTTCCCCATCTATAATCTATTTTTGTTCTATTTTGTTTGTGTTGTTTGAAGTATGAGACCTTTTTTTTTTTGGTCTTGTCGTGGGGCCTGAACTCTGGGCCTGGGCACTGTCCCTCAGCTCTTCAGCTCAAGGCTAGCACTCTACCACTTGAGCCACAATGCCACTTCCGGTTTTTTTCTTTTTTGCTTATGTGATGCTGAGGAATTGAACCCAGGGCCTCATGCATGCGAGGCAAACACTCTACCACTGAGCCAACTCCCCAGCCAACCCCAGGCGTATTTCTTTCTTTAGAATATTTTTATTCTCTTATTTTTTGGATTCAGTCAAAGTAAGTGACCTCATTCATTAAAATAATCATGGGTGGGTCGCTTGTGGCTCAGGCCTGTAATCCTAGCTATCAGGAGGCTGAGATCTGAGGATCACAGTTCAACTCTAGCTGGTCCGTGAGGATCAACAAGGGAAAGAGAATGAGAAAATGGCCTGTGTGTAGGAAGCACTTGAAACAGAGCTGGAGCTCCACAAGTTATCTATACAGTTGTTGGTTTCAGAAAAATTCAGTTTATAATCTGCCTGGCCCACATACATGTAGCAGGTGGCCAATGAAAGAGAACTAGATGAGGTGGGGGAAAAAAAAGAAAAAAAAAAAAAGAACTGGAGCACAAAGGTCTTGCTAGCCGCCTGCAGGCTTTACAACAGCATGTTGCAGAGCTAGAGATGACATTGTTTGCAGTTTCTACCACTCAGATTGCGGCAAACGAGAACATTCTAGACCTCATTAAAGACCTGAATAACATAGAACTGCAACTTCAGGCAAAGACCAGAAGCTATGATGATCTGGAAGAAGAGAACATCAAGCTGCAGGAGAGGCTGGGAGTGAGCCTGACAGAAGGCTGACATCAAGATAATTCGTGAGTTACAACAGCACTAGTGAAGTGGGCAGAGTTGGAAAGACAACTAGACAACATGAAAGAGTTGGTGACAACATTAAAGTTGGAGAGAGACACCTTTGCAGAGGACCTGAGGGTAGATTTCAGGTGGAATGAGAAGATCCAGTAGATTTCAGGTGGAATGAGAAGGTCCAGTAGTTCTTGGAGCAGATGAACTAGCTGAGAGAGGAGAAAGAGCAAGGGGTGAGGCAGAGACCAACCTGGTGGAACTGAGAAAGCAGCTATCAGAGCTACTACCTCCATAACCCCCTACAGGGCCATCTCAGGTGGAACAGCAGTTGTAGGCCCAGACCTATCAGTTGCTGAAGGAGCTAAGGAACCTGGAGCAGTAGGAGTAACTTCGGATACTGGAGAAGGCTGAGGAATGGAATCAGCATGCCAAAGATGGACACAAGATCCTTGAGAAAATGGAAAAGGAACATGAGAGCATAAGATGCAAACTCATACAACTAAGAGCTGAAAGATCAGCTGGCCCAGCTGTAGGATGCCCTCCTCTATAGACTGAGCAGTAAGAAGGAGGAGCTCGCCAGTGTCCTGCGCTTGGAGCAGCAGGTAAAGAAACATCTGCAGGAGAAACTGGACCAGTGAGAGGACCACTTAGGAGAATGGAAAGAGATAGCTGAGTTAAAGAGCCAAGCAGCTCAGAATCTTCAGGAGCAGTGTGACCAGTACTTGGCCCAGCTACCAGAGCTCAGAGCCATCTGTGAACAGCACATGACCTCCAATCAGCAGCAGAACTCAAGGAGGCCCTGCAGCAGTCCCTGCTGAGGCACACCCAGTTGGAGCAGCTGAAGCAGGAGCAGGTGCAGAGTAAGTTGGGAACCTGACTGTGTCTTGAAAGTTACAGGACACACTGAAGTGCCTGGAGGCAGCAGTATATGAGAATGGGCACCTGTGGGCCCAGCCCCAGCTGAGCTTTCAGGCTTTCCCTAGGGAAGGTGAAGGAGTGAGCAAAGAAGAAAAGGAAGTGACTCTACCTGATGTGACTGTCCCAGAGGACGTAGACAACCCACAAACCATGTGGGATTTTTACCTTGAATTGCTATCAGTTGCTGAATCAAAGTAGATGAAGCTCAGCCAGCAGTTGCAGGAGCAGCAGGTCAAGCTGCAGGTGCCTGGCCAACCTGGCAGTCAAATGCCAGAGAAAGCTGGTACTCTGGGCCCTCTTCCCTAAGGGCTAGAACCATGGCATGTTTGTGGACAATCATGTCCACAGATGCCCAAGAAGAAGCTGAAAATCTGCTGCATCCATGACCTGTCAAGTAAGGTGAACTACCAGAATCAAGTGGATGAACTCCACATCATTGCAGCCAGCTGCCAGAACACATCAGCGCCTTTGAAGAGTCCATCATTTTCTGTAAAGAACAGATGGAAGTTGTGAATGAGTTGTATCAGAAGAAAGATGAGTGTCAACAGGCTCTTCCAGAAGAGGGAGAGGAAGAAGGAGCTGCTGGAACAGCTAAGGCACCTTGCGGTGAAGGCACAAGTGCCAAGGCCAGAGGCTGGCAGCGAACCCAGACCCTTGCTGCTGAGGCCACCTCAGACCTGTCAGGCCCCACAAAGATGAAAGTTATACAGGAGCAGCAAGGTTTTGAAGAGGTGCAACTTGAAATTAATATGGAGCCTGCTCAATGAGAGCCTGGAGTGCCTTACCCCTGGAGAACCCCACCACAGAATAGATCATGCGACTGCTGCCCGATATCCAGCACCACAACGGTACAAATGAGTTCAAGATAATTACTGTCTAAAAACCTGGCAGTCATCGCCTAGAGAAGTGGGTTTCTATCCTTTTGCATGTACTTGGAACATGGCAACTGGGTGGAATTCTCTCAGGTCTTGTTATAATGGATGATGGAAGGTGTAGTTGGAGGCCAGACAGAGCAGAGACTACTGGTAGTGGCCCAAACTCTAAAGACATCTAATAATCCATTGGTTGCCAGAGAATGGACCCACATGATGGTTATTTTTTTTTTTTTTGGGTCCGGTTGTGGGGCCTGAACTCTGGGCCTGGGCGCTGTCCCTCAGCTCTTCAGCTCAAGGCTAGAGCTCTACCACTTGAGCCACAGCGCCACTTCCGGCTTTTTTCATTTTGCTTATGTGGTGCTGAGGAATCGAACCCAGGGCCTCAGGCATGCAAGGCAAGCGCTCTACCACTGAGCCATCTTCCCAGCCCAACATGATGGTTATTAAAAAGGGTAAATTCTTTACATAGGAAGAGGGAGAAGATGGGGAACAATGGCATATTATGTTGATGTTATTTTATAAGTGACTTCCGTATTAGCATACTCATTATTTTCTGATACACTTTTTTTTTTTTTTTTGGGTCCGGTCATGGGGCCTGAACTCTGGGCCTAGGTGCTATCCCTCAGCTCTTCAGCTCAAGGCTAGCGTTCTACCACTTGAGCCACAGCGCCACTTCTGCCTTTTATCTTTTTGCTTTTGGGGTGCTGAGGAATCAAACCTAGGGCCTCATGCATGCAAGGCAAGTGCTCTACCACTGAGCCACCTTCCTAGCCCCTCTGATACACTTTCATGCTAATTTATGGAGTAGTTTTCATAATTCTTTATATTTTTGTTTTTGTTGGTTGTGGGGCTTAAACTCTGGGCCTAAGTGCTGTCCCTCAGCTCTTCAGCTCAAAGCTAGCCATTTGAACCACAGTGTCATTTCTGGTTTTCTGGTGGTTTATTGGAGATGAGTCTCACAGACTTTCCTGCCCTGGCTGGCTTTGAACAACTATCCTCAGATCTCAGCCTCCTGAGTAGCCAGGATTGCAGGTGTGAACCACTTGTGCCCTGCCTTCTTTAGATTTTTTTTAAAGGAAAAATTTATATTATTTCCTCAAATGGGTCATTTTGCTATTTAGCATTATATGTTGGTACATTCATGCATTTTCTAAAAAATAATACTTTGTACCAGCCACACTGAATTTTCTCATTTGTATTTTAATATACTACGGTGGTGGTATGCTGAGGTGAAAAAAACAGTACAAACAAAAGAAAAGGTTATTAAACCTGATGGTGTGGGAAAAAGAAATAATATTACTAGAACAAATGGAGATATCCTGTAGTAGAAAACATACACCAAAAAAGTACAGATATATAATGCAGAATAATATACACGATAATGAATATATAGTGAGAATATTAAGCATCTCAATTTTTCACTTAAGAATTTTTCAAGGGCTGGGAATGTGGCTCTGTGGTAGAGCGCTTGCCTTGCATGCATGAGGCCCTGGGTTCAATTCCTCAGCACCACATAAGCCAAAAGAAAAAACCCAGTAGTGGCACTGTGGCTCAAGTGGTAGAGAGCTAGCCTTGAGCTGAAGAGCCGAGGGACAGTGCCCCGGCCCAGAGTTCAGGCCCCACGACTGGACCCCCTTCCCCCTCCCCTGCCCCGGCCAAAAAAAAGAATTTTTCAAATGATAAATGTAGCATACTGTTGATTGGATGTGATGAAATATTAAAATAAAAAGTCCCATGGATTTTCCTTCCTGGGCTGGCTTTGAACTATGATTCCCAGATTTCAACTTTCTGAGTCCTGGGGCTTGAACTCAGGGCCTGGACACTGTCCCTGAGCTGCATTCCAGCTTTTCCTTTTTATGTGAATCTGAGGAATCAAAACTCTTACCACTAAACCACATTCCAGCCTGGCTTTTGTAGTTTGAGAATTCATGGGCAATAAGAGATGGTGAGAGCCAGGCACTGGTAGCTCATGCCTGTAATACTAGCTACTCAGGAGGCTGGGATCTGAGGATTGCGGTTCAATGCTAGCTCAGTCCATGAAACTCTTAACTCCAATTAGCTACCAGAAAAAAAGGAAGTGGCACTGTGGGCTCAAGTGGTAGAGCTTGCCTTGAGCTGAAGAGCTCAGGGACAGCACCCAGGCCCAGAGTTCAAGCCCATGACTACCACCACCACCACCAAAAAAGATGGTCAGAAATAAGAGCCAAGAAATTCAACTTTATATGTTATATATAATACATATAAAGCTAATATAATTATATAAAGCTAATATGTATATATTCATATAATTAAACATATATAAATTATAATAGCACAATAGAGGAATGTTATATCTTTTATTTATTTTTTAATAATTTTTTTTCTTTGTTTTTGCTTATGTGGTGCTGAGGAATTGAACCCAGGGCCTCATGCATACAAGGCAAGCATTCTACCACTGAGCCACCTTCCCAGACCTTTAATAAGTTTTTTATTGTGAAAATACTATACAGAGGGGTTACAATTACATGAGCAAGTTAATGAGTACATTTCTTTTTTTTTTTTAAATTAAATGAGTACATTTCTTATCAAGCATTGTTGCCTCTTCCTTTGTTTTTCCCCTACCATCCCTTCCCTCCCATCTCCACAACTACACTCTCCTCTCCCCCTCATGTTAGATCATTTATTTATTTATTTTTTAGGAAGGAATAGGTCTGATTTATTACTCGGAATTGATGGCAACAACAGCTTGGTTTCCTTAAGTATTGACTTACTCCACTTGCTTAGGCAGCACCTACTAGGTTCAAGGCCCCCACCTCATTCCTAGTGTGACACTGATGCCTACGAGACAAAGGTCATTCCCAGATCACTGCTGGGAAAAGGCCCTGGTTCCTGATAGCCACATCTTGCATCTCTGGAGGGCTCTTTGATGTCCTCACAGCTTAGCAGCTATAATCCCAGCACTCAGGAGGCTGAGACAGAAAAATGGTTACGTTCAAAAGCCTGGTATTTTAACAGTTTTTAAGTGTATAATTCAGTAGCATAATTATGTTAGTATGTTGCAACTTTGACTGGTCTGTTTCTAAAACTTGCAAGTTATTCAGAAACATATTTTTTTTTTTGTCAGTTGTGGGGCTTGAACTCTGGGCCTGGGTGCTGTCCCTCAGCTCTTCAGCTCAAAGCGAGCCCTCTACCGCTTGAGCTGCAGCATCACTTCCGGTTTTCTAGTGGTTTATTGGAAATAAGAGTCTCACGGACTTTCCTGCCCACGCTGGCTTTGAACGGTGATCTTCAGATCTCAGCCTCCTGAGTAGCTAGGATTACAGGCTTGAGCCACTGGTGCCCAGCAGAAACGATATTCATTAAGAAATAATGCTCATTTCCCTTTTCCTGTAGCCCATCTATATTATCTTTGTACTACTTTGACAAAGTTGCTTATTCTAACTTTTATTTAAATTGAATTACATTATTTTGTGGTTGGTTTACTTTACCTAACATAATATTTTCTGAATTCATGTATAAGCACTTTGTACGTTTTTTTTTTTGTTTTTTTTTTTTTTTTTTGGTGCTGAGGATCAAGCCAGAGCTTTACTCATTCTAGGCAAGTGTTATATCACTGAGCACATACCTATTCCATTTCTTTTGAAACTAATTCCATATTTTGTTCATTTATGTGTATGGTTATAGTTTTTTGGGTTCTTCTTTTGACTTGTGAATAATTTCACTACAAATATTGTTATATGTCATATCTTTAAAATATATAGTCTAGGGCTGGGAAGGTGGCTCAGTGGTAGAGTGCTTGCCTTGCATCCATGAGGCCCTGGGTTTGATTCCTCAGCACCACATAAGCAGAAAAAATAAAAGAGCCGGAGGTGGTACTGTGGCTCAAGTGGTAGAGCGCTAGCCTTGAGCTGAAGAGCTGAGGGACAGCACTTAGGCCCAGAGTTCAGGCCTCACGACCGGACCCCCCCCCAAAAAAAAAAAAACAAACCCAAAATATATAGTCTAGCCTGCTGCCAGTGGCTCTTGCCTGTAATCCTAGCTACCCAGGATGTTGAGATATAAGGATCATGTTTCGAAGCCAGCCCAGGAAGGAAAATTCATGAGACTCTTATCTCCAAATTAATCACAGAAAAGGCCAGAAGTATCACTGTGGCTTAAGTGGTAGAGTAATAGCCTTGAGTAAAAGGAGCTCAGAGACAGCTCCTAGACCCAGAGTTTAAGCCTCAGGATCAGCCAAAAAAAAAAAAAATCTCTCTCTTAGAGAGAGAGTGAGAAAGTTTTTTCTGGGCTTCTATAGGAATAGCTTATATTAATTTTTTGTTGTTGAGGATGGGATATAGTTTGTTACTTTGAGTAATAAGTTTTTGTTAAGTTGGAGATTTAAGATTTTTTAATTTAAGCTGGGCGCTGGTGGCTCTTGCCTGTAATAATAGCTACTCAGGAGGCTGAGATCTGAGGATCATGGTTCAGAGCCAGCTCAGGCAGGAAAATCTGTGAGACTCTTATCCCCAATTAATCACCAGAAAACCAGAAGTGGCGCTGTGGTTTAAGTGGTAGAGTGCTACCCTTGAGCTGAAGAGCTGAGGTACAGCACCCAGGCCCAGAGTTCAAGCCCATGACCAACAACAACAAAAATTTTTTTAAAAATTTAGAACAGATAATGTGAGATCTACCATTTTAACAAAAATTATAAGTGTACAACCTTATGAACTATAATAAGCACATTATTATGCACAGTGTTGTATTAACTAAAACTTTATACCTACTGAGCAGCAGTTCTCCCATTTGATTTCTGTGATAATGTGATTTATAGTAAGAAATGTGTGTGTGTGTGTGTGTGTGTGTGTGTGTGTGTGTGTGTATATGTGTATATATATTTGGTTTTGTCCCCACTCCCAGGCCTAGAGCTCCTAAGACCTTTGTAGTATCCTTAGTGATAGGAGGTTATTATGCAGAGATTCTTTTTCTCTCTCTCAGTTCTGAGGTTTGAACTGAGGGCTTCATACTTGCCAGGCAGGCGCTCTGTTGTTGAGCCACACCTCCAGTCCTGCACAGTTTCTAAATCCCTTGGAATTCCTAATCGGAATGTCTTTTGTTCTAATAAAGTGACTTCTTTTTTTCATGCCAGTACTGGTTTTTTTTTTTTTTTTAATTTTTGGGTCCGGTCGTGGGGCCTGAACTCTGGGCTTGGGCGCTGTCCCTCAGCTCTTCAGCTCAAGGCTAGCGCTCTACTACTTGAGCCACAGCGCCACTTCCGGCTTTTTTCTTTTTGCTTATGTGCTGCTGAGGAATCGAACCCAGGGCCTTGAGCATGCAAGGCAAGCGCTCTACCACTGAGCCAACTTCCCAGCCCCCCAGTACTGGGTTTTAAACTCAGGACTTTATAATCACTCTTGGCTTTTTCAGTCATGACTGGTATTTTACTATTTGCACCATACCTCCAGGTCTTCTTTTGGTAATTATATTTTTTTCTGGTTAATTAATATTAGAGATAAGAGTTTCAGATTTATCCATCTGGGCTAACTTTGAACCTCCATCCTCAGATCATAGCCTCTTGAGATCTAGGATTAAAAGAGTAGCTAAGACGAGAAGAGTAAGTCACCAGTGCCCAGATTGAGCTGGTTTTTAGCAGTGGGATGGAGGCTTGTCACTGGAGAAACCAAGCTATGATTAGTATTTTGGGGCTTTCAGCCCCACTCCACATCTTCCAGGAAAGAGAAAGGGATGGAGATTGAATAATTGAATTAAGTTGTGATGAAATCTTCATAAAAATCGCTATACTACAGGGTTCAACAAGCTTGTGTGTGTGTGCGTGCACACACACATGCATGTGCATGTGCGTGCTGGTTTATGGGCTCAAAAACATGTGCACATGAGCCAGTCTAGGGGCTTTTTTTGTGCTGAGCGTAGGCTCTGTCTCTGGAGTCTTTTTGCTCACAGCTCCATTTCCAGCCTTTTTTTTTTCTTTTCTTTTTTTGTTGTTGTCATGGGGCCTGAACTCTGGGCCTGGGCTCTGTCCCTCAGCTCTTCAGTTCAAGGCAAGCACTCTACCTCTAGAGCCACAGTGCTACTTGCAGCTTTTTCTGCTTATGTGATGCTGAGGAATCAAACCCAGGGCCTCATGCATGCAAGGCAAGTACTCTACCACTGAGCCACATTCCCAGCCCTCCAGCTTTTTGGTGATTATAACTGGAGATAAGAGTCTCATAGACTTTTCTGCCCTATTGTCCTTGTTCTGTGATTCTCAGATCTCAGCCTCCTGATACCAAGGATTATAAGCATAAGCTACTTGTGCCTGGCTTCTGACTGAGAAGGGTAGTATACCTGGAAAGAGTATAGACACTCTATATTTCTTTCTCACATGCATCCTTTATAATAAACTGGTAATTACAAGTGTTTTCTTGAGTTCTGTGAGCCATTCTAGGAAATGATTGAGCCTGACCTGCAGCTGGTTGGTCAAATAGTATCTGAAGCAAGAACGGTCTTGTAAGACTGAACCTTAACCTGTGGCCTTTGACCCTAATTCCAGAATTGAATTGAATTATACAACACTTAGGTGATATCAGAGAATTGGTGTATGAGGGGGAAATCCTACATACCTGGTATCAGAAGTGAAGTGTTCTATGTTCAGAGTTGAAGGTATTTATTATCAGATAAAACATTTGGGTTTTCCTATTAAATTTCTCTTCCCTCAATCTTTGGCAGAAACTTCTTGCTTTCTGTTTCTATTGGTTGAATAGAAATGAATGTAATATCAATCCTGTACCTGGCTTGTTTGGTTAACAAAATATTTTTAAGGTTCTTCTATGTTGCACATAACAATTTCCTTCTTTCTAATAAGTGTGTGTATATACCAACCACATTTTTTTTACTCATTCATCCGTGAATAGACATTTAGGCTATTTACATATTTTGGCTATTGTGGATAGTCCTGCAGCAAACATGGGGATACATATATCTCCTTAATATTTGAATTTCAGTTCTTTTGGATTAATACCTAGAAGTGAGATTGCTGATATTATGTACACTCTGTATAGAAATGGAAAAAGTAGTGAGCTGGGAGTGTGGCTCAAGACTCTACATTTTATATTTATTTATTTATTTATTTATTTTTGGGTCCGGTCATGGGGACTGAACTCTGGGCCTGGGCACTGTCCCTCAGCTCTTCAGCTCAAGGCTAGTGCCCTACCACTTGAGCCACAGCACCACTTCCGGCTTTTTTCTTTTTTGCTTATGTGGTGCTGAGGAATTGAACCCAGGGCCTCATGCATGCAAGGCAAGTGCTCTACCACTGAGCCACCTTCCCAGCCCTCTACATTTTATATTTAAAGTTAGTTGATATTCTGGAAGGGGCAAAAATTCTAGGAACAGTAAAAAGGATCAATGGTTGCAGGAGATCAGGGCAAGGAGGAAGGATGAGTAGGTGAAGTACAACTAATTTTTTTTTAGAGTGGTGAAATTATTCTGTATGATACTGCAATGGTAGATACATGGCATTGTGCATTTGTCAAGGTCCATAGACCTGAATACAAACAAAGAATGAGCCTTAATATAAACCGAGGAGTTCAGTTAATTTTTTATTTCTTCAAACTAAAGATTCCAGGCATCGGTCATATTGTAGAGTGAAGTATCAAATGATGTGATAGAAACAAGAATGTAGGTAATTTTAGATTGGGCACTTAAGACAGACCTCTCTGAGGTGCTAACATTCCTAGCAGAGGGAGCAGGTAGCACAGTCCTTAGGACCCAAATGATTTTAATGTTTTTGGAAAATAGAAAACTAGAGTTGGAGTGGGTGAATGGGAAAATACGGTGAAGTGGGTTCAGAGCATCAGTCATGGACAGAATAGAATGAAGCATCTATAAATGGATGGTAAGGAGTTTGGATGATTTTTAAAGTGAGATAGAAGGTTTGTGGGTATTTTAAGCAGAGTAGAACATGATCTAGCTTATTTTTGAAGCTTTTGTGGGGGGCTGGGGCTTGAACTTTGAATTCAACATAAACTTGGCCACCTCTTTTTTTTTTTTAAATTGTGAAAATACTATACACAGGGGTTACAATTACATGGGCAAGGTAATGAGTACATTTCTTTCTTTCTTTTTTTTTTTGTCAGTCATGGGCCTGAACTCTGGGCCTGGGCACTGTCCCTCAGCTCTTCAGCTCAAGGCTAGCGCTCGACCACTTGAGCTATAGCACCACTTCCGACTTTTTCTGCTTATGTGGTGCTGAGGAATTGAACCCAGGGCTTCATGCATGCAAGGCAAGCACTGTACCACTGAGCCACCTTCCCAGCCCCATGAGTACATTTCTTATCAAGCATTGTTGCCTCCTCCTTTGTTTCTCCTTCCCATCCCCCCCCCCCCCACGCCTTCCAAACTTGGCCACTTCTTGAGCCATGACTACACTTTGAACAATTTACTGGTTAACTAGAGATAAGATTTTCTCAGATTTGTTTGCTTGGGCTGACTCTGAACAATGATCCTCAGATCTCAGCTTTCTGAGTAGCTAACATTGTAAGCATGAGCCACACCAGTGCATAGCTATGTTTTGTTTATTTAAAATACTGCCATGGGCTGGGCATATGGCTTAGCCTCATGCTTGCCTAGCATGCATGAAGCCCTGGGTTTGATTCCTCAGTGCCAAAGAAACAGAAAAAGCCAGAAGTGGCACTGTGGCTCAAGTGCTAGAATGCTAGCCTTGAGTAAAAAAGAAACTCAGGGACAGTGCCCAAGCCCTGAGTTCAAACCCCAGGACTGGAAAAAAAAAAAAAAGTAATAATACTGCCAGGACCAGAGTTTACAAGATTACACCTGTAATCCTAGCTAGTCAGAAGGCTAAGATAACAAACCAGCTTAGGCCCAGAGCTGTGGCTACTGTGCAAATGTTGTACTGTCCCTGACTCAGGGACAGCACCCAGGCCCTGAGTTCAAGCCCCAAGACTGGCCAGAAAAAAAAAAAAAAGAAAAAAAGAAAAGAAATCTATTAGTGGCGCTGTAGCTCAAGTGGTAGAGCACTCGCCTTGAGCTGAAGAGCTGAGGGACAGCGCCCAGGCCCAGAGTTCAAGACCCACGACCGACAAAAAAAAAAAAAAAAAATCTATTGTGTTTTTGGCAAAGCACCTTACAATATACCAGAGTGGTTCTCTATAATTATTGGGAAAGAAATGATTGTTATTATTATTATTAGTGTGTGCGTGCGTGAGTGTGCCTGTGTGTGGGCTGGTCCTACGACTTCAACTCTAAGCTTGTATACTGTCCCTGAGCTTTTTTTTTTTAGCACTCTACCACTTGAGCCTTAGCCACATCCAGCCTTTTCTGAATAGTTTATTGGAGATAAGAGTCTCATGGACTTTCCTGCCCAGGCTGGCTTGGAACTGTGGTCCTCAGATCTCAGCCTCTGGAGTAGCTAGGATTATAGATGTGAGCCGCCAAGTGCCTGACTAATGTATATATTTTCTATTCAAAATAAAAATATTCTTTTTAGTATATTTTAGGTTATAAAACATCTGAAGTAGTAACAATGTAAATAAAAGGAGGTGAAGGAAAAATGTATCACAGTACAGAAATGAGCTAGTCAGTATGGGTGAGGTCAGATTTTTAGCTTTGGGCATTTTCATGTGTAATCAAAGGGTGAAAGATGTTGGATTTTATAAAATTTATTTCAGTAGGAATTATTCCATTGTATTTTGGCAGACCTGGAAGGCATCAAGATATTTAAAGAAGTTTTAGCCAGGAGTGGTGGCTCATGCCTGTAATCCTAGCTACTCAGGAGGCTGAGATCTGAGGATTGCGGTTCAAAGCCATCCAGGTTCAAAGCCATCCCGGACAGAAAAGGCCAAGACTCTTATCTCTAGTAAGCCACTCAAAACAGGAAGTGGCGCTGTGGCTCAAGTGGTAGAGTGTTTCCCATGAGCCAAAGAGCTTAGGGACAGCACCCAGGCCCAGAGTTCAAGCCCCATGACTAAAAAAAAAAAAAAAAAAGTTGGGCACCAGTGGCTCACACCTATAATTCTAGCTACTTAGGAGGCTGAGATCTGAGAATTGTGGTTTAAAGCCAGGCTGAGCAGAAAAGTCCCTGTGAGACTCTTCTCTCTAATTAACCACTCAAAAGCCAGTCATGGCGTTGTGATTCAAAGTGACAGAGCGCTAACCTTGAGCAAAAGAGCTCAGGAACAGTGCCCAAGCCCTGAGTTCAAGTCCCACGATGACAAAAAAAAAAAGAAAAGAAAAAGTTTTAGATATGTGTGTGTGTGGATAGATAGATAGATAGATAGATAGATAGATAGATAGATAGATAGATAGATAGATAGATAGATAGATAGATAGTGTGGGTTGTGGTGCTTAAACTCTGGGCCTGGGCACTGTACCTCAGCTCAAGGCTGAAGGGTAGTACTCTACCACTTGAGCCACAGCACCACTTCCAGTTTTCTGAGTGATTTATTGGGGATAAGAGTCTCATGGACTTTCCCACCTGAGATGGCTTTGAACTGGGATTCTCAGATCTCAGCCTCCTGACTGGCTCAGATTACAGGTGTGAGCCACTGACACCTGGCAAGTTTTAAATATTTTTATTGGTTAATTGGAGTAGAGTTTCCTGGACTTTTCTTCCCTGTCTGGCTTTGAACTTAGACATCTCAGCCACCTGAGTAATAGGTTTACAACTATGAGCCACTGGTGCCTGACTTTAATTGCACATTTTTCAAGTGAAAAATTTCCATGCTGATTGTATCTCCTTTGCCATGTTCAGGTTTGTTGTCCTGTTGTCCTGTTGGTGGTATGTCTGACAGTGGATCACAGCTTGGTTCAATGGGTAGCCTGACCATGAAATCACAACTTCAGATCACTGGTAAGTCATCTTTTTTTTTTTTTTCATGCTAGGGATTGGTATATCCTGAAAAGATAAAATACTTTACTCTCCTTCTATTCTCTCTTGCCCCAAGATTAAAAAATATTTATTTATTTTTTTTGTCAGT
Source organism: Dipodomys spectabilis (assembly GCF_019054845.1). Lineage (NCBI taxonomy): Eukaryota > Metazoa > Chordata > Mammalia > Rodentia > Heteromyidae > Dipodomys > Dipodomys spectabilis. The sequence continues at coordinate 11,864,414 of NW_024870852.1, forward strand.
CATGAGGCTTGAAATCTGGGCCTGGGTGCTACCCCTTAGCTCTTCAGCTCAAGGCTTGCACTCTACCACTTGAGCCACAGCGCCACTTCCAGCCTTTTCTGTTTATGTGGTGCTGAAGAATGGAACCTAGGGCCTCATGCATGCTAAAAATAATTTTTATTTATTTATTTATTTTTATTGTTGGTCATGGGGCTTGAATTCTGGGCCTGGGCACTGTCCCTTAGTTCTTCAGCTCAAGGCAAGTGCTCTGCCACTTGAGCCACAGCAGCACTTCAGTTTTCTGAGTGGTTTATCAGAGATAAGTATCTCATGGATTTTCCTGCCTAGGCTGGCTTTGAACCGTGATCTTCAGATCTCAGCCTCCTGGGTAGCTAGGATTACAGGCATGAGCCATCAGTGCCTGGCTAAAAATAATTTTAAGGGCATAAAGTGTTTGTTTATTTGTTTGTTTGCTATTATAAAGGTGATGTACAGAGGAGAGCATTAAAATCTTTAGGGGCTGTTACATCTCATGTGCCAAATTAATGTTTGCAAATGAATGAAGTGTTTTGTTTTTTGTTTTTTTGTCGGTCATGGGGCTTGAACTCTGGGTTTGGGCAGTGTCCCTCAGCTTTTCAGCTCAAGGTGCGTGCTCTACCACTTGAGCTACCGTGCCACTTCCAGTTTTCTAGTGGTTTATTTGAGATAGGAGTCTTACGGTCTTTCTTTCCTGCCGTCTTTTCCTGCCCTCCTGCCTGGGCTGGCTTTGAACCGAGATCCTCAGATCTCAGCCTCCTGCGTAGTTAGGATTATAGGTGTGAGCCACCGACTCGCCCAGCTAGAACGAAGTGTTTAGATATATAAAGATAACATTTTAGCCAAGCACAAGTGCCTCATGCTTGTAATCCTAGCTATTCATACGGTTGAGATCTGAGGATCATGATTTGAAGCCAGCTTGGGTAGGAAAGTAAGTGAGACTCTTATTTCCAATTAACCACCAGAAAGCCAGAAGTGGAGCTGTGGTTCGGGTGGTAGAGTGGTAGACTTGAGCAAAAAAACCTCAAGAAAGTGCCCAGTGTTGGCTCTGAGTTCAAGTCTTTGAACTGGCACGCGCGCGCGCACACACACACACACACACACACATACACACCACAAAAATTACCTTTTATCCAGTGCCGAGACCCTAGGTTCAACCTCAGTACCAGCACACACGCACACACAACATAAAAGCCAGAATTATACAACTAGCACCAGTTTATTTTAGTACATTTTTCATCACTCCCGAAAAGAACCTTATATCCATTATCTCATGCTCATTACCCTCAGGTACCAACAGCCTAAGCAATCACATATCTACTTTTGTCTCTCAATTTTTCTATTCTGGATCTCTCGTGAATAGAATCACGTAACTTGTGGCCTATTGTGTCTCTTATCACTTAGCAAGTTTTCAACACTCATCCCCGTAATAGCATATATCAGTACTTGGATTTTTTTTCTTTTTTCTTTTTTTTGTGTGTGTATGCTTGTACTGGTGGTAGAATACCAGTCCTGAGTGAAAAAGCTAAGGGACAGCACCTACATCCTGAGTTCAAGCCCCAGTATTGGCACCAAAGACAAAACAGAGACCAAACAAATAATAGATAATGGTTATAATTAATTCTATAATTCTGTTTTGTTTGTTTGTTTGTTTTGGGTCGGTGGGGCTTGGGTGCTGTCCCTGGGCTCTTCATCTGTCCCTTGAACTATAGCTCTACTTGCGGTTTTTCTGGTGGTTAATTGGAGATAAAAGTCTCATGGACTTTCCGGCCTGGGCTGGCTTCAAATCATAATCCTCAGATCTCAGCCTCCTGAGTAGCTAGAATTACAGGCCTGTGCCACTGGCACCGGCTTGATTCTCTTTTTTCCAGTGGCTTTCCAATACATATATAATAAGACTCAAATTCCTAGAATGATGCTGGTGGCCCATATTTACAATGCTGCCTATTTGAGGGGCTGAGAATAGGATGTGGTCTAAGGCCAGAGAAGTTTGTGAGACCTTCTTCCCAACCCATAGCTGTTAGTGATGCTTATCATTCTAGCTATGTGAAAGGCAGTGATTAGAAGGATCGTGATTCCAGGTAAGCCTGGACAGTAAAATTTGCAAAACTTTTATCTCAGTGGAAGAAGCTAGGTGTGATGGTGCATACTTAGTACAGTGGAAAGCCTAAAACTGGTGGATCACGATTAGCTGTGTACCCCAGCAGGAAGTGAGACCCTATCTTAAGAAATAACCAATACAAAAAGGACATAGTTCAGAGGTAGAGTCCCTGTCTAGCAAGCAAAGGGCTATGAATTAAAACCCTAGTACAACCAGAAAACAAAACAACAATAAAAAAAGAACCCTAGGGGCTGGGAAGATGGCTCAGTGGTAGAACACTTGCCTTGTATGCCTGAGGCCCTGGGTTCAATTCCTGAGCACCACATAAGCAAAAAGAAAAAAGCCGGAAGTGGCACTGTGGCTCAAGTGGTAGAACGCTAGCCTTGAGCTGAAGAGCTGAGGGACAGCGCCCAGGCCCAGAGTTCAAGCCCCACGACCGGACCCAAAAAAAAAAAATAAAAAAATTAAAAAAAAAAAAAATAAAAAAAAGAACTCTTGACTTACAGAGCTCATCTTTACATTTGCCGTTCTTCCTTGAGCTTGATATACTTTTCCACTGTTTGAAAACTTGGCTCTGTCCGAAATGTATCTTCACTCTAATCTTTCCACCACTGGCTCATTGTTATTTACTGGTTGCTTACAAATATTCTTTGGAGGTTTTTTTTTCTACCAAGTTATATTCTGTCATATCAGCCCATTTTTCATCATAAAGACTTTTCTCTAACTACAGTATAATTTTCCTGAGAGCTAGCTTTTATGTACTTAATTGCTCTAGTCACAGAATTTAGAGCAGTATCTGATACAGTTAAATATTAGTTGACCAAGTTTTTTTTTTTTGTACCTGTACTGTGACTTGTGCTTGGGCATTGTCTGCTAGGTTTTACCCTCAAGATTGGCATTCTACCGCTTTAGCCACAGTTCTACTTCCAGCTTTTTGGTGGTTAATTTGAGATAATAATTTCATAGATTTTCCTTCCCAGGCTGGCTTCAAACTTAGATCCTCAGATCTCAGCCTCCTGAGTAATTTGGATTATAGACCAGCATCTGGTTTGTCCATTCTCCTTTTAATATATTTGAGTTCTGGGGCATTGGATACTAATAGTCAGAGTCTTTGTTTATTTGTTTTTTTTTTTTTTTTAATTGTGAAAATACTGTACAGAGGAGTTACAATTACATGGGCAAGGTAATGAGTACATTTCTTATCAAGCATTGTTGCCTCCTTTGTTTCCCCTTCCTATCCATTCCTATCCCCCCGTCCCCCCATCTCCCCCCCCCAAAAAAAAGTTGTAAAGTTCGTTTTTTAACATAATGATTTGTACTTCTCTTTGTTGCAATGGATCTACCTGTATCCCTATTTAAACGATTTGTTTTTTCCCTTCCCTTCCACAAATTATATCAGCATCAAATACAGTGAAAGCAGGGGTTATATTGTGGGGGAGGGACATACAAAGCAACAAAGAAATCATCCTATAAATATGTTAGAAACAATCACATGAAAGAAAAAAACATGTAAATACTTATCTTGGGGTTCATTTCCCTAACATCAACTTATCTGACCTTTTCTGCTTGTCTCAGACATATACTGGTTATTGCAAATTAGTCAGAGTCTTGATGGTTGATTTGGGGGAGTCCAGTATTTTCTTAGGAAGTTGGAGGAAACCTAAAGGTAATATGAATAAAATTAGCAAATACCTTAAAACTACTTCTCTGAGTAAACATAATCTGCTTAATTTTGAATGGAATTAAGTTCATTTGAGGACTGAATTAACATCTTAAATATTAAAATTTTTTTTTCTTTCACAGTCATCTCAGCAAAACTTAAAGAAAATAAAAAGAATTGGTTTGGACCAAGTCCTTATGTAGAAGTCATAGTAGATGGACAGTCAAAGAAGACAGAAAAGTGTAACAATACAAACAGTCCCAAATGGAAGCAACCCCTTACAGTGTAAGTTTAAAAGTATTTCCTATGGTATAACATTTAGTTGGTGAATAGAAATGCAGCTTTAATACACTTAATTCTTTGTTCTTTTTTCTTTGTAATCTCATACACTTTTCCCCCTAGTCCCTAGAACTTGCTCCTGTTTTTCTAGTCCCTCTCCCTATCCGTTTACTCTTCCTTTTCCTTCTCTGTCTCCCTCTTTCCCTTTCTTCTCCCCTCTTTACTTTTTATGTTGGTATTGGAGGTTGAACTCAGGGCTTAGGTGCTGTCCCCTAAACTTTTTTCACTTAATCCAAGAGGAGTACAAGGCCAACCTAGACTACATAATGAACCCTGTCTTAAAAATATATAATAGTGGGCTGGGAAGGTGGCTCAGTGGTAGAGTGCTTGCCTTGCATGCATGAGGCCCTGGGTTCAATTCCTCAGCACCACATAAGCAGGAAAAAAAAGCCAGAAGTGGTGCTGTGGCTCAAGTAGTAGAGTGCTAGTCTTGAGCTGAAGAGCTAAGGGACAGCGCCCAGGCCCAGAAGCTCAGGCCCCATGACTGGCAAAAACAAAAAACAAAAAAACCCAAAAAATATATATATAATAGTATATACATATATATATGTATATACTATTATATATATGTATATATTATATCATATATATCATATCATATATATCATATAATGTATATATATATATGTATATATATATATATATGTATATATATACATATATATATATATAAGATAGTTCGTTAGGTGCTGATGGCTCACCCCTGTAATCCTAGCTACTCAGGAGGCTGAGATCTGAAGATTGCAGTTCAAAAACCAGCACAAAGTCTGTGAGACTTTCTTATCTCCAGTTAACCAAAAAGCAGAAAGCAGAGCTGTGACTCAAGTTGTAGAGCATCAGGCTTGATCACAAAAGCTAATGGTTAGTGTTCAGGCCCTGAGTTCAAGCCCCAGTACTAGCACACACATACACAAAATTATATGCATGCATGCGTGTGTGTGTGTGTGTGTGTGCGCGTGTGCGTGCGTGCGCGCACATGCATGCATGTGTGTGCACGTGCATGTGTGTGTGAGAGAGATATTATGGTTATCTTTCCAACTGAGTACAACTAGGTCTAGTATTTCTCATTAACTACATAATATAGGTGTACATTAATATAGGCATATACTATATTTTAATGGTTCCCTATTGATAGACTAGTTGGTTTCTATTATTTTGTAATACTCTGATAATTTGGCTAGTGAAGTATTATTCATGTATATATCTTTATATTGTGGAATTCTCTTTTTTCTTTTTGGTGGTACTGGTGTTAAAAATCAGGCCTTGTGCTTGCTTGACTATTTGAGCATGTGTTTTGTTTTAGTTATTTTTCAGGTAGGTCTTAAATTTTTTTTTTTTTTTTTTTTGTCGGTCGTGGGACTTGAACTCTGGGCCTGGGCACTGTCCCTCAGCTCTTCAGCTCAAGGCGAGCGCTCTACCACTTGAGCTACAGCACCACTTCCGGTTTTCTGGTGGTTTATTGGAGATAGGAGTCTCACGGTCTCTCCTGCCTGGGCTGGCTTTGAACCGTGATCCTCAGATCTCAGCCTCCTGAGTAGCTAGGATTACAGGCGTGAGCCACCAGCGCCCGGCTAGGTCTTAAATTTTTACATAGGGCCAGCCTCAAACAATGATTCTCTCCTATCTATATTTAGTTAGGACTGTAGGTACTTACCTCTATACCCGACTTGTTAAGATGAGCCCTCACTATTTGTCAGGGCTGGCCTGGAAATGTGATCTTGCTGATCTCTACCTCCTGAGCTGAAATTACAAGCATGAGCCACTATGCCCAACTTACGTTGATATTTTTATCTGTGGAATGAATTTGTAAAAGTAAGGTAAAGCTCAGTTTTCAGCGCTTAGTTGACAAAGTTCCAAATGTTGGTATAATAACTAGCCTGTCATTGAGTACCCACTAAAGAGAATTATAGGCTGGTTAATTAGAAATAAGCCTGTCATGGACTTTTTTTTTGCTTGGCTTGGCTTCAAACCTCCGTCCTTAGATCTAAGCCTCCTGAGTAGCTAGTATTGTAGTTGTGAGCCACTGGTGCCTGCCAGTGATGTGCTTTTATAATCCCAACTATTTAGGATTATAGTATATGTAGGGAAAAAATGTGACACACTATCTGAAAAATAACTAAAGCAAAACAAAAAAAAAAGAGCTAAAGGTAGAGCTCAAGTGATAGAGTGCTCTCCTTGAGCTGAAGAGCTGAGGAACAGTGCCCAGGCCCAAAGTTCAAGCCCCACAACTGACAAAAAAATAAAATAAAATAAATAAAATAATTTTTTTCAGCTGAATTCTAGAAAGCACCTGCCTGGCAAATGTTGAGACCAAGAACTAAAAACCCAGTATCCTACCCATAAAAGAGTTAAATATGTAAACTTTTGTGTTTTTTTTAAAGTGAAATCTGTAAAAGATCAAAGGTTTCATAACAGCCAGAAGTTTTAGCTTAATAATAGACTGAATGCTCATTTTTTTTCCCCAAATGCTGTCATTGCTTACTAACTATATATTTTGAGGCTATTAATGCTATGCAGTCCTTAGTTCAGAAGTTAAGAAAAAAGAAATTTCCATTGTAGCCCTATATGGTGGTATTATTATGGAGCCCCAGGTATTTGGTAGAATTTACAGCTCAAGTATTTCAATTTTTAGCAATTTTAACACTACTTAACATAACTATTTAGCAGTCTTTCCAGCCTGCTTTCTAGAATTCAGCTGAAAAAAATTATTTTATTTATTTTATTTTATTTTTTTGTCAGTTGTGGGGCTTGAACTTTGGGCCTGGGCACTGTTCCTCAGCTCTTCAGCTCAAGGAGAGCACTCTACCACTTGAGCCCACATTGCCACTTTTGGTTTTCTGGTGGTTTATTAGAGATAAGAATCTCACAGACTTTCCTGCCCAGGCTGGCTTTGAACCGAGATCCTCAAATCTCATCCTTTAAGTAGTTAGGATTATAGGTGTGAGCCACCAGTGCCCGGCAATATTAATTTTTAAATGGATACAAAGTTTATTATATTTATTGGTACACTGTAATATTTCACTAAACTCTCTCCTTAGCATTTTAAACATTGTAAGCATTTAAATTTTTTGCTAATGTATTTGTGTGTGAAGTTCCTCTTGTAGGTCAACCACAAGCAAAACTGACCATATAAGCATGTTGCATTCAAGTACAATTTTTGTAAGATTATACAACATAGGCCAGTATTGGTTCTACAATAAATCGTAAGGACAGTGAGAGATGTTAGACATTAAAAGTTAATTATAATTTATTTAGAATCCTATTGTGATATTTAATGAAAATAATATTTTTCTCTTTTTTTCTCTTCTAGTATTGTTACCCCTGTGAGTAAATTACGTTTTCGTGTGTGGAGTCACCAGACACTGAAATCTGATGTTTTGTTGGGAACTGCTGCACTAGATGTTTATGAAACATTAAAGTCAAACAATATGAAACGTATGTATGTTAAAACCACAGAAATTATGGTTAGCTTTTATTTTTTCTGGAAGAAATTTATATACCAAACATGCAGAATGACTCTTGTTAAAATAGATTTGCCTTTGAGATTACTTGTTTAAAGTATTCTGAATAGCCTTGGTTTCACCATTCATTTTGGATCCAGTATTTTTAGTAAACATTGTTTTTCTTTTTTCTTTCTTGGTCCTGGTAGGGGCTCAAGCTCAGCAACTTGACTTCTCACTTGACTTGTTTGCTGAAGGCTGGTACTCTATCACTTGAGAGCCACAGTTCTGCTTCTAGCTTTTTGGTGGTTAATTGGACATAAGAGTCTCATGGTCTTTTTCTGCCATAGTTGTCCTCAAATTGTGATCCTTAAATCTCAGCCTCTTGGGGCTGGGAAGATGGCTCAGTGGTAGAGTGCTTGCCTTGCATGCATTAGGCCCTGGGTTCGATTCCTCAGCACCACATAAGCAGAAAAAGCTGGAAGTGGTGCTGTGGCTCAAGTGGTAGAGCACTAGCCTTGAGCTTAAGAGCTGAGGGACAGTGCCCATGCCCAGAGTTCAGGCACCATGACTGGCAAAAAAAAAAAAAAAAAAAAAATCTCAGCCTCTTGAGTAGCTAAGATTACAGGTGTGAGCCTGTAGACATACTTTTCCCCCCCTCCTAATCCTTCCTTGATTATCTAAATCTTATTTTTAAGAATTTTCTTATTTGTATAAATTTTATTAGATATAAACCATTCTTAAGTTTTGGTTTCCTCTATTATAATCAAAGTATATTTCAATAAATAATCTTTGTTGTCATGCTGGCTCATTTTATTCTGCAGCCTTACAAAGATAGAATGAATATAAGAGACGTAATAAATTGAGGTGTTTAATATTTTACATTGTGGATATTAGACATTAGCAAAGCTATCTTTTTTTGTTGTTGTTAGTTGTAGAGCTTGAACTCTGGGCCTGGGCCTCTGTCCCTCAGCTCTTCAGCTCAAGGAAAGCACCCTACCACTTGAGCCACAGTGCCACTTCTTGTTTTCTGGTGGTTTATTGGATATAAGAGTCTTACAGACTTTTCTGCCGGGGCTGGCTTTGAACCTCAATCCTCAGATCTCAGCCTCCTGAGTTGCTAAAATTACAGGTGTGAGCCACCGGTGCCCGGCTCAGAGCTATCTTTAAATACAATGCTTTGACTAAAAAAGATTTTAAATCTTTGGTGACATATATAGTAAAATGATTTCTGTAACACATGTACAGGTTTTAATTAAATTAGATTCTTAAGATGGTTTAAACGAAAAATGAAATTTTTTTGTATAATCTTGCTCTTTCAGTTGAAGAAGTGGTTGTGACTCTGCAGCTTGTAGGTGACAAAGAACCAACAGAGACAATAGGAGACTTGTCAATTTGTCTTGATGGGCTGCAGTTAGATGCTGATGTTGTTACTAATGGTGAAACTACATGTTCAGAAAGTAAGTGTTCACTTTTTTTGATATAGGGTCTCACTCTGTTGTCTAGGCTAGCCTTGAACTCACAATAAGGTCTGCATCAAATAACCAGTGTAGGACAGGATGTGGTTCAAATCTTAGGAGGCCCTGAGTTCATCCTCAGTACCACCAAAATAAAATAATAAACAATAAATAATAATAAAAATGGAAATTGCCACTGTAGTATGCTATCTGTAAATATGATTATTGTTATTTTTTTTTTTTTGGTCAGTTTTGGGGTTTGAACTCAGGGCCTGGACACTGTCCTTGAGCTTTTTTGCACACTACCATGTTAATCCACAGTGCCACTTCCGGTTTTCTGATGGTTAGTTGGAGATAAGGAGATAAGAGTCTGATGGACTTTCCTATCCATTCTAGCTGGCTTCAATTGCTGATCTTCATATCTCAGCCTCCTGAGAAGCTAGGATTATATGCATGAGCCACCAGTGTCTGGCTTGTTGTGATTCTTTTTCAGAAAACCAACATGTTATTTCTTGTTTAAAAAGACTTTGGTCACTTTAAATGATTTCTTTTTAATGTGTTCTTTCTATGAACTAAAACCATTTGTACTTTTTTTTTTTTTTGTCTGTCGTGGGGCTTGACCTCGGGGCTTGGGTACTGTCCCTGAGCTCTTCAGCTCAATGCTAGCATTCTACCACTACTTGAGCCACAGTGCCACTTCCAGTTTTCTGGTGGTTTATTGGAAATAAAGAGTCTCACAGACTTTCCTGCCTGGCTGGTTTTGAACTGTGATCCTCAGATCTCAGCCTCCTGAGTAGCTATAGGATTACAGGTGTAAGCCACCAGTGCCTGGTACTTCCAGCTTTTTCTGTGTATGTGGTACTGAGGAATTGAACCCAGGGCTTCATGCATGCAAGACAAACACTCTACCCCTAAGCCACCTTCGTAGCCTGATACAGTATTTTTAGCTGCACGTACTCTAGACAAAACAAGTTCTTGTTGAGGTTTAGATACAACTCCAAATCCTTGTAAGTACTAGACCAGACAAATAATATAAGCTGAAAACCATTTGCCATCCTTCTTCCATTTCTCAGAGTTTTCTGTTTTTATGACAAAACCAATAGCTTATATGTATGCTGGTATATTAGAATTTATGATTTATTGGGTTTTGCTAAAGGTGACTAAACCTAAACCACAATTAAAGTTTCTGGTGATACCTGAGCATCTGATAATATGTTTAATAAAACTTCTTGCCAGTACATCTCTAACAGATATTTTCCTCACTTAGTAATATGCTGTTTTTTTTTACTTTTACCACAGATTTCAGAGTCCTTAAGACAAGGAACAGATTAATATTTCCCTTGATTAATCTAACAAAGAATTTTTTTTTTTTTTTGGTTGTGGGGCCTGAACTTTGGGCGTGAACACTGTCCCTCAGCTCTTCAGCTCAAGACTAGTGCTCTACCACTTGAGCCACAACACCACTTCCAGCTTTTTGTGCTTATGTGGTGCTGAGGAATCGAAACCAGGGCCTCATGCATGCAAGGCAAGCACTTTACCACTGAGCCACCTTCCCAGACCAAAAGAACTTTTAGTTTACATAGAACTATATTTTGGAATTGTTTGGTACTATTGCTCTTTATTTATTTATTTATTTATTTATTTATTTATTGTCGGTTATGGGGCCTGAACTCTGGGCCTTGGTGCTGTCCCTTAGCTCTTCAGCTGAAGGCTAGCGCTCTGCCACCTGAGCCACAGGGCCACTTCCAGCTTTTTCTGCTTATGTGGTGCTGAGGAATCGAACCCAGGGCCTCATGCATGCAAGGCAAGTGCTCTACCACTGAGCCACCTTCCCAGCCCCTGCTCTCTTCCATTTAATACATTGGTGAAGGACTTCCTACTTTTTTTTTTTTTTTTGCTTATGTGGTGCTGAGGAATCGAACCCAGGGCCTCAGGCATGCAAGGCAAGCGCTCTACCACTGAGCCAACTTCCCAGCCCTTCCTACTTTCCTTTTAACTCATGACTTTTATTATAGCAAGACTTATAACATAGTCCCAAAGTTTCTTCCAGATTTTTTTTTTTAATATATTCAGGTTTTTTTTTTTTTCCCAGTTGTGGGGCTTGAACTCTGGGCCTGGGCCCTGTCCCTCAGCTCTTCAGCTCAAGGCGAGTGCTCTACCACTTAAGCCATAGCGCCACTTCTGGATTTCTGGTGGTTTATTGGAGATAAGAGTCTCACAGACTTTACTGCCCGGGCTGGCTTTTTTTTTTTTCTTTAGGGTCCGGTTGTGGGGCCTGAACTCTGAGCCTGGGCGCTGTCCTTCAGCTCTTCAGCTCAAGGCTAGTGCTCTACCACTTGAGCCACAGCACCACTTCCGGCTTTTTTCTTTTTGCTTATGTGGTGCTGAGGAATCGAACCCAGGGCCTCATACGTGCAAGGCAAGCGCTCTACCACTGAGCCACCTTCCCAGCCCCTCCCGGGCTGGCTTTGAACTGTGATCCTCAGATCTCAGGATTACAGGCGTGAGCCACCAGCACCTGGCCAGATTGGGTTGTTAAGGTAAATGAGGGTATGCCAACTTATACTCAAGGCTTTATGCTCTTACTCAGTTTTTCTCCATCACAGCTGGTGCATTATACCACTTGAACCATACTTCCATATGGACTTCTTTGCCTTGTTTTGAATTGTGATACTCAGATTTCAGCCTCTGGAATAGCTAGAATTAAGCCAGCACCTGGCTTCTCATTGCACATTTTTGAGGTTTATCTAAGCATGAACATGTTTCAGTAGTTGTTTTTTTGTTTGTTTGTTTGTTTTTTGGTCAACCATGGGGCTTGAACTCTAGGTCTGGGTACTGTCCCTGATCTCTTCAGCTTAAGGCTAGCACACTACCACTTGAGCCACAGTGCCACTTCCGGCCTTTTTTTTTTTTGTTTATGTGGTGCTGAGGAATTGAACACAGGGCCTCATGCATGTGAGGCAAGCACTCTACTGCTGAGCCACCTTCCCAGCCCCTCAGTAATTGTTTTTTAATGAGTACTTTTCATTGTGTAAGTATGTAATATTTTATTTATCCATTTCCCTGTATCATTTTTAAAATGTATGATTCTACCTTCAGCTCTGCAAAAGAAAAAAATGAAAGGTATGTTATTAGACTGGATCAGATATTTGCTAAGTACAGTGTAGTATGTTTGACTCCCCATCTTTTTATTGAATTAATCCATTACTCTGCTCTAGTGTAATGTAATAATGATTGTACTGTTTGAAACATTACTGTATCCAAGGAGTATTATTCCTTACCAAACGCATTTAGACCATTGAATTCTTGTTTCTACACTTTGTTTTCCTGTGTCTAAAACCTATTTTTCCTACTGTTTGCCCATCTCTAACAGCTTCCTTTTAACACTTAGTTCTGACAAAGTCCAAGGAATATTTCCCATGAATAAAACTGAAAGAAAACATGAACAGTTGAAGTGAAGGTATGATCCAAGTGGCAGAATGATACCCTTGAGGAAAAAGCTAATAAGCAAGAGCATAAGGTCCTGAGTTTAACCTCCAAAACCAGCATAAAAACAGAAGCATAAACATTTTGGCATTTATCTTCACTCTTAGAGTTGTTTTAACTTTTTTTTGGGGGGGGGTCTGGTCGTGGGGCCTGAACTCTAGGCCTGGGCGCTGTCCCTCAGCTCTTCAGCTCAAGGCTAGAGCTCTACCACTTGAGCCACAGTGCCACTTCCAGCTTTTTTCTTTTTGCTTATGTGGTGCTGAGGAATCGAACCCAGGGCCTCATGCATGCAAGGCAAGTGCTCTACCACTGAGCCACCTTCCCAGCCCTCTTAGAGTTGTTTTATGCCATTCTTATTCTTAAAAGCATGCCAGGTGCCGGTTGCTCACTCCTGTAATCCCAGCTCCTCAAGAGGCTGAGATCTCAGGATTGCAGTTCAAAGCCAGCCTGGGCAGGAAAGTCCATGAGACTCTCTTTTTTTTTTTTTTGCTTATGTGGTGCTGAAGGAATCGAACTCAGGGCCTCATGCATGCAAGGCAAGCACTCTACCACTCAGCCACCTTCCCAGCCCCTCCATGAGACTCTTATCTCCAATAAACTACCAGGAAACCACAAGTGGTGCTGTGGCTAGAGTGGTAGAGCGCTTGCCTTGAGCTGAAGAGCTGAGGGACAGTGCCCAGGCCCAGAGTTTTTTAAAAAAAAAAAAAAAAAAGCTGTTTTCTTTGTACCTATTTAAGGGTCCTATATATAACAGACAGTTGTAATAGTTTTGTTCTTTTCAGAGTTTTGCTTTAATGATTATGTTTTTTTTTTTTTATCATTTTTCTTGAAGTATTTAGGGTATAAAAGTTGACCAAATATTATATGTTTAATTCTAAATCAAATCTATCAAAAAAGGGAAAAGTAGTTTATGAATATTATACTTTAGCTAATTAACCTTTTACCATGATGATAAATATCTGTATAAAATTTTGGTAAGACATTTCAATTATAAGAACATTTAGCACATTTTTCCTGGAAAACTCAGTTTTTAATTTAAGTGATACATTCTTTACTAGAAATACTTAATCAGGGGCTGGGAAGGTGGCTCAGTGGTAGAGCGCTTGCCTTGCATGCCTGAGGCCCTGGGTTTGATTCCTCAGCACCACATAAGCAAAAAGAAAAAAGCCGGAAGTGGTGCTGTGGCTCAAGTGGTAGAGCCCTAGCCTTGAGCTGAAGAGCTGAGGGACAGCACCCAGGCCCAGAGTTCAGGCCCCATGACCGGACCCTCCCCCCAAAAAAAAGAAAAAAGAAAAATTTAATTAAAAGCTTTGCTTGCATGACATATTTAGGAGACTCTTTTTAAACTAATTTTACTTAAATTTTATTGATGTTAAAGGTACCTCACAGAATGATGATGGCTCTAGACCCAAGGATGAAACAAGGTAAGAGTATATTGCTTCCCACCACAAAATGCAAAGAGATACAAGGGAGAATTAATGTAAATTTATTAAAATTGCAGTTTCAGATTGGTTAAAAAAAATCATGTAATACAACTTAAGTATATGTTCACTTTTTTATTGAAAATAAAACATGGGGCTGGGAAGGTGCCTCAGTGGTAGAGCACTTGCCTTGCATGCTCGAGGCCCTGGGTTCGATTCCTCACCACCACATAAGAAAAAAGCCAGAAGTGGTGCTGTGGCTCAAGTGGTAGAGCGCTAGCCTTGAGCTGAAGAGCTGAGGGACAGCGCCCAGGCCCAGAGTTCAGGCCCCATGACCGGACCCAAAAAAAAAAAAAGAAAATAAAACGTATGTGCACAACAAAAAATGATTCAATACCTGATGGCTCATATTTCTTCCTCCCTTCCTTCCTCCTTTCCTTCCTTCCTTCCTTCCTCCCTCCCTCCTTCCCTCCCTCCCTCCTCTCTCTCTCTCTTCTTTCTTTTTTTTTTTTTGGTCCGGGTCGTGGGGCCTGAACTCTGGGCCTGGGCGCTGTCCCTCAGCTCTTCAGCTCAAGGCTAGCACTCTACCACTTGAGCCACAGCGCCACTTCCAGCTTTTTTCTTTTTGCTTATGTGGTGCTAAGGAATTGAACCCAGGGCCTCAGGCATGCAAGGCAAGCGCTCTACCACTGAGCCACCTTCCCAGCCCTCTCTCTTTTATTTCTTTGTGTGCCTTCCTTCCTTCCTCCCTCCCTCCCTCCCTCCCTCCCTCCCTCCCTCCCTCCCTCCCTCCCTCCCTTTCTTCCCTCCCTCCCTCCCTTCCTTCCTTCCCTCCCTTGAACTCTGGGCCTGGGCACTCTCCCTGAGCTCTTTGACTCTCAAGGCCAGTGCTGGCTCAAGGCGAGTGCTCTACCAGTTGAGTCATAATGCCACTTCCAGTTTTCTGGTGGTTTATTGAAGAGTCTCACAGATTTTCCTGCACAGTCTGGATTTGAACCATGATCCTCAGATCTCAACCTCCTGAGTTGCTAGGATTATAGGCGTGAGCCACCAGGCTACAAATTTGTTGATGGAACAGATTTTGTTAAAACTTACCCGATGACTGGGCTGGGAAGGTAGCTCAGTGGTAGAGCGCTTGCCTTGCATGCTCGAGGCCCTGGGTTTGATTCCTCAGCACCACATAAGCAAAAAGAAAAAAAGCTGGAAATGGCGCTGTGGCTCAAGTGGTAGAGCGCTAGCCTTGAGCTGAAGAGCTGAGGGACAGTGCCCAGGCCCAGAGTTCAGGCCCCATGACCGGACCCAAAAAAAAAAAAAAAAAAAACTTATCCAATGGCAAAGGAGGAGGCTACAATGCTTGATAAGAAATGTACTCATATCTTGCCCGTGTAATTGTAACCCCTCTGTACAGTATTTTCACAATTAAAACAAACATATATATGACCATTATAAAAAGAAAACTTATCCAATGGGGCTGGAAGATGGCTCAGTGCTTGCCTCGCATGTACTAGGCCCTGGGTTCGATTCCATGTAAACAGAAAAAGCTGGAAGTGGCACTCTGGCTGAAGTGGTAGAGCCCTAGCCTTGAGCTGAAGATCTTAGGGACAGTGCCCAGAGTTGAAGCCCCATGACAGACCCAAAAAATTAATTAATTAATTAAATTTAAAAAAATATATTATCTGATGGACCAGAGATATTAGTTGAATACCCTGATGGGTTTGCAAGTAGTAGAGTCAAAATTGCAGCTGATGCATCTTCGAACTGGCGTCTTATATTCTGGTTTCTTTTTTTTTTTCTTTTTTTTAAACTGGTCCTGAGCCTTGAACTCTGGGCTTAGGTACTATCCCTGAGCTCCTTTTGCTCAAGGACAGTATCTACCACTTGAGCTACAGCACAGCTTCCAGCTTTTTCTGTGATTAAGAGTGTCATGTATTTTCCTGCCCAGGCTGGTTTCAAACCTCGGTCCTCAGATCTCAGCCTCCTGAGTAGCTAGATTACAGATCTGAGCCACCAGCACCCAGCTTATATTCTGGTTTCTAACTAAGACAGTAGTAATAGTTTCCTACCTAATAATGCCTGATAGTGTCCTTCCTTCTGTTTTGTTGATGTCATTGCTTAAAGTAATGACATCTTTATGAAAACGTCAGTAGGCAACTGGATACAATGCCTTCTTTTTCCTGGCACAGGATAGCTTGTCTTCAAACTTGTATTAACATTAATAGCCAATAGAAACCAAGAACACAATGATAGCAAAGTTACCTATGCTTGTGATAAAGTAGTGCTTTTTTCCCCTAAGATTTGGGATTTTGACAACTTGACTTTATTCCTGTTTATGCAAGGCCTTCCAAAGATTTATTTGAAATCTGAATTAGGTATACCTAATAATGTGATAATAGTATGTTAAGTCGTCTGATAATGACTGGTAATTTTGGTCTTTCTGCCTTAAAAATTTTTTTTTCAATTCAAAAGTGCCAGTGGCTCATGCCTATAATCCTAGCTACTCAGGAGGCTGAGATCTGAGGATCGCAGCCCAGGCAGTAAAGTCTGTGGGACTCTCCAATTAACTACCAAGAAGTTTCAAGTGGAGGTGTGGCTCTGGTAGAGTGCTAGCCTTGAGCAAAAAAGTTCAGGGACAGGGCTGGGAAGGTGACTCAGTGGTAGAGCGCTTGCCTTGCATGCATGAGGCCCTGGGTTCCATTCCTCAGCACCACATAAGCAAAAAGAAAAAAGCCTGAAGTGGTGCTGTGGCTCAAGTGTTAGAACACTATCCTTGAGCTGAAGAGCTGAGGGACAGCAGCACCCAGGCCCAGAGTTCAGGCCCCACAACCAGACCCCCCCCCAAAAAAAAAAAAAGTTCAGGGACAGCACCTAGGACTGATACATACACAAATATATGCATACATGCAAACATACATACATACATTCAAAGGATATTTGTTTTTTCTTCCTTCCTCCTAACCTAGAGTGAACACAAATGGATCAGATGACCCTGATGATTCAGGGTCTGGTGAAAATAGGAGAACCAATGGGAACAATTCTCCATCACTCTCCAATGGTGGGTTTAAGCCTTCTAGACCTCCAAGACCTTCACGACCACCTCCACCCACACCTCGAAGACCAGGTGTGTACCTTAGCTTTCAATACCATTTTGTAAATAACATTCTATTTGGTTATTAATCCACAGGATATCAATTACTAGCTTTTCTGAAGTCAGTTTACTGATTGTATGTGTGTGTGTGTGTTACATTTCAGATTTGTGTTCAGAAAGATCTTTGAATAGATAACCCAGAAAGTTAGTGCCTTTGTCCTAAGTTTTTCTTCCAGGAGTGAAGTTACAGAAACATTGCTCTATTGAGAATGAAAATTGAATAATTGAAAATAAAATATTGACTACAGATAAGATTGTAACTTTTTAGCATGATTTGTAACTGTAAGACATGTAAGAATGTCTTATAGTTATTAATTTGGTTGCTTCCCATATTGTCCTTACAAAGGTGACCGTGGTAAATGGTAATCAGATTTTGAACCAACAACTATGCAACAAATAAACATATTTCATGTAGTAAAACTGTAAACACAGGCAGAATATTCATTTTTCTATTTAGCTATAACAAATATTCACTTAACATTTTATTATTTCTTATGATACTATGTAGGTAAGGAATGAGAATTAAGCCAGTTATTAGAAAAATGGTTTGTCCACAAATTATTTTATTAAATAAGTTTATGTTTAATTGTACATGTGTTTTGCTTCTCTGTAGATAATCATGTTAACAATGTATTCAAAGTTTTTTTTGGTGTGTATTGTATTTTTTGGTCAGTCGTGGGTCTTGAACTCTGGGCCTGGGCTGTCCCTGAGCTCTTTAGCTCAAGGCAAGTGCTCTACCACTTGAGCCACAGCCACAGTGGTACTTCTGGTTTAGAGTGCTTTCCTATCATGTATATGGTCCTAAGTTGATCACCAGCACCACAGAAATCAATTAGTAAAATCATTTTAATTTCCTGTGGTATCATGAAATTAGAATCTATATATGCATTATAATTAATAATGAGACATAGGGTAGACCAGAGCTAAACCATGAACAAAGGAGATATTGCCATCTCTATTATTTTTCTTTCATTTTCTTTTCTTTTTTTTGGGGGGGGGGGGCCCTGGTTGTGGGGCCTGAACTCTGGGCCTGGGCACTGTCCCTCAGTTCTTCAGCTCAAGGCTAGCGCTCTACCACTTGAGCCACAGCACCACTTCCGGCTTTTTTTTCTGCTTATGTGGTGCTGAGGAATGGAACCCAGGGCCTCATGCCTGCAAGGCAAGCGCTCTACCACTGAGCTACCTTCCCAGCCCCTTTTCTTTCATTTTCATCTGCATCTTTTTTTTTGGCCAGTCCTGGGGCTTGAACTCAAGCCTGGGTACTGTCCCTGAGCTTTTGCTCAAGGCTAGCACTCTACCACTTGAGCCCCAGTGCTACTTCTGGCTTTTTTATTTATGTGGTGCTGAGGAATAGAACCCAGGGCTTCAAGCATGCTAGGCAAGCACTCTACCACTAAGCCACATTCCCAGCACCTTTCATCTGCATTTTAAGTTTGTTCAACATTACCTTTTGCTTATTTGTTTTTTATGGTGGTGTTGGGGTTTGAACTGGTATCTTGCTTGTTCAGTTTGACCCACAATTCTACCCTGGCTTTTTGTTGGTTGTATTATTTTGGAGATGAAGTGTTATGGACGCTTTTTTTTTGCCCAATCTGACTACCAACCTTGAAATCTGGAGAGATCTAACCCTCCCGAGGAGCTAGGATTATAGGTGTGAGCCACTGGTGCCTGGCATTACCTTTTTTTTTTTTTTTTCTTTAAGATTCTATTCTGATTTTAGATTTCAGAACTTAAAAAATTCTTTTCATTTTTTTCCTCCAAATCTATAGCATCTGTCAATGGCTCACCATCTACCACTTCTGAAAGTGATGGATCTAGTACTGGTTCTCTACCATCAACAAATACAAATACCTCTGAAGGAGCAACATCTGGATTAATAATTCCTCTAACTATTTCCGGAGGCTCAGGTCCTAGACCATTAAATACTGTAACTCAAGCTCCCCTACCACCTGGGTAAGTAACTTTTTTGGTTAATATTTATTTTCTCTATCTGCATATACTCATTAATAGAAAAAGTAACACTGCATTCTTTTGTCATCTTCAAGCAATTGTAATTGATTTGGGGGAATGTAGAGTCAAAGCTTATATATAACATTCGAAATACTTGTAATTTTAGCTATTCAGGAGGCTGAAATTTGAGAATCATGGTTTCAAACCAGCCCAAGCAAGGAAGTCTGTGAGACCCCCTGTCTCACAGACCCCCCCTTCCCCCCCCCTCCCCCCCCCCCCCCGCCCCAGTTGAACTTGGCCTGGGTGTTCACTGTCCCTAAGTTCTTCAAGCCCAAGGTGAGACTCTTACCACTTTGAGCCCCAGTGCCATTTCCTGTTTCCTGGTGGTTAATTGGAGATAAGAATCTCATGAACTTTCCTGCCCTGGCTGGCTTCAAACCATAATTTTCAGATCTGAGTAGGATTATAGGTGTGAGCCACCAGCGCCCAGCTCTGTGAGACTTTTATTTCCAATTAACCAGCAAAAAGCCAAAAATGGAACTGTTACTCAGGTGGTAGAGTTCCAGCGTTGCACACAGCTCTAAAGGACTATATTTAGGCCCTGAGTTCAAGTCCTAGAACCAACACCAAAAAATGTAAAAGAAAAAGATCTTCTCATTTCCTACAAGAAATAAAAGTGTTTTGGGGTGTTTTTGTTTTTGTTTTTGAGACACGATCTTGTGGCCCAAACTGGCCTTAAACTTGAGAGCCTCTTGTACCCACCTCCAAGGATAGGATTACAGGCCACCCACATCTAGCCTAAGAATTTTTTTAAAACTAAAAAGCCTTGAACCATAGAAAAATAATCAAGGCCAAGTAATAAGCTAGTCACTAATTCAGACAATATTTTTTCTTTTGTTTTTTGGACAGTCCTGGGGCTTGAACTCAGGGCCTAGGCACTATGCCTTAGCTGCTTTTTACCGTTTGAGCCACAGCACCACTTTTTGCTTTTTCTGAGTAGTTTATTGGAGATAGGAGTCTCAAGATCTTGGCCTCCTGAGTAGCTAGTATCATAGGTGTGAGCCACTGGCTTCTGCCTAAATCTTAATCTTCCTATTTATACTTCCCATATGGCAGAGGTGACAGGTTCATTATTATTGGCTTCTTATTGGTTGAGATGGGGCTAAAACCTCCAGATCTTAGTCTTCTAGGTAACTAATATTACAGGTATACGTCACCACACACACAGCTTCTTATTAGTATTTTTAATTTTGTGTTTAAGATGGGAACAGAGAGTGGACCAGCATGGGCGAGTTTATTACGTAGATCATGTTGAAAAAAGAACAACATGGGATAGACCTGAACCTCTACCTCCTGGGTAAGTATCTGAATTAGAAAAGAAAAAAAATTGTTTATTCAAAGGTATTAATTACATCTGTACAAAATCTTCCCCCATATGCTGTGTTACTAATTTACATCTCCTTGTCAGTCCTTTCTCTGCATTTTTATTTTGTAGTTGGCACAAAATAGAATGAAGAGAGCAAGAGAGCTGGAGAGTTGATTCAGAGCCTGTCTTTTTTATTATTATTATTTTTTGGTCCGTCATGGGGCTTGAACTCTGGGCTTGGGCACTGTCCCTGAGCTTTTCAGCTTAAGGCAAGTGCACTACCACTTGAGCCACAGTGCCACTTAAGAGCCTGACTTTTTTTTTTTGCGGGGGGGGGGGGGTGAGTGGGCAGGACTGGGCTTGACTTTCTTGCCTGGGCTGGGTTTGAACTGTGATCCTCATATCTCAGCCTCTGGAGTAGCTAGGATTACAAGCTGGTGCCCAGCTTGTCCTGAATTTTTTTGCTCAAGGCTAGTGCTCTACCACTTGAGAGCTCTATCACTGGAAGCTCTGCTTCCAGTTTTTGTGGTAGATAATTAGAGATAAAAGTTTCACGGACTTTCTTGTCTGGGCTGGCTTTGAATCATGATCCTCAAATCTTAGCCTCTTGAGTAGCTAGGATTAGAGGCATGAACTACCAGCACCCAGCTTCAATTGCCTTTTTTGCTTAGGCCTGGCATTCTGCCACTTGAATCATACCTCTACTTCTAGTTTTTTTTCTGGCTAATTGGAGATAAAAGCTTCTCAGATTAGTCTACCCAGTCTGGCTTCAAACTTCAATCCTTAGATTTCAACCTCATGAGTAGCTAAAATTGTAGATGTGAGCCACTATTGTCTAGTTTCACTCATTTTTGATTTATAGATCCCATAGTTCAGATGTTGGCATGGCTCAAGTGGTAGAAAGGCAAGGCCCTGAGAACAAAGTTTAGGACTGCCACCCCCTCAAAAAAACAGAAAAAGCTAGCATAGATTCCATAGTTGATGTTCAGTAAATTTTACTATCCAATTATTTACCTAGCCACAAAGTTAATTCCTTCCTTCCTTCCTTTCCTCCTTCCTTCCTTCTTTCCTTTCTTCCGTTTTTCCTTTCTTCCTATTCTCCTTCCCTCCTTCTTTCCTTCTCTCCTTCATTCTTGTGCTGCTACTGGGCCTTTGAACTCAGGACCTAGGCACCATCCTTTCACTTTTGTACTCAAGGCTGATGCCCTAATACTTGATGGACAACTCCAGTTCCATCTTTTGCCAATTGCTTGGATATAAGGGTCACATGGACTTTGCTGCTTGGGCCTGATTCACAGATCTCTACCTTCTGAATAGCTAGGATGATAAACATGAGCCACCAGTATCTGGCTTAGTATTAGTTTCTTCAGAGTAATTATTGCAAGATGCTGGTGGCATTAAATCTGTAATCCTAGCTACTTGGAAGATTGAAATATGAGGATTGTGGTTCGAAGCCAGCCCAGGCAGGAAAGTCCATGAGAATTGTATATCCAATTAACCAGCAAAAAGATGTATGTGGAAGTGTGGTTCAAGTGGTAAAGGGCCATCTTTGAGTAATAAGGCTAAGAAAGAGCATGAGATTCTTGAGTTCAAGTTTCTGCACGTGTACACACATGTGTGTGCACACAGAAGTAATTAGTTAGCTGAATAAGAATTATAGCTTTTATGATATATTAAAACAAAGTCCCTAGTTTTTTTGTTTGTTTGTTTTTTTGGGGGGGGGGGTGTCCGGTCATGGGGCCTGAACTCTGTCCCTCAGCTCTTCAGCTCAAGGCTGGCGTTCTACCACTTGAGCCACAGCGCCACTTCCGGTGTTTTTCTTTTTGCTTATGTGCTGCTGAGGAATCGAATCCAGGGCCTATGCATACAAGGCAAACGTTCTACCACTGAGCCACCTTCCCAGCCTAAAGTCCTTAGTTTGTAAAAAAAGAAATAAAACTAATAT
Source organism: Dipodomys spectabilis (assembly GCF_019054845.1). Taxonomy (NCBI): domain Eukaryota; kingdom Metazoa; phylum Chordata; class Mammalia; order Rodentia; family Heteromyidae; genus Dipodomys; species Dipodomys spectabilis. The sequence continues at coordinate 11,886,739 of NW_024870852.1, forward strand.
GTGTTAGTGTTGTCATAGCAAAATAGTTGAGAAACTTAAAGATATTAATGCATGGTGTTAAGCACTTAAAATAATTGGAAGAAACTTTTTTTTTATTTTTTTTTTAATTTAAAAAAATTTTTGTCAGCTGTCGGGCCTGAACTCTGGGCCTGGGCGCTGTCCCTCAGCTCTTCAGCTCAAGGCTAGTGCTCTGCCATTTGAGCCACAACGCCTATTCCTGCTCTTTCTGCTTATATAGCGCTGAAAGATCTAACCCAGGGCCTCATGCAAGGCAAGCACTCTACCACTGAGCCACCTTCCCAGCCCAAAAAGATATTTTTAATTTAGAAGAAAGTATATAACAAGTATGGAAAAGTGTTTTACCTTGATAATAATTTTAAAGACACACTTAAAAGACAACTGTTTACTTAGTATTACAGATAGTATCAAGTGTTAGTGAGGAACTTTACCCTATAATTTTGTTAGTAATAGTATATATTTGCTTCAACTGTTACACAAAACTATTCTTAAAAATATATATCCTGAGTCGAGCCTCAGTGGCTCATGCCTGTAAATCCTAGCTGCTTAGGAAGCTGATATCTGAGGATCATGGTTTGAAGCCAGCCCAAGCAAGAAAATCTATGAGACTCTTATCTCCAATAAACTACTCAAAAGATCCAGAAGTGTCACTGTGGCTCATGTGGTAGAATGCTTGCCTTGAGCAAGTTCAGGGACAGAGCCCAGGACCAGAGTTCAAGCCCCAGGATGGGCAATAAATAAAATACCCCCCCCACACACACACACACACATGAAAGTGGAAGTGTGATCCAAGTGATAGGGGGCCAGCCTTGAATGAAAAAGCTATGTGAATATACAGGCTCACACCTGTATATTCCCAGCTACTCAGGAAGCTGATATCCGAGGATTGAGGTTTGAAGCTGGCCTGGGCAGAAAAGTTCCCATGAGATTCTTATTTCCAATTAACCACTCAAAAAGCAGAAGTAGTGCTGTGGCTCACTTGGTAGAGCATTAGCCTTGAGCACAAAGAAGCTCAGAGACAGCACCCTGGCCCTGAGTTCAAGCCCCACAACTGACAAAAAAAAAGCTAACTGAGAATGTGAGGTCCCGAATTCAGGCCCCAGTATTGGCATACATGCATGCACGCACGCGCGTGCGCGCGCATGCGCACACGCGCACACGCGCGCACACACACACACACACACACACACACACACACACACACACACACACACACATAATGGATATATCCTTAGTAATTCTCTGTAGGAATTTTATCGTGGAGAAATAATTTAAAGGAAGGAAGTAAAAAAGTTTGATTATGAAAGGTATTTATTATTTTATTATAATACCAGAATATTGGAAACAGTTCTAATAACCAACTAGGTAGAAATAAGTTTATTGTATCAATTTTTACTTAAGTAATGTTAGTAGAAAAGGTAGTTGCATTCTTGTGTGAAGTGCTTTTTTCATTTCCAATTTATGTCCTTACGATTGCAACAGTAAAAAAAATTCATTGGAAAAATACTCTTTATATTAATGACTCTTAGGTTTACTTAGTAAATATACATTGTTTTTAAGACCTTACCTAAAAGAACTCATAAATAAAATTTAGAATTTTGGAAACATTTTTAAGTTTACTTGTACACTATTTGTGAAAGAAAATGTGAAAGACTTTAGGTAAATCAGAAGTAATCTCCAAGTAAAATGTCTGTTTTATAAGTATTTGTTATATTAGTTTGTTTTTGTTTTGATTTAGCTGGGAGCGGCGGGTTGACAATATGGGACGTATTTATTATGTTGACCATTTTACAAGAACAACAACATGGCAGAGGCCAACACTGGAATCTGTCCGCAACTATGAACAATGGCAGCTACAACGTAGCCAACTTCAAGGAGCAATGCAGCAGTTTAATCAGAGATTTATTTATGGGGTGAGTAGCTTGTTGATTTGTTTCTGTCTGTTCCTTCATTTCTTGCTATATCTCTCAGGATGGCCTTGGACTCACAGTCCTCCTAACAGTAGCCTCATGAGTGCTGGAATTATAGATATGTGCCGCTATGCCTGGCTTGTTTTGTTAGCTAATGTAACCAATGGAAATACTCTTTTTTTTTTTTCTTTTTTTAATGTGCGAGCACAGGGACTTGAACTCAGGGCCTTGCACTCTTACTTAGCTTTTCCCACTCAAGCTTGGCACTCTATCACTTAAGACATACCTTCATTCATTTCCAGCCTTGCCTGGCTAATTGAGTTTCTTGGATTTTTCAAGGATCCTCATACTGCAATCCTCAAATCTCAGCTTCCTGAGTAGCTTGGATTACAAGAGTAATCTACTTGCACCTGGCAGTATTTCATTTTTAAACTTTTCCTGCATATGTCATGTAAAGCACTAAAAAAAGTACGAGGCGGGGGCTGGGAAGGTAGCTCAGTGATAGAGCGCTTGCCTTGCATGCCTGAGGCCCTGGGTTCGATTCCTCAGCACTACATAAGCAAAAAGAAAAAAGCCAGAAGTGGTGCTATGGCTCAAGTGGTAGAGCGCTAGCCTTGAGCTGTAGAGCTGAGGGACAGCGCCCAGGCCCAGAGTCCAGGCCCCATAACTGGACCCAAAAAAAAAAAAAAAAGTACAAGGCAGGTGACAACCCAGTAGTTGCTACTAATAAATATTGTGTTTGGAACAGTCTGTGAACACAATCTGTCTTTTTTAATTTTTTTGTTGGTCATGCGGCTTGAACTCTGGGTCTGGGTGCTGTTCCTGAGCTCTTCAGCTCAAGGCAAGTGCTCTTCCACTTGAGCCATAGCACACTTCCAGTTTTCTGGTGGTTAATTGGAGATGAGAATCTCACAGACTTTACTGTCCTCAGATCTCAGCTGAGTAGCTGGAATTACAGGCGTGAACTGGTAGGCACCTGGCACAATCTGTCTTTTCTGTAAAGGAAGTCCAATTTTCTTTTGGGTACTTGTAGGGCTTGAACTCAAGGCCTGAGTGTCATCCCTAAGCTTTGTTTTTGTTTTCGTTTTGTTGTTTTTGTTTTTCTTTTTTGCCAGTCCTGGGGCTTGACCTCAGGGTCTGGGCACTATCCCTGAGCTGCTTTTCACTCAAGGTTAGCACTCTACCACTTCTGGCTTTTTTTGTGTGTGGTACTGAGGAATTGAACCTGGGGCTAGGTAAGCACACTACCATGAAGCCACATTCCCAGCCCCCCTAAACTTTTTTGCTCAAGGCTAGCACTCTACCACTTGTACTATGAAGGAGAAAATGTAAACCTGGATAGGAAGTAATCCAAAGAAAGTAACCCAAAAGACCACGTGGACAGAAGTTAAGTATAGAAAAGATTTATTGCCAGCAGAGCTGACAAGGCCAAGTTCTCATGAGGAAAAGGAGAAAATGGTGCCGTCTGGCTCTTTGGAGGCCCCTTTTATATTGGAGGCCAGATGTGGGAGGTGCCTCACCTACTGCTCAGGTGCTGCCATCAAGGGCAGAGATTAGGCCTGCAAAGTGGGCATTTCCTTACATTTTTCCCCTTTTTGCTTTAATATGTATAGTACTGGGCAGGGAATATGGGTGAAGGTCTCTTCTGGAGCTACTTCCTGCTGAGAGGGGGCACTGTAAGGGGAGAAGAGGTGCTAGGGTACTGTACATGAAGTTGACCAAGGTCATGATGGTTATAAAGATGTTACTTGTCCAGAGCAGAGTCCTCTGGTTCCTCGATGACTGGAGAAAATCTTTTTTATCCGTAGAGATAGGGGTCCAGTTGGCCAGATGTATATGAGGGTCCATCAGGCACATAATGTTTAACGTGCCGGATGTGAAGCCAATGTGGACAGCCCTGAACCTGCACAGCTGTGGGAGTAGAGAGAGTTAGGGTCCCTCCCACTTAGCAGAGAGCTTAGTGGAACCAGGTGCCCATGGCAGGTAATTTCTTGAAATGTACACTAGGTCCCAGCCTTGATGGAAGGCTCGGAGAGCAGTGTGGAGGGCTTAGGTTCTTAGTGGTCCATATACTTTCACAGAAAAGTGTGCAGTTGTTGAAGGAGAGATGACAGCATTGGGGCGGGGGAGGGGGGGAGCGGCGCAAAGGGGAGTCTGAGGTCTGAAATAGGGGAGGCAAAGATGAGCAGCCATACATAACTTCAAAAGGACTTAATGTTAGGGGTTTTTTTGGCAGGACCCTTAAGGGGAAGAGAGCTAAAGGTAAAAGTTTTACCCAATCTAGATCTAGTTCAAAGGACAGCTTGGTCAGAGTTTGCTTAAGGGAGCGGTTGGCACATTCCACCTTTCCCGAGGACTGGGGGCGATAGGAATATTGAAAGACCACGAGATATTTAGAGACTTAGCCAGTAGCTGGGTCACGGAGGAGTCAAATTCCAGTCTGTTGTCTGTCTGGATGGAAGCAGGCAGGCCAAAACGGGGAATTATTTCCTGTAAGAGATGCTGAGACACAGAGGAGGCTTTCTTGGTGGTGGTGGGAAATGCCTCTATCTATCCCATAAAGGTGTGCACCAGCACCAGCAGGTATCTGAAGGTTGGCATATGGGTGAAATCAATTTGTCAGTCTACTCCCGGAAGATGGCTGCACATTGGTATTTGGATTTGCCCTTTGGCATACTTCTCAGGTTTGTGACAGATGCATGAGGAATTGCGTGAGGGCCAGGGTTAGGGGAAGGCTGTTTTAGCAACTCCCTTAAGGCCCCTATCTGGGGGTGGAAAAGATGGTGAAGGTATTTAAGGTTGTCTTGCCTAGAGGGAGGAGCAGGATCCTCTATTATTGGCAGTGTTACTGCCCATTGTTTTGATGCTATAGCAGCTCGCTTGGCAGTTTCATCGGCCAGGTTGTTCCCCTTGGTTATTACTGAGCCATCTGACCTGTGGCTCCTGCAATGAACTATGCCAGTAGCTGAGGGGAGGAAAGAGGCCTTTAAAAGGTCAGTAATATAGGACCCATTTATTACTGAGGTTCCTTTCATTGTTAATAAGCCTGGTTCCTTTCAAATAGATGCATGAGAAAGGACAGTATGGAAAGCAAATTTAGAGTCTGTGTATACTGTCAGGGAATGTCCTGAGGCCAGGTGGAAGACCCATGTTAGGGCTACCAATTCGGCCTGTTGATTGGTAGTGTGGAGAGGCAAAGGGCCAGACTCCACTACACCAGAGACTGACATAACAGCATGCATACCCAGCTACACTTGAGCCTTCCCAAAGGAAGGAGCTACGATCAGTGAACCAGGTGAAACGTGAGTCCTTTAATGGCCCCTCACTAATATGGTCTGGGTGAGGTAGCAGGTCCTTTAGAGTCTCCACACAGGAGTGTGCTGGTGAGATCCTTGTTAGTGTGGGGTCCTCTACCAGCGACACCTGAAGGGAGAGAATACGGGAGGGAGACATAGTTTGCAATCCCTTATAGGTTAGTAACTCAGAGAGGTGATGGTGGGAGAGGATGGTAAGGTTTGCACCAAAGGTTAGTTTTTTCAATTCCTGTAACAGGACAGAAGAGGCAGCTAGAACGTGAAGACAAGGAGCTTAGCCCCTAGTGCTGGGCGTTTCGACAAGTAAGCAACCAGAGCAAATGAAGATCTAGTCTGTTGACCTAAAACTCCCAACGCAAAACCCTGGTTTTCAGTTACATACAGAAAGAACGGGTGTGAAAGATCTGGCAGCCTGAGAGCCGGGGCCTGTAATAAGGCCCATTGGAGTCTCCTAAAGGGAGGAACAAGAGAGGAGGGAGATAAAAGGGGTTCTTCTGGTTGCCCTTTAGCTGCTTCATATAGGGGTCGTGTTAGAAGAGAGTAGTTAGGAATCCAAGACCTGAGATAGCCAGCTAGACCCAGGAAGGAGAGAAGCTCCGACTTAATGGAGGGGGTAAGGGTAGTTAGTAATCAATTGTTTCCTGGGGATAGTGATCGCCTTGTGTGTGGGAGTGAGTTGAACACCCAGGTAAGTCACAGACTATTGAACGACCTGTATCTTATTGGGTGAGACTCAATATCCCCAGGAGGCCAGAAAGTTAAGAAGTGTGTATGCTTGTAACACAATTGCTTGGTGGGACTGCAGGGGAGAATATCATCCACATATTGGATAAGGGAGGATGGTTCTATATTTAGGTCTCTTAAGTCCCTTGCTAAAGCTTGGCCAAACAGCTGGGGACTATCCTGGAACCCCTGAGGCAGCACAGTCCAGGTGAGCTGAGCTGAGGTTTGGGTGACCGGGTCAGTCCACGTAAAGGCAAAAAGGTCCTGGGAGGAGGGGACTAAAGGGATAGTGAAAAAAGCATCTTTTAATCCAATACTGAATAAAAAGCAACCATCGCTGGGATTGTGGAAAGCGGCATATAGGGGTGGGGCACAACAGAGTGTGGGAGATAACAGCAGAATTTATAAGGCTAAGGTCCTGTACCAAGCAGAACGAACCGTTAGTTTTGGCTACTGATAAGATGGAGGTATTATAGGAAGAATTGGTGGGGTGTAACAGCCCTTTTCTTAGTAAGTCCTTTATAATTAGTGGCACTCCCAGAAGACTGTGGTGAGGGAGAGGGTACTGGGGTTGTGAAGGGAAGCATTGGGGGCCCCTCAGAAATATATGAATAGGAGGGTGGCATTTAGCAATAGAGGGGTTGTAGGTATCCCACACCTTGGGGTCCACCTCAGAGGATGGAAAAAGGAAATCTGAGGGGTCCCTAGGTAAGCCTACTAAAGCCATCAAGGAGATTGCGGGGGAGGCCGAATCAATATCACGTTGTGCCAATTGGGAAGGGCATAGGGAAATAGAGGCTCCAAATTTGGCCAAAAGATCTCTGCCCAGCAGTGGAACTGGGCAGTGGGGAATAACGAGGAAGGAGTGACAGAAGGTCACTCCTGAAAAAAGACAAATGACGGGTTTTTTGGGGGGATTTGTAAGGTTTTCCCTCCACCCCAACTATGGAGGGTAGGTAGGCTAGGTAGGTCTGGCCATGGAACTCAGCACCAAATACATAGCACCTGTGTCTACCAAAAATGAGGTCATCCTATCTGCAACCATGATTGTTACCCTGGGTTCCTGCTTGGTGATAGGAGTGGTTGGGACCAGGAGTCCAGGGCCGCCTCAGTCTTCTCCAGCTGCCAGTCCCAGAGTGCCAGGAGGGGGCGATGGGGCCTTAGTGGATAGCCGCCATCCCCAAGAGGACAATGGACAGTCCATGGCCCAATGCCCTGAAACTTTGCACCTGGGCCATGGTTGGATTGGCTCATGTGGCTGTGGGCAGGCTGGGCCCCTATGGCCTGGCTGGCCACATCGGTAGCAGAGCTTCTTTAGGGGGCAGGTTTCCATCCAGTGCCCCTTTCAACCGCAGACATAGCAGGGCTCAGGTGGACCCCGCTGGGGAGGGGTTGGTTGCAAGGCTGGAGGCTGGTAGAGTTTGGCTAGCATCTGGTACTTCAGCTGTTTGGCCTTTAAGGCTTAAAGGCTGCCTCCATAGCCTCACTAGCGGGTGTTAGGGGGCCCCTGTCTAATTTTTTTAATTTATCCTGATGTCTGGAGTGGATTGACTAATAAAATGAGTCATTAAACAGCGTTGTCCGTCCACAGACTCAGGGTCTAGGTTAGTATATTAAAGGAAGGTCTGACACAATCTGGCCCAAAGGGCAGATGGGTTTTCATTTTTGTCTTGTATGACCGTGGCCATTTTGTCATAGTTGATGGCTTTGCAGACTGCCTGTTTGAGACCCTCCATTACACAGGCAATAGGGAATTGTAATCCTAGTGAGGCTCCTAGTCAGGCACTGCCTCAGTCCAAATTGGGTGATCGGGGTGGTCCAGTGGGTCTCATCTGCATAGCGGCGGGCCTTTTCCCAAACATCCCACTGTTCCCCTGGTAAACGGGTATTACTCAAGATTATGCATACATCACGCCCAGTTACCTCATATGATGGGAATACATGCCTCAGCTCCTTGATGTAGGTGGTGGGATTGGTGGAGAAAGATCTCAGGTGCATCTGTGTGAGGTCATTTAATGAGAACAGAATGTGCACTGTACTATACCATCAGCCCCTGCCACCTCATGTGATGGGAGAACATGGGCTGAGGTAGAACTCTGATCAGTAGCAGGCTCTTGGGCCTGAATAAAGATGGTACTCAATGTTTCTGTAAGGTGCGCAACAACCTACAGGGCATCTTTCAGTTGAGACAGCTGGTTCACAGTGGTCAGGCCAGATGTGCTTTTGTCCTGTGGGGGAAAAAGGGGGTGCCTATGGAAGGGGGCCTTGGCCTTGGATGGTGCAGGAGCAGAGGGTGGGGGAACCCGTGACAGGCGGGTTGGGGGCTGCCAGACCAATGGTGGGGGACAGGGCTGCCACCTCTGACGGAAACCCTACCTCTGAAAGTCCCGCCTCCTTGGCAGAAGTCCCAACCCCGTTGGAGGAAGTCCTATCTCCTCTGGCACACCTGGAGGGGCTGTTTCCCCACATGTTCGAAATGGCAGCAACTCATCCACCAGATCTGGAATAGTCTGGGTTATAAGTCGGTAGCCTTGAGGCCAGGAGGAGTTGGGCAGGAGAACGTAAGGACTCAGGAAGAAGTTTAGTTTGGAGGAAGGAGAGGAACAAAGAGAAGGCATCTATGTAGCTAGCTTCCTTTAACTTGCCTGACCACCTGCAGAAGTTAGATAGATTCTGTATAATATCAGAATCAAGTGTCCCATGAATGGGCCATGTGGGCTGATTGTCCAGTGGATATTTGGGCCAGATCTCAGTACAGAAATGTATGAGCTCCTGTGAATCAATGTCAGGTTCAATGTTAAGCATTTCTAGATTATTTAGGAGAAAACCCAAGGGGGAGACCTGAGGAAGGTCAGGAATATTATATTGTGTCCTACCCATTGGAACCAAAAGCTGTTGTAAAGCATCCTATGCAATGTAATTTGTCCTAAAAGTGGGAAACAACCAATGGGAAATGTTGTCACATTTCTCCACACCATCCCTCAGCCACAGAGGCCCTCAGAAATGTGGCTTAGATACTTGGCCAAGTTTTTCAGGGGTGAGAGCCCTGAAGCTCCCTGAGAGAGGCATAGAGCTTGCACCGTGAAATCTAAGCCTCTAGATTTGATTTACATGGTGGGTAGGACGTGATCAGCTGCTGGCAGATGTGTAGGAGGTGTTTGGTCAGAAGGAAACCAGCTTGGCGGGCTTTTGGGTCTGCCTAGAATTGTGGGTTAGGTCCCGGGGTAGCTGGCAGGGCCCTCCCAGTCAGTGGGGAGAGTGAATCCACCAGGGAGCCTATCAGCATACAGGCCACCAAAATGAAGGAGAAAATGTAAACCTGGGTAGGAAGTAACCCAAAGAAAGTAACCCAAAAGACCATGTGGACAGAAGTTAAGTAGTAGAAAAGATTTATTGCCAGCAGAGCTGATAAGGCCAAGTTCTCATGAGGAAAGGGAGAAAATGATGCCGTCTGGCTCTTTGGAGGCCCCTTTTATATTGGAGGCCAGACGTGGGAGGTGCCTCACCTACTGCTCAGGTACTGCCATCAAGGGCAGAGATTAGGCCTGCATAGTGGGCATATAGCTCCACTTTTGGCTTTTTGTAGTTAATTGTAGGTAAGAGTCTTTCAAACTTTCCTGCCCTGGCTAGCTTCATACATTGATCCTCAAATCAAAGCCTCCTGAGTAACTAGGATTACAATCATGAACCAATAGCACCCAGTGAGATTCTTAATTTTGAAGAACTTTTTTTTTTTTGGAAGGTCATGGGGCTTGAACTCTGGGCCTAGGCGCTGTCCCTCAGCTCTTCAGCTCAAGGCTACTACTTGAGCCACAGCACCACTTTTGGCTTACTGGTGGTTAATTGGAGATAAGAGTCTCACGGACTTTCCTGCCCAGGCTGGCTTTGAACCATGATCCTCAGATCTCAGCCTCCTGAACTAGGTAGGATTATAGGTGTGAGCCACTGGGCACTCATCCAGCTCTTTTTCCTTATCTTTAAAATTTAATTAACCTAAGCCAGGCGCTTGTGGCTCACACCTGTAATCCTAGCTACTCAGGAGGCTGAGATCTGAGGATCGCGGTTCAAAGCCAGCCCGGGCAGGAGAGACAATGAGACTCCTATCTCCAATAAACCACCAGAAAACCGGAAGTGGCGCTGTAGCTCAAGTGGTAGAGCGCTCGCCTTGAGCTGAAGAGCTGAGGGACAGTGCTCAGGCCCAGAGTTCAAGCCCCACGACCAACAACAACAACAAAAAAAATTAATTAACCTAGTTTCTGTAGTAGGTCAGTGACATGGACAAAGAAGAGACTGATAATGGGAGTACTACTCTAGATTGAGACTTAAATGGCTCAACCAAATAGAGTCTTAGAGTTTCGGATTCTGATTTTAACCAATAATGATAATGGTATTGAGCTTCTGTAATAAAATGCCCACAAATTTTAGAGAAGTGTGCTAAAATATGTATATCAAAATGTTTGATTCTTGCTTTAAGGAACAATAGACATAAAAAATTTGGTAACTATTGAATCTTAGAGCAGTGTATATGGTATTCATTGTCCTATTTTTCGTTTTTTCTATAACAAAATTATTTTGAAAAGTAGTCTGTATTTTGCGTTATTTACAAGGAAAGACCCAGTCTTAAGTGATCACATAATTATTATATATTCAGAGTAAAATAATCATTAAGACTTGACTTGAAAAAACAAAAAAACTATCCAGGCAACAGTGGCTAACTACTAAGGAGACTGAGATCTGAGGATCTTGGTTCAAAGCCAGCCTAGACAGGAAAGCCCATGAGACTCTCATCTCCTATTAACCACCAGAAAACTGGAAGTGGGGCTATGGCTCAAAGTGGTAGAGCACTAGCGAGCTGAAGAGCTTAGGGACAGCACCCAGGTCCAGAGCTAAAGCCCTAGGACTGACCAAGGAGGAGGAGGAGGATACATATCTATCATAAAAACATGTCTTTTACTTTTCTGATGCTCTGCTTTTTCTACTACTAACTCCCTTCTCAAAAACATTTGTATGGGGGCTGGGAAGGTGGCTCAGTGGTAGAGCGCTTGCCTTGCATGCTCAAGGCCCTGGGTTCGATTCCTCAGCACCACATAAGCAAAAAGAAAAAAGCTGGAAGTGGCGCTGTGGCTCAAGTGGTAGAGCGCTAGCCTTGAGCTGAAGACCTGAGGTTCAGTGCCCAGGCCCAGAGTTCAGGCCCCACGACCGGACCCAAAAAAAAAAATTTGTATGGTTTGTGCTTTCTTTATGTCATCTTTATTTTCCAGTACATGTAAGACTTTTTCTTAGCCTTCTGATAACTCTTGAGTACTTTTATTATTCAATAACTTTTGATAGGTTTATGTTATTCTGATTTTTATATTACTATTATAGTAAAATTTGTAGTAAAAAAAGAAAATCTGTTATTTGAAGGTGAAAGTTTTTTAATTTATGTACTGTTGCATTATATAATGTTTGCAATTGTGTGTGTGTGAGTGTGTGTGTGTGTTTTGTGCCAGTCCTGGGGCTTGAACTTTGTGTACGGGTATTGTCTCTGAAGTTTTTTGCTTCAGGCTATCATTCTACCACTTGAGCCACAGCTCTGGCATTTTGGTTTTTAATTGAAGATACAAATCTCATAGACTTTTCTGCACACACTGGCTTCCAGCCATGATCTTCAGATCTCAGCCTCCTGAGTAGCTAGGATTTCAAACATGAGCTACCTGCATCCAGCTTCAATGATATCTTTAAATGATATTTTCTTTAACAAAAATAATACTGGTTCTTGGTGACTCCCCTCTAATATGTGAATAATATAATAGTATGGTGTGTTGTACATGGCTAGGGAAAACATATTTGGACATATAAGCTTGTTCAGGGATCATTTGAAATAAATAATTGAAATAAATGTTCATCTCTTTGGGGCGGGGCTTCTTTTTAGAATCAAGATTTGTTTGCTACATCACAAAATAAAGAATTTGATCCGCTTGGTCCTTTGCCACCTGGGTGGGGTAAGTCACATTTTTTTTTTTGTTGTTTTCCACTAAATTCTATTTTTTTTTTTTTAATTAAGGGCTGGGGATATTGAGTATTTGCTTAGATGACATACAATCTAAGCATGATTCCCAGCACCACAAGAAAGAAAAGTATTTGTGGATGATATTTTACTTTTGTTTAAATGAATACCTAGTAAGTTTTTCAGATCCATGAGTCAAATGAAAGCATGAAGTAGGCAAAACTCTGAAAATTCCAACTTGGACTCTTCATTAAAATAGTTTTATAGGAATTTAGTGTCATTTTCCTCTTCTAAAGTTTTTTTGGTTTTTTGTTTGTTTTGCTTTTTCAGTTATTGGGCTTGAACTCTGAGCTGGGCGCTGTCCCTGAGCTCTTCAGCTCAAGGTGAGCACTCTACCACTTGAGCCACAGCGCCACTTTCGGTTTTCTGGTGGTTTATTGGAGATAAGAGTCTCACAGACTTTCCTGCCCGGGCTGGCTTTGAACTATGAACTTCAGATCTCAGCCTCCTGAGTAGCTAGGATTACAGGCGTGAGCCACTGGCGCCCATCTCCTCTTCTCACATTTAAAAATGATCATTCTGCAATAAAAGGGGAACATTCAGGATTGACCTCCAAGGGCATTCATTATACTCATGGAGAAAGTTTATCTCACGCAGTTATATACCTTTTTTAGTCAGTCTCTCTCTTGAAGATTCATCACTTCCCAACAATGTCATACTGAGAACCAAGCTTTCAATACAAAAATTCGTTCAAGTTCATACTCAAACTATATTGATATTATAGGATTCAATTTACATGCCATCCTCAAAATGACAAAACTACAGATGAAAAACAGAGGGGCTGGGAAGGTGGCTCAGTGGTAGAGCCTTGCATGCACGAGGCCCTGGGTTCTATTCCTCAGTACCACATAAGCAAAAAGAAAAAAATAGCTGGAAGTGGCGCTGTGGCTCACGTGGTAGAGTGCTAGCCTTGAGCTGAAGAGCTGAGGGACAGTGCCCAGACCCAGAGTTCAGGCCCCACGACCAGATTCCCCCCCCAAAAAAAGAAAAACAGATAGGTGACTATAAGGGTACAGAATAGGTAAGAGTTTGGTACATTAAGAGGTTATATTAGGAGTTATGTGATAATGGAAAAATTCTACATATTGATTTTGGTGGTGATTACATTTATATATATGATACAATGCATTAAAGTAAACTTTTAAAACTGGTAACATTTTTAACATTGTTGGGCACCTGGGTCTTATGCCTATAATTGTAGCTACTGAGGAGGCTGACATCTGACTGTTTTAAACCAATCTGGACTGGAAAGTCACGAAGCTTATCTCCTCCAATTAACCACCAACGAACTGGTAGAATGCTAGTCTTGCACACGAAAGAAGTTCAGGGATAGCACCTAGGCAGGACCAGTACACACACACACACACACACACACACACACACACACACACACACACACACACACACACACACACACACACACACACACACACACACACACACACACACACACACACACACACACACGAACATTGAAGAGGGGATAGCACCTAGGCAGGACCAGTACACACACACACACACACACGAACATTGAAGAGGGGATAGCACCTAGGCAGGACCAGTACACATACACACACACACACACACACACACACACACACACACACACGAACATTGAAGAGGTTCAGGGATAGCACCTAGGCAGGACCAGTACAACACACACACGAACATTGAAGAGTCTGTAGCTAATTTAACAGTAATGTACTAATGTCAAGAATCTTGGGTTGGGCATGTGGCTTAGTGGTAGAGTGCTTGCCTAGCATGCATGAAACACTGGGTTTAATTCCTCAGTACCACATAAACAGACAAAGCCAGAAGTAGGGCTGTGGCTCAAGTGGTAGAGCAATAGCCTTGGACAAAAGAAGCTCAGGGATGGTGCCAGGCCCTGAGTTCAAGCCCCAAGACTGGCAAAGAAAAACCAAATGCTAGGCACTGGTGTCTCATGCCTGTAATCCTAGCTACTCAGGAGGCTGAGAATCATGGTTCAAAGCCAGCCCAGAAAGGAAAGCCCTTGAAATTCATCTCCAATTTACCACCAGAAAAAAAAAAAATGGAAGTGGCGCTGTGGCTCAAGTGGTAGATTACTAGTCTTGAGCTGAAGAGCTTAGGGACAGTGCCAGGCCCATAGTTCAAGCCCCACGACAGACCAAAAAAAAAAAACAAAAACCTCTTACTAAAGTCATAGTCATGTAACAAGATTCCAGAATAAAGATGGCAATATTAAAATAATTTTGAATGTAAACCAAAAAGGAAAAATAATAGAGTGAAAACAGGGAACCAAGTAGAATCTTATCCGTTAAAGCTTCAGATACTTTATAATATTGTGGTTAATTTAGAAAGTGGTATTCTTTATAGATAGTCTGATTGGGAAACATTGATTCCAAGATATAGCAAAACTGCCAAGTAACAAATAAATATAATGATGTGTCAAGATCATATAAATCTAAGCAGAGATACTGTTTCACAATCCTATGAGAAATCCCTATGTTCTTTCATTGAAGTTACTTATCTTCAAAACACTGATATGAATCAAAAAAGTAAAACAAATGTACCATCTTATTTAAAACTGTTATTGTTACTAAATTCTAACAAAGAACACTTTTCTAAGTTGTTTCTGTTTTCAAAAACTCAGTGTGAAGGTAAAGATTTCTGGCTCTGTTAAAGCCTCAGAGTGGTTTATATGTGGTTGATATGAGGAACTTCAGAACAGATGTTACCTTTAGAAACCTGACCTGTCAGATTGTATTTCTAGATACAGATAGCTTGCCAAGCTTTATTTCTAAGGTTTTTTGTTTTGTTTTGTTTTCCCCTGTTTTTAGGGTTTGAACTCAGGGCACTGTTCCTGAGCCTCTTTTATGTTCACAGCTAGTTAGTATTCTACCACTTGAGTCATAGCACCACTTCCAGTTTTCGTTTTTGTTTTTTTTTTTGTTGGTCCTGGGGCTTGAACTCTGGGCTTGGGCGCTGTCCCTGCGCTCTTCAGCTCAAGGCAAGTGCTCTACCGCTTGAGCCATAGCGCCACTTCCAGTTTTCTAGTGGTTTATTGGAGATAAGAGTCTCAAGGACTTGCTTCCTGGGCTGGGCTGGCTTTGAACTGTGATCCTCAGATCTCAGCCTCCTGAGTAGCTAGGATTACAGGTGTGAGCCACCGGCGCCTGGCTCGTTTTTTCTTTTAATAGTTTATTGGAGATAATTCTGCCTTGGCTGGCTTCAAACCATGGTCCTCAGATCTCAGCCTCCTGAGTAGCTAGGATCACAGGCATGATCCATCATTTAGAAATGTCCAGCATTTCTAAAGTTTCTGTTGTTGTTTTGGGGATTGTGTATGTGTTTGTGTGCTGGTAGTAGTCCTTGAACTAAGGGCCTCTTGCTCTCCATTGCTGGCACTCTACTTCTTGAGCCATAACTCTACTTCTGGCTTTTTGGTGATTTCAGATAAGTCTCATTGACTTTCCTTTCCAGGCTGGCTTCACTAAGGCAATCTTCAGATCTTAGCCTCTTGAACAGTCAGGATTATAGGTTTGAACCAACATAGCTCTAAAGTTGATTTATGTCTCTATTACAAAATGAGAAATTGTTATGTTAAAAGGATATATCTGAGGTGGGGGTGTGTTTGTGTGTATCCCAAATTTAGTGCAGAAAAAACTAACTTTATGGTGATAGAAACAGATTACTCCTCTGGAACAGATGTAGAGGAAAAAAATCACCTGTTTCTTCCAAAAGTTAAATTGTGTGCTATGTTGCCTTTATAGAAAAGCTTTCCTACAAGTTGGACCTTGCCTGTATATTTATCACTATCCTCATTATTCAGATCTTTTTGAGTTTTGCTTTAGACAACAGCTTCTTTTTTTTTTTTTTGGTCATGGTGCTTGAACTCTGGGCCTGGGTGCTGTCTCTCAGCTCTTCAGCTTAAGGCAAGCTCTCTGCCAATTGAGCCACAGTGCCACTTCGGTTTTCTGGTGGTTTATTGAAGATAGAGTCTCAAGGATTTTCCTGCCTGGGCTGGCTTTGAACATCTCAGCCTCCTAAGTAGCTAGGATTACAGGCGTGAGCCACCAGCGCTTTTTAAAAACAATTATAATAACAATTGTTATTTTAAAGGTGATGTATAGGGGTTATAGTTACTAAGTCAGGTAGAGTACATTTCATTTTGTCACCCCTTCCCTTGCTCTCTCGTAGTTATTCCCTCCCATCCCCATCCACAAAGTTGTACAGTTCATTTTCAACATAGTGTCTAGTGAGTTCCATTGCGAACAATTACTGTAATTATAGAGGTGATGTACAGAGTGATTACAATTACATGAGTCAGATAATGAATACATTTTCTTTCATAGTGTTTTCCGTTCCCTCATCCTCTCCCAGTCCCTCCCTGTCATCTCCACCCACAAGTTGATTAGTTCCTTTCATCAGTGTCCAGTGAGCTCCACTGCTGCATTTTTTCACCCTTTTTCTCTCGTCTTCTTCCCTCCCCCTAACCCTTCTGAAGATGTACACTTGAATACACCATACATAAGGTAAAGAACACGGAATCATCAAAGACTAAAAACTGGAAAAAAGAAATAAAGAAGAAAAAAGTTTCCATATCTTAGAGTTTGTTTCAGTATGTGTATTATTTTATACAAATATGAGGAGGCACATAGGCATTGCACTTTTGTGTTTCTCTCCTAAGTGAATATTTACTCTTTTGGTCTCACTGTGTGTGAGTCTCTAGAGTCATATAATTTGTCATATCCTTGTGTTAGATCTGGGATATATGCCTTATTTGTAGAACAACACTGGTACTGTATCAGATGAGGAAATCCTATCAAATTAACCTTTTATATTGTCCCAAGAGATAGAATCCCAGCTTATAGTCTATGTTTTCATTCTGAGATTGACAGTGTTGTTTTTGTTACAGCATATATACTTAAATCCGACTTTGTTTCCCTCTCAGAACTTTTATGTGCTAGGACTAGACTTACCACCTTATAAGCTGACAGTGAAGAATTTTTAACATATGCATACTGTAGGAGCTAGACAACAGAGTGTTTTTGATTCAATGATAAAGTCTCTTTTTTTTTTTTTTGGCAGAAGGGGGTCCAGACCAGTACTCCAGTTTGGTACCTGTTTTTATTCATTGGCTAGCACTCTACAAACTGAGCCATGCCTCCAACCCCAAAAATGTAGTCTTTTTTTTTTTTTTTGCCAGTCCTTTTAAACTCAGGGTCTGAGTGTTGTCCCTGAGCCTCTTTGTGCTCAAGGCTAGTGCTCTTCCACTTGAGACACAACGCCACTAAGTATAAAGACATTTCTTTTTCTTTTTAACATTTTTTATTATTATATCTTTAAGTAGATGTACAAAGAAGTTCCCATTCTGCAAAACAGTATATGAGTACAAGGTGTCTTGACAACATTGTCACCCATCGCTCCTAACCCATCCCTTCTCTCACTTTTTTTAAAAATTGAGATTGATTACATAAATTTCATATATTTCACAGTATTGTGGATTAGTGATACTTAGTTAAAGTCACAAACACATTTTAACCTTCACAAGGCAAATCGTTATTATCATGGCTTATAAAGTTTGTGAATTCTGTGAGCTCTGACAGTACAATTATTTCTTCTACATAAAGTGATGTTTACATTTCTTTCCTTTTGCTTAGTGTAGGCTGTTCCCTCTTTCTCTCTCATTCCTCCCTTCCCATTGCTGTCTTTGGGGTTGCTTAGTTCCTTTTTTTCTATGTCCAGTGCAGCTGATGGGCCCCTTTGTTGTGTGTTGTTTCATTTCCCACTTATTCTGCATCCTCCTCCTAGCTTCCCTCCATTGTGTGCATATATATACCATCTCTCTGGTCAAGAACATGGATTCATTTAGCAATGATATGACAAAATGAGTGGCTGTCCTTTGTTTCTCAAGTCCTGTTTACTTTGTCATATCTTCTTGCATTTTGGCTTTAGCATCCACATATCAGGGAGGCCATGTGCCGTTTGTCTCTTTATTCTTGGCTTACCTTGCTCAAAATTATTCGCTCTAGTTCCATCCATTTTCCTGCAAATGCCATTATTTTGTCCTTTCTAATGGCTGCATAATATTCCCTTGTACCACAATTTTTGGATCCACTCATGAGTAGTGGGTATCTGGGTTGTATCCATATCTTGGCTGTTGTGAACAGTGCTGCAATAAACATGGAGGTGCATTTGTCCTTGTATCCTGGTTTCTTTTGTTCAGGGTAGATGCCTAGGAATGGTACGGCTGGGTCATAGGGGAGGTCTATATTTAGCTTTCTGAGGTACCTCAGACTGCTTTCCAAAGTGATTGTATTAGTGTACATTCCCACCAGCAATGCAGCAGGGTTTCTCTTTCTGTGCATCCCCTCCAGCATTTGTTGTTGGCTGAATTTAGGATGTGGGCCATTCAGACTGGAGTAAAATGGTATTTCAGTGTTGTTTTTATTTGCATTTCCTTTACAGTCAAGGAGGATGAACATTTCCTCTTGTGTTTCTTTGCCATTTTTGTTGTTGTTTTGTTTTTTATCAGTCATGGGGCTGGACGCTGTCCCTGAGCTCTTTAGCTCAAGGCTAATGCTCTACCACTTGAGCCATAGTGCCACTTCCAGCTTTTTCTGCTTATGTGGTGCTAAGGAATCGAACCCAGGGCCTCATGCGTGCAAGGCAAGCACTGTACCACTGAGCCACCTTCCCAGCCCCTTATTTGCCATTTTTATCTCTTCTTGTGAGAAGTCTCTAGCTCCCTTGCCCATTTCACGATTGGTTTGTTAGATTTGTGAAGGGTTAGTTTTTTGAGTTCCCTAATATAATGGATATCAGGCCCTTGTCTGATATATTGCTGGTATATATTTTTTCCCAATTAGTTGGCTTTTTTTCTAGTTTGGTTGCTATTTCTTTAGCTGTGCAGAAACTTTAAGGTAATCACACTTATCGAGTCTCCAATTTGTTGTGACCCTGGGACTCTGTTCAGGAAGTTCCTGCTGTGCCTATAAGTTCAAGTGTCCAGAAGTAGTTTCAGAATATCAGGTTTGATGTTAAGGTCTTTAATCCATTTTGAGTTGATGTTAGTGCATGGTGACAGGCTAGGTAGGGTCCACTTTTAGTTTCGTGCATGTGGCTGCCCATATGCAGTTGAAGAGGCTATGATTCTTCCACTGTATGTCTTTGGCTCCTTTGTCAAATATCAACTGACAATATGTACGCAGTTTTATTTCTGGGTCCTCTAATCTGTTCCATTGGTTTTTGGTCTTTTTTTGTGCCAGTACCAAGCTGTCTTTGTTATTATGGCTCTGTAGTAGAGCCTGAATTCCATTATCATGATCCCTCCTGCATTCTTTCTTTTGTCTAAAATTGCTTTAGCTATTCTAGGTCTTTTGTTGTTCCATATGAATTTTTGGGCTGTTTTCTTTATTTCAGTAAAGTATGTCATTGGGATTTTAATGGGAATTGCATTGAATGTATATATCAATTTTGGCAATATGGCCATTTTCACTATATTAATTCTGCCTATCCAGGAACATGGAAGGTCTTTCCATTTCCTGGTGTCCTCTATGATTGCATTTTTTAGGCTTTTATAGTTTTCATGAAATGATCCTTTATGGGGCTGGGAAGGTGGCTCAGTGGTAGAGCGCTTGCCTTGCGTGCCTGAGGCCCTGGATTCATTTCCTCAGCACCACATAAGCAAAAAGAAAAAAGCCGGAAGTGGCGCTGTGGCTCAAGTGGTAGAGCGCTAGCCTTGAGCTGAAGAGCCGAGGGATAGTGCCCGGACCCAAAAAAAAAAAAAAAAAAAAAAATCCTTTACATCTTTAGTTAGGTTAATTCATAGATACTTTTTTTTTTTTAGGTTATTGTAAATGAGGTTGTTTCCTTGATTTCCCTTTCTGCTTGTACTTTTTTTTTTTTTTTTTTTTTTGGTCCAGTCATGGGGCCTGAACTCTGGGCCTGGGTGCTGTCTCACAGCTCTTCAGCTCAAGGCTAGCGCTCTACCACTTGAGCCACAGCGCGACTTCCGGCTTTTTTTTATGCTTATGTGGTGCTGAGGAATCGAACCCAGGGCCTCATGCATGCAAGGCAAGCGCTCTACCACTGAGCCACCTTCTCAGCCCTCTGCTTGTATACAGAAAGGCAACTGAAGCCGGGCACTGGTGGCTCACTCCTGTAATCCTAGCTATTCAGGAGCTGAGATCTGAGGGTCACGGTTCAAAGCCAGCCCAAGCAGGAAAGTCCGTGAAACTTTTACCTCCAATAAATCACTAGAAAACCAGAAGTGGCGCTGTGGCTCAAACAGTAGAGCACTCATCTTGAGCTGAAGAGCGCAGGGACAGCACCCAAGCCCAGAGTTCAAGCCCCACAACCGACCCCCCAAAAAAAAAGGTGACTGAGTTTTGTGGGTTAATTTTGTATCCTGCTACTTTGCTGAAGTGGTTTATAAGTTCTAAGAGTTTGGGGATGGAGCTTTTGGGATTGTTAAGATATAAAATCATGTCATCTGCAAAAAGAAATTAACTTCTTCCCTTATGTGGATCCCTTTAATGTCGTTCTCTTGCCTTATTGCTCTGGCTAAGGATTCCAGAACTATATTGACCAGGAGAGGAGAGAGGGGGCATCCTCGCCTTGTTCCTGTTTTTAGGGGTATTGGTTGAAGTTTTTCCCCATTAAATATAATATTGGCTTTTGGTCTGTTGTATAAATCTTTTATTGTTTTAAGAAATGTTCCTTCTATTCCTATTTTTTCCAGCACTTTTAACATGAATGAGTGTTGTATTTTATCAAAAGCCTTTTCCGTGTCAATGGAGATAATCATGTGGTTCTTGACCTTGGATCTGTTGATGTGATGGATTACATTTATTGATTTACAAATGTTAAATCATCCCTGAATCTCTGGGATGAAGCCTACTTGATCATAATGTATGATTTTTTTAATATGTTTCTGGATTCTGTTGGCTAGAATTTTATTGAGGAGCTTTGCATCTGTGTTCATCAAAGAAATTGGTCTGTAGTTCTTTTTTTGTTGGGTCTTTGCCTGGTTTGGGAATGAGTGTGACACTGGCTTCATAGAATGAGTTTGGGATTGCTCTCTCTGTTGCTGTTTCTCTAAAGAGCTTGAGGAGTACGGGTATTAGTTCTTCTTCTTTAAAGGTCTTACAGAATTCTGTAGTGAATCCATCTGATCCTGGGCTTTTCCTTTTTGGAAGGCTTCTGATTGCTTCTTCTATCTCATTGTAGGTTATTGGCATATTTAATTGATTTATTTTTTGTTGGTTCAGTTTGAGTAATTTGTATTTCTCTAGAAATTCATCCATTTCTGCTAGGTTCTCTTTCCTTAGTGAGTATAGAGTCTGAAATAGTTATTTATAATTGTTTGGATGTCTTGGATGTTTGTTCTAGTTTTTCCTGTGGTATCCCTGATCTTAATGATTTGGGTCTCTGTATAAAGACATTTTTTATCATTTTCATAGCTGTTTAGGAAACACTACAGAGAATAGTAATACACCTTTTTTTTTTTAATACTGTTTTATTCATCAAGCCAGGAAGTGCTCTTATGTATATTTAGGTTGGATGTTCAGTAATTTCAGTAGTATTTATCTTTTTACAACAAAGAAATTGGGTCTGTAGCTACACTACTTCCTCTAATTACAATGGATGAGCCTTCAGTTTAGTAGTATGTCTTCTTTTGGCAGTTATTCCAAGAAAGTAGTATATATTTTGAACATACTAAACAGCTACGAATCTGCCTTCCATCCATAGTTTTATCACTGTTAGAAACTGAATCATTTTGAGAAATTGAAACATAATATGGTTTGAGTTCATGTGTTGGTTCTCAATGTGGCATTGTTGGGAAGTGGTAAAACTTCAAGTAATAGAGACTAGTATATAATTGCAGAGTGATAACATTTTTAAACTTTAGAAGAGGAAAATGATACTAAATTCCAGTAAAACTTTATTTTAATGAAGTATCCAATTTAGAATGAGTTATTTGAAAAAATGAACACCAGTTTTTTTTTAGAATGGAATCTTTTCCAGCTTTTTTTTTTCTTTTTGCTTATGTGGTGCTGAGGAAGTAAACCAAGGACCTCATGCATGCCAAGGCAAGTACTCTACCACTGAGCCACCTTCCCAGCCCTGAAAAAATGAACACCAGTTTTAAAAATTGTTCATTCTTGTTTTTTTTTCTTTTCCTTTCTTTCTTTTCTTTTCTTTTTTGTTTTTTTTTTTGTCAGTCATGGGGCCTGAATTCTGGGCCTGGGCACTGTCCTTCAGCTCCAAGCTAGTGCTCTACCACTTGAGCCACAGCACCCCTTCCGGCTTTTTCTGCTTATATAGTGCTGAGGAATCGAACCCAAGGCCTTATGCATGCAAGGCAAGCACTACCACTGAGCCAACTTCCCAGCCCTTGTTTTCTTTTTATCTTCTTTCTCTTTCCCTCCCTCCCTCCCTCCCTCCCTCCCCCCCTCTCTCTTTCTTTCTTTCTTTCTTTCTTCCTTTCTTTCTGTTGTTGCTGGTACTGGGACTTGAACTCAAGGCTTGGGCACTGTACATTAGCTTTTTTTTTGGCCAGTCGTAGGGCCTGAACTCTGGGCCTGGGCGCTGTCCCTCAGCTCTTCAGCTGAAGACTAGCACTCTACCACTTGAGCTACCGCGCCACTTCTGACTTTTTCTGCTTATGTGGTTCTGAGGAATCGAACCCAGGGCCTCATGCATGCAAGGCAAGCACTCTACCACTGAGCCACCTTCCCAACCCCTACATTAGCTTTTTTGTTCAGAGCTGTCACTCTACCACTTGAGCCACAGCTCTGCAGATAATGGCTTCAAACTGTGATCTTCTATTATCAGCCTCCTGAGTAGGTAGGATTACAGTTCATTCTTTTATGAACTCATTATTAGGAACTATACTTTTTAAAAAGTTTGAAACTTGTTGGCCAAATTACAAAATATGAATATAGGAACTGTTTTTGAACAATTAATTGGTATTGAACAGATAAATATGGAAATTTTGAAGCTGTTTTCTTGGTTGTTATAGGAGAAAATAATCTATACATCTTTTTTTTTTTTTTTTTTTTTTTTGTCGGTCATGGGGCTTGAACTCTGGGCCTGGGCGCTGTCCCTCAGCTCTTCAGCTCAAGGCGAGCACTCTACCACTTGAGCTACAGCGCCACTTCCGGTTTTCTGGTGGTTTATTGGAGATAGGAGTCTCTTGGTCTCTCCTGCCTGGGCTGGCTTTGAACCGCGATCCTCAGATCTCAGCCTCCTGAGTAGCTAGAATTACAGGCGTGAGCCACCAGCACCCGGCAAGCAAGGGAAATTTTGTAGAAAAAAGTAAAGAGGAATTCTGAAGTGAGATAGGTGGTGAACAAATAGCAATTTAGATGGAATAATTAAGAAATTGAGCCTTTCTACTCAATGTGTTTATAGAAAGTTGCTATAGGTATTGAGGTTTAGAACTTGGGTATATTAAGGAACAAAATATGTTTTTAAAAAAGAAACTGTAAGGGGCTGGGAAGGGGGCTCAGTGGTAGAGTGCTTGCCTTGTATGCATGAGGCCCTGGGTTCAATTCCTCAGCACCACATAAGCAAAAAGAAAAAAGCCGGAAGTGGCGTTGTGGCTCAAGTGGTAGAACGCTAGCCTTGAGCTGAAGAGCTGAGGGACAGTGTCCAGGCCCAGAGTTCAAGCCCCACAACCAGACCCCCCCCCCAAAAAAAAAAAAAAAAAAGAAAAAAAGACAAAAAAGAAACTGTAAGCCTGGTGCTGGTGGCTCATGTCTATAATCCTAGCTCCTCAGGAGGCTGAGATCTGAGGATCACGGTTCAAAGCCAGCTCAGGCAGCAAAGTGTGGGACTCTTATCTCCAATAAACCACCAGAACACTGGGAATGATGCTAGGCCTCAACTGGTAGAGCATTCACCTTGAGCTGAAGAGCTCGGAGACAGCGCCCAGCCCAGAGTTCAAGCACCACAACCGACCAAAAAAAAAAAAAAAAAATTAAAAAACAAAAGAACAAAAAGACAAACTGAGCAGGGCTTCAGTTGTAATCCTAGCTATGCAGGAGATTGAGACCTAGAGGATAGAGATTCAGAGCCAGCCAAGGCAGAAAAGTCTGTAGTACCACTTCCGTTTTTCTGGTGGTTGACTGGAGATCAGAATTTCATGGATGTTCTTGCTTTGAACAACGATCCTCAGATCTCAGCCTCCTGAGTAGCTACGATTACAGGCGTGAGCCACCAGCACCTGGCTGAGTCTTTTGATTTTTAAGACTAGGCTCATGTCCGGCCATGATTCTCCAGATTTTAGCCTCCTGAGTGGCTAGGATGACAGATGTGAGGTACTGATATTGAGCTTCAAATTTTTTCTTTCCGTGTGTGTGTGTGTGTGTGTGTGTGTGTGTGTGTGTGTGTGTGTGTGTGTAGAGGCGGGGGGGGGGGGGGGAGTACTGATATTGAGCTTCAAATATTTTCTTTGTGTGTGTGTGTGTGTGTGTGTGTGTGTGTGTGTGTGTGTAGAGGCGGGGGGGGGGGGGGAGGGGAGGGAGATGAGGTGCAATACCAAAGCTTGAACTCAGTGCTTTGTGCTCTCACTTGGCTTCTGCACATGGATGGTGCTCTACTAATTGAGCCACAACTGTAGTCCAGCATTTTACTGGTTAATCAGAGATTAACCAACTCAAGTGCTTGCCTTCAGCTGAAGACACCAGGGATAGTATTCAGTCTCAGAATTCAAGCCCCACAACCAACCAAAGGAAAAGGAAAGAAGGAAGGAGAGAGGGAGGGAGGGAGGGAAGGAAGGAAAAAGAAATAAATAAATCACAAGACTTAATTCTAAAGGAACTAGCAAAAGCCAAGCTGGAAGTAAGTAGAAAAATGTCAGCCAAACAAGCAAGCCAACTGAGCCACTGCAAAGTCCTAGGATCAAACTGTGACTCAAAACAAACAACAACGGGGCTGGGAAGGTGGCTCAGTGGTAAGGTGCTTGCTTGCATGCACGAGGCCCTGGGATTGATTCCTCAGCACCACATAAGCAGAAAAGGCCAGCAGTGGTGCTGTGGCTCAAGTGGTAGAGTGCTAGCCCTGAGCTGAAGAGCTGAGGGACAGCGCCCAGGCCCAGAGTTCAGCCCCTACAACTGACCAAAAAAAACAAAACAAAACAAAAAACCTGATACTGGCCAAAGCAAAAAAAGAAACATTGATAGGTGGGGATAGCTCAGTGTAGAGTACTTGCCTAACAAACACAAGGCCCTGGGTTCAATCCTAGGTACTTGATAATAAACATGCCTTAGTTGAATATTGCCAATTATATACCAGTGACAAGTTACTTCATATCCCTTTATATTTTAAGAAAAGGGATAATGTGGAATGGGAATGAAAAAATCCCTCCATGGAACACCTGAGTTTTCCATCCTACTGCTACTTAATTCATAGTTTTGGGTTAGATGTCTTGAGTTTTCTTTATCTTTGGGGCTATTGAAAATAAAATGAGAACCATGTATGTTGACACATGTCTGTAGTTATAGCATTCAGGAGGCTTGAAGCCAACTGCATAGTTCCAGACCAGCCATGGATACTTAGTGAAACCTTGTATATAAATAAATAAATGTGGTTATGTTGAAGGTATAGCTTAGTGGTAGAGTAGAATAATATTTCTTTTGTTTATTTGTTTGTTGATCGTAAAGCCTGAACTCTGGGCCTGGGAACTGTCCCTCAGCTCTTCAGCTCAAGGCTAGCGCTCTACCACTTGAGCCACAGCGCCACTTCTGGCTTATTCTGCTTATGTGGTATTTCCTCATGCATGCAGAGCAAGCACTCTACCACTGAGCTACCTTCTCAGCCCTGAGTATAATAATACTTCTATAACTTTAGTAAGTATATGCATTTAATAAAAAGAATACCCCGCCCTTTTTTTTTTCATACTGGGTCAGGAACTGAGGACGCTGGGCACTGTCTCTGAGCTTTTGTGCTCAATGCCAGCACCCTACCAATTGAGCTACTGTTTCACTTAGGCTTTTTTGGTGGTTAATTGGAGGTGAGAGTCTCACAACTTTGCTGCCTGATCTGGCTCCAAACTCTTTAAGCTTCATATCTCAGTCTCCTGAGTACTTGTGAGTGCAGAAATAAGCCACTGGCATCTGGCAAAACTAAACCTTTTTAAAGAAGTGATACACATGCCATAAAGCCAACAGTGCAATGAAAAATGGACATAGTCATTTAGTTTTGTTTTAGTTTGAGGAAGTCTATGCCAATATTAATGTTGTATTTCTTTGTTTAATGAAGAGAAGAGAACTGATAACAATGGCAGAGTATATTTTGTCAACCACAACACTCGAATTACTCAATGGGAAGACCCCCGAAGTCAAGGGTAAGAATTTAAGAATTTTTTAGTATATATGTATCAATTACTCATTTCTCACTCATATATATGTACATTCATTCTTAAAGGCCTTAGTATGAATCACTTAACATGTACTGGAAACCAAAAATATTTATTCTCACAAAATTAGAAGCCTTAGAGTTTCTTGCAAGTAGAGAAAACTACTCACTTGTGTGTGAGAATACACTTACATTCAACATTCATACACTTGCATACATACACACATAGGTAAATACATAAATGCTTCTAAAAAATGCTAGATCTCACTTTGAGAACATCTTACACATGTATTTTAATTAGAATAAATTTCAGTATCTTGCTACTAAGCTTGCTACTATATATGAATATATAAATATATATGTATATTAGTATGTATGTATTTAGTGGTAACCAGATTAATAATTCTAGACTTTCTTAATCTTAGATCACTGATAGAATTCAATGCATGTTTTAATGGGTAAAAAGACACAATTTAGTTTAGCCTTTGCCTAATACTTATTGTTTCCTTCCTTTATAAGGTAAAACCTAACGTATTAGTAGTACCTAGCACTTTCTTTCCTGAAAAGCTTTACTATGCATTATCTGCGTCTTTAGGAAGGAAGAAAATTCTTACTTTCATGTAATGAAAAAGTAAACAATTTCTTGAGAGTAGTAGAAAACTTTCTGGTTTCTTTTATTTGCATCAGTAGAAAACATAGGCTTATAAAAATATTCTGTGGTTGTTAGAGATAATCTTAAAATATCATTTACACATCATTATTAACACTTGTTAGTAAGAATAAAAAACTTGCTAGTATATTTATGCATATGAACACAAGTTTTTTCTTAATTTTTTTTTCTTTTTTGTCGGTTGTGGAACTTGAACTCTGGGCCTGGGCACTGTCCCTCAGCTCTTCAGCTCAAGGCTAGCACTCTACCACTTCGGCCACAGCGCCACTTCCGGCCTTTTCTGTTGATGTGCTGAGGAATCGAACCCAGGGCCTCACGCATGCGAGGCAAGCACTCTACCACTGAGCCCTTTTTCTTAATGTTTTGATAGCTATATACAGTTACTCAGCATAGTAAGGTTATATCATAATCTCTGTGTATTAGTTTGTTAAGACCAGTTTAATAAAGTACACAACACAGGAAGTACTTTTTTGTGTGTCCTGGTCCTGGAACTTGAACTCAGGGCCTGGGCACTGTCCCTGACTTTTTTGCTTAAGGGTAGCTCTCTACCACTTGAGCCACAGTGCCATGTGCGCTTTTTAAGTATTTAGTTGGAAATGAGTCTCACAGATTTTCTTGCCCAGAATAACTTTGAACTGCAGTTCTCAGATCTCAGCCTCCTGAGTAGATAGGATCACAGACATGAGCCACTGGTGCCCAACTTACATTGGAGTACTTTAATTTTGAATTTTTTTATTTTTTTGTTGGTTGTGGGGCTTGAACTCTGGCTTTAGGCGCTCTTGCACTCTTCAGCTCAAGGCGAGCACTCTACCTCTTGAGCCACAGCGCCACTTCTGGTTTTCTAGTGGTTTATTGGAGATAAGAGTCTCACGGACTTTCCTGCCCTAGCTGGCTTTGAACTGCTATCCTCAGATCTCAGCCTCCTGAGTAGCTAGGATTACAGGCGTGAGCAACCGGCACCCAGCTTCAAGGAGTACTTTTAAACAGCAGTAATTATCTTGACAGTTCTGGATCCTAGAAGTCAGAGACCAAAGTGTTGACAGCACTGTTGTGTCACTGTAGAACTAGGTATGGCCCTGTTCCAGATCTCTCCCAACTTTTTATAGTTCTTGGGTTTTTGTCAGCATATTTCTGTCTTCATATGTCTTTCCTCTGTGTATATGACTGCCCAAATTTCCCCTTTTGTAAGAACACCATTTCTATAGAATTAGTGACTCATCTACCATACTCCTATATTATCTCCTCTTAACTAATGCATTTTTATGGTCCTGTTTCCAGACAAGGTCACATCCTGAGGTACTTAACATAAAGTCTTAACTATAAGAATTTGAGGGAGGACATGTTCAATATATACTAGTTTGTAGTAGTATACTTTTATGAAACTGCCAGTTCCATTCTGTCAGAAGTTTGACAAAAACATACAATCAGTTAAAACATTAACTACACTTTGGAGAGTCAACTCTCATTTCAGACCAGCTACTTACAATTTTTGCCACAACCACTCTCAGATATAATAATTCAGTAACAAGATGAATGTGGTAGTAGGTCATGGAATAAGTCTTAGCACTCAGCAGACGGAAGCAGATGGTTGGCAAGTTGGGTCATCTACTAATAAGAACCTATCTCAAAAAACAAAATGTTTCTGGCTACCAGCAAATGCCAGTGTGGTTTTTTTTTGTGAAGTTATTGTATATAATTTAAATGTATTTAGTTTCATAAAAGAATTAAGCATCAAAAGATACAAATTTTTTTCCTTTTTCTTTTTCTTTTTTTTGGGGGGGGGGGGGGTCCAGTCAAGGGGCCTGAACTCTGGGCCTGGGTGCTGTCCCTCAGCTCTTCAGCTCAAGGCTAGTGCTCTACCACTTGAGCCACAGCGCCCTTCCGGCTTTTTTCTTTTTGCTTATGTGGTGCTGAGGAATCGAACCCAGGGCCTCAAGCATGCAAGGCAAGCACTGTACCACTGAGCTACCTTCCCAGCTCTAAAAGATAAAAATTTTTTAAATTTCTTTCTAAAATTCTGTATCTGGGGCTAGAGATAAGGTTTGGCTCAGTGGTATAGTACCTATGTAGTACATTTGAAGACTTGGGTGTGATTGTAGTACTGAAAAATAAAAAATAAAATTTCTAAAGATAGAATGAACAAGTTTTCCCCTTTGCAATTTGCCACCATTATTCCCTTAGACCTTTATACATACCTGTAGAGTTAAAAATAAAATCATATTTTAATAAAGAGCATAAATTACCTACGTTTATCTCAAATGACATAGTACTGATCCTGTCTTACATTATAATTACAACAAAAGAAAGTTCTCTTTTTTTACATTTTTGGTATTCTTATCTGGCACTTGTACTCAATTGTATGTACATAAATGAATATTATGAATATTATTAACCTTTATTTGTACTTCACAAAATATGATTCAAGACAAAGTTGTTTTTCTTTTTATTGGCACAAAGGGGCCTCATTTTGACATATCTACTTACATGTATAATGACTCTTGATCAGATTCATCCCCATTCCTTCTTTTTGTGTGTGATACTGGGATTTATGCAGCATAAGACATGGCATATATTAGGCAAGTGCTCTATCATTGAGCTACATTTCCAGCCCTAATGGTTTTTCTTGGTTTCCCTGAATTACACAAGAAAAATGACAATCCAGCAAAAGTAGATCCCTACAACAAGTTGTTATGTCGAAAAAACGAACTTTACAACTTTGGGTGGGGGGGGTGGGAGGGGATTGATGATGGGAAGAGGAAACAAAGGAGGAGGCAACAATGCTTGATAAGAAATGTACTCATGGGATATTATGCAGCCATTAGAAATGACAAAATAATGGCATTTGCAGGGAAATGGATGAAGCTAGAAGGAATCATGTTGAGCGAGGTAAGCCAAGAGCAAAGAGACAAACGGTACATGGTCTCCCTAAATCCAAAATGTTAGGTGATAGGACAAAATTAACAGGATTTAAGAAACAAAGAACTCCCACTCATCTGGTCGAACCACTACTAAATATTCCCATGCTGCTGATCACATGTATGGTGTATATGTGTACACTGTTATGTGTTATAGACTGTGATAGACAATTTGCTCCAGGAAAGTTAGAATGAACTTGTGACTTTAAATGAGCATCATTATTCCACAATACTGTGAAATTTGGGAAATTATGTAATCACTTAATCACAATTTAAAAAAAAATAAAAGGAGAACCTCAGAGAAGGTAGGGAGGGAAGGGATGGTAGGGGGAAAACAATGGAGGGGGTAGCAATGCTCGATGAGAAGTGTACTCATTACCTTGCTCATGTAACTGTGACCCTCTGAATAGTATCTTTACAATAAAAATTTAAAAAAAAAAAAAGAAAGAAATGTACTCATGGGGCTAGGAAGTTGGCTCAGCCCTCTACCGAGTACTTGCCTTGCATGCATGAGGCCCTGGGTTCAATTCCTCAGCACCACATAAGCAAAAAGAAAAAAGCCAGAAGTGGCACTGTGGCTCAAGTGGTAGAGCGCTAGCCTTGAGCTGAAGAGCTGAGGGACAGCGCCCAGGCCCAGAGTTCAGGCCCCAGACCGGACCCAAAAAAAAAGAAATGTACTCATTACCTTGCCCATGTAATTGTAATCCCTCTCTGTGTGGTATTTTCACAATAAAATAAATAAATAGTGAACCTGAATTCCTCCAATTCTATATTTCCCGTTCTGATGTAAACCTGAACATTATTGTTCTCATAATCACATGAGAAAATTGAAGCTATAAAAATAGGAAAAAAAGATCTGAGATCCAGTAGCTCACACCTGTAATCTGATCGTGATTTGAAGCTAGCCCAGGCAAGAAAGCCCATGAGACTCTTAACCTCCAGTTTAACTACTAAAAAACGGAAGTGGTACTGTGGCTCAAAGTGTTAGTGCTAGCGAAAAAGCTCAGAGACAGCACCCAGGCTGAGTTCAAGCCCCATGACTGACAAAGAAAAGAAAGAAAGAGAGAAAGAAAGAAAGAGAGAGAGAGGGAGGGAGGGAAAAAAGCATGCTGCCATATACAAAATTGCCATATTTATTATACCTAGTAAACTAAAAAAGACTTAATTCCACTATGTTACAATACACAGACCACAAGGTAATTACCAGCAGTTTTCTACCTATTCTAGAATAGTGTTTTGAAATGTAAAATTCTTTTTTTTTTTTATTTTTGGGTCCGGTCGTGGGGCCTGAACTCTGGGCCTGGGCGCTGTCCCTCCCTCATCTTTCAGCTCAAGGCTAGTGCTCTACCACTTGAGCCACACCGCCACTTCTGGCTTTTTTTTCTTTTTGCTTATGTGGTACTGGGGAATCGAACCCAGGACCTCATGCATGCAAGGCAAGCGCTCTACTACTGAGCCACCTTCCCAGCCCCGTAAAATTCTCATTTTCACTAGTAAGCATTTAGTGTTTGTGCTAGTACCTAAGTTATTTTACTGTATATCAGATTAAATTATTTATGTAAGTCTAAAGTTCATGCATTATTTGCATGGTCTAAAGCTCATGTGTTTGTAAGGTGGAAAGTTGTATCCAGCATACAACTTGGAAGATGATAAATATGGTGTTAGCAGTATGTAGAATGTATACTTGACAGACTTATAGAGAATGATCAGTCTATAGTAGCAGGAGTACTAGTAATATAATTTGAGAGCTCTAAAAATTTTTTTGTTAGAATTACAGACATGAACCACAGGTACCCAGCTTGACAGCTTCTTACTGTTTTGTTTTTTGGGTTTTTTTGGTTTTTTTTTGGTCAGTCATGGGGCCTGAACTCTGGGTCTGGGCGCTGTCCCTCAGCTCTTTAGCTCAAGGATAGCACTCTACCACTTGAGCCACAGCACCACTTCCGGCTTTTTCTGCTTATGTGGTGCTGAGGAATTGAACCAGAGCCTCATGTATGCAAGGCAAGCACTCACCCCCTGACCCACCTTCCCAGCCCACTAGTATTTTTTTTTTAATTGTCTTGTGTTCTACATAGTCTTATTACATAGGAATAGAATTTTCCATTTTGTGAACAAAGAAACCAAACAGCATGACAAAGTTTTAAAGATATAAAAATAGGTATTAAAAAGCTGAAGAGGCCAGGCCTAGAGGCTTATGCCTATAATCCCAAGGATAGTGGAGGTTGAAAGTAAGGTATTCACACTAGCTACTCAAGGCTGATAACTGAGGTTTGTTGCTCAAAACCAACCAGAGCTGGAATATCCATGAAACTTGTATCTCCAGTAAACCTCCCCCCACCCAAAAAAAAAGATCGAATTGAAGCTGTGGCTCATGTTATAGGGCTAGCCTTGAGTGAAAAAACTTAGAGACAGTACCTAGGCCCTGAGTTCCAGCCCTAGTACTTGGACAAAAGAAAAAGAATGGAAAACAATATATTGTTTATAAACACTTCTTAATCCTGTGTAGGATTTTTTTTTTTTCTATACTGAGATTTAAAGTCATGTCCTGATGCTTTTTAATTAGGCACTGTAACATTTGAGCAATACCTCTGGCAAATATGAAGACTTCTAAGACATTGGACAGAACTTAGTTTACATAGATTATTAGATGAATAGGAAAACGTAAGCCAAGAAGATGGTAGAATTCCTAGTGATAATTTGTTTTTAATACTGCTGAAAAGTTTAATGTATATCTAGAGATGCTAGTACAGAACTGAAAATAATGGACTAAATGTATTTCCAAAGGAATTTGTGTTATACTTAAGGATATTTTTAGTTTCTATACTTGGCCAGTAAATAAATGTTTCTTATGTGCTAACATTTTTTTTCCTCTGTATTTCATAGTCAATTAAATGAAAAGCCCCTACCTGAAGGCTGGGAAATGAGATTCACAGTGGATGGGATTCCATATTTTGTGGACCACAATAGAAGAACAACAACCTACATAGATCCCCGAACAGGAAAATCTGCCTTGTAAGTTTTCTTTTTTTCTTTTTTCTTTTTTTTTTTCAGTCCTGGGGCTTGAACTCAGGATCTGGGCTCTGTCCCTGAGCTTCTTTTGCTCAAGGCTCGTGCTCTACCCCTTGAACCACAGACCCACTTCTGGCCTTTTCTGTTTATGTAACAATGAAGAATCGGGCTTCATGCATGCTAGGCAAGAATTCTAACACTAAGCCATGTTTTCAGCCTGCTTTGTAATTTTTTAAACACTACAGATTAAAAGTAAAACTAATTCCTCAGATCTGACTTGAAGACTTGAATTAGAGAGGAATAGAAGTCTTATTTTGTCTTGAGTTTTCTTTTTGTTACTATTATATTTTATACATTGATTTACTTAATGAAGAGGTAATTTCTGAGAAATGCATTATT
The DNA here is from genome assembly GCF_019054845.1 of Dipodomys spectabilis. Taxonomy (NCBI): domain Eukaryota; kingdom Metazoa; phylum Chordata; class Mammalia; order Rodentia; family Heteromyidae; genus Dipodomys; species Dipodomys spectabilis. Next base: position 11,920,092 of record NW_024870852.1, read on the forward strand.
GTGTGAATATCAGAGTATTTACCAAACCTAAATGACGTGGCCTACACATATAGACTATATGGTTTGCACTCCTAGCCTAGATGATACAGTCTAAGATTATAGTAAACAAAACATAAAATTAAATCAAGCTCCAAAGACACTTATGCAAACCAGTGACATAGTAGACATAAGAGAAATGAGGTTGCTGCTATACTACTTTGCAATAAACTCTTAGTTTTTTTATAAGTGGGAGTACATCTTTTCTTTCCTTCCTTCCTTCCTTCCTTCCTTCCTTCTTTCCTTCCTTCCTTCCTTCCTTCCTTTCCTTCTTTCTTTTTCTTTCTTTCTTTCTTTTTGCTGGTCGTGGAGCTTGAACTCTGGGCCTGGGCACTGTTCCTCAGCTATTCAGCTCAAGGCTAGTGTTCTACCACTTGAGCCACAGTGCCACTTCTGCCTTTTTCTGCTTATGTGGTGCTGAGGAATGGAACCCAGGACCTCATGCATGCAAGGCAAGCACTCTACCATTGAGCCACCTTCCCAGCCCTGTGGGAGTACATTTTAAGTTAATGATTAAAGGCCATGTGTCAGTGGCCCCCACACCTATAATCCTAGCTGCTTAGGAGGCTGAGATCTGAGAATCTTGGTTCAAAACAGCTGTGGCAGGAAAGTCCATTAGACTTTTATCTTCAAATAACCATCTAAAAGCTAAACTTAGAGCTGTAGATTAAGTGATATAGTGCTATCCTTGGGCAAAAAATTTCAATGACAGTGCCCAGGTCCCAGGACTGGCACACACACACAAAAATTAAAATAACGTTTAGGGCTGGGAAGGTGGCTCAGTGGTAGAGTGCTTGCCTTGCATGCATGAGGCCCTGGGTTCGATTCCTCAGCACCGCATACACAGAAAAATCTGGAAGTGGTGCTGTGGGCTCAGTTGGTGGAGCACTAGCCTTGAGCTGAAGAGCGCAGGAACAGTAACCAGGCCCAGAGTTCAGGTTCCATGACTGACCAAAAAATTAAAAAATAGAATAAAATAATGTTTAAAAGCATTTTGTAGGGGCTGGGAAGGTGGCTCAGTGGTACAGTGCTTGCCTTGCATGCATGAGGCCCTAGGTTCAATTCCTCAGCACCACATAAGCAGGAAAAAAATGCTGGAAGTGGGTCTGGCTCTCAAGTGGTAGAGTACTAGCCTTGAGCTGAAGAGCTGAGCGCCCAGGCCCAGAGTTCAAACCCCATAACCGACCAAAAAAAAAAAAAAGCATTTTGTAAATACATAAACTAGTAATATAATCACTATCATTATCATGTATTATGCATTATTCATAATTGCATTGCTATGTTTTTCTGTGATTAGCATTGTAGTGGGTTTGTTTATACTAGCATAATTACAAACAGGTGAGTAATGTGTTATGCTGTGAGGCTAACAGAGCTATATCACTGGGAGTTAGGAATTCCTAGCTCCATTATAATCATATGGGATCATTCTTTTTTTTTTTTTTTTTTTTTTGGGTCCGGTCGTGGGGCCTGAACTCTGGACTTGGGCGCTGTCCCTCAGCTCTTCAGCTCAAGGCTAGCGCTATACCAATTGAGCCACAGCGCCACTTCCGGCTTTTTTGTTATATGGTGCTGAGGAATCGAACCCAGGGCCTCATGCATGTAAGGCAAGCGCTCTACCACTGAGCCACCTTCCCAGCCCCCCATATGGGATCATTCTTACTAGCTGCACATGAATTTGGCTATTAATCTCTTACTCAGTTTATGACTTAAAAATATCTTCTCCCCTTCTGAGGGTTAATTTTTACTCTGGGTAGTATCCTTTGATATACAAAAATTTTGAAATTTTGATAAAGTTCAGTCTGTCTATATTTTATGTGTTACCAAAAAACCATTGCCTAATGTAGTATCATGACACTTTTCTTCTGATAGGCTTATGATTTTAGCTCTTACATGTAGGTCTTTGGACCTCCCTTTGAGTAGTTTTTAGTACATGCTGTAAGATAAAGGATCCATTGTTATTCTTTGGCATGTGGATATCTAGTTTTCCCAGCACCATTTGTTGAAAAGATTGTCTTTTTTGGTAGGCCATAGGGCTTGAACTTGGGGCCTGGGTATGTCCCTGAGCTTTTTTGCTCCAGGCTAGCACTCTACCACTTTGAGCTACAGTACCACTTCCAATATTCTAGTGGTTAATGGGCAATAAGAGTCTCACAGATTTTCCTGCTGGGCTGGCTTTGAACCACAATCCTCAAATCTTAGCCTACTGAGTAGCTAAGATTATAGACATGAGCCACTGGCACCCAGCAAAAAGACTTGTCATTTCCTTGTTTCTTGGCCATGGAATCTTACATCACTACAATAATATAATTGATACAAGTTACATAATCAGGTACTTATTTAGCTCGGGCTTATTTGTCATTTGGTTTGTTTTTGTGCTACTAGAGATTGAATTTAGGACCTCAATGTTTGCTAGTAAAGCACTCTAGTACTTGAGTCAAACACCCAGTTCTTTTTGCTTCAGTTATTTTTCATATAGTCTGGTGCTTTTTTCTTGGACCAGCTTTAAACCATGATCCTTTGTTCTGTTTCCCATGTATCTAGAATTATAGACATAAGCCATTGCACCTGGCTCCTAGCTCAGTTTTGATGACTCAAAAGTCCAAATAGCATAGCTCAGGCTTAACAAAGATCATTGTATCATCTAATGATGTATAGTAGCACATCGTGGCAAGAGTGTATGAAAGAGGAAACAGTCATATATTGAACAAAACTAGAAAGGAAGTACAACCTGAGCCCTGTGGCCTAAGACATCATAGAAGGCCCAACTTCTTAATGTTTTTCAGCCTAACCCAATTTTCAGCTCAACCCAATCACTTTGAGGTTTTTTTTTAATTTATTTTTTGGTTGGTCATGGGCCCTGAACTCTGAGCCTGGGTGCTGTCCCTCACTCTTCAGCTCAAGGCTAGCTCTCTACCACTTGAGCCACAGTGCCACTTCTCGCTTTTTTTTTTCCTGCTTATGTGGTGCTGAGGAATCGAACCCAGGACCTCATGCATGCAAGGCAAAGCACTCTTCCACTGAGCCACCTTCCCAGCCCCACTTTGAGGTTATTGAGTGTTCAAACTGGTCTGGTTTGCATGCAGATAGAAAGCAGAACTGTATTCCAAAATAACTGGTAAAAAAAGGAGTGGAATGGCGGGGCGGGGAGGGCAGGGTGGGAGGGGGGAGGGGGAGGGAGGAGGAGGAGAGGAGATGAGGAGGAGAGGAGGAGAGGAGAGGCCAGGCACTGGTGGCTCACATTGTAATTCTAGCTACTATGGAGGCTGAGATCTGAGGATTGAGGTTTGAAGCTTGAAGCCAGCCCAGCAGGAAAGTCTGTGCTGGGCTTTTTTTTTTAAGTTGCTAAGTACTGAAATAAGCAAGAGTATTTGCTTTTCTTTATTCCTGTCTTTTATGAGCAATTATACATGTCGCATTAACTATGTTCTTCTTCAGAGACAATGGACCCCAGATAGCCTATGTTCGAGACTTCAAAGCAAAGGTTCAGTACTTCCGGTTTTGGTGTCAGGTTAGTATTGGAACGGAATCTTTTCTTTTGTTATGCTAATTAGTTAATTCAGAAAAACAGGTAAAAATGGAAAACATTGGAATCTCTCAATTTTTTTTTTTTTTTTCCGGTCGTGGTGCTTGAACTCTGGGCCTGGGTGCTGTCCCTCAGCTGTTCAGCTCAAGGCAAGCGCTCTACCGCTTGAGCCACAGCACCACTTCCAGTTTTCTAGTGGTTTATTGGAGATAAGAGTCTCACGGACTTTGCTGCCTGGGCTGGCTTTGAATCGCAATCCTCAGATCTCAGCCTCCTGAGTAGCTAGGATTACAGGCATGAGCAACCAGCACCCGACTCTCACAGATTTTTTGAACAAAGTAATATATTTATCAGTTGGATAATTGTGTCTTATGTTGTCGGAGATGAAGCATGGGAAAACATTTGAAAGAAAAGGGACTGAGAGGAGAGGGGCAGAATGCAAAGAAAAATGATAAAGGAATGCAATTATAATAGTACTCTGTACATATATGATAATGGAATTAGTAAACGAGTTAACAGTGGGTATGAGATAGATGGGAGAAGGTGGAAGAATGATGGAAGGCATCACTTTATGAATGGAAATGTTAAAGTGAAACTCTTTTGTATAACAATTTGAAGGTAATTTTTTAAAATTAATTATGTTTTTGTCATTTTTGCTCACTAAATAGCTAGGCCTTCCTTTTGGTATTTTTGGTAGACCATTTTAATGGTGAGAATTGGCTTAAATCTCTTCTTACATTTCAGCAACTGGCCATGCCACAGCACATAAAGATTACAGTGACAAGAAAAACATTGTTTGAAGATTCCTTTCAGCAGGTACTGTCTGATCATGTCTAGTCTCATTGCCAGCTACCTTAGTACCTAACATTCAATGTGTATATATATATATATATATATATATATATATATATATATATATATATATATACGTGCTTGTGTGTTTTGTACTTTTTAAGAGTAACATAGTTGATTGGTGAGTTTCAAATTTCCTTTTCTAAGATGCTAGGGTTGTTTTTTGTTGTTGTTGTTGTTGTTTTTCGGTTTGGGGCTTGAACTCTGGGCTTGGGCGCTGTCTCTGTGCTCTTCAGCTTAAGGCAAGTGCTCTACCGCTTTAGCCACAGTGCCACTTCTGGTTTGTTAGTGGTTTATTTGAGATAAGAGTCTCACAGCAGCCGGGCACCAGTGGCTCACGCCTGTAATCCTAGCTACTCAGGAGGGTAAGATCTGAGGATCGCGGTTCAAAGCCAAAGCCAGCCCGGGCAGGAAACTTCGTGATACTCTGATCTCCAATAAACTGCTAGAAAACTGGAAAGGGTGCTGTGGCTCAAGGTGTAGAGCGCTCACCTTGAGATGAAGAGCACAAGGACAGTGCCCAAGCCCAGAGTTCAAGCCTCACAACCGACCAAAAAAAAAAAAGAGAGAGAGAGTCTCACAGACTTTCCTGTCCAGGCTGGCTTTGAATCACGATCCTCAGATCTCAGCCTCCTGAGTAGCTAGGATTACAGGTATTAGCCACGGGCTCCCAGCTGATGCTGAATTTTTATTTGAAATAGATATACAAGTAGACTATCAGTAGGCAAAGTTCTGGCAATACCTATATATGAGCATTATGGTATCAGTAGAAAAAAAGGAAAACAGCAGTTCTTACACTTTTGTATTTGAATTTTTACAATTTTTACAATAAGCATCTGTTACTATTACAGATAAAAATGTGTCTATGTGTGTCTATGTGCAAACACATGTACACATGTGGACAGTCCTGAGGCTTTAACTCAGGGCCTGGATGCTGTCCTTGAGCTTTATTGCTCAAGGCTAGTTAGCACTCTATCACTTTGAGCCACAATGCCCCATCTGGTTTTCTGGTGGTTATTTGAAGATAAGATTCTCACAAAGCCAGCCTGGGCTGGCTAGCCTAGCATGCATGAAGCCCTGGGTTCGATACCTCAGTGTCACATAAACAGAAAAAGCCAGAAGTGATGCTGTAGCATGAGAGGTAGAGTGCTACCCCCGCATGCATGAGGCCCTGGGTTTGATTCCTCAGCACCACATAAACAGAAAAAAAGCTGGAAGTGGCTCAAGTGGTAGAGCATTAGCCTTGAGCTGAAGAGCTCAGGGACAGCGCCCAGGCCCAGAGTTCAAGCCCCAGGACCAACTAACAACAACAACAAAAAAGAATGTATTGAACCCGAAGACACAATACTTCTGTGCCTTTAAACATATAAAATAATTTTTATTGAAATAAAAAAGTATGGGGCTGAGAAGGTGGCTCAGTGGTAGAGTGCTTGCCTTGCATACATGAGGCCCTGGGTTCCATTCCTCAGTACCACATAAGCAGAAAAAGTTGGAAGTGGTACTGTGACTGAAGTGGTAGAGCACTAGCCTTGAGCTGAAGAGCTGAGGGACACTACTTGGCCCAGAGTTCAAGCCCTACAACCGACAAAAAAAAAAAAAAAAAAGTATGTAAATATAAAAATGTATAAATACATAAAGTTTATGAAACTTTAATTCATTTTCTATGTGTAGTATTAATATTCTCATTAACATTCTGTCATGGGGAATTTAAGATTTTAAGTTAACTATATAATGCAAAAATGTGAAACTTGGAAATGGTAGAATGGTGTTTCAAAAATTGTTTTCGCCAATTCTTTTTATTGTTTTATAGATAATGAGCTTCAGTCCCCAAGATCTGCGAAGACGTTTGTGGGTGATTTTTCCAGGAGAAGAAGGTTTAGATTATGGAGGTGTAGCAAGGTAGTGATAATATGAGTACTCAGAACTTAGTTCCTTTCTTCCAAAGGTATCATTACACTTTGCTTGCAAGTAATATTTTCGCAATCTTATATTTCATGAAAATGAATAGTAGCAAATGATTGAGGCTTACTATGCTGGAGCTACAGAATTTCAACAAACAATTTAGCACCTTTTTTTTACTAAGGAAATGCTCATTGATTTCACCTACACTATTTGTCCTAAAAATAGCTCTGTAAAATAGAAATTTATAGGCAATGAAAAGATTTACAAATTCATGTAGGATACATAAGTTGTACGTGGATTCAAGATTTGCATTATATCAACCTACTGTTTGACATAGTATGTTAATCAGTAAACAGTCAATCACATCATATCTATTCCACAAAGCACCCAAGATCTTATAATGATTAGGGCTTCTCATAGTCCTGATAAAGATAATTGAGTCTCAGTTCCCAACTGAAATTAATAATCTTATCAGCAAAATATAGTAGCCTATATAAAAATCAAAGTCTTAATTCTTTTTCATTTTCGAGCTGTTAGTCAGACCTTAAATGGTAGCCTCAGCAAAGAATAGCTTTGCTTTTTCCATAACAGTATGTCACACCAGTTTAAAAATGTAGTAGCAGTGGTAGTGTTGGAAAGCAAATAGTATATGTGTGTATGTGTGTGTGTGTGTGCGCACGCATGTATACATGTACCCATACTTAGGATTGAACTCAAAGCCTTGCTTTCTTGCTTAGTTTTTTCACTCAAGGCTAGCTAGCATTCTTGGGCTACACTTTCACTTCTGGCTTTTTACTGATTAAATGGAGAGAAGAGTGTCTTGGACTTGGTCCTGGTTAGCTTTTGATCTGTGATGATCAGATCTCAGCCTCCTGAGTAGCTAGGATTATAGGCTTGATCAACCAGCACCCAACTCATAGGCAAATATCTTGATTTGTCAAATAAGATAGTATATACGGGACTGGGAAGGTGGCTCAGTGGTAGAGTGCTTGGCTTGCATGCATGCGGCCCTGGGTGCGATTCCTCAGCACCACATAAGCAAAAACAACCGGAAGTGGCGCTGTGGCTCAAGTGGTAGAACACTAGTCTTGAGCTGAAGAGTTCAGGGACAGCGCCCAGGCCCAGAGTTCAGCCCCCATGACCGACAAAAACAAAAACAAAAAAGATAGTAGTATATCCTTCTAGGATTATCATGAAGAGTAGAAATACTAATATGTTTATTAATGATCTAGTTTAGAATCTGAGTTTTTGTGTACTTACTGGTGACTACATTTTGGTAATTATTCTTTATATTTTGTTAGAAAATTCATTTACCTTTGAAAATGTATGATATAATCAAAGATAAATAGTAGATGTAAGGACTGGAGGCATGGCTCAGATTGTGGAATGCCAACTTGCTGAGCAAGCTTAGCCAGTGTACAAGGTCCTGAGATCAAGTTCTCATACTGACAAAAAATAAGTGAAATACAATAATAATAAATATGAGTAGAAGTTTTTTTTTTTTCCTTTTTTTTCTTTTTTTTGTGGGTCCTGGGGCCTGAACTCTGAACCTGGATGCTGTCCATCAGCTTTTCAGCCCAAGGCTAGCGCTCTACCACTTGAGCCACAGTGCCACTTCTGGCTTTTCTGTATTATGTGGTGCTGAGGAATGGAACCCAGGGCCTCATGCATGCAAGGCAAGTACTTTACCACTGAGCCACCTTCCCAGCCCAAGTAAAAGTATTTAGTTTTATATAAGTTCAACATAATTCAAGAGTAAGTAGTCATTCATTTCCTAATCAGCATACTAACTAGCAATATAAAAGTATAAGCAGAATTGTCAGCAGAGGTGATCAACTAACTAGAGAAAAGGTCTAAGACACTGACTGCTAAGTATTCCACCAGATCTATCCTACCAGACCCTACCATGCAACATAATGACCACACTTCATGTTAATATGCATGGATATCTTCAGAACATGTGAATTATTAGAGTGTGTGTGTGTGTGTGTGTGTTTTGTTGGTCTGCACTCTGGGCCTGGGCGCTGTTCCTGAGCTCTTCAGCTCAAGGCTAGCGCTTTACCACTTGAGCTACATTGCCACTTCCGGCTTTTTCTGCTTATGTGGTGCTGAGGAATCGAACCCAGGGCATCATGCATGCAAAGCAAGCACTGTACCACTGAGCCACCTTCCTAGCCCATTAGAGTTTCTTAAAACATTTTCTAATAATTGTGTGGCTGAACTTAAGTGCTTTATTAACTGAAATTTAAAGGTTTTCATGTTGACCTGAAATATAGGGAGTAATGTTATTTGTTGAGTATCACTTTGTACTCAGTAATAGATGGAATATTAGATTATTTCAACAACTCTAAGCCAATAGTAAATTTTAAATATGCCTTTTATACCAATTAAAAAATTTAGTATGTTCATATTTAATGTCTCTGAAATTGAAATATGTATTCATTGCAATTATAACTGGAAAAGTTTTAATAGGTAATCCAATAAGGATGCCTTTTTTAAGTAAGTGATGTCTTAGGTTCTTTGAAATATAATAGTGTATAAATAGTATTTGTAAAATAGATGTGAATTTGCACAGAGTATACAAATAAAGTAGAAAAACTCACCAGCTAAGATATGTAGATTCCCAAGAACTTGGTTGTACTGATCTTTGATTTGTTAGGATGGTTATTTATAAGATTTTTCATTCTAAGTTTTCTTTCAATTTCAGAGAATGGTTCTTTCTTTTGTCACATGAAGTGTTGAACCCCATGTATTGCCTGTTTGAATATGCAGGGAAGGATAATTACTGCTTGCAGATAAACCCTGCATCTTACATCAATCCTGATCATCTGAAATATTTTCGCTTTATTGGCAGGTTTATTGCCATGGTAAGTGCAGGTCAAGACTGTGCATTTATTCGGTTAATTCAGCAATACTAAGTTGTCTTACATGTGCCATAAAAGATTATATTATAGGAATTTTTATAAATGAAAAAATTAATGTTTTAAAATAAAGTGGCATTTGTATAATTGTGTTAATATTGTTCCCTTTCTGTGTAGGCTCTATTCCATGGAAAATTCATAGACACGGGTTTTTCCTTACCATTCTATAAACGTATCTTGAACAAACCAGTTGGACTTAAAGATTTAGAATCTATTGATCCAGAATTTTACAATTCTCTCATCTGGGTTAAGTAAGTTTCTGTCTGCATTAACTAAAGTGTGGTCTACATGCTTTTACCGTAGAATTAGTAACTTGTCAAAATTGTAGGCATATTACCAGTTTATTGAATTAAATAATCTAATCATCTAAATAAACTGTTGAATTGCTTAGTTACAGAAGTATACTCAAGATCTTACACAATAATGTGATATTAGAGCATACTGTTGCACTTTCTTACTTTGATGTTAATAGCTTATAGCTAATTAAGAGATGCTTTAAATTTAAACTTTTATAGTCGAATTAGAAAATAAATAATTCTTATTTCACTTATACAGAGAGAACAATATTGAAGAATGTGGCTTGGAAATGTACTTCTCTGTGGATAAAGAAATTTTAGGTGAAATTAAGAGCCATGATTTGAAACCCAATGGTGGCAATATTCTTGTGACAGAAGAAAATAAAGAGGAATATATAAGGTAGGAGAGAATATTCCTCTTTGCATAGTTTGGATTTTTCTGTTATAAAATTCCCTAGTATGGGGACTAGGAGGGTGGCTCAGTGGTAGAATGCTTGCCTTGCATGCACAAGGCCCTGGGTTCAATTCCTCAGCACCACATAAGCAGAAAAATCCAGAAGTGGCACTGTGGCTTAAGTTGTAGAGTACTAGCCTTGAGCTGAAAAGCTGAGGGACAGCGCCCAGGTCCAGAGTTCAGACCCCGTGACCAACTAGCCCTACCTCCCCCCCAAAAAAATCTCCTAATAATACTAATGAACAGCATTTTTAAAAAAATTTGTGGACTAGAGTTATGGCTCAAATTATAGCACTAAATGTGAGCAGAAAAGCTGAAAGAGACTTACAGGCTGTGTTCAAGCCTGAGTACAAAATAAATAGTAATAATATTTGCTTTTGTACTAGTCAGAGTTGCATATAGGCAATTTTTTTCTTTCTAGTTATAGCCCTAAAGTATGAGTTTTAAAGTACAGAAGTCATTTTGTATCATGTCTCATAATTACCAATTCTGTAACCTCTGTATTACTGAAAATGCTGAACTTAGAGCCTCACAAGCATGTTGAGCAGTCTACCACTTGAGCTACACCTTCTGTTTAAATCTAAACATTTATGTTTAAATATAAAGCGTTAACTGTAGGCATTTAAAGCAATTAAACACTACCTTTGTCATATCTCACAATTTTTGATGTTTTCCATTATCATTTAGTTTTTTCTAGTGTTCTTCAGTTTCCTCTTTGATCCTTAAATATTTGAAGTATATTGCTTCATTTTCAAATATCTGAGGTTTTTTTCCCGTGCGTGCGTGCGTGCGTGCGTGTGTGTGTCCATCCATCTGTCCTGGGGCTTGAGCCCAGGGACTGAACCTTGTCCCTGAGTTTTTGTTTTTTGTTTTGTTTTGGTTTTTTTTGGGTCCGGTCGTGGGGCCTGAACTCTGGGCCTGGGCGCTGTCCCTCAGCTCTTCAGCTCAAGGCTAGCACTCTACTACTTGAGCCACAGCACCACTTCCGGCTTTTTTTTTTTTTCTTTTTGCTTATGTGGTGCTGAGGAATCAAACCCAGGGCCTCATGCATGCAAGGCAAGCGCTCTACCACTGAGCCACCTTCCCAGCCCCCTGAGTTTTTTGGTTCAAAGCTAGTGTTCTACTACTTGAGCCATAGTTCCACTTCCAGCTTTTATGGTTGTTAATTGGGACTTTACTACCCAGGCTGGCTTTGAACTGAGATCTTTAGATCTCATCCTTGTAAGTAGCTAGGATTATAGGCATGAGCCACCAGCGCCTGTCTGGTATTCATTTTATTAAATGATTTGTTAGTTGAACTCCTACCCTAAAATAACCGTCTAACATAATGAGAGAAAACATGCACTGTTTGTATCTGAGCCTGGCTTACTTCCCTTAACATAATTTTTCTAGGTCCACCCATTTTCCCCAAAAATTATATAATATACTTTCTAATTAATGAGTAAAATTCCATTGTGTGTATGTATGTATATATATCATATATTTATGATGTATATATGTCTGATACATATATCATTTTCTTGATCCATTCATTTGTTGTTGGATGTTTGGGCTATTTTCATAATTTGGCTATCGTGACTAGAGCAGCAGTTAACATGGCTGTGCAAGTGTCTTTACTGTACCCTGTCTTGTAATGGGCAGATGCTCAAGAGCAGTACTGCTAGATCATAGTTGAAACTTTTTGGTGTGTGCTGGTGATGGAGCTTGAACCCAGGACCCAGGTGCTGACCCTGAGCCTTTTAGCTCAAGGCTGATGCTCTACCACTTGAGGCATGGCTTCACCTCTGACTTTTTGGTGGTTAATTGGAGATTTGACTCTCATGTACTTGACTACCTACTTCAAACCTGGATCCTTAGATCTCAGCCTCCTGGGTAGAAAGGATTATAGACATGAGTCACCAGTGCTTGGCAAGTACTCCACTTTATACCGACACCCCAGCTCTTTCCTCCATATATTTGATTCCTTTTTTAAAAAGCTACTTTTAAGTCTTTGTTTGCTAACTTCAGTATTATAACTAAGCCTTACTCTATAAACTTTGTTCTCAAGACTTTGAGTCATTTTCCTGGGATATATGTGTTGTGCTTCTATTGTTCCGACAGACCGTTAAATAATAGATCACTTTGATCCTTTACAAGTTTAGTGGGACTGCTCTATTTCCATTTTGCCTTTAGTTCTAAAATATCTCTTATTCTTATAATTTTATGAGATGTAAATGTTTAAGTTCTGTCTTTCCAGTATAAGGTAGCTGCAGAAATTTCTGCTTATGTCTTGTTGCTTTCCACAGGATTTCTTTGATTCACATTGTGTATGTATGTGTGCCCACACACATATTAATAAGTTATTCCTTATAGTTTTCTCCCTTTCTAATTATTTTTTTAATTTTCTTTTGAAGTAGAAGCTGGACCCCAGTAGCTCATGCCTGCAATCTAGCTACTTAGGAGGCTGAGATATGAGGATCCAGGTTCAAAACCAGTCTGGGCAGGAAAGTTTATTAGACTTTTTTGGTTTTGGTTGGTTATGAGGCTTGGACTCAGGGCCTGGGTGCTTTCCTTGAGCTTTTCTGCTCAAATCTAGTGCTCTACAACTTTGAGCCACAACTGTACTTCCAGTTTTTGGTGGTTAATTGGAGATGAGTCTTATGAACTTTCCTACCCAGATTGGTTTTGAACTCAAATCCTCAGATCTCAGCCTCATGAATTGCTAGGATTATAGGCATAAGTTACCAGTGCTTGTCTCCATGAGATTCCAGAAACCTGGAAGTGGAGCTATGGCTCAAAGTGGTAGACTATTAGCCTTGAGCAGAAAAAGCTCAGGAGCAGCACCCAGGCCGTGAGTTCAAGCACCAAGACCTGGCGCATGTGCGCACACACCACACACACACACACACACTCTCTGTACAAAGCTATTCACTGATGGCTCACAAAGGAGGCTCAAAGCACACACACACACACACACACACACTCTGTACAAAGCCATTCACTGATGGCTCACACAAGAGGCTCAAAGCACGCACATACACACACTCTGTACAAAACTATTCACTGATGGCTCACACAGGAGGCTCAAAGCCAGCCCAAGGCAGATAAACCCATAAGACTCTTAATCCAGTGAGCCAGAAAAAAGCCAGATAGAGAAGGTATGGCTTCAGTGATAGAACACCAGCTATGAATTAAGCAGCTGAGCCTTGAGGCTATGAGTTCAAACCCCAGTGCTCCCATTAAAAAAAAATCAGGGGCTGGGAAGGTAGCTCAATGGTAGAGCGCTTGCCTTGCATGCATGAGGCCCTGGGTTCGATTCCTCAGCACCACATAAGCAGAAAAAGCCAGAAGTAGAGCTATGACTGTAGTGGTAGAGTGCCAGCCTTGAGCTAAAGAGCCAAGGGACAGTGCCCAGGCTGGAGTTCAGGCCCCACAACCGACAAAATAAAAAAAATCAGCCAGGCACTGATGGCTCACACCTGTATTTCTAGCTACTCAGGAGGCTGAGATCTTGAGGATCGTGGTTCAAAGCCAGCCCAGGAAGGAGAGCCCATGAGACTCTTATCTCCAATTAACCACCAGAAAACCGAAAGAGCTCAGGGATAGCACCCAGGCCCAGAGATCAAACTCCATCCCCCCAAAAAAATTATTTCCAGAAATGAATGGTAAATTCTAAAGTTGCTGATAGCTTTTTTCATATTTTTCATATTTTTCTGCCAGAATGGTGGCTGAATGGAGGTTGTCTCGAGGAGTTGAAGAACAGACACAAGCTTTCTTTGAGGGCTTTAATGAAATTCTTCCCCAGCAGTATTTGCAGTACTTCGATGCAAAGGAATTAGAGGTAATTAATGTCTTTGTGTATATGTATGTGTGTACATGTACATGCATCTATAATTCTGTAACATGACAGCAAATAATACCTTAGATTCTACTTTCAATTTATTTTATCCATCCTCTGAATGGCAGTAGTTTTTATGTTGTCAAGATGTTTGGAAGTATCCTCAATGGGTAAAACAATGATCTATGCCACACTCAATATTTAAAGAAAAAAAATATTTCTATTAAGGCTACGCTGCAATTGTAAGGCTGAATTCCCTGAATACTTGTATATATGACACCATGCATGAAAATTTCTTTTCTAAATAATGTCCATATTATTCTTGATGTACAGTTTATAAGCCAAACCATGCTAAATAGTATTTTTCCAAAGTTATATTTAATATCAGACTTTTCTTAAATATATCAGGCATTTTTTTTGTACATTACCTAAAGAAATGATTTGTCTTTTTTATGTTTAAAGGTACTTTTATGTGGAATGCAAGAGATTGATTTGAATGACTGGCAAAGACATGCTATCTACCGTCATTACACTAGGACAAGCAAACAAATCATGTGGTTTTGGCAGGTTTGTTTCTAAATTTATTTAGTTACTTTAATTTTTTGGCAGATAGGGTTTGAAAGGCCTTTATACTTATTAAACAAATATTTTACCACTTGAGCCACTCCCCCAGTCATTTTTTGCTTTAGTTATTTCTCAGACAGGGTGTCACTGTTTGCCCGTGGTGTGCCTGGAACCATGAGCCTGCTATATGCAGCCTTCTGTGCAGCTGAGTTCATAGGCACATCCCACCATACCCCAATTATTGATGGGGATGGCGTCTTGCCAACTTTTTGGAGGTGTAGGGGTATGAGTACACATGCACACACTTGTCTATACTAGGGCTTGAACTCAGGCTTTCAATTATCTTTTTTGCTCATGGCAAGCACTCTACCACTTGATCCATATCTCTGCTTCCAGCCTTTTGCTTGCTGGTTGGAGATAGGAATCTCAGATACATTGCCAGGCCTGCCTTCAAAAATTAAGATTCTGGGTTGAGAAGGTTGCTCAGTGGTAGAATGCTTGCCTTACATGCATGAGGCCCTGGGTTTGATTACTCAGCACCACATAAGCAGAAAAAGCCAGAAGTGGTGGGCTCAAGTGGTAGAGCATTAGCCTTGAGCTGAAGAGCTGAGGGACAGTGCTCAGGCCCAGAGCTCAGGCCCCAGGACTGACAATTAAATAAGTAAGTAAATAAACAAATAAATAAAGATTCTCAGATCTTATACTATGGTTTTCATGATCATTTATACATTAAGAATTACCAAATGTTCAGTCAGGCACTAGTGCTACCTACTCAACTGATACCTGAGGTTCTAAGCCCCATGACTGACAAAAAAAAAAAAAAAAAAAAGGAAAGAGAGAGAGAGAATGAGAAGCTCAAAAGTAAACTGAGCTTCTGTAGTTATATTTAGCATTTTATGCCAGGGCGCCGTGTCTTACACCTGTAATCCTAGCTGCTCAGGAGACTGAGATCTGAGGATTGCAATTTGAAACCAACTAAGGCAGAAAAGTCCATGAGACTCTTTTATCTCCAAATAACTACCATAAAGCCAGAAGGGGAGCTGTGGCTAAAGTGGTAGAGTGCTAGCCTTGAATGAAAAAGGTAAAGGACAATGTTCAGGCCCTGTGTTCAAGCCCCAATACTGGCATTAGAAAGAAAGAAGAAGAAAAAGAAAAGAAAAGGGCATTTTAAAATACTTGGCTGAGTCAAAATATTGTGCTGTAGGATAGAAATTGTCCAGAAATCTAATGTTTAGGAATCGGAATTGTAGGAAATTAAGTCTAGCAATTTTTGGCCACATGTAGATATACCAGAAATCCAAAGAACTTTGAAAAAGGAAGTTATTGGCTTATATATGGAACAGAATTCTGTGAGCTTGATTTCATTTTTTTCATAAAAGCAAAACAGCCTATAAAGATCCAATCTCCATGTTCTATGTAACTACATAAATGTCCTGTGGGATAAACAAAGAAGAAGGCCACTCCAGAGTAGCTAATTTTCAAACTGCATGAGTTAGGTGCTTCTTAGGCCTATGTCATTCTTTGAGGAGGTTATTCTAAGTTTTACATAGGGAAAGGTTTGACCCTAGACATTCATTTGAATGAAATGATCACTTTTCTTTCTTGTTCAGTGAGCTAAATTTAATATATGATCTATATATCTTTTTAAACGTGATTTTTAACAGTTTGTTAAAGAAATTGATAATGAGAAGAGAATGAGACTTCTGCAATTTGTTACTGGAACTTGCCGATTGCCAGTAGGAGGATTTGCTGACCTCATGGGTATGTTTAGTGTCACTTTTCTTATTCAGAAAGTTTTCCTTGTACTGCTGTTAGATAAATATGTATAAAACTTATGAAAGACTGACTCTAGGACTGGTTCAGGTGAAGCAGTCAAAAAGAGAAAACTTAAGTAGGTGCTTTCAGATACAGGGTTCAGATCAGCCCCTAACAAAGACTTCAAAAACCAGATTAAATGATTTTGGATATTTTCCTTTTGGTATTTGGAAGCTATGCAAACTTTGAAGAAAAGAAACTTGCTGATGCTATATTTTAGGGAGATTTGACAGCAAGACATGTAGCACAGATTTAAACATGGGGAGAACCTGGAGACAGGATAAACCTATTGCAGTAATGACTTGGTGATGCTGGTGTTCCTGGGTTTGGGAGCATGATTTGAGAACTTTTGAACTAACAAAATGATTTGTATTATGTTTTAGGGAGCAATGGGCCACAGAAATTCTGCATTGAAAAAGTTGGGAAAGAAAATTGGCTACCCAGAAGTCATACCTGGTAAGCAAAATAAGAAAGAATAGAGAAAATAGCCTTTTCCATTTATTCTCTAGCTACTTAAAGTACATTAGAAATTCAGTACTTTTTGCTATTGTGTTTTGTTTTTTGTTTTTTTCTTTTTGCCAGTCTAAGCACTGTCACTGAGCTTCTTTTGCCCAAGGCTAGCACTCTTGAGCCACAGTGCCACTTCTGGCTTTCTCTATTTATGTGGTACTAAGGAATCTAACCAAGAGCTTCCTGCATGCTAGGCAAGCATACTACCACTAACCCACATTCCTAGCCCATCAAAAATACTTGTGTGTAGTTAACCTTATTTCCAAAAATGTGTCAAACTAAAAACCACTTTACTTCTGGGCACCAGTGGTTCATGCCTGTAATCCTAGCTACTCAGAAGGTTGAGATCTGAGGACTACAGTTCAAAACCAGCTGGGGCAGGAAACTGGAGAGTCTTATCTCCAATTAACCACCAGAAAACCGGAAGTGGCCCTGTGGCTCAAGTGGTAGAACCCTAGCTGGGAGCTGAAGAGCTCAGGGACAGCATCCAGGCCCAGAGTTCAAGCCCCACCACTGACAAAATAAAACAACACACAACACTTCAACTTTGTTTTGTAGGACTATATATTCAGTGGTCACTTTTTTTTCATACTTCTTTAAAGGTTTTATTGCATATTATGTTTTAATACACATACATATAAGTGTAATTTTTCATATATTTTTCTTCTTTTTTCATTGAACACAGCCTGAAACTTGCTAGCCATGAATTCTACCACTTGACTCATTTCTCCAGCTCAGTGCAATTTTCTTTTTTTTTTTTTTTTTTGGGTCCGGTCGTGGGGCCTGAACTCTGGGCCTGGGCACTGTCCCTCAGCTCTTCAGCTCAAGGCTAGCGCTTTACCACTTGAGCCACAGCACCACTTCTGGCTTTTTTCTTTTTGCTTATGTGGTACTGAGGAATCAAACCCAGGGCCTCAGGCATGCAAGGCAAGCGCTCTTCCACTGAGCCAACTTCCCAGCCCTCAGTGCAATTTTCTTAAATAACAAATTTTTTTTTTTGGTCCGGTTGTGGGGCCTGAACTCTGGGCCTGGGCACCACTTCCGGCTTTTTTGTTTTTGCTCATGTTGTGCTGAGGAATCAAACCCAGGGCCTCAGGCATGCAAGGCAAGCGCTCTACCACTGAGCCACCTTCCCAGCCCCTAAATAACAATTTTATTGATATATAATACATATACTATAAAGTTTACTCCTAAAGTATACTCCTCAGTAGTTAACAATGTATTCATAAGGTTATACAACCACTATCCCTGTCCAGTTGCAGAACTTTTCTTACTCCAAAAAGAAACCTTGCTTGTATCCGTTAGCAGTCATTGCCTACTTATCCTTCCTGTAGCCATTGGTAAGCACTAATCAACATCTTCTAAATCTCCTGCTTGAAAAATTCATATAAATGCAGTCATACAATCTTGTTTCTGGCTTATTTCACCTTCACCTAGTAAAATTTTTTCAAGATTTTTCCACCTTGTGGCATTTATTAGTATTTCATTTTTAAAAATTATTATGATAAAATATACCTCACAGATGTACCACTTTAAATCTTTTTTCTTTTTCTTTTTCTTTTTCTTCCCTCTGTCAGTTGTGGGGTTTGAACTCTGGGCCTGGGAGTTGTCTTGAACTCTTCAGCTCAAGGGAGTGCTGTACTACATGAGCCACAGTGCTGCTTCTGGTTTTCTGGTGGTTAATTGGAGATAAGAGTCTCACAGCCTTTCCCACCTAGGCTGGCTTTGAACTGTGATCCTTAGATCTCATCCTCCTGATTAACTAGGATTACAGGCATAAGCCACCAGCGCTTGGCTCACTTTAATCATTTTTAAATGTGTACATTTCAGTGTTAAGTACATTCACATATTGTGCAGTTAGTGTCATCATCCATCTCTGAAATGGTTTTAATTTTGTAAAATTGAACTACATCTTTGATTTTGATTTGTATTTCCCCAATGACTGATTAGTGACATTGAGCATGTTTTCATATGCTTGTTGGTTATTTATCTGTTCTCTGATAAATGTCTATAAATGTCATTTGCCTAGTTGTTTTTGTTTGTTTGTTTTTGCTAGTCCTGGCACTTGAACTCAGGCCTGGGCACTGTCCTTGAGCAAAAGGCTAGCATTCTATCACTTAAGCCACAGCACCAATTCCAGCCTTTTCTGTTTATATGATACTGAGTACTGAGGAATCAAACCCAGAGCTTCATGCATGCTAGGAATGTACTATACCACTAAGCCACATTTGCCATTTGCCCAGTTTTTAATCAGATTATTTGTTGTTTTTGCTGTTGAGCTGTTTAAGTTCTTTATATATTCTGGAAAGGAATCCCTTATCTGATCAATACTTTGTAAATATTTTTCTCATTGTATAGGTTTTGTCTTCATTCTGCTGATTGTTTGCTGTACAGAATCTTTCTAGCTTGATAGAATCTCTTTTGTCAGTTTTTGCTTTGTTTAATGTCCTTTTGGGTCATATCCAAAAAGTCACCACTTATGGGGCTGGCAAGGTGGCTCAGTGGTAGAGTGCTTGCCTTGCATGCATGAGGCCCTGGGTTCAATTCCTCAGCACCACATAAGCAGAAAAAGTCAGAAGTGGCACTGTAGCTCAAGTGGTAGAGCGCTAGCCTTGAGCTGAAGAGCTGAGGGACAGTGCCCAGGCCCAGAGTTCAGGCCCCATGACTGGCAAAAAATAAAAAATAAATTTAAAAAACCCAAATGGTCACCACTTGGACCAATGCCCTGAAGTTTTCCCTATACCATTTTTTTTTTAGTAATTTTGCATTTTCAGGTCTCATATTTAAGCCTTCGATCTATTTCAGTTAATTTTTGTATATGGTAATAGGAAATAGTGTAGATTTGTTTTTGTTTTTTTTTTATATATGGATATCTTTTTCCTAACACCTGGTGAAGAGACTTTCCTCAATCATTATGTTTATGGTACCTTTGTCAAGTCATTTGCCAAGATGGGCACTGGTGGCTCAGGCCTGTATCCATACCTACTCAGGAGGCTAAGATTTGAGAATTTCAGTTCAAAGCAAGCCAGTACAGAAAAGTCCTATGAGACTCTTAATTCCATGTAACCAGAAGTAGACCTGTGGCTCAAATGGTAGAGTACTAGCCTTGAATGAAAAAAGTAAGGGACAGCATCTAATACCTGAATTCAAACTCCAGTTCTGGCACACACAAAATAATTACTTGACTGTCAATACATGGGTTTGTGTCTGAGTTGTCTATTTTTTTTCCTTTGAGCTATATGTCAGTACCATGCTGATTTGGTTACTGTCGCTTAGTGGGAGTGTTTTGTATTATTTTGTTTGTAGTATTTGGAATGAGCCCAGGGTATGTGGGGGTGAACCCAAAGTCTCATACATGTTAGCTCAAAGTTACACCCATAGCCTTCATAGTAATATGTTTTGAAGCTAGTTATTGTAATATTTCTAGCCTTGATCTTTTTCCCCTAAAGTTTTCCTTGATTATATTATGAAGTTTTCCTGCATTATATTTCATTATGTGGATATATCACATTTTGTTTATATTCATCTTTCAGTGGACATTTGGATTATTTACATTTTTGGCTATCAGTATAGCCAAATATATACAGTATAGCCAATATATATACAATATAGACAAATATATACAATATAGCCAATATATACAGTGATGCTGTAAACATAGGTGTATAAATACCTACTGGTTTTTATCCCTACTTTCAATTTTGGGTGTTATAGACCCAAAAGAATGACTGCTGGATTATTTTCTAGGAGTCTAATGGCATTTTTTCACAGATGTCAAGTTTCTCATCATTTGGTTTTTTTGTTTTTTTGTTTTTTTTGCTGGTCATGGGGCCTGAACTCTGGGCCTGGGCGCTGCCCCTCAGCTCTTCAGCTCAAAGCTAGTGCTCTACCACTGGAGCCACAGCGCCACTTCCGGCTTTTTCTGCTTATGTGGTGCTGAGGAATCTAACCCAGGGCCTCATGCATGAGAGGCAAGCACTCTACCACTGAGCCACCTTCCCAGCCCTCATCATTTGTTGAACAGGCTGGTCTTTCTCCCATTAGATAGTCTTGGCACCCTTGTTGAAAAGCAGTTGACCAGCCAAGTGCTTTGGCTCACACCCATAATCCTAGAATTTAGGAGACTAAGGCAGAAGGATCACACGTTTGAGGTAAGCTCCAGGGTACATAGCAACACCCTGTTTGTCATACATAGGTATATACACACATCTACACATACATATATAACTATTTTATTTTTGACTACTATAAACAGAATTGTTTTCCTAATTTCATTTCAGATTTTGCATTGCTGGAGTATAGAACTTATCCTATGCACATCTTAATTTGACTTCCTTGTTTCTTTTATAAACTTTGAACAGACTTTTCTGTACTATAATAATAGTGTTGAGTAAGGCTTATCTCAGTCACATATAAAAAAGAGCATAAGGGCTGGGAAAGTGGCTCAGTGGTAGAGTGCTTGCCTTGCATGCCTGAGGCTCTGGGTTCGATTCCTCAGCACCACATAAGCAAAAAGAAAAAAGCCGGAAGTAGTGCTGTGGCTCAAGTGGTAGAGCGCTAGCCTTGAGCTGAAGAGCTGAGGGACAGCGCCCAGGCCCAGAGTTCAGGCCCCACAACCGGACCAAAAAAAAAAAAAGAGCATAATAGCTTTGTCAGATTCTGTGTTCTCTTTTTTAGGAAGTGATAGAAACTATACATTTATTTTCCCATCATGTATAACATCCTTTGGTTAAGCATTTGCCTAACTTTATCCTAAAAGTATAACAGAGAACCAAGACTTTGGGGGCAGACTATTATCTATTTGTTGCTTATGAAGGTGATATAACTCTTGGTTTAGATAAAGTAGATGGGGAAGAATGGGCGTATTAACATTTTTTTGAGGCATATTGAGCAGTAGGTGCTGATTCTTCATTCCCTGAGAGATCCCAAAGAAGAAAGTGAATCTTGGAAAGGAAAAAAACCACTTGCTCAAAAGTCCATTAACATAGCCAGTGTTGCTATTTGTTTCTTTGTATATTTCCCTTTCTCAAGCTAATAATTCTTCCTTTCAGTTTTAATCGCCTGGACCTTCCACCCTATAAGAGCTATGAGCAACTGAAGGAGAAGCTGTTGTTTGCCATTGAAGAAACAGAAGGATTTGGACAAGAGTAACTTCTGAGATCTTGTACTGCCCAAGGACAAGAACTTATTTTGCAGTGTTTGTCCTTTTCCTTCTCTGCCTATTGCACATCTAGTTGTAAAATTGGACTATGACTGTTGAGAGAGTTAATCTGAGTGTAAGTAAGTTAATGTTGTCATTGAAATTGATCTCTTGGTGATTCTGGATTTCTGTTCAGCATTTCCAGAAATCAGATCTATGAACACTTGTCAGAAACTTACTTAACATGAGATTTAACACACAATGAAATCTGCCTTGTCTTATTCCACTAGATTGTTTCCTTAACAATTTTCTATGTGTGTCAAAGTCTCACTTGGGAGGTTTATTTCCTTTTAGAGATTCTGCAAATATGGAGGCAAATCTCTTGGCAACTGCAATATACAAGATCTTCCTATTAAGCCTCTTGCTAAGGGGTATTTAATAAAAGTGCAAGCTTAGCCCAGCTTCTGGGCATGTGAGAAAATTGCTAGCTTGTGCTCTCCCTCTTATTTCAGCCTGGCCTGACTGTTGTTTTTCATTTCTGGAGCATGAATCCAACCATCACTTTGAAGTTATTCCTAGAAGTGATGCAGGACTCTTGCATCTTTCTACCAAGTAGTTTTGTGAATATGAATTCAGGGAAAAATTGGTCCCAGTGGCAAATGACTTCATACCTCTTCATTTGGATGTTTATTTTGATTGCCTTGCAAATACTATACTATACAAACAATATCAACACTGTAGTTCCTTTACTGTTGGTTTTAAAAGTTACCCTAGAATTGAAATTAATGTAGCTAAATTTATCTAAGGCCATTTTTAATTATTTTTGTATGACCCTATACATAAATTGAAGCTTTATCATTTTATCATAATCCAAAAACTTCAGTTGTATTTAATTACTGCTAAGGAGTCAAAATTATAACTAGAGTATTTTCTAGTCTAAATAGAGGTCAGTGAAACAGCTGATAAAATTACCTTTTCATTTGTGAGAGCTATTCTTCATATGAATTAAAAGTCTCCAAGTTTATCATTTCTCCCACAGGTTGGAGTAGCCATTTCCTTTTTTCCTTTTTAAGATCGTCATGAATTGAGTTAGTATCCCTCACCTGTAATATTTTTGGGTTTTTTTTGTTTGTTTTGGTTTTGGTTCTGGTCCTGGGGATTGAACTCGGGGCCTGGGCACTGTCCTTGAGCTTTTGTGCTCAAGGTTAGCACAGATCCACTTCCAGCTTTTTGTTGGTTAATTGGTGATGAGTCTCTCTGGTTTTGTCTGCTGGAGCAAGCTTTGAACCATGATCCTCAGATCTCAACCTCCTGAGTAGTTAGGATTATTATAGTGCCCAGCTACAATATTCTAAATTTTTGGCAAGTTTTTTCCCCCATGACTGCTCCATTACTTTAGAATGTTCTGTTAATTAATGCACTTTGATTATCTCTCTAGTTAATTTAACTTGGCCTAAGTTAGCTTAGACTGTCAGGGTGGCTGCTGTCATAGATCAGGCTTTATAGGTAATGAGAGGAAACTTAAGCCAAACTGAGTCCTTAGCACAGCTGAATCCCGAAGACAGTCTGATAACTCACATTACAGGAACTTTGGAATGTTTCAGTAGCATAGCATTAACAAGTAGCATGAAGCCAAGAATACTCCATATGAAAACAAAATGTTTTTATGTCCCTAGCTGCTCATCCTATTTAAATCCTGGAACAACAAAACTTTTTTTAACTTGTGTATCTGTGCTCTTTTGACACTGCCATCTTAAGCAGAGACTTACGTGAAAGAGTTTTCTCATCCAGAAATTTTCAGTGTAAAGGGAGAGATTACACTGTCTCCATCCTATCTGGTTTTTATCCCATATGCCCTAGGAAATACTGTGTGATTTCTAAAAGCCCTTAGTTGTTTCCAAAGTAGAGACTCTGCCTTTTTGTTGGTAGGGTAAAAAAATTAAAAAACAAATGTTACTGCTTTGTCTTACAGAGCGAATGTCTGCCAATCCCCCATTCATAAGTCTGAACTTTGGTAATATATGTCTGTGAAGATTAAGCCTTCCATAAAGACTTCCGATTGAGGTGAATTCTCATACCAAATATAGTTACCATATTTACCAGAGGTTTATGAGATTAAATTAAGAGATGATGTAAGAAAATAGCCTCTTTTGATTCTCTATAATGCTTCATGATTCATTTAGGGACCTAGACATATTGTATGAAAATGTATAAATATCACTCAAAAGGCTTTCTGCCCTATATTTTTAAAATACAGAATAGTTATATTTGATGTAGCCCTAGCCCTAGTTCTATAGGGCTTGGCTACTTAATATTTTTATGGAGGAAACATTTAGTTCTGGGAAAGGTAAATGCTTGTATATATTTTTGCAGCCTGGAGTTTCCCTGCTCCATTTCTTCCTTTAATTTAAGTGGCCACATGTATATGTCTTCCCTGCTGTGTTAGGAAAATGGGGGCTGGATATCCCAAGAATCAGAGGTTATATAAAAGTACTGCAAATAGACAGCAAACCTAAATATCTGCCAAATGCTACTTTAAATTTTGGTCCAAAATGAACACTTGGAAATAGATTTATTGTAAGTATTTAATTAGAATTTTTCTCTTAAATCTGAAATATATTGCTTTTTAGGTCATTTTTCTTTGTAAGCATTGTAAATGCTAATAAATCTTGTTAATTTTTTTAACTGCATGTTATGTTGAAATAAAAACAAAGTAAAATGAGCAATTGCCTTATTCTTCTGCTCTTATGGTGGGTTGGGCAAGGCAGCATTCCACAGCCTGGGTGAAGAGAGAAGGAACTCAATTGTTTCATCTCAAATGGAATGGCTTAAATCTGATTCAAAAACTCCTAACAACGAAATCCTACTGTGTCTTTAGTGATATTCTGTCAGAGTGCAGAAGAATCCAATTTTGTAAGACTTACAATAACTCTATTTAAAACTCATGCACTGATTTTTCATCAAGGGATTGACATGCCAGTATCAGTTCATCAGAAATTTTAGTGAAACATGGCTCAGTTACCCATAAAAGACTCATCCTAAATAAACTATTTCAATCAAGGCTCTCTGCCACTTTTTTATCTGGTTAATAATCTGGAATGTTATCAAAGGTGACTCACAAAATTAGACTTTATCACGCCTTGTTTTGGATGTACCCCCACCCCTCCAAATTCCTTTAGAGTTTCTGCTTGTACTTCATATTGTTGGTATCTCCAGCCCCCTGTTTTTTTTAACAAGTTATTTATAAAATTGTATATATGCTTTCATTAACTAAAAACAGAATGGCAGCACTGAATTGTATATTACTGTATTGGAGTACCTTTGTTTTCTTGGACTGTAATTTCAAATACTCAGGTAACTCTACAAATATTACAGGGAGTAAATTGCTTTTTATAAAGTTTCTTCGGGGTTACCTCACTTTCATTTCCCTAAAAGATGTAAGACTGTGTTTATAATTAAACTTTTTTGCTCCTTCATTTGCACACTCTTCTGTTAGTCTTGGGTAAAAAAGGTGGTCCTCCACTTGCAGAAAAGCATTCTATATGACTGCTTTTACAGTGGTAAGTTATAACTTGTCTGTATTGTGGTATAGGTGGAAAACAAAAAATCTGCTACTCAGGTGACATTAGATTTGGTTCCTGTGTTGAAGATGAAAACCTCTGCAGGAGCCACTGGTTGACAGGAGGGCCTCTATCTCACTTGCTAGTCTGAGAAAACAAAACTGGTCTAAGCCAAGACTGTAGCCATGAGGGTTGAATAGAGCTAAGCTATCAAGACTAACTACACAAGTGGGCCTGTTTGACACCTTCCTTCCTTTTATTTTTGGTGCCAGTTCTGGGGATTGAACTCGAGTGCCTAGGTGCCGTCCCAGAGCTTTTGTGCTCAAGGCCAGCGCTCTACCACTTGAGCCATAGCTCTACTTCCAGCTAGGATTACAGGCGTAAGCCACCAGCGTCTAGTTGGCCATTCTTCCTTTTTTCTTTTCATTTTTTTTTTTTTCTCTTTTCCTGTCATGGGGCTTGAAATTCTGGGCTTGGGCACTGTTCCTGGGCTCTTCTGCCCAAGGCGAGCACTCTCCTACTTGGGCCAAAGTGCCACTTCTGGTTTTCTGATGGTTAATTGGAGATAAAGTTCTCACTTTCCTGCCTAGGCTGGCTTTGAACCACAATCCTCAGATCTCAGCCTCCTCAGTATAGCTAGGATTACAGGCGTGAGCCACTGGCTCCTGGCTTTTTCATTTTATTTTTTCCCTTCTGGGATTCTGATCTTTTTCAATCCTCTCCTCTCAATCTAGTTATCCATATATGAGATGGAGGAAATACTCATTCCATACCTATTTTCCAGGATGCTTGGGGTCCAGTCACTGCTGCACTTCTCCACCTACTTGAAGATTTGGGGATGCATTCCTACTGCTTCCAGCATTTGATAATCATTGCTTTTTTATTTTATTAGTCCTTTTTAAAAAATGTATGTAGTAATTTTAGGTTTACAGAGCTGTTGCAAAGATAGTATTGCTTGTGTACACTCTTATCCAGCTTTCCTCAACACCAACATCCCACATCACTAATACAGTTACCAGAACAAATTAACACTACTAGTAAAACTACCCTTATTCAGATTTCCCGAGTTTTTCCACCAATGTCTTTCCCCTTAGTCTCCTCTAACTTGTGACAATTCCTCATTCATTCTTTGTGTTTTATAAAGAATATTTGGCTGATACCTTGTGGAATTTCCCTTACTTAAGGTTGAATATGTCCCACTACCAGTAATAATAACTTGATCTGCTTGATTTCTTCACCATAAGTGATTATCTAATCACCTTAACACAGGCTCCCCTGGAAAGAGGCTATTTGGAATGAAAATCTGGAGGTTGATCATCAGGTTTGAATTCAGTAAGCTCCAGAGCCAGGAAGAAATGGCGTTTGTGAAATGGAGATGTTGCTATTCAACTACAAGATAGGCTAAATTAGGGACATTAAAGTGTGGAAGACAATAGCTAAGAAAATTATCAGTAGGTAACTTGAAGTCTCTCATTTCCCATTAGGCTGGTGTACTAGTGATTTTCTTGGAGTTCTGGATAAGCAAGCAGTGGGCAGACATGTTGAAAAGAATCTACTTTGCTTATTTGTTTTCTTACAGGTATTTGTTTTGTTTTGATTTTTGGTCATGGGGCCTGAACTCTGGGTCTGGGTGCTGTCCCTCAGCTCTTCAGCTCAAGGCTAGCACTCTACCACTTGAGCCACAGCGCCACTTACGGCTTTTTTCCTTTTGCTTATGTGGTACTGAGGAATCGAACCCAGGGCCTCAGGCATGCAAGGCAAGTGCTCTACCACTGAGCCACCTTCCCAGCCCCTGCTCTCTTCCATTTAATACATTGGTGAAGGACTTCCTACTTTTTTTTTTTTTTTTGCTTATGTGGTGCTGAGGAATCGAACCCAGGGCCTCAGGCATGCAAGGCAAGCGCTCTACCACTGAGCCAACTTCCCAGCCCTTCCTACTTTCCTTTTAACTCATGACTTTTATTATAGCAAGACTTATAACATAGTCCCAAAGTTTCTTCCAGATTTTTTTTTAATATATTCAGGTTTGTTTTTTTTTTCCCAGTTGTGGGGCTTGAACTCTGGGCCTGGGCCCTGTCCCTCAGCTCTTCAGCTCAAGGCGAGTGCTCTACCACTTGAGCCACAGCACCACTTCCAGGTTTTTCTGCTTATGTGTTGCTGAGGAATCAAACCCAGGGCCTCATGCATGCAAGGCAACCACTCTACCACTGAGCCACCTTCCCGACATGTTGAAACGAAAAAGGTGACAATCTTACCCAGGACTGAAAGGAAACATTGTTAAAGGCAAATAACTGCCTCTTGATAATGGGCTTCTCTATTCTAAATAAATCATAAAGCACCTTGGTCTCTGGGAATCCTAAACTTACCAGTTCTGAGAACATAAAAGATGCAATTAGATGGGCTGGAAATGTGGCTTAGTGGTAGAGTGCTTGCCTAGCATGCATGAAGCCCTGGGTTCAATTCCTCAGCACCACATACACAGAAAAGGTGAGAAGGGATGCTGTGGCTGAAGTGGTAGACTGCTAGCTTTGAGCAAAAAAAGCTAAAGGACAGTGTCCAGGCTCTGAGTTCAATCCCCAGGACTGGCCAAGAAAAAATGCAAGTAGAGGAGGGTTGTTAAAGCAAATAATTAACATGCTTGATGGTTAAAGGGAAGAAGACAACACAGGCAAGTACTTGTCACTCCTAGGCTGAACTGTGCCTCACAAACAGGCCTGACACAATAGGACTTGGCCACTTCTCAGACTACATTTCCAGCCTATTGAGTGCTTTTGTTTCCTGCTTTTCTGCTTTGCTAGCATGCCCAACCTTCAATTCCTTTGTGTGGCAGTGTTAAGAACTAGGTCGCCATCTGGCCAGGAACATAAGGCACAGCTCTGCATCCTGGGTTGAGGGCAGATTCTCTGGGAACCTCCCAGGGTTTGATCTGGTCCCAGTTGCAGCTGTATATCACGTAGGCAAGTGTTGAGCACAGTCAGCTGAACCCAAAGTAACTAAATGGCAGTGTTTAAACAAGGCATTTCCAACTGGAAGGTAAAGGTTTTTGGTCTGCAAGAGTAGATTAAAAAACAGAAAAGGACAATATAGGACTCTAAAGAGTCCTCTACCTCCATCCCCTTTTTTTTTTTTTTGGTACCAGTCCTAGAGCTTGAACAGTGGATTTTTTTGTTGCTTTGCTTCACTTCAATCTCGGTAGTTACTTGTAGATAACAGTCTCACAGACTTTCCTGCTCAGGCTGCTTCAAATTAAGAGCTCAGCCTCCTGAGTAGTATTACAGGCATGAGCCACCAGTGCCAGATCAATTATTTTATTTTATTTATTTATTTTTTTTTTGGGTCCGGTCGTGGGGCCTGAACTCGGTGTGGGCGCTGTCCCTCAGCTCTTCAGCTCAAGGCTAGCGCTCTACCACTTGAGCCACAGCACCACTTCCGGCTTTTTTCTTTTTTGCTTATGTGGTACTGAGGAATCGAACCCAGGGCCTCAGGCATGCAAGGCAAGTGCTC
The DNA here is from genome assembly GCF_019054845.1 of Dipodomys spectabilis. NCBI lineage: Eukaryota > Metazoa > Chordata > Mammalia > Rodentia > Heteromyidae > Dipodomys > Dipodomys spectabilis. The sequence goes on from NW_024870852.1 coordinate 11,948,986, forward strand.
TGCCACTGAGCCACCTTCCCAGCCAGATAAATTATTTTAAAAGTGACAAAATAAGCACAAAGCTGTAACCTGGTTTTTCCAAATGTGCAGCGTTGATCCTGCATTCCTAAATCATAGATGCCCATGGAAGTCACTTATGGCCTCTAAAGAGCAAGACAATCAAGGCACAATTAAAGATAACAAATTTATTTACACTATTCACACCAGAAAGGGAGTCTGCAACTACCTTGTCCTGGGCTAGACACCAGAACCAAGGACAACCTCAACCACCAAACCTCTAAGTCTCCAATAGGCAGCCCCGACCTTAGTTGATCTGCAAACCACCAATTAGTCTGCAAACCTCCAAACCTCAAAAGCTCCGAAGGGAAAGGCTATTCCTTTTCTTTCCTTCCTCCTCTGCAGGCCTCTCCACTCTCCACAGGCCTGCCCTGCTCTGCTCCGGGAGGCGCCTCTCCACAGGCCTCTCTAAAGGAAGGTGGTCCCAAATGACCTCCAGAGGAAGTCCCAAATGGCCCCTCAAGGAGGCTCCAAATGACTTCCACAGGCCTGCCCTACTCTGCTCTGGCAGGCTTTCCCCTCCTGCTGTCCCTCTCTCCTCTCCATCTCTACTCCCCCACTCCAATGGGACTACTCTCCACTCTACTTCCCCTGCTCTCTACCCTCCTCCCACTTCCTCTGAACACAGCCTATATATAGGATGCAGCCCTCCCTCACTCCAATAGGACTGTTTCCAATCACTTCTTGACAGCTCCTTGTGGGGCTCAATGCCCCACCCCCCTACAGTAGCATGTCCTGCCCCTTTTGGTGGCATACCCCTTCCCTTCAGCTGCTTACCCTGACCCTTCAGGAGCATTTTCCATGAGGTAGTGACTCTGGTGGCCCAGTCCTTGGGAGTGGTGAGGCTTGCCTCTTGATGCCCAGCCCCTCCAGTGGGCCTGGCCATGGGGCCATGATGATTATCACCCATCCCACCCCCACCCCCACTGGTTTTTATGTCCAATCAAATCATTGATTTTTACATCCTTTTGGACCAAATCCTAAACTTTCCCTTCTCTTCCCCCACTAAACAGTCTTAAAATGCAAATTTAACAGATAAACAAGGAGGAAACCATAGAAACATGCTAGTTAACACTAACACTTGGTAAGTCTTATCCTTAAGGGATCCTCTTCGAGTTCTCTGAGCAGTCCATCTTGCAGCCTTCTCTGGATATTGTTCCATTGCCTGTTTCACTTGAGAGTGATGGATCCAATGCTGTTTTCCTGCAACTTTATTATTTTTTTTGTTTTTGTTTTTTTGGGTCTGGTTGTGGGGCCTGAACTCTGGGCCTGGGCGCTGTCCCTCAGCTCTTCAGCTCAAGGCTAGCGCTCTACCACTTGAGCCACAGCGCCACGTCCGGCTTTTTTCTTTTTGCTTATGTGGTGCTGAGGAATCGAACCCAAGGCCTCATGCATGCAAGGCAAGTGCTCTACCACTGAGCCACCTTCCCAGCCCTTCCTGCAACTTTAATACCTGATGGTGTAATTAGCACTAAACGAGTAAGGTCCTTGCCACTTGGGTTCCAATTCAGGCCCATGATGCCTTTTTACCCACACCAGCTGTCCAGGCAGGAAAGAATGGGTGCAGTTTTTCTCACGAGGCCTCAGATACCAAAAGATAGGCACGTAAAAGAACATGTTGTAAACCCTACAGTGACTGTACAAGATTGTGGTTGACTTTTCTGTTAATATAGGTTCCCCAAGTTTAGGAACCAAAGGGGGTGGTCTACCATAAATTATTTCATAACTTATTTCTTTCTTTTTTTTTTTGTCCATCGTGGGCCTGAACTCTGGGCCTGGGCACTGTCCCTCAGCTCTTCAGCTCAAGGCTAGTGCTCTACCACTTGAGCCACAGCGCCACTTCCGGCTTTTTTCTTTTTGCTTATGTGGTGCTGAGGAATCGAACCCAGGGCCTCATGCATGCAAGGCAAGCACTCTACCACTGAGCCACCTTCCCAGCTCTCATAACTTATTTCAAAGGGAGTAAATCCTCTAACCGTAAGGGGTGCATCTTGCTTAAAGGAGAGCAAAGGGAGGAGGCTTACCCAGTCATGGCCGGTCTCTGTAATTAATTTAGTTAATGTTTCCTTTAAGGTCCTATTCTTTCCACCTGCCCTGAACTCTGAGGTCTATTAATACAATGTAACTTTTAATTTATTCCTAGGGCCTTAGCTAATAATTGAGTGACTTGGAGGCCGCTGTTAAGGGTAAGCCAAATCGAGGAATTATTTCATGGAGTAATTTTTAACTGTTACCTAAGCGGTTTCGGTTTTTGGCAGGAATGCCTCAGCCCAGCCTGAAAAAGTGTCCACTACTACTAACAGATACCAATACCAATACTTTCCAGACTTTACCTCTATGAAGTCCACTTCCCCAAACTCACCAGGTGAGGTTCCTCCCAAAGTGCCTTCTTCACATGCTCCAGCTTTCCAGCATTTATTTACCTGTTGGCAACTTTCTATATACATTACATAGGCTTGTCAGGCCGAGACCCCACTGATTTTCAATATAGTTTTAGGCCGTGACCTGGGGCAATTTACCAGGGTGAGAAATAACCAGATATAAAGAGACAGAAGGCTTGAGCCTGTAACCATTTTTGACAAGTACAGTCTCCACATTTATACACTTGTTACCACTGTTTTTGCATCTTCCTTTAATCTTAACACTAGTAGCTTTAGAGGCCCCACTAGTTTTAGGGTGGCCTCCCGAGCTACCTGACCAGCCCGGTTGTTTCCCTGAACCTCAGGGGTCTCTAGTGTCTTTAACTCGTGTTTAGTGCTCTGAACCTAGTCTGGAGCTTGGAGACTTTTGTTATATCACCCCCTTCTCTCTCAAGCTTGCTTTCATGAGCCCAATCTCCTTCTCAAAGTCCTTAACCTGCAGGTGTTCTTCCAGGGTCACAGAAGAGTTCCTTTGACTGTCCAACTGCTGCTCCTTCTCACAGCACCTTTGCTTGCTCTTCAGCTCCTCTAAATTCTCAATGGTGCTATTGAGAGGGGTCTCTTCGCACCTCCACCTGTTCCATGGGGGCCTGCTGCTTCTGCATTGCATTATGGTGAGGATCTCGGCAGTCTGTTTGGCCTTTTCCTCTAGTAGCTTCTCTTTGTTTTTCTCTTCAGTATATTTTTGTGACAGACCTTTCAACTGTTTTGTTTTTCTGCCTAATGTTCTTTCCTTTTCCCAGGAATTCCCCATCAGAGTGTGTGTGGCCTTTAACTCTATCTGAAGAGTAACAATCTCTCTTTTTTTTTTTTTTTTTGTCGGTCGTGGGCCTTGAACTCTGGGCCTGGGCGCTGTCCCTCAGCTCTTCAGCTCAAGGCAAGCGCTCTACCACTTGAGCTACAGCGCCACTTCAGGTTTTCTGGTGGTTTATTGGAGATAAGAGTTTCATGGACTTTCCTGCCCGGGCTGGCTTTGACCCGCGATCCTCAGATCTCAGCCTCCTGAGTAGCTAGGATTACAGGAGTGAGCGACTGGCGCCCAGCAGCAATCTCTTTCTTGAGCCTGATATTTTCCTGTTCACTTTTCTAGGCCTCTTCTCTGACATGGCACTTCTGTGTCTGCTCCACTAACTGCTCTTTCAGTTCTTTCTCTGTTGCTTTGCATTTCTGCTCATACTCTTCAAAGCTTATAATCGGCATGTACTTCAGCCTAATACGTTCTTGTATCATGTCCAGCTCCTTTTTCTGCGCCTTGAATTCCATGTGCAGCATCAGGATCTTCTCCTGGCCTCGCTTTTAGTCAGCAAAGACAGCAGCATTGGCATCCTGTACCTCCTTCAGCTGTGGCCCCCAGCTTTGCCTCATGCTCACCATGGCTGATATACTTGGATTTCATTTGATTCTGAGTGTTTTCCAGGCTCATTTTGAGGATTTGTTCTCTTTTTTTTTTTTTTTTGTCGTGAGGCTTGAACTCTGGGCCTGGGCACTGTCCCTCAGCTCTTCAGCTCAAGGCTAGCACTCTACCACTTGAGCTACAGCACCATTTCCGGTTTTCTGGTTATTTATTGGAGATAGGAGTCTCACGGTCTCTCCTCCCCGGGCTGGCTTTGAACCGTGATCCTCAGATCTCAGCCTCTTCAGTAGCTAGGATTACAGGCGTGAGCCACTGGCATCCGGCTTGTTCTCCTCTTTGACTCATGTGTTCAAATCTTTTCTTCATGTCCAATAATTCTCTCAAGTTTTCTCTGGTGTGGTTTTCAATACACTTGTAACCTCTTTGTGGATTTTGACTGGGACATATTGGAGATTCAGTCTTTTTCAAGCCAGTGTCACATTTTTTTCGTTGAACACAGTTTCCAGGTGGCTAACATGCGTACTTAACCTCCTTCAAGGCACTGTGCCGAATTCGCTCCCTTTCCTCCCAGGTGAAAAGCACCTGTAAAAGTTGCTGACAGTCATCCCAAGTGGGCTGGTATGTACAAAATACTGACTCTAATAAGGAGATGAGTCCTGGGGTTTTTCAGAAAAGGACAGATTTTGCTGTTTCTAGTTATACAGGTCACTAGTTGTAAACGGAAACATACACAAGAAAGAGGACTTGCCCACTGTCTCCCCCATGCGCCTGTTGCAAGGGTAATAAAGGGGCTGTACCACCTTGTACCCCCTCAGGCTGGTACAAGGAACCACTTCTAGTATGGGGGGACTTAACATCGGAGGTGCTGAGGGCTCAGAATAGGAGGGAGCGTACACCAGTGTGTCTTCCTCCAGGGGATCCTGTAACACCAGGGGAGATTTTTTAGTTACAGTTTCACTTACGAGAATTTTAGGATATTGTTCTGCCATCCTGGAAAAAAAAAGTAGTATGCAGAGGTGTATACAGGACACAGACAGAACCAGTAAAAACACGGACAGATTAGTAGCCACAGACACTTAACCCACATGTTCCACATCTCCCAGATGACCTCCCAACGAGATCCCACATGACCTCTCAAAAGAAGTCCCAGATGTCCTCTCGAGGAGGTCCCAGGTCGCTTCTCAAAGCCCCAAATTACCTCCAGAAGAGTCCCAGATGGCCTTTTGAGGAGGTCCCCGATGACCTCTCAAGGAGGTCTCCAAAACAGGCTGGCAAGCTTGCCCAGAGTCACCCCTAGAAGGTTCCCAAATGACTTGTCCATTCTGGTCCTCAGGAAACAGTTGAGGGAGGTTTTCACCCCTGAGGGCTGAGACACTCACCTATGAGGGAGTTTCCCTTGGGCCAAGGCCTAATATCATCCAGGTGGATTATCTTGCTGGGGCCTCCAAAACTTAAGACCTCAAAAGAGCGAGACAATCCATCAAGGCACAGTTAAAGATAACAAATTTATTTACACTATTTACACCAGAAAAGGGGCCTGCGACTACCTTGTCCTGGGCTAAATACCCAGAACCAAGAGCAGCCTCAACCACCAAACCTCCAAGCCTCCAGTAGGCAGCCCTGACCTTTATTAGTTGGTCTGCAAACCTCCAAAGCTCCAAATGGGAAGGTTTTTCCCTTTCTTCCCTTCTTCCTTCTCTGCAGGCCTCTCCACACTCCACAGGCCTGCCCTGCTCTGCTCTAGGAGGTTCCTCTCCACAGGCTTCTATAGAGGGAGGTCCAAAACAGCCTCCAGGGGAGGCCCGGAATGACCTCCAGAGGAGGCCCCAAATGGATTCCTCGAGAAGCCACAAATGGCCTCTCAGAGGCTTGCCCTGCCCTTCCACAGGCTTGCCCTGCTCTGCTCCGGGAGGCATCTCTCCACATCTGCTCAGGACTCGTTTTTCCCTTACTCCCCTGGGGCCTCAGATAGGCTGCGCCCCTCCCTCACTAATAGTTTCAAACAGCCATTCATACTCCTCCCCCAAGCTGCCCCCTGTCCAATCCCAATAGGCAGCTCACCCACCATGTGGGCCTTGACACCCCACCTCCTCCAGTAGCATATCCCGCCTCCTTTTGGCAGCATGCCCCGCCCTGGATGGCATGCTCCTCTGGCAGCTGGCCCCCATAGGGCCATGAGTCAACCTTTGAATGCCAGTGGCCCAGTGAGTACAGCAGTGCGGCTCACCGCTTGATGCCCCACTCCCTCCAGCAGTCGGGGCCCCGCTGATTATCGGGGACCCACAGGTTATTACAGAATGGCAGTTGGAAAACCATTAGGGGGAAAACCAGGAGTCATGAGGAGAGTAGGGGGAGGGAGGAGTACAATGAAGTGAGGGAAAAGGGAGAGCGAGTGGGGAGATGGCGGGGGGGGGGGGGGGGGGGGGCAGGGGGGCAGCCTATGGAAGTAGGGCAGGGCAGGCCAAGCCTCAAGAGGCCATTTGGGACCTCCTCCGGAGGTCATTTGGGACTTCCTTGAGAAACCATTTGGGGCCTCCTTGGGAGGTCACTTGGGACCTTCCTCTAGAGAGGCCTGTGGAGAGGCGCCTCCTAGAGCAGAGCAGGGCAGGCCTGTGGAGTGTGGAGAGGCCTGCAGTGAGGAAGAAGGGAAGAAAAGGAAAAGCCTTCCCCTTTGGAGCTTTGCGGACTAATTGGTGGTTTGCAGACCAACTAATAAAGGTCAGGGCTGCCTACTGGAGGCTTGGAGGTTTGGTGGTTGAGGCTACCCTTGTTTCTGGGTATTTAGCCCGGGACAAGGTAGTCGCAGGCCCCCTTTCTGGTATAAATAGTGTAAATAAACTTGTTATCTTGAACCGTGCCTCGATGGATTGTCTCACTCTTTTGAGGTCATAAATCCTTCTCTGCAGGCCTCCAGAGGAGGCTCCAAATGGCTATTAAAGCCCGACCAATTCCTCTCAGAGTAAGCATGGGCTATTACAGAGGCGAGGGCTCTGCAGAGATGCCTAACCCTGCCCCAAATCGGGGTTTACTGTTTCTTCAGCGTACTTCGACTCTACACCCCTCTTGACCTCAATCTGGATCAAGGGTCTCAGTAACCTTTCATTCTCCACCACCCTCGACCCAGGATTTTCCAGACCCAGCTCAGACCGCACAGGTGTTGAACGCCTCTTCCAACGGGGAGGAACAGCATTTTTTCAACACAGCGGGAGTTGGGAATTTTCCATAGCTTAAATGTTCCTTTGCTTCTCGCCTTTGGACAACGGAGAGCCAACTCCTAGCCCGCCAGCCCGTGGAGACTAAGATCCGCCGTCTTTCCCGCCCCACGTCCAGCGCCTGCTCCTGATAGGCTGTCCACGCTGCTCGTTTCGACAGGACGCTGTACGCAGACGCAGGCGGGCAGGGAACTGGAGTTAGTGTTGGCTCCGCGGCGGTGTCGCATCCGTCCAAGATGGTGAGTATCTGTTCGGGGCTGGTGGCTAGCGGATACCTGCCACCTCGAGACAAGTTAGCGGTCTTCCTTGGGAGGTCTCCGAACGGCCGGCGAGGGATGCGTGGGGCTGGGCGGGGATGCGACCGGACTGGAGAGCGGAACCCGGGAGCTGCGGGCCTCTCCATCCAGGCTGAGGCGGGGCCGCCGGATGTTGCTGCTCCTTCACCGGAAGCAGGTCCGCGCGGCCTGGGGTCCGACCCTCCCGGCCGAGTGTGTCGGTCTTTGGACGCCTCCCGCGTGTGCGGGTAGCATTTCCTACACGCTCGGGGCGGGGGCGGGGCACTGCTGAACGCCCTTTGGGTGTTGTTTCTCCTCCTCACGGCGCTGGGAGGTAGGTAGGGCCTTAGCGCGTGGGTTAAAGCCGAGCCTTGCCTCAGAAATGGCGGTGGCCGGACGTGCGGCGGACCCAGGCCGCCGCCGCGGAGCCCAGGCCTGCCTTCCGCCCGGCCGGCCGCAGTTGTGGGCGCTCTCGTGCTTGTCATCCTCCCTGGCCGCCACAGGATAGAGAAGGCCTTTTACATGGTAGACCGTGGGAATACCTTGCATTTTCAAAAGTCCCATTTGGAATGCAGAGGCTGTCGTTGAAACTGATGAGAAATAAAGAATGCTCGCCAGTCAGGCGGGTCACTGCTAGCCTGATTTTCATTCAGTCTAACTATGACTGGATCTGCAGTCGTGGGTTCTGCGTTTGGCGCAATGCTACCACAAAGTCTCCATTTTGTGAAAAATAATGCTTCAGATATTTGTAACTTCATCCTTCACATCACTGTTTGAACAGTAATATATGTGTATATATGGAAATAATTAGAAAAAAATGTAAATGTAAGTGAACACCCAACCCTAGGTTCAATCTCAATCAGAAACAACCAATGCTAGTTTGTTGTATAGTGATACAGGCTTCCCTTCGCTTCTAATACACAGAGGATCGTTTTCTGCATTCTGTACTGTCGTGTTCTGGGTTTATACTCAAAATCAATACCTATTTAGATACAAATTGTAAAAAACCCAAGCATCGGCTGGGAAGGTGGCTCAGTGGTAGAGCGCTTGCCTTGCATGCATGAGGCCCTGGGTTCGATTCCTCAGCACCACATAAGCAAAAAGAAAAAAGCCGGAAGTTTGGTGCTGTAGCTCAAGTGGTAGAGCGCTAGCCTTGAGCTGAAGAGCTGAGGGACAGCGCCCAGGCCCAGAGTTAAGGCCCCACTACCAAACCCACGACCGGACCCAAAAAAAAAACAAAAACAAAAAAAAACAACCAAAAAAACCCCAAGCATCATTGCGTTATATAATATAGAAAGTGTACATAGTTCCTTTGTTACTGTGTTGTGGTCAATACTTCTGATAGTTGGCTGTCTTTCCAGATTTGTTTAGTATATAAACATGCATACACACACACACACATTTATGTTGTCCATTGCATGAGAATGGAATATGCTTAAACATGGTAAGTTTAAGCTGTATGTAAAATATACCTCATTCTGCCGTTTGTTTTGTTCACTCATTATAAAATATTTTACAAAACCCTAGGTTTGAGCCCCAGTCCCATTAAAAAACAGATAATTTTCATGTCCATGTACACAATCCTACTTCATTTTAAAGCTGTATAGTTCTTATTTCCGCATACACATTAGGTAGTAGCTCACAGTTTTCATTCCAGACAGTGTTGTAGTAACTGTTACTGTTTGTTTGATTTTTAAATAATTCTGATAACAGAATAGAGTCTACTTTGTTGGAAACTGCCTAGCTAGAACAACAGTAGATCTTGCATAATTCTCAGCCAACAGAGCTGTTTTCTTCTTTGTATGTTCTCCTTTGTCCACATGTACATGTTTTCAAGATGTGCATGCTAGTTTTTCATTTTTGCTTAATGTCCAAAAACATTTTTTTAATTTTAATTTTTTTTTTGTTTTTTTTTTTTGCCAGTCATGGGCCTTGAACTCTGGGCCTGGGTGCTGTCCCTCAGCTCTTCAGCTCAAGGCTAGCACTCTACCACTTGAGCCACAGCAGCACTTCTGGCTTTTTTCTGCTTATGTGGTGCTGAGGAATCGAACCCAGGGCCTCATGCATGCAAGGCAAGCACTCTACCACTGAGCCACCTTCCCAGCCCCTTAATTTTAATTTTTATTTTTTGTGAACATACTGTACAGAGGGGTTACAATTACATGGGCAAGATAATGAGTACATTTCTTATCAAGCATTGCAGCCTCCTCCTTTATTTACCCTTCACATCCCTTCCCAGCCTCCCCCCCGCCCCCCTGTCCAAAAACATTTAACCTTGTTGCTGCATCATCTTTGTATTTTTAGTGATCACATACTATTTAGGTAAATATTGTTCTATAAGTTGTAAAACAATTTCCCTAGTGTACATATGGCTTCCAGTTCCTAATTAGTAGTCATAATGCTGTGGTGATGCTACTCTGTATGGTTTGTTTTGTGTGGTGTGTGTGTGTGTGTGTGTGTGTGTGTGTGTGTGTGTGTGTGTGTTTAGAATACTCAGGAAAAGAATTTCTGAGGCAAATGGTTCAATACTTTCATGGTCTTTACAATAAATTGTACGGCTTTTCCAGAAAGGCATATTGAGTCCTGTAATTTACAAAAGTCCTGCCTTTACAAAAGAATTTCAGCATTGTCAGGGTTTTCTATTTCCTTCTTTACAAGGAATGACTCTTTTTTTCTTTTTTCTTTTTTTTTTTGTTGGTCATGGGGCTTGAACTCTGGGCTTGGGCGCTGTCCTTGCGCTCTTCAGCTCAAGGTGAGCACTCTACCACTTGAACTACTTCTGGTTTTCTAGTGTTTTGCGGAGATAAGAGTCCCACAGACGGGGCTGAGAAGGTGGCTCAGTGGTAGAGCACTTGCCTTGCATGCTCGAGGCCCTGGGTTCTACTCCTCAGCACCACATAAGAAAAAAGCCAGAAGTGGCGCTGTGGCTCAAGTGGTAGAGCGCTAGCCTTGAGCTGAAGAGCTGAGGGACAGTGCCCAGGCCCAGAGTTCAGGCCCCATGACCGGACCCAAAAAAAAAAAAGAGTCCCACAGACTTGGGGCTGGGAAGTTGGCTCAGTGGTAGAGCGCTTACCTTGGATGCATGAAGCCCTGGGTTCGATTCCTCAGCACCACATAAGCAAAAAGCAAAAAAGCCGGAAGTGGTGCTGTGGCTCAGGTGGTAGAGCACTAGCCTTGAACTAAAGAGCTAAGGAACAGCGCCCAGGCCCAGAGTTCAGGCCCCAGAACCGGACCCCCCCCCAAAAAAAAAAAAGAGTCTCACAGACTTTCCTGCTGGCTTTGAACCACAATCCTCAGATCTCAGCCTCCTGAGTAGCTAGGATTATAGGTGTGAACCACGGGCACCCGGCCATGACTCTTTCTATGTGTTTGAAATTTAGGTGTATATTCTACTTCCTATTGGATTCTTGGTGTTTTTCTGAATAATTTTATGTGATATTTTTTGGAATTACTCTTTGATGCAAATGTTCTCCTCTGTGATACCTTATTGCTTACAGAGATTAACTGTGACATTGGTCACAATTTCCTATGAATCCTTTACTTCAAATACTTAAACCTCCTGTGCTGAATCAATAAAAAGCCCTGGAATGTTACTGCTGCTTATATTTCCATCTGAAAGCCCCATGGACCTATAGTAGAGAGGGACTTTGTCTCCTTTCCCCATTGCCTGAGTACATTTTTTTCTCATAATTTAACTTAGCTTGAAGATAACATTCTCAAGTGTTCCTGAGCACACTATCCAGAGAAGCATCTTTTACCCTTCAGCTTATCTCTTGCCCTGTAAGAATCTTTTTGAATTTATTGCCGAAAGCTGGTGGGCTCATGCCTATAATCCTAACTACTCAGAAAGCTGAGATCTGAGGATCATGGTTCGAATCCAGTCTGGGCAGAAAAATCTGTGAGACTTTTTTTGGGGGGGTCTGGTTGTGGGGCATGAACTCTGGGCCTGGGCGCTGTCCCTCCACTCTTCAGCTCAAGGCTAGCGCTCTACCACTGAGCCACCTTCCCAGCCCCATGTGAGACTCTTATCTCCAGTTAACCACCTAAAAAACAAAAGTGGAGCTGTGGTTCAAAATGGTAGCACTAGCCTTGACCAAAAAAATAAAATCCCAAAGACAGTGCCTAGGCCCTGAAGCTCAAGCCCCAAGACCAACCCCCCCCCCAAAAAAAAAAAAAAATTACACTGAGCTCTCTAAGGGCAGGCACTTTATTAACTGTTGTCACTGGTATTCAGCATTTGGTTTCCCCATCTGGTCTGAAATTCCTAAATTCTGGACTTAAACTTCGCCTTTGTAGTGCTGGGACCACAGGCACCGGGTCCTGTGCTTCCTTTTAGCTTGTACTTTAACCTTTATATGCTTTTGGTCAGAACCCTTCTTTGTGGGGCTGGGAAGGTGGCTCAGTGGTAGAGCGTTTGCCTTGCATGCCTGAGGCCCTGGGTTCGATTCCTCAGCACCACATAAGCAAAAAGAAAAAAGCCGGAAGTGGTGCTGTGGCTCAAGTGGTAGGGCACTAGCCTTGAATTGAAGAGCTGAGGGACAGTGAGGGACAGTGCTCAAGCCCAGAGTTAAGGCCCCACAACTGGACCAAAAAAAAAACAACCCTTCTTTGTAAACCTAAGTTTCCTTATCTGTAAAGTAGAGATAATCCTAATCATGGAAGGTGAATGAGAGGTTCAGATGGTAGTATAAAGCCCATGTAAGTACTCAATACATGAATATCTATGTACATATATATACATACATAAACACATACACACATCTCAGTGGCTGTTTCTTTTTATTTTTTTTTACTTTATTAAAATACTGAGTTTATTTCCCATGTGTATTTTGTACCCCCCCCCCCCCCCATTTTCACATCTGACCATCACTTCTGCTAGGTCCACCATAGCATTCCACACATACTTAAGGCCAAACACAGGGTGGAGCTCTGTCTTTAAAAACTAAACAGGCATTTTGGACAATAGGTTCTTGGCAGCAGAGCCTGAACAACATTTATCAAACACAGTAGGGAGAGTTCTCACTTAGCATTATAAAAAGGACAGCCAGATATCAACTCTTACAGAAATGAAATGAGACGGAAAATTTCAACAAACTGTTAAAACTACTTTCTTAAAGAGACTTCCTCCATTGCCAGAGATCTTGAATAGCCTCCTGGTCAGTCATCCATAAGCAATTCTTCACCTAATTGAACTTGGCTTCCACTTTGGGGAGAGAACCACCTTTTTCTATACTTGCTTGCATTTTTGCTTTAATGTCTTCTACCGAACTAGGTCCTTTTGGTGTTTTAGAAGTTTTTTCCTGTTTTTTGAAGGATTCTTGACCTTTTGATCTTGGTGTCCCTGGTTTTGAATCTTTTCCGTTCTGGTTTGATTTTTGTGCATTTTTGGCTGGAGTATCTTGTATAGATTTCTTCACTGGAACTTTTTCTTCTACTTCCTCATCATCAAAATCATCATCATCATCCTCATCTTCCTCAGCAAGTTTTACTTTTTTCTGTGGAACCTTGCTACCACCTTCAGGGGCAGACTGCTTTCCAGACATGCTCAACAGTTTTACATCCTCGTCTTTTTCATCTTCTGACTCTGCATCCTCCTCCACAGCAACTAAGTGCTGTCCACTGATTTGCACAGGCCCTGAACCACACTTCAGCCTGAGGACCACAGGCGGTGTGATTTCAAAGCCCCAAAGGGACACCGGTGTGTTGGCTGTACAGACATTTTCAAAGTTGCCAGAGTAACTTTAATTGGACTTCCCTCATAATTCATTGCCTCTGCTTCAATGGTACACAATTCATCTTTTGCACCAGCCCCTAAACTAACCATTCTTAGTGATAACTGTTGCTCCTTTTCATCATTATCTACCTTAAAGTGATCATCTTTGTCAGCCTTCAGTTCGCAACCGAATAGGTAGTTCTGGGGCCGCAGCGGGCTCATGTCCATATCCATGGAGTCCTCCATGGGTGGTGCATGGTGAGGGCGGGCGGCCAAGGGGAGACACAGGACAGAATCATGCCTGAGTGGCTGGTTCTTTAGTGGCTGTTAGTACCAAGGATTGAATTCAGGACTTTGTGTTTACTAGGCAAGCAGTCTACCAACTTGAGCATGTACTTTCTCAGTGGCTAGTTTTCATTAAACTTAGGGTCACCTAAACTTTAGCTTTTTTTTCTTCTGGTATTATTTTGTTTGTTTTTTGGGTCCGGTCATGGGGCCTGAACTCTGGGCCTGGGCGCTGTCCCTCAGCTCTTCAGCTCAAGGCTAGCGCTCTACCACTTGAGCCACAGCGCCACTTCCGGCTTTTTTTCTTTTTGCTTATGTGGTGCTGAGGAATCAAACCCAGGGCCTCATGCATGCAAGGCAAGCACTCTACCACTGATCCACCTTCCCAGCCCTCTTTTGGTGCTCTTTTTTTTTTTTTTTTTGGGTCCAGTCATGGGGCCTGAACTCTGGGCCTGGGCGCTTTCCCTCAGCTCTTCAGCTCAAGGCTAGCGCTCTACCACTTGAGCCACAGTGCCACTTCCGGCTTTTTTCTTTTTACTTATGTGGTGCTGAGGAATCAAACCCAGGGCCTCTGTCATGCAAGGCATGTGCTCTACCACTGAGCCACCTTCCCACCTTCCCAGCCCCTCTTCTGGTACTCTTAAGACTATGTACTTAAAAAGATCAGCCCATGCCGGCAGAGCAGATCAAGTGATGACTTGTGCTTTCACCTGGGAAGATACATGTTAAGCATCAGGATGTCGTGGTGAGGAGTGTCAGGAGCTGATATCCATAAAGGCCAACTCTTGCTGCATGCACACAGCCCTCTGGAAATCCTGCCCGGCAAGCTGGAGGTCCTGAGTTCAAAATCCTAGTACCACTGAGGGTGTGGAGGACCTTCCTTTTCTCCTTCCTTCCTTCCTTCCTTCCTTCCTTCCTTCCTTCCTTCCTTCCTTCCTTCCTTCCTTCCTTCCTTCCTTCCTTCCTTCCTTCCTTCCTTCCTTCCTTCCTTCCTTCCTTCCTTCCTTCCTTCCTTCCTTCCTTCCTTCCTTCCTTCCTTCCTTCCTTCCTTCCTTCCTTCCTTCCTTCCTTCCTTCCTTCCTTCCTTCCTTCCTTCCTTCCTTCCTTCCTTCCTTCCTTCCTTCCTTCCTTCCTTCCTTCCTTCCTTCCTTCCTTCCTTCCTTCCTTCCTTCCTTCCTTCCTTCCTTCCTTCCTTCCTTCCTTCCTTCCTTCCTTCCTTCCTTCCTTCCTTCCTTCCTTCCTGCTAGTCCTGGGGCTTGGACCCGGCCTGGGCGCTGTCCCTGAGCTTCTTTTGCTCAAGGCTAGCACTCTACCACTTGAGCCACAGCGCCACTTCCAGCTTTTTCTGTTTATATGGTACTGAGGAATGGACCTCAGGGCTTCATGCATGCTAGGCAAGCACTCTACCACTAAGCCACATTCCCAGCACCTGAGGACCCTTTTTGTTGTTATTGTTCGTGGGGCTTGAACTCTGGGCCTGGGTGCTGTCTCTCAGCTCTTTAGCTCAAGGCATATGCTCTACCACTTGAGCCACAGAGTCACTTGTGGCTTTTTCTGTTTATGTGGTGCTGAGGAATCGAACCCAGAGTCTCATGGATGGGGGGCAAGTACTCTACCACTGAGCCACCTTCCTAGCTCCTGGAGGGCCTTTTAATAGAGACAATATAACAGAACAAAAAGGGCTATTTTGAG
Organism: Dipodomys spectabilis; assembly: GCF_019054845.1. Lineage (NCBI taxonomy): Eukaryota > Metazoa > Chordata > Mammalia > Rodentia > Heteromyidae > Dipodomys > Dipodomys spectabilis. Next base: position 11,963,994 of record NW_024870852.1, read on the forward strand.
GGTGAAAAGGAAAAGGATGGAAAGGGCGGAAGGAGAAGAAAGAGGTGGAGGAGAGAAAGGAAGGAAGAAGGAAGGAGTATCTATAATTTTTCTTTTTTTTTTTTTTTGTCGGTCGTGGGGCTTGAACTCTGGGCCTGGGCGCTGTCCCTCAGCTCTTCAGCTCAAGGCGAGCGCTCTACCACTTGAGCTACAGCTCCACTTCCGGTTTTCTGGTGGTTTATTGGAGATAGGAGTCTCACGGTCTCTCCTGCCCGGGCTGGCTTTGAACCACGATCCTCAGATCTCAGCCTCCTGAGTAGCTAGGATTACAGGCATGAGCCACCAGCGCCCGGCCTATCTATAATTTTTCATAGCCTTCTTGTCATGCATTTGTAGTCACCAAGCATTTTGCTGTTTCAATTAGCATCATATCACAGAACTTTCATGGTAGTATCACAATCTACCATCATTAATATGTGTAATACATTTCTATGAGTGAATATTGGCCTTATCTTTAGTTGTTGGGCATTTAAAATTCTTTTTGCTTTTTGCTATTGTAGATATTACTGCAGCAGACATCTTACTGTGATCTTTTTCTTTTTTTGGGGGAGGGGGTCCAGTCATGGGGCCTGAACTCTGGGCCTGGGCGCTGTCCCTCAGCTCTTCAGCTCAAGGCTAGCGCTCTACCACTTGAGCCACAGTGCCACTTCCGGCTTTTTTCTTTTTGCTTATGTGGTGCTGAGGAATCGAACCCAGGGCCTTGAGCATGCAAGGCAAGCACTCTACTTTAGCCACAGTACCACTTCTGGCTTTTTGTGTGTATGTGGTACTGAGGAATCGGGGCTTCATATATGCTAGGCAAATACTCTAGTTACTTTCTTAAAAGGAATGTCTGAAGGGTAACAAGTCAGAATGTACACTATTGATCTATCATACTTATCTCTTGACTCCCAAATAGCACCTGGCACATAGTAAACTCAGTGAAGATCTATTGCATGACAGGATCTCCAGCATGCATGACCCACAGCTTCCACAGAGCCAGTCCTGTCTTTTTATCCAGGCTTCAGATGTTGAGCTGCTTATTCTTTTGTAGGAGGTTCTTATGTGCCCTTCCCTACAACCTTTGAGAGTATTCTTACATCACTAGAGAGTGGGTGGCGGTGTCAATCTTGTGCTTTCCAGAAAAACAACAATTCATTGTGCTATCTCCAGCAGTTATTTAGGAGCCTCCACACATACATACTCTAGTTGGCCCCTGGTCTTTTGGTAAATGGAGCCTCTGTTTCCATGACTTTCCACCTCTGATTGTGGGTAGTCTAGAAGGACCTTCTGAGAACAAGCACACTTCAAAGATAGGGTCCAGCCACCAGAAGAGTTAGGCCTAGGTTTGTTGAACAGTCGTTTATCAAGTTCTTATGCTGCAGACCATTTTAAGGATTCTATATAGTTAGACAAGTGCCTGACTCATGTCCCAGGAAGATATAGCCAAGGTCTTAGAGGTAAGTAAGACTCCATCCACTATGTTGGGGAACCATAAAGGCTTTTAAAATAGGTGATGTCTTAGGTCAAGTGTGGTGGCACACAGCTACAATCCTAGCTACTCAAGAGGCAGACATCACGAGGATCATAGTTCAAGACCCACCTGGGGAAAAAATGAACAAGTCTCCATCTCAACAAACAAGCCAGGCATGGTAGTACATAACTATAATCCCAGATACCCAGGAAATGTAGGTAAGAGGATCACAGTCTGAGGCCAATCTAGACAAAAGCACAAGATCCTATCTGAAAAACAGTTAAGGTAAAAAGGTCTGGGGAGGGGCTGGGAAGATAGCTCAGTGGTAGAGTGCTTGCCTTGCATGCATGAGGCCCTGGGTTCGATTCCTCAGCACCACATAAGCAAAAAGAAAAAAGCCAGAAGGGGTGCTGTGGCTCAAGTGGTAGAGCGCTAGCCTTGAGCTGAAGAGCTGAGAGACAGCGCCCAGGCCCAGAGTTCAGGCCCCACGACCGGACCCAAAAAAAAAAAAGGTCTGGAGAATAACTCAAGTGTAAAGAACATCTACCAGACAAGCATAAGGCTCTGAGTTTGAACCCCAGGACTCCCTCCCCCCCCCCCCCCCGCCCTCACCAAAAAAAAGGCGATAGGTAGTGTAGAGGACTTTGGGACTTCAGCACAGAAGAAACCTCATAGAATAAAAAGGACAGGAGGTATGAGCAGGGAGATGGAGAATGGAAGGGAAGGTGTGAGAGGAGTTACAGTTTGGAGGGCCTTGAATGACAGGGTGAGAAACCAAACATGGGTGCCTTAGTTGACAAACCGCATGTGCTGAAATACCGCACCCTGACTGGCTAATCAGGATTAATGGGCCCCTTCCTGTGCACACCTCCTGTGACTGTGTGTCATGTGTCACACTGCCCACATGTTGCCTTATTATGTCATCTTCATGGAGTAATTTTCTTTCAAATGTTTTCAGGTAAGTTATTTGGGCCACAAATGATACAGTATCTCCTTCCTGTTAGAAATCGGTTAGAACATAAAACCTGTTGGAATTTTTTTTTTCTGTCAGTCATGGGGCTTGAACTCCGGGCCTGAGCATTGTCCCTCAGCTCTTCAGCTCAAGGCAAGTACTCTATCACTTGAGCCACAGTGCCACTTCCTATTTTCTGGTAGTTAATTGGAGATAAGAGTCTCATGGACTTTCCTGCGGCTGGCTGTGAACCGTGATCCTCAGATCTCAGCCTCCTGAGTAACTAATGTGCGTGGCTCTGGGCTGGAATTGTTTTAGGAGGAGGGAGTTGGATGGAAGAGTCATAAAGGGGCTGCAGTGGATTTGGTGGATACATTGTATACTTGTGCAAAGCTTTTGCAATGAAATCCCCTTGTACAACTAATGTGTACTAGTTTCTAAAAAAGAAAAGAACTACTGTTGGTTTTGACTTTTTAAAAATCAGCATGCCACCTCCCAACTGTATGGGACAGGAGAGTCACATTCTCCAAAGAATGTCTTTATATTCTGCTCCCAAAAAACTGAAGGATATGGGGCTAATCACATCTGATGGGCCAAGGGCCGGGAGCAGCCTGCCTCATGCAGTGCTGTTAACTACAGCTGTCTGAGGTACAGCGGTGGCCTCTGGACCCTGCAGCTCAGATAACCTCACACAGTGCAGGCCTGAGAGGCTTTGTGGCATGCCAACCAAGTGCCTGATGTTACTGTTTGTTAGTGGGAGATATATTTGCCTGGGTTCAAGCTTGCCTGCCTGGCATCTCCTAATCTTGGTCTCTTTCTGACAGGCAGAGGTGGAAGAGACACTGAAGCGACTTCAGAGCCAGAAGGGAGTACAGGGCATCATCGTGGTGAATACAGAAGGTACAGCCTCCCTCCAGCCGTGACTCCCACCCAGGCAGGGCCCCATCGGTAGCCACACACTCACACACTGCTTAAACTTGTGCTTGGCCATCATGTGGTTAATATCAATTTAAATATCCTATCATCATCTTTTTAACATTCCCAATATTCTGACACTATAATTGCATGCTAGGCAAGCATTCTATCACTAAACCACCTTCCCAGCCTTTACAAAGCATTCTTTTTGTTTTGTTTTGTTTTGTTTTCTTGTTTTTTGTGGGTCATGGAGCTTGAACTCTGGGCCTGGGCGCTGTCCCTCAGCTCTTCAGCTCAAGGCTAGCGCTCTACCACTTGAGCCACAGCGCCACTTCCGGTTTTCTGGTGGTTAATTGGATATAAGAACCTCACTGACTTAACTGCCCCTGCTGGCTTTGGACTGTGATCCTCAGATCTCATCCTCCTGAGTAGCTGGGATTACAGGCCTGAGCCACCAGCGCCCAGCCCACAGTGGCATTTCATACAGATGAAACGAGTGAGTCTGGGAAGATTAACTCACTTGCCTAAGGCCTCACAGCACCGATGGGGCAGAGCTAAGGCGGGGCCATCAGATTCTGAATCCTACTCCCTCATCACTCCCATTATGGGCTGAGGACCGCAGGAGACACTGTTCCTACCACCTCCTTGGGAGGCCTCACAGGACTTTGGTGTGACTGTGGCCATGCAGGTCCCTGTAGCAGCTCAGCCGTCCTTTACAGATACCACTACAGCCTTTGCCAGTGACTGAGAAGAATCTCTCAGTTCTGCCTCTTTTACCACCATATCCTCTTCTGCACCTGCTTGTGTTTCTGGTGCCTAAGAAATCAAGTTGTTTCTTGCCACCTGTTGGTTGGACTGAGGATGACTGTCTGAATAATCTCTGGGCTGGTTACTTGAACCAAATTAGCAGGGTCCTACCCCAAAGTCAGGCCTCTTGTATGTGAGGAGTCATTCACACCACATACTTGAGAAGTGAGTGTCAGCTGGTGAGTTCTTCAGTCCTGTGGATGGAGCCTTCTGCTAAGTGACAACTAAATGCAGGCACCCAATAACCTCATTGTGACCTGAAGTGGCCACTTGATCATGGTTGAGCCACATTCTTCACCTCTTTGACACTAGGTGCCATCGAGTAAGTGGTTTGTTTATTATTTGTTAGCCTTTGTTTTTAATTAGTTTACATTAGATAGACAGAAAAGGATTTCATTGCTTCATTTCCACACATCTGAATGCTGTCCATTTAATTGTTTGATCCTCAAGGAAAAAAAAAGACTTAGTAGACAGTAAAAATAATTGCCCAAATTATACTCAGTCTAACTTATAAATTTCTGACTTTAAAGTGCTCCTAGCAATAGGAGAATGGATTGACCATTTTTTATTTTGTTTTATTTTGTTTTGGTGCTGGGAATTGAATGCAGGGACTTACACAAGGTAAGCACATTTTATCACTGAGCTGCAGCCCCAAGCCCATAATTAGCTCTTTGAAAGAGATGACAATGCTTCTACAAAGGGTGTGCACAGGTGTAGACTCATGCTGCGATTTGGGAGGCACCGTCATGTGCACAGGCATGTTTACAACTGGGCCCTAAGCTTACCTGGTAATAATACCTATGGGCTGGGGCTGGGAAGGTGGCTCAGTGGTAGAGTGCTTGCCTTGCATGCATGAGGCCATGGGTTTGATTCCTCAGCACCACATAAGCAAAAAAGACCAGAAGTGGTGCTGTGGCCCAAGTGGTAGAGTGCTCACCTTAAGCTGAAAAGCTGAGGGACAGTGCCCAGGCCGAGTTCAGGCCCCACGACCAACCAAAAAGAAAAAAAAAATAGCTATTAATTAAGCTGGTTCCTAGTGGCTCACACTTAAAATTCTAGCTACTCAGGAGGCTGAGATCTAAGGATCACTGTTCAAAGTCATCCCAGGCAGGAAAAAATTTGTGAGACTTTTATCTCTAATTAACCACCAGAAAACCAGAAGTGGCACTCTGGCTCAAAGTGGTAGAGTGGTAGTCTTGAGTGGTAGTCTTGAGTAGAAAAGCTTAGAGCTAGCACCCAGGCCCTGCATTCAAGCCCCACAACCAACCAAAAATAAAAAAGCCAGGCTGGGAAGGTGGCTCAGTGGTAGAATGCTTGCCTTGCATGCATGAGGCCCTGGGTTCAATTCCTCAATACCACATAAGCAGAAAAAGCTGGAAATGGTGCTGTGGCACAAGTGGTAGAGCGGTAGCCTTGAGCTAAAGAGCTGAAGGACAGTACCCAGGCCCAGAGTTCAGGCCCCACGATGGACAAAAAAAAAAGCCAACCGGTTACATTGTGGCACAAACTGATCATTTTTATTTCTTCTTTCTCCTTTGCAGACTGCACTTATTTAGTGCTGCCCTCCTATTCCAACCATTATGAAATAGCACCTCTCCTTTTCTTGCTGGAACCAGTCCGGCAGTGTGGCCCTGGGAAAGAGATTTGAGTGGGCCCGTGGGTCTGGCCTCAGTGCTCATCTGATGTGAGCATATAGGCAGGTCATCCTATCATTCGGGGCTCCTGTTGCTTCACTGATAACTGAAGATGGCTATACACCCTCAGAGGGTTCTGGGCCTGCCTGGCACTTACATTTTTAAGCATTGTGCCTGTTATAAATCAAGTCATTTGTGAGTAGTAGCATTAACTGCCAACTTGATATTCTAGAGTTAGGGCTGTGGGGTCAGGATCTTGACAGAAAGAGGCCCCCATGTCCTACTCAGTTTCTATCTGCTCTTCCCTCAGGCATTCCTATCAAGAGCACCATGGACAATCCCACCACTACACAGTACGCCAACCTCATGCATAACTTCATCTTGAAGGCTCGGAGCACTGTGCGTGAAATTGATCCCCAAAATGACCTGACCTTCCTTCGAATTCGTTCCAAGAAAAATGAAATTATGGTTGCACCAGGTACGATTTACTTCACCTCCCCACTTAGGAGCAGGCTCAGCAAATTCTGTGGCCCATCTGGAAGCCCTGGCAGAAAAGGCTTGAGGTGTGGAGGCAGTGTCTTTCTGCCTAGCCACCTTCAACTGGTGTCTCCCAACAGATCCTCTTAATGATTGTAGACCTCACTAAGGAATCATAGACTAATGGGGAAGAAAGACATGCAGCATAATGCAGATCAGCCATCTTCGTATGAGAGATTCCAAGCGCATTTGGAATACAGGGGGGGCACAATAAAGTCTGCCTGGAGCCATTGGCAAAGGCTTCCCAGATGTAGAAATGTTAGAGCTGAATCTTGAAAACCATCAAATAATGGATGTAGGGCTGGGAAGGTGGCTCAGTGGTAGAGCGCTTGCCTTGCATGCCTGAGGCCCTGAGTTCAATTCCTCAGCACCACATAAGCAAAAAGAAAAAAACCTGGAAGTGGCGCTGTGGCTCAAGTGGTAGAGCACTAGCCTTGAGCTGAAGAGCTGAGGGACAGTGCCCAGGCCCAGAGTTCAGGCCCCACAACCTGACCCAAAAACAAAAAAGAATGGATGTAGTGGATTTTGGGGAGGTGGGGGGTGGGGGGGCTGCAAAAGCTTTTTTTTTTTTTTTGGTCAGTTGTGGGGCCTGAACTCTGGGTCTTCTTCTGCCCAAGGCTAGTGTTCTACCACTAGAGCCACACTACCACTTTGAACTTTTTCTGCTTATGTGGTGCTGAGGAACAGAACTCAGGGCCTCATGCCTGCAAGGCAAACACTCTACCACCTTCCCAGCCCACAAAAGCTTTTGTTTTTTGTTTTTTGAACTCTGGGCCTGAGCACTGTCCCTCAGCTCTTCAGCTCAAGGCTAGTGCTCTATCACTTGAGCCACAGAACCACTTCCAGTTTTCTGGTGGTTTATTGGAGATAAGAGTCTCACAGAGCCGGGCGCTGGTGGCTCACGCCTGTAATCCTAGCTACTCAGGAGGCTGAGATCTGAGGATCGCGGTTCAAAGCCAGCCCGGGCAGGAGAGACCGTGAGACTCCTATCTCCAATAAACCACGAGAAAACCAGAAGTGGCGCTGTAGCTCAAGTGGTAGAGTGCTCGCCTTTAGCTGAAGAGCTGAGGGACAGCGCCCAGGCCCAGAGTTCAAGCCCCACGACTGACCAAAAAAAAAAAAAAAAAGAGTCTCACAGACTTTCCTGCCCAGGCTGGCTTTGAACTGCAATCTTCAGATCTCATCCTCCTAGGATAAGCTAGGATTACAGGTGTGAGTCACCGGCACCCGGCTCAAAATAGCTTTTATAAAACAAATAGCTGGGCTGGGAAGGTGGCTCAGTGGTAAAGTGCTTTCCTTGCATGCATGAGGCCTTGGGTTCGATTCCTCAGCACCACATAAGCAGAAAAGGCCAGAAGTGGTGCTATGGCTCAAGTGGTAGAGCACTAGCCTTGAGCTGAAGGACAGCGTCCAGGCCCACAGTTCAGGCCCCACGACCAACTCCCCTCCCCTCCCCCAAAAAATAGCTTTTGCCAGGCACCTGACTTACTTCTATTTTTAATAGTAATTTTTTATGTGTATAGGTTGCTTAGCCACAAAACTGCTAGTCACCTAACTTGTATTCTCAGTTGCAATAGAATATCATTATGGGAAGAACCAAGCTTTATACTTGAGTCTGAGAAGCCACAAAGCAGACAAGGCCAAGTCTGCCATTTCTCCTCTGCTCAACTGGTGCAGCTCCCCCCTACCACCTGCCCCAGCCCACTCGGTATAAGTACTTGCCTTAGCTCAGGCAAGGACTTGAGCTCTGGGCCTCAGTGTTCTCTTTAGTAAAATGGGAAAATGCTGTTATTGCCGCAGTGTGATTCTGGGACCACTGAGGTGCAGCATGGGAAGTGGTGGCCCAGGCGTGGCACATGGAGGCCTTGGTAAACGGCCACAGTGTGATTATTAAGTAGGCAGCGTTAGAACTCACCCTTCCTCCCCTCCTGTCTGTAAGCTGAAGAGTAGCCAGGCCTTCCTGTCTAGATGTCCAGGCAACTTTGTCCCTCTTTGACCTAGTGCCTTTTCTTGTCCAGACAGCCTGGAAAACCAATAGCTGAGCTGTGAAAGGAACTTACTTTACCCCAAGACCAGTGAATGTGAGGTTGGAATTCTGCCTTCCACACTAAGTGGCAGTCTTCCTAGAAGCTGCAGCATCAGCATCACTGGGAACCCGTTATAAATGGAAATTCTTGGGCTTCACCCAGACCCACACACAAACCAGTGGCTGTGGGTGGGCCAGTGGCCCTGTAGGTGACTGGAGGCCCTCCATTTCAAGGAGAAACCTCCTACACCTCAATGCCCCTATTAGGAAACAGGAGTGCCCAAGAAGGCTTTCTCAAACTATGCTTCAGAAGTAAAAGAGGAAGCTGGGTGCTGGTGGCTCACACCTGTAATTCTAGCTGAGATCTGAGGGTCTCGGTTCAAAGCCAGCCTAGGCAGGAAAGTCCAAAATACTCTTATCTCCAATAAACCACTCAGATAACTGGAAGTGGCACTGTGGCTTAAGTGGTAGAGCACTAGCCTTGAACTGAAAAGCTCAGGGACAGCACTCAGGCCCAGAGTTCAAACCCCATGACCGACCAAAAAAAAAAAGTAAAAGAGGAGCTGGGTACCCATGTCTCACACCTGTAATCCTACCTACTCAGGAGACTGAGCTCTAAGGATCATGGTTCAAAGGTAACTGGGACAGAGAAAAGTCCATGAGACTTTTGTCTTCAAATAATCACCAGAAAATCAAAGTGGCACTGTGGCTCTAAGTGGTAGAGCACTAGCCTTAAACAAGCTCCAGTACTGCACCCAGGCCTATGATCAAGCCTTACAACCAACAACACACACACAACCAACAACATACACACACACAAAGGAGCCAGGCCTATGATCAAGCCTCACAACCAACAACACACACACAACCAACAACACACACACACACAGGAGCCAGGCCTATGATCAAGCCTCACAACCAACAACGCACACACACAAAACCAACAACACACACACACATACACACAATACTCAGGAGGCTGAGATCTGAGGAGCGTGGTTCAAAGCCAGCCTGGGCAGGAAAGACCATGAGACTCCTATCTCCAATAAACCACTAGAAAAATAGCTCAAGTTAGAGCATTCACCTTGAGCTGAAGAGCTGAGGGACAGTGCCCAGGCCCAGAGTTCAAGCCTATGACCGACAAAAAAAAGGAAGGAGGAAGCTCATTCATGAAGTAGCTAAGCAGTATCACAGACAACCTAGGCAGAGTACAGCAGTGAGATTCAAATGTCTGAGGTGGCAAGAAAAGCTGGCAGCTTCTGTATGCCTGCAGAACCCAAATTGGCGTTCTCATTAGGATCAGAGGCATAGATGGTCTGAGACCAAACGCCCACAAATGCTGCAGCCTCATTGCCCTCACCAGATCTCTAGTGGCAGTTTTGTTTAGCTCAAGCATGCTTGCTTAACACAGCTAAGATGGAACTGTGTGTTGCTTAGGGCTACCCAAACCTGGTGCCAGTAAATGAACTTCACGCTGCAGATGGAGCCCAGTGATAGGGCTCTACCTCCAGCGGCAACATCAATCAGTCAACAAATAAACTAATCATAGCATGATTGCATGATTATGGCAAAGTCAGTAAGAAGTGCTTTGCTGGGCTGGGAGTGGTAGAGTGCTTGCCTAGCATGAATGAAGCTCGGAGTTAAATTCCTCAGTACCACATATACAAAAAAAGCCAGAAGTGGGCTGGGAAGGTGGCTCAGTGGTAGAGTGCTTGCCTTGCATGCCAGAGGCCCTGGGTTGGATTCCTCAGCACCATATAAGCAAAAAGAAAAAAGCCGGAAGTGGCGCTGTGGCTCAAGTGGTAGAGCGCTAGCCTTGAGCTGAAGAGCTGAGGGACAGCACCCAGGCCTAGAGTTCAGGCCCCATGACTGGACCCAAAAAAAAAAAAAAGAAAAAGCCAGAAGTGACATTGTGGCTCAAGTGGTAGAGCGCTAGTTTTGAGCAGAAGAAGCTCAGAGAGAGTGCCCCAGGCCCTGAGTTCAAGACCCAAGACTGGCAAAAAAAAAAAGAGTAAATTGCTTGGACAGACAGAAGATGACTGGTATCTTAGTAAATAAAGCTTCCTCTTCATGGAGGATCTGATTCCTGATATTTGCATCATTGGAAAAGAAGCAAATAACTTCCTGTTTTCCTTCAAATTGTCTCCATGGGGTGAAGTGAAGAAAAAAGCCACCCATTTTGTAAAAGGTGGAGACCAGATCAGCAGACTTATTATTAGTAGAATAAACTGTAATGCCTACCATGGTAGGTTTTGTTGTTGTTATTGTTTTTTGCCAGTTCTGGTGCTTGAACTCAGGGCCTGGGCACTGTCTCTGAGCTTCTTTTGCTCAAGACTAGGACTCTACCACTTGAGCCACAGCACCATTTTTGGCTATTTCAGTGTATGTGGTACTGAGGAATCTAACCCAGGGCTTGATGCATGTGAGGCAAGGACTCTACCACTAAGCCACATTCCCAGCCCCTAGCATTGATGTGGGTTTTTTTTTTTGTTTTTTTTTTTGTCAGTCGTGGGGCTTGAACTCTGGGCCTGGGCTCTGTCCCTCAGCTCTTCAGCTCAAGGCCAGTGCTCTATCACTTGAGCCACAGTGCCACTTGCGGTTTTCTGAGTGGTTTATTAGAGATGAGAGTTTCACGGAGTTTCCTGCCTGGCTTTGAGACGTGATCCTCAGAGTAGCTAGGCATGAGCCACTGGCACCCGGCAGCATTGATGATAAGGTTTTCCACTCTCTTCCCATTTTGTAGTTAGTGATTTAAGAAATTATTTGAGGGCTGGGAAGGTGGCTCAGTGGTAGAGCACTTGCCTTACATGCTCGAGCCCTGGGTTCGATTCCTCAGCACCACATAAGCAAAAAGAAAAAAAAAGCCGAAAGTGGTGCTGTGGCTCAAGTGGTAGAGCGCTAGCCTTGAGCTGAAGAGCTGAGGGACAGCGCCCAGGCCCAGAGTTGAGGCCCCACGACCGGACCAAAAAAAAAAAAGAAAGAAATTATTTGATTTCTAGTGTTGTATTTTTCTTGTTCTGTATTTAGTGATTTGTTTTTTCATTTTTCTCTTTTTCAGATAAGGACTATTTCCTGATTGTGATTCAGAATCCAACAGAATAGCCACTCTTGGCTCCCCATGTCATTCCTTAATTTAATGCCCTCCAAGAATTATAATGTCAATCATGTCATCTGACCAGCCCATAAAGATGACCATAGATCCCTCGTGAAACAATAGAGATCACTGTAGATTCTCATAAGCCAATTCAATGACCAAGGGTGGGTTGGCAGCTCCCCTCTACCTTCACCACGATGGAGGAATTCTTCTCCCCTTCCCCACTCCAGTGACCCCAGAGTTCCCAGGAGGCTCCTCCTTCCCTTCCTGGCTTTGGAGCCTCCCTTTAGGAGAAGCCCACACCCAGCTTCCTTCTGACCTTCAGTTCACTGTTGCTTTTGGAAAAGGTTGTTTTTCTTTAACTAAAAATAACCAAGCCACTTATTCTGCTGTTGTGTCTGTAAACACGGGGGTGGGAAGGCCTCTGTGTCACCATGAGATCTGAAAAGTAAACTCCCTCCTGCTCCTGGTGTTGTTGCTGGGCTGCCTGCCTACTGTCTTTGTGTTGTATCCTCAATGAAGCTTGCCCTAGTTCCCAGCCTTGTCCCACCCCTTTTATCACTTCCTACTTCCGCCTGCATTTTTCTTTTTTTTTTTTTTTTTGTCGGTCGTGGGTCTTGAACTCGGCTTGGACGCTGTTCTTGTGCTCTTCAGCTCTGCCACTTGAGCTACAGCGCCACTTCCGTTTTTTTGGGTGGTTTATTTGAGATAAGAGTCTCACGGACTTTTCTGCCGGCTGGCTTTGAACCATGATGCTCAGATCTCAGCCTCCTGAATAGCTAGGATTACAGGCGTGAGCCACCGGCGCCCAGCTTCGCCTGGATTTTTCTATTGCACTGCTTGGGGTAAGGAGATAGTGATCTCTATTGAGCCTCCAGAAAGTACTACCGTGCCTTAAGATGCAGGATTAGGAATATGCTGGGCAGAGTGGGGTGGGGTGAGGTGAGATTGGGAGAGTTCCTGAGGCCTCAGGAAGGAAAACAAGGCTGACTCAGTCCATCTTCCCCAGAACCCCTGGATGGTCCCCTTCACTTGAGGGGAGCTCCCTCCAAATGATCATCCACACTCTTGCATCCAGGTATCATTTTCTCTACTTAGAAACCACCATTTCGCCAGGCATTCATAGCTCATGCCAGTAGTCCTGGCTACTTGAGAGGCTGAGATCAGGAGGATTGTGGGTCAAGACCATGTGAGCCAAAAAAGCACACAAGAACCCCATCTCAACCAGTAAAAAGCTGGGCATGGTGGTTCATTTTGTACTATCCCAGTTAGGAGGGAAACATAAATAGGAGGATCTCAGGCCACAAAAGCAAAACCCTGTTCAAAAAATACCAGCGCAGAGGGCTAGAGATGTGGCTCAAGTGTGGAGCCCTTAGCAAGTGCAAGGCCCTCAGTTCAAACCTCAGTTCCACACACAAACACACATGCATATGCTGGGTCCCAGTCATTCAATGCCCAGAACCCTTGCTACTTGAGAGGGTGAGATCAGAGGATCAAAGTTCAACACCAGTCCAGGCAGAAACACCTACATTTTCTTCCCAAAAGTGGGCCTGGTGGCTGTGTGAGAGGGGAGGCTTAGATCAGGAGGATTGAGGTTCCTGGCCAGTCTAGGCAGAAAAGTCCGTAAGACTCCACTGCATAGAGAGAAGCTGGGCATGCTGACGTGCACCTGTGCCCAGCGGGTACCAGAAGTGTAATGGGCTTGCATTTCTGGCACACATCTGGATGGGAATAAGACCCTATCCTAAAAATATCAGGGGGTGTGGCTCCAGTGATCAGCGCCAGCCTTGCAGTAGGAGGCCCTAGGCTTAAACAGCAGAACCACAAAAACAAACTACAGGTATATTTGGTTTTGATTCAATTTTGCCTGTACTAGAGCCGAGTGGGGAGTGGCCTTGGCCTTGTTCACCCCACAAGGAGAGAGGAAAAAGGAAAGTTCACAGTTCCCACACAACTGAAATGACAGCTGGCTCAGCTTGGCACGTGCCAAAAGCAGAGCTTGGGCTTGGCCTTCGTTTCTCATGAATTTTCAAAGATGTGCCCCTCCCCACTTCCCACCTTTTTGGTTTCGGGGTCCCCTCTGCCTGCTCCTTTGTTGGTCCACCTCCCTCATAGTGGGGAGGCCCATCGTGGCCTCACCCCTCTGCCTTGCAGCTTCTGCACACGCCGTGGCCCCTGGCCGCAGTCCCGCCTTGTCCTGTGTCCTCTAGAGTCCCCGCTAGGACTAGGCTTTGGAGACGACAGGTGATGCCGAGCTCACATTGATCAACCTCCAAATGGGTAGTTCCTGGAGTTCTGCAAAAGCAAGGCGAAAGGAGGTTGCCAGCTTTGTCTTCCTTCTCTGGGGTTTGAATGCCTCTTCCATGCTAGGTAAAGGAACACGATGTTGATCCCAAGTCTTCTGTAGCATTGGTGGAACAGGACAACTCCATGTGGCTGTCCTTGAGCAGGTATAAGTGCCGGCCTCGACAGCAAGGACAGCATGACAAGCATCCTCATGAACATGACACAAACATCTGCTCAGGCCCGGCCTGGCCACTCAGTCATAGTTGCTGAGACTGAGGACTGCAGAGTTGCTTTTTTAAGGCTGTCATTGTTTTGCAACCCGCAGTGAGGGTGCAGAGCCATTGACGGGCGTCCCATAGGCCGTGATTGAGTTCAGACCTGGGAGAACACTTGAGCAATGACGAACATGAGGCCGTAGCACACACCTGTAATCTAGCAGCTCAGGAGGCTGAGATCTGAGGATCATGGTTCAAAGCCAGCCAAGGCAGAGAAGTCCATGACACTCATCTCCAATTAATGACCAGAAAATTGGAAATAGTGCTGTGGCTCAAAGTGGTAGAGCACCAGGCTTGAGCAAAAAGCTCAGGGACAGGGGCTGGGAAGGTGGCTCAGTGGTAGAGCGCTTGCCTTGCATGCATGAGGCCCTGGGTTCGATTCCTCAGCACCACAAAAGAAAAAAAAAAATGAGAAGTGGCACTGTGGCTCAAGAGCTGAATTGCTGAGGAACAGTGCCCAGGCCCGGAGTTCAGGCCCCACCACAGCACACACACACACACCCAGAGCTCAGGGACAGCTCTGAGTTCAAGCACCACAACCAACCAAAAAACAACAAAAAACCATGAAGGGAGGAGTTAGGCAAAGCTGTTTTACACTGCTTGCCTAGTATGTGTGAGGCCCTAGGTTTGTCCCTACCACCACAAAAATAGAATCAATTCAGCAGAAGTGTGACAATATAAGTTGAGGAAATCTCCCAGTTTAAATATGCCTATAATCCCAGCTACTCAGGAGTTGGTGATTGGGAGCATCACAATTCCAGACCGCATCAAACCAAGACAAAAAGTGTTCCCCTGCCCTCACGATCTCAACAAATAAGCCAGACATAGTGACTCACACGTGTAATCCCAGCTATATAGGAAGCATAGGAGGAAAAGCAGTCCATATAGGTCCTAGGCAGAGAAACACAAGACTTAATCTAAAGCAAAAAGAGCTGAAGATGGGGCTCAATGGATAGAAAACTTGCCTAGAAACTATGGCGTGTTGGGTTCAAATGCCAGCCAATAGACTTAGGAGAAAAATTGAGAGAGAAAAACAAAGTTAAGGATCAGTATAAAAATGTCACAATTAGGGCTGGGAATGTGGCTTAGTGGTAGAGTGCTTGCCTAGCATGCATGAAGCCCTGGGTCCAAATCCTTAGTACCACATAAACAGAAAAGGCTGGAAATGGTGCTGGGGCTCAAGTGATAAGAGCCTTGAGCAAAAGAAGCCCAGAGACAGTGCCCAGGCCCTGAGTTCAAGCCCCACAATGCACAAAAAAAGTAAATTAAACCCGTTATTCTGTATAATCTACACTAATAAAACATTTTAAATCGGCAGTACTTGGGATTGAACTCAGGGCCTTGAGCTTGGTAGGTAAGTGCTCTACCACTTAAGCCACGCCCTTAGTCCTAATAAAAGACATTTTAAAGAGTCTGGGATAGTCAACCTTTATCAAGAGTTCCAGGACTAGCCTGGCACCAGTGGCTCACGCCTGTAAATCCTAGCTGCTCAGGAGGATGAGATCTGAGGATCGAAGTTCAAAGCCAGCCCGGGCAGGAAAGTCCGTGAAACTCTTATCTCCAATAAACCACCAGAAGACCGGAAGTGGCGCTGTAGCTCAAGAGGTAGAGCACTAGCCTTGAGCTGACAGCGCCCAGGCCCAGAGTTCAAGCACCACGACCAAAAAAAAAAAAAGTTCCAGGACTAAAAATTAGGAGGAAAATTATAGACAAAAGACAAAGTCCCAGAACTAAGGACATGCATGTCCACAATAAAAGGCTTTTGAATCTCTAATTTTAAAAAGACTCAGGCCAAACCCCATCATTGTGAAATCTTAGAACACAGTGGACAAGTCAGACACAAGATTAGAAACTAGAACAGCACTGGACATCCCCAGAAGCACCAGAAACGAGAAGACTTTGTGCCTCAGAAGTCTGAGATTAAAGATTAAAGCCAGGATAGAGCTTGAGACCAGCCTGAGCTACATAGTGAGATTTTGTTTCAAAAAATAAAAAATAACAATACAAGCCACTCACCAACTAGAATTCTCTTTCCAATCATTCTGTTAGAAACGTGTAAACTATATATTTTTATTTCTAGACTTCACAAGGCTACATGTGTTCATGTACACCCATCTACCCTTTCACCAAGCACTACTGAAATAGGCCAGGAAACTAGCCCCAAGCATGATAGCACACACCTGTAGTCTTAGCTACACCAGAGGCTAAGATCTTGGAGGGTTGCAGTTTTAAGCCTGGGGAAAAAGTTCATGAGACCTCCATCTCAACCAAAAACCCTGCTTGGTGCCACATACTTGTCATCCCAGCTATGTGGGAAGTAGAAACAGGAGGACAGGCAGTTTTTTTTTTTTTTCTTTTTCTTTCTGTATTTCAAAAGATATTTCAGCCGGGCACCAGTGGCTCATACCTGTAATCCTAGCTACTCAGGAGGCTGAGATCTGAGGATCGTGGTTCAAAGCCAGCCAGGGCAGGAAAGTCCCTGAAACTCTTATCTCCAATAAACCACTTAGAAAACCAGAAGTGGCACAGTGGCTCAAGTGATAGGACGCTAGCCTTGAGCTGAAGAGCTGAGGGTCAGCGCCCAGGCCCAGAGTTCAAGCCCCACGAATGACCAAAAAAAAAAGTCTCATGGGGACTTTTCCGCCTGGGCTGGCTTCAAACTGCAATCCTCAGATCTCAGCCTCCGGAGTAGCTAGGATTGTAGGCTTGAGCCACCAGCGCCCAGCTTCCGCATTACTTTCTTAATCCTCTTCTGTCTTTCATCCTCCCTTTTGAGTGGTTTTTAGTGGGTTTTTGTCTTTATTGTTGTTTTTTTGCCAGTCCTGGGGCTTGAACCCCCTTAGCTTCAGGCTAATACTCTATCACTTGAGCCACAGCACTACTTCTGGCTTTTCTGTTCACATGGTGCTGAGGAATGGAACCTATGGCTTTGGGCATGCTAGGTAAGCACTCTACCACTAAGCCATATTCCCAGCCTTTAGTGGGGTTTATTATGCTATTTTCATATACATATAATGTACTTTGATCATATTTACCCCGGCACCCATCTTCCCCCTCTACATGCCATATTCTCATATTCATCCTTCAGTTGATAGGCACCTAGGCTGATCTCATAGTACAGCCATTGTGAACTGTGCTGCTATAAACATGGGTGTGCAGATACCTCCATTGTATGCAGACCTGCATTCCTTTGGATCTATGCCCAGGAGTGGTGGAGCAGGATCGGCTGGTAGTCCTATTTTTAGCTTTTTTGAGGAACCTCCATACTGACTTCCATAGTGGTTGTACTAATTTAGTTCTAACCAGCATTGTATAAGGATCCCCTCCCTCTCCCCCATCTTCATCAGAATTTATTTTCCTTTCTTTTCCTTTTGTGCCCGTTCTGGGGTTTGAACTTAGGGCCTGGACACTGTCCCTAGGCTTTTTTTTGCTTAAGGCTAGTGCACTACTACTTGAGCCACACCTCCACTTCTGGCTTTTGGTGGTTAACTGGAGATAAGAGTCTCACAGCTTTAAACAGATTCTCAGATCTCAGCCTCCTGAGCAGCTAGGATTACAGGTGTGAACTATCAGCGCCCAACTTTTTCTTTTCTATTATTATTATTTAGTTGTAAAAAGAGATTACAATTCAGTAAGTCAGGTTATGAGTACAGTGTTCCTCAATGACATACCTTTCTTCGTTCTCTCCCTACCTACAAGTTTTTCTTTTTTTCTTTTCTTTTTCTTTTTTTTTTTGTCAGTCATGGGGCTTGAATTCTAGGCCTGGGAGCTGTCCCTGAGCTCTTCAGCTCAAGGCAAATGCTCTATCACTTGAGCCACAGTGCCATTTCCGTTTTTCTGGTAGTTAATTGGAGATGAGTCTCACAGACTTTCCTGCCTGGGCTGGCCTTGAACCATGATCCTCAGATCTCAGTCTCCTGAGTAGCTAGGATTACAGGCATGAGCCACCAGCGCCCAGCTGCTTCTTTTCTTGATAATGGCTATTCTCATTGGGGTGAGATGGAATCACAATGTTTGTGATTTGTACTTCCTTTATGGTTAAGGCTGTTGAAACTTTCATGTATTTATTTGCTATTTATACTTCCTTTGAGAACTGCTCAACTTATTCGCTCATTTATTGTGTTTAAGCTTTAGAGCTCTTTATGTATTCTGAGTATGAATCTTTTGTCTGATGAATGGCTGGCAAGGATTTTCTTCCCCCATTCTATAGGTTTAGATCTTTGATCCATTTTGAATTACTTTTTGCACAGGGTGAGCGTTAGGGGTCTGTCTTCAGTCTCCTACCTGTTATTATCCAGTGTTTCCAACACTGTGGGAAGCCAAGGAGCCTCAGAAGAATTTGCCAGGGAAAAGAAGTTCTTAGAATGTGGAGGAGAATCATACTCCAAAGGCTTCACCTGGGACTCCTATCCTGGAGAGCCAGAGTCGCAGAAGCTGTTTCAGTTAGGGCACAGTTTAGCTGCAGGAAACCAAGAATAACAGGGACTTTGACATGAGCTGATCTGGTCAGCAGTTCGGGATTCAGGCTTCTTTTAATTTTCCACTACCTCCAAGGAGACCCCTGTCATTATTCAAGATAGCTGCTGGAGGCCCAGATACTCACATTCAAATTCCAGGCAGCTGGCGGAGGCAGAGAAGGAGCTTGAAGATTTCTCAGAATCCCCGTACAAATGCATTGGTATTTCATTTACCCAAGTGGAATCACCTTGCCACTCCTAACTGCAGGGAAACTGGGACGTCAACTTCTGGAGCTGGGTGAATGGCTCCCTGAGGACATTCAGGGTCCACAGTCGCTGCCATAGAAGCCGAGAGGAGAAAGAATTTCCAGAAGGAGGTGGCCATTGGATCTTTGGAGAAGTAAAATGAGGCCAGGACCACTCACTGGCTTAGCAACCTGAGCGTCTGCTGCCCTTGGTGAGATGCTGGTGAGGATGAAGCTCAGAGGAGGCAAAACACCCACAGCAGACGGGGTCTGAGGGGAACGGGAAGAGGCAGATGGGTGTGTGTGTGTGTGTGTGTGTGGGTATTGCCACAACCAGCTTATTCTAGTAACAAAAGGAACAGAGCCCAGAGGGGTGAGGGAGGCTGGCACCCAGGCCCCAAAGCTAGCTTTGGGAATGGAACCAACTCCTCAGACAATGGGGTGAGAAGGGTCAGGCAGTGGGGGGCACCGGCGATGGGGCATGGGGGAGTGGGGGCAGGGCAGCCTGCAGCTGCAGCAAGCTGGTTGATTTTCTGTGCATGGAGACCTGGGCAGAAGGTCTCCACTAGGCTCCTGGGTACCAAGCGTGTGACCTTGGTGTAAAAAGTAATCATCATGATTTTAGGGAGCATCAAAGTAGAGACCAAAAAAGCTTATTTCATAAAGCAAAGGCAACGTAGTGCACACGCAGACCTGGAGGCTCGCAGCCATAGCAGTGGCTGAGTGGCTTCAAGCTGGGGGTGTTTGTGGTGAAACACTTACTGGGGGTCTGGCTTACATTTGACTTGATGAGTGCTCCCCCCACTTTTGTTCTGACCCTGGGTACCTTGACTCATTTTTGCTGTTGCTCTGTTTTATCAGTTGGACTCAGAGATTTCAAGGCTGGGTGAGTAAATCTGGGCCATGACACAGATGGGGGGGGCATCTCATTAAAGGAGGGGTACCCCGCCACACACCCCCTTCGAGACAGGTCCTTCCGTGAAATCCATTTTCCCTTACAAACACTTTCAAGGCCCAAAGAGTTCCCACCACCGCCCCCTGTTCCCCCCAAGAACAAATGTCTTGCTTTAAGCTACGGTCTTGCTCAGTTCCTGGAGAATTCTAACTACTGTGTCTGGGCAATCAACAGGGCCAGAGCCAGAGCGCTGCTGCTCTGCTTTTCCCTGTACGTTGTCAGTGCGGGTGTGTGAGATTTAAAGCTAAGACAGCACTGTCCACGAGTCTCCTTCCCAGCCTCAGAGGACTGAGATTTAAACTCAGGACCTTGAGTTTGCTAGGTAAGGTGTCACGCTTGATGCCCAGAAAGGCCTAGTCTTCAGTCCTCCTACTTGTTGCTTCCCTGTATGGCTAGGGATGACAGGTGTGGTGCATGACTGCACGCAGCCACTGACAGAGGGAGCGTGGTGGAGCCATGGCCTCGCTTAGCCCTAGGGGAGTGAGGGCGGGGAGTGCACGCAGGGCTCAGGCAGGCTGGAGGGAGGCTGAGTTGGCCTGGGCAATGCACAGGTGCAGCCTCATGTCCGGCAGGAGAGGCTGGACGGGGGTTGGGGGGTGGGGTTGGGGGGTGGGGGGTAGTGTGTGTGTGGGGGGGGGGGGTCAGGGGCCCCAGCAATGCCCAGGGCACAGCTGAGGAGACTGGTGGCAGGGAAGGAGCCCCTTGGGTGACTGCCAGCTTAGAGGATGGGAACTCGAGGCCATAGTCAAGAATGTTCCTGGCCCTGTTGCTGGGGAAAGTGGGGCTAGACCTGGACATTCTCAAGTGAGGAGGGGGTGGGCAGGAGAGAGGACCCAGGGGAAAGGGAGAGGCAGGTCCAGGCCTTCATGTGCAATGGTGAGGCCCTGTGCAGTCCCTGCCCTCCATCCCCAGGAAAACTCCACTCGGTGTCTGTAAACAGGAACTTACTCAGAGGTAATGACTCAGAGGTCAATGGCGTCCTCCTCGCCCTCCTGCTTCACCATCCCTGGGCACAGTGCAGCAGTGCTGCTGAGCCCCGCTCACAAGGGATGTGTCTCCACTTTGTGGACAGAGGCCCCTGGGAGAAGGACATTGCTTGGTTATCAGCAAGTGGCAAAGCTACTGTGGGTGCAGGTCTGTCCCTGGCTTGCCTGCCAGCGTGTAAGGGCTCAGAGAGGATATGTGATCCACCCAAGGTCACACAGTAAGGAGAGGTCGCCCAGGCCAGCCAGAGGCAGCAGCTGGATAGGAGTGGGGCAGGGAAGGGTCTGTTGTGACAAGAAGAGTGTCTGCCTAGCGTGGGCAAGGCCCTAAGTTCAGTCCCCCGCACTGCAAAAATAGGGAGAATAAATTAATAAACCTGTTGTTAGGGGCTTGTATTTTAATTGGAAGAAGAAACATAAAAATTTGAAATAGTTTAGCATGGTAAATTTAAAGCCACAGTGTCAGTATACACACATCATGTTGGCTAAAATATAAAGAATCACAACACTAAGTGTTGACCAGGACGCAAGGCAACTAACTGTAACTATTGTTGGTAAGCCTCTAATGTAGAACATTTTGGAATAAAAGGGATGGTAATTTAAGAGTAAAGACATACCTGCTCCCCCAACCCAGTAATTCACCTTGGTGTATGTCCAAGTGAAACTAAAGAACATGGCCATACCAAGATGGGATGGGAATGTTCACGGCAGAGTAGTTGTCTATTGATGGGAGAATGAATAAACTGGTGCATCTGCGCAAAAGAACCTCATTCATCTAATCAAGAAGCAGTCTTTGAGCTGGGAGCTGGTGGCTCACACCTGTAATCCTAGCTACTCAGGAGGCTAAGGTCTGAGGATTCAGGTTCAAACCTAGCCTAGGCAGGAAAGTCTGTGAGACTCTTACTTCCAATAAACCACCAACAACCTAGAAGTGGTGCTGTGGTTCAAAGTGATAGAAGAAGATGATCAGCTGTAGTGCTGGGTGATTCTGTTCATATGGAGTTGTAGGCCAGGCCAGACAATGGTGAAAAAGCCGCTGGGTTGGTAGCCTCTGTAGTGAGGGTGGCCATGGCCTGGTCTTCCTCACAGTCCTCATAGCCCGAAGCAGAAGCAGCCATGCTTATGTGCTGTATCTCCCCCCTTTCTTTCTTTTTTTTTCATTCTTAAGCTAGATCGCACACTCTTAAATTCCAGTGATCCTCCCACCTCAGTCTCCTGATTGCTAGGACTACACACACCCGCTACCATCCCCGGCACACCTTCCATGTTGATAAGGCTTTTGGCTACTTGGAGATGTATATTTTCAAACTTAACAGACAGTGCATTTCCTTGTAAATTTTGCCCCAAAGGAAGAAAAAGAACTTAAAAATACTGAAATGTATGTGAAAAGTCAAGGGAGAGAACAAACAGATCTTTGCTCTGAAATGTACCAAAAGATGGAGTTGGAGGCCTGGGAATGTGGTTTAGTGGTAGAGTGCTTGCCTAGCATGCATGAAGCCCTGTTACGATTCCTCAGTACCACATATACAGAAAAAGCCAGAAGTGGTACTGTGGCTCAAGTGATAGAGTGCTAGCCTTGAGCAAAAGCCCCCAGAACTGCCCCAAAAAAATGGAGATGCAGAAAAATCAGATTAATTTTTTAAAAATGGGATCCATCCTGCTTCAGCCTCTGGAATTCCAGATGTATGCCATCATGCTACACGTGTGTGTGTGTGTGTGTGTGTGTGTGTGTGTTGCTAAGTCCTCAGGAATGCTTGTGTAGGAATGCTTGTGGTCTTTCACACTTGTATGATTGAGTACTGAACTATGTCTAAATAAAGTGCTGTAGGATCATGTAGGGGTTAGGGATGTTGCTCCATGGTAGAGCCCTTGGCTAGCATTTATGCAGCCCTGGGTTCCATCCCTAGCCCTTGAAAAAACTTAAAAGCATCACATATCAGGTGATAACTACTCTGGAAGAAAATTAAGTAGAGAACAAGAATAGGTGGACAAGTGGGGGATGAGTGCTGCAAACTAAATTAGACCATGTAAACCAGCTGAGCCAAGTGCAGGAGGTGAGAGTGAGCCACACCGGCCCTGGGGAAGAAAAGTCCAGGCTGCAGTGAAGAGGGGGAATGGGCGGATGAGGCTGGGGAGCTGCAATGTGGGCCTTTGGCTCCTAGCAAGCCCGAGCAGGAAGGACAGGATCCCATTCCCAGGTGCAAGAGGCCAGACTGAGGGGGCACCACGGAGATGATGGAATATTATGGCAGACAAGACGGTGGTAGCTCTGGCCTGGGTGGCGGTGGGCGGGGCTTAGGGAGGAATGGAGGTACAGTGTGGTCAGATTGCAGAGCCACCGTGAAGGTGGAACCAATGGGATCTGAGGATGGACTGGGTGAGGGGATGGAATGGGAGAGAAAGGGATTTCGACTAAGGTTTACGACCTAAAGACACACAGGGAAGCATACAGTTGAAGTACCTTTTGGGGAAAGCACAGTGGTTTGTTCTGGGCAGGTCAAGGTGAAGGTGTCAGTCAGACATTCAAGTAACATCAAGGTGGATTCAGTGAAGACAGGGCAGCCCAGGGAGCAGAGGACTGGAAGGCATCATCCTGCTGGTGGCAGATAAGAGGAAGACCAAGTGCAGCCTTCAGCTAGAGAACCGTCACCCCTCCCCCTCTGCACCCTGGGCTCAGGGCTGAGTCTGACTAGAGACAGGTGTAACCCCGTCATCAAGGCTGCGGCTGACCCAGTTCTTTCTGCTGTCCTCAGAGGCTCTGATGACAGCCTCCTGCTCATGGTTTGTTGTGGTGTGTCCACAGTGACACAGCTCTGCATTTGAGGAAACTGAGACCCCCCAGGCCAAGTCTGTTTCCACAAGGTTTTATTGGGGTGCAACAAGCCATGTGAGTTGAAGCTGCCTTAAGTCTCAGCAGAACCGAGTCATTGCCAGCCAGAGACCTTGTAGCTGCAAGGCCTAAACTTTACTGTGGGACTCTCTAGAAGTTTGCTGATGCCTGCTCTCCCTTACATTGGTGCAAGAGGCTGTTTCATTACAGGAGTACAGCATGATATTTAAACGAGTCCAAATTACATAACACATAAATTTAGGAGCGTTCCTTTTTTTTTTTTTTTTTTTTTTTTTTGTGGGTGGTGGTTGTGGGGCTTGAACTCTGGCCCTGGGCGCTGTCCCTCAGCTCTTCAGCTCAAGGTGAGCCACAGCACCACTTCCAGTTTTCTAGTGGTTTATTGGAAATAAGAATCTCACACTTTCCTACTTGGGCTGGCTTTGAACCTCGATCCTCAGATGTCAGTTTCCTTTGCAGCTAGGATTACAGGTGTGAACCACTGGTGTCCAGCTGAGAGTTCCGATTTCTTATTATGAAAACGTTACAATAGACATTCTCTGGTACAGGGGCTTCAGCTTAGGCCTCTGCCCTCTCAGCTTTTCTGTTCACAGCTGGTGCTATAATCACTTGAGCTGTACCTTGTCCGGCATTTTGCTGGTTAATTGGAAATGGAGTTGATTTCTTTTTTTTTCTCACCAGTGGGGCCTGAACTCTGGGTCTGGGCGCTGTCCCTCAGCTCTTCAGCTCAAGGCTAGCACTCTACCACTTGAGCCACAGCGCCACTTCCGGCTTTTTTCTTTTTGCTTATGTGGTGCTGAGGAATCGAACTCAGGGCCTCATGCATGCAAGGCGAGCGCTCCACCACTGAGCCACCTTCCCAGCCCCCGCGATTCTTCAAACCGTGGATGAACAGTTGGTGGCCGCGGTGGTTTGGAGGTACCGCGTGGCCCACGGCGGCCGTCCCTCGCTCGGCGCCCTCCGGGCCTGACCCCGCGGTAGGCGAGGGAGCCCCGTCGGGTCGCTCCGAACAGTCCTGCCAGGCCGTCGTAGCCAGAGGGCTCTCCGTGAGCCCCGTTCGGCCTTCGTCGGAGCCGCCTCGCCGGCGGTCCTCGCCCCCCGGGCTGATTTCTCTCGGTCGGTGTCCAGGCCGCCCCGCCCTGTCAGGCCGCGGCTCGGCTCGGGAATTCGAAGGCCCCGCGTTCCGTTCCAGCGCCTTCGGTTCTCCCGTCATCCCTCGGCCCCTGGCTCCGTGGGTTCGGAGCCCGCGCGCGGCCCGAGGTCGCGGTCCGGAGAGGGGAGGCCGGGCTCCGGTTCCCCGCAGCCCGCCTCACCTCGGCCTGCGCCGGACCGGCCGGCATGACGTCACGAGACTGTGACGCGCCCCGCGCCCGCCCCCCTCGCGTCCCGCGCCGTGAATCCAGGATCTCTGCGCCGTGACATCACGGGTCCGGGCGGGCGGGTTTTACGTCGGCCCAATGGGAGCAGCGCGCCGGCCTCCCCTTTAAGGAATGTTGTGACCTGACGTCACCCGGGCGAGTTACCTCCCGCCGCCGCCGCCGCCGGGCTCAGCGCGAGCCCTCGAGCCCGTGAGCGCCAGCCCCGGAGCCCCCGGAGCGCCCGCCGAGCCGCAGCCACAGCCCCGAGCCGCGCGCCCCGGACACCCGGCTGCGCGCCCCGCCGGGCCCGCGCGATGCCCTCGGACCGGCCTTTCAAGCAGCGGCGGAGCTTCGGTGAGGCCCAGAGAGACCGCGAGTGGGCTCGGGGCTGGGGAGGGGACCCGGCCGACCCGACTGCCGCAGGTGACGTCAGCCCCATGACGTCAGGCACCGACCCCGGCCGAAGAGGCCACTAGGCCCGGCGGGGCCGCCGGCCTCCCCGCCGCGTCCGGGGCCCGGGGCGGCGGGGCCTCGGGCCTCGGGGGCGGGCGCCGGGGCGGGGCGGGGCGGCGCCGCGGGGAGGGCCTCACCCTCCGCCTGCCGTCCGCAGCCGACCGCTGTAAGGAGGTGCAGCAGATCCGGGACCAGCACCCCAGCAAGATCCCGGTGAGTCCCGCGCCCCCGGCCCCGCCCTGCCGAGGCCCCGCCCCGGCCCCGCCCCGGCCTCACGCTGTCCCGCCGCGTCCCACCCAGGTGATCATCGAGCGATACAAGGGAGAGAAGCAGCTGCCCGTCCTGGACAAGACCAAATTTCTGGTCCCGGACCATGTCAACATGAGCGAGCTGGTCAAGATCATCCGGTGTGTGGGCCGCACGCGGGGGCCTTGGGTGGGGTGAGGTCAGGGGCAGGGGACGGAGCGCTGGGGAAGGTCACGCTGCCGTCGGGGTCAGATCAGGCGGGAAAGCCTGGGGAAGGGGCTGGGACGAGTGGGAGGTCCGGGCTGGGGAAGGGAGGGAGGCAGGGATGGAGGGCAGGCTGGGAATCACTCTAAGGAGGGGTCAGGACCAGGCCCCCAGCAGGCTGGCTCCTCACCCACCCTGCCCTCCCGCCCCTACAGGCGCCGCCTGCAGCTGAACCCCACGCAGGCTTTCTTCCTGCTGGTGAACCAGCACAGCATGGTGAGCGTGTCGACGCCCATCGCGGACATCTACGAGCAGGAGAAGGATGAGGATGGCTTCCTCTATATGGTCTACGCCTCCCAGGAAACCTTCGGCTTCTGAGCCAGCAGTAGGGGGGCATTGGCCTGGGAGTTGGGGTCTGGGTCTGGCTCTGCCAAGGGAGCCCCTGGCCCCTGAACTGAGCTACCTTGGCCCTGGTGGGCTGGGCAGGGATGTGGTCCCCTAGCTAGCAGGCACCTGCCAGTCTACTGTGCCCCTGGGTGGGTCTGGGCCCTTCCCGTTGAGGCTGCTCCTCTCTCTGGGTGCTGGCTGGGATGGCGGTGGGGAGGAGCAACCTCCAGCACCCCTGCTGTGTGGTTTGTCTTTTTTTTAGGCCTATGCCTGTTTGCCCACCTGCCCCTCACTCACCTGAGACTCTGCCCCTGCCTGGACCTGCCCACCCCTGAAAGACTGGCCCTTGGCTTCCTTGGTCTCCACATGAACATTGTCCCTCTGCAGAATAAAGATTGCTCAGGCCTGCCTGGCCCTTTGCGTTCCACTGTTTACTTGGGAGTAGGGAGGGTGCAGGGGGCTCAGTCACCAGAAGACTTGTGCTCCGTGGACTCCTGGTTCCTTTTAAACCCACACATCCTTGTAGAGTGCCACCTAGTATTAGGGACCAGCCAGCCCCCCTTGTGAGTGCGATATGGTCCCACAATAAATGTCTTCATAACAAAAAAAATTTATTTTATTAAGAAGCCATAACCTATTAGGCCTTGCTCACCTGCTGCTCACCCCTCCTGCCTGGGAGGGATTCCTTGGTGTGCAGGGCCACAAAGTGGGGGTCCAAGTGGGGTGCTCAAAGGTGCTCCCCACAGGCCTTGCTCCCAGCAAGGGTACCCTTTGGTTCTAGAGATTTGTGACCCTGGACTCAAACCTCTTCTGCCTGAGGACTTGCCTGCTGGCAGCTCTGGATGGGAGTCTTGGCCCAGCTTCTGGTCCTTCCCCTTTGAGGTCTGTACAGCCCTGTGCCAGCCAGGTCTATTTGAGCACAAGCATGGCCTCCGTGCCATCCTTAGCAGTCAAGTAGAGGCCATGTGTGAGGTAGTACTCCCGCCGCAGGAAGGCATAGAAGTAGTCAGAGATGAGCAGGATCTGGGGAAGGGGGAAGAGAATAAGAAATTGCACCTCCTTGAACTGGGCCCCCAGTGGGGCTAAGCAGGTGCTGAGTGACAAAAGAGCCCCTGCCCAACATCTCCGTCAGCGTCCCAGGCTCTATCCAGGGCCCTCCCCTCAGAGCCCACCCTTGACCTCCTGGCCTCTCAGCAGTAGCCGGGTTGCTCACCTCCAGGCCTATGCTCCACCCCGAGCTCTGGCCTCTGGACCCAAATTGGGTGTTTGTGTAACCAGTAGCCTGTGTATCTCACCTCTTGGTATCCATAGGTACTTCCACCCAGTCAAACCTGCTTCTCCCACCACAGACCTGGCCCCCCACCTCCCATCCAGTTCAGGACACTAATACTTCTCTTCTGTACCAAGACCCATAACAGGCCCAGGAATCTATAATCCTACTCAGCCCACACTGCCTGAGACCACAGAGGAGCGCTACCTCAGGGAGGAGGGGCCGGGCCACCACCGCCAGCACTACTGTTCTACGGACAGTATCTGAACTAAGCACCTCTTAGTACAAATGTGACTTAACAAACAAATTGGGGAAATGAGACAAATACTCCTTTTGGAACAATTCCAAACAATATATGCATCAAGTTCTTGCCACTCCCCTGCCCCTGGTGGGCTAGGCTTGGGTACTTGCTTCCTGCGTGGCGGCAGGAATAGAGAATCACTCTGGAGTGGAGAAAGCTGGCAAACACTGAACCAAGAGCTAAGGGAAAACATTATCTTGAAATTACACAGCTGGCTGGAGGATAGTGGCTCACAACTACACACTTAGGTACTCTGGAGGCAGAGACCTACAGGATCAAGGTTTAAAGCCAGTCTGGGCAGAAAACTCCACAAAACTCCATCTCTAACCAGCAAAATGCCGTATTGGAAGCCTGGCTGTGGCGGCTATCAGCAAGAAAGCTAAGCCAGACTGAAAAGCCAAAAGAGGGGGGAGAGAGAGAGGAGAGAGGAGAGGGCGAGAGAAGGAGAGAGAGGGGGAAGAGAAAGGGGGAATTACATAGCTAGCCCACACCCTGACAGAATGTTCTGAGAGGATTCTTTCCAAAAGTTCAAACCCCAGTCTAATGATAAGCATCAGACAAATTTAACTGGGGGATTGTCCACAAGGTACCTGACCACTGCTCCTTAAAATGACCAAAGTGATGAAAATAAAGTCTAAGGAAAGAGCAGAGGATATGGGGAGACATGACCCTAATACAAGGTGAGCCCTAGGTTGGGATTCCCTTGGAAGAAGAGAATGGCAAGACTGGAAAAATTTGAAATCTTAACCAAGCCTGGCATTATTATTGGTTAATTTCTCAGGGTAGTTTCTTAGTTTGACAATTCATTCGGTTTAAGATATTAATAGAGGAAAGAGGGTGTGGGACACACAAGACCTCGCTGTACTATCTTTGCAACTTTTCTACCACTCTAAAATGATTCCAAAAGAAGAAAAAGTTCAGCTAAAGAAGCCAAGTAACAACAGCGATGAACCTTACAAACTTACTTTCCTTCCTTCCCTCCTTCCTTCCTTCTTTCCTTCCTTCTTTCTTTCTTTCTTCCTTCCTTTCTTTCTCTCTTGTCAGTCATGGAGCCTGGATGCTGTCCCTGAGCTCTTCAGCTCAAGGCTAGCTAGCACTCTACCACTTAAGCCACAGTGCCACTTCTGGCTTTTTCTGCATGCATGCAAGGCAAGCACTCTACCACTGAGCCACCTTTCCAGCCCTCATGTGTTTTTCACTGAATGTTAATTTTCTATATGCAAATTAAACAGTGAACTCTAGTTACTGATATACTTGCTAACATATCTACTAGGAAATATACTGATGTCTGTACTATCAATCTGAAATATATATATGTTTTGGTCACTCTGAAATATATATATATATATATTTTGGGGGGGGGGGCAGTCATGGGGCTTGAACTCTGGGCCTGGGCGCTGTCCCTGAGCTCTTCAGCTCAAGGCGAGTGCTCTACCACTTGAGCCACAGCGCCACTTTCCTTCAGTTTTCTGGTGGTTAATTGGAGATGAATCTCATGGATGTTCCTGCCTAGGCTGGTTTTGAACCATGATCCTCTGATCTTAGCCTCCTGAGTTGCTAGGATTACCGGTGTGAGCCAATGGTGACAGGCCTGAAATAAATTTAAAAAATAAGGTAAGGCGCTGGGAAGGTGGTAGAGTGCTTGCCTCGCATGCATGAGGCCCTGGGTTCGATTCCTCAGCACCACATAAGCAGAAAAAAGCCGGAAGTGGTGCTATGGCTCAAGTGGTAGAGCGCTAGCCTTGTGCTGAAGAGCTAAGGGACAGTGCACAGGCCCAGAGTTAAGCCCTGATGACTGACCCCCCCCCCAAAAAAAAAATTAAGATAAAGGATGAATATTCTGATCAATTAACAGCAGCAGAATGTTACTGGTGGAGTCCACGGAGTTGGGGGCATGTTCAACAGGTCAAGATTTGCTCTAGCGGGAGTATAGGGAAGGGCACACATTCCAGCTCTCCTTTGGCTCAAAGCTCAAGGCTTGGGACACATGTCCAGCCCAGATCATACATTCTTGAATGTCATCTGTCTTTGGGGGTGCCCTGTCTCCAGAAAGACACCAAGATGGCTTGAAGCTTGGCTCTTTCCAAGGGAAGCCTGTGGCTATGGCGAGCTGTTTGACCTTGAGACTAGTAGAAGGAATTGCCCAGAAGCCTTAGGATTCAGCTAACACAACCCAGACTGGGTGGCACCAGTGGGTAATGATCATTGAAGACAGCATGGGCAAGTCACTGGCTGTATGATTCCCTGTAAGTCACTTCCACTCTTGAAACTGCACTTTCCTTATCTATAAAATTAGAGTGATAAACTCTAGTTATTAACTCACAATGGTGGGTTCCCTGGGACTTAGGGGTTCCAGAACACACGTGTCCCTCCTCAGCTTCACACACCGGAGGCCCATTCTTGGAAGCTGTCCCACCAGCATGGCTGGGCTGCCCTGCCTCTCCCCTCCCATCACACATGCAACCCAACTCTGCTTCCCAACCCCTGGCCCGCTGGAGGTCTCCCTCGTCGTCCCTGGCACCCAAGGTATCTTCACAAGCATAGGTTATCAAGTGCTGTGCGCAAGTGCGTGCACACACACAGGCACACAGGCCCTTCAAGGCAGGCTCCAGTCTCGGCTGCTCCCCTCTGTCTGCCCAGTAGCTTGAGGCTCCTGTGTTTGTCAGGCATGACTTCCCATCAAGACATGCCTGCCAAATTATGTGCTCAGTTAAGTGAGCACAAATCGGGTGGCATCGGCTCCAGTTCTGTGGCTCCTGAACCAGGACAGGGCTGGTGCCCTGGAGGTATGCGTCCAGTCCCATCCTCTAGGCAGTGTCCTCCACAGATGGCTCAATTGGATCATGTTTCTATTATTACAGCCAAGACAGTCCCAGGTTGCGGTGGGGACTTTATGGGTGGCTTGATATAGGGGTAGCCAGGGACAGAGAAGGCCAAACTGGAAGCAGAGACTCAGAATATGTCTTCTTACTGGGTCAGACAGAAGATGAGGAAGGAAAGGAACATTTTCTGAGTCTTAGGCGAGACCTTTTAACAAAATAACGGGGCTGGGAAGGTGGCTCAGTGGTAGAGTGCTTGCCTTGCATGCATGAGGCCCTGGGTTCAATTTCTCAGTACCATATAAACAGAAAAAGCCGGAAGTGGTGCTGTGGCTGAAGTGGTAGAGTGCTAGCCTTGAGCTGAAGAGCCCAGGGACAGCGCTCAGGCCCAGAATTCAGGCCCCACAACTGACACACACACACACACACACACACACACACACACCACCACCACCACCACCACCACCACCACCACCACCACCACCACCACCACCACCACCACCACCACCACCACCACCACCACCACCCACACCCACACCCA
The DNA here is from genome assembly GCF_019054845.1 of Dipodomys spectabilis. Classification (NCBI taxonomy): domain Eukaryota; kingdom Metazoa; phylum Chordata; class Mammalia; order Rodentia; family Heteromyidae; genus Dipodomys; species Dipodomys spectabilis. The sequence continues at coordinate 11,995,079 of NW_024870852.1, forward strand.
TACACACACACCCCACCACCACCACCATCACCACCAAGCCATACCCTTCACAACCTGGGGAGTCAAGAGTGGGGGTGGGAGAGGGGGAAGAGACAGATCTGCCCAATCTGCCCAGGATCATATGGTAGTAAGGGCCAGGCTAAATCACCAGTCTTGCCTAAGGCCAAACCCCAAGTTCTTTCCACTGCCCCATAACCCCTCGGGCTCTGTATTCACATGCTAGGTTCTGCACTGGCCTGGCCTGGGAAATTCACCATACTTAATCTCCTGTAGGGATGCTCAACTAGGAAGAAAGATATACTTTTTGGAAAAGATGAGCTAAGTATATGAGACTTTAAGCCAGTGGGAGTGGCTAATCTGCCTGCCTGCCTGCCTTCCAGCTTTCCTTCCTTCCTTTCCTTTGCCAGCCATGGGGCTTGAACTCTAGACCTGGGCACTGTCCCTGAGCTTTTCAGCTCAAGGTTAGAGCTCTACCACTTGAGCCATAGTGCTACTTCCAGCCTTCTCTGTTATGTGGTGCTGAGGAATAAAACCCAGGGCCTCATGCATGCAAGACAAGCACTCTACCACTGAGCCACTTTCCCAGCCCCTTGAGCTTCTTTTGCTCAAGGCTTTGCTAGGTTTTTTCAATCACAATTGGCTATCACTTGAGCCATATCTCAAGTCTAGCATTTTGGTTAATTGGAGAGAGTCTAGTGGATTTTCTGTCTGAGCTGGCTTTGATCCTCTAATTTCAGCTTGAGTAGCTAGGATTAAAGGTGTGAGCCACTGCCATCTATGTGGCTCCTTTCAAGTCTCAAAAGCATTCCCATCCAATTCCATACTGAATGCTCACAGCATTGAGAAAAGAGAGGCCCACTAGCAGCCACTCATGGCAACCATCTCCTTCACAGCTTGGATAGAGGGCTGCTGCATGTGGAGTAGTGTTCCAGAGTTCTAGACTTTGTTTGGCCAGGGAAGAGGCAGGGCAGGCAGAGACCACTGAGGACACAAACACAAAGGGAATGGGGCTCTCAGGGCCAGGGCCCAGGATAAGAGGGGAAAGGGACCTGCTTGACCCTCTAGGAATCCACCAGACCCTACCACATTCTGATGGAAACAGAATGGAAGGTTAAGGTGCTTTCTGTAGGTCACTGGTTATAAAATATGGTTTCTGATTTCAGCTCATTGCATTCAGGCATTGGAATTAGTCACTAGAGAATCTCCTTGGTGCTAAATACAGCCATGAACCGGACAGACACAGGCTGCCCCAACGGAACCTCAAGTCTAAGGGGATGTGATTGATAAATAAAACCACTTTTTGAGCTCTTGTGACCTGGAGGAGTCTCTCATCCTCCCAAACCACAGCTTCTTCATTTCTGTCTTGAAATTTCTACCATGAAACACTGCTTCCTGCAAAGGGCTATTATAAAAAATCAAATGAGCTCCTTACAACAACAAAACCACCACTTCTACCACCATTACCACCACCAAAATCAAAAAAGGAAAACAATCTAAAGCGCTGCCAGAGAGTAGTCATGAGTTACACAGACGAGAAGGAAGTTCTTCTTATATTCAACCAAGGTGTTTTATTAGATTAAAACTCATCCTTTATAAGCACATTAGCACTTGGAAATGCAGAAGGAAAGGTCCAGAAAGCCACATGAACACAGGATTCAGAAGATTAAAGGATCATATGGGCCAGCCTATAATAAACACTCATTAAGCATGAGCCACTATTAATTAGAATCTTATGGGAAGATTGTCTTAAGTTCGTTTTTAAGTTTATTTAGGGTGACTGGGAACGTTTACTGACTCTAAAAAAGCTAAATTGATCACTTTTTACCTTATATATAAATCCTTGAACAATGATTTTCTTCTGCTGCTTACTGACCCACAGAAGAAAAGGTGGTTTTTTGTTTGTTTGTTTTGGGCCGGTCGTGGGGCCTGAACTCTGGGCCTGGGTGCTGTCCCTCAGCTCTTCAGCTGAAGGCTAGTGCTCTACCACTTGAGCCACTGCTCTACTTCTGGCCTTTTCTGCTTATGTGGTGCTGAGGAATTGAACCCGGGGCCTCATGCATGCAAGGCAAGCACTCTACCACTGAGCCACCTTCCTTGCCCCTATTTTTTTTTTTTTTAATTAAATTGTCCGTCATGGGGCTTGAACTCAAGGTCTGGGCGCTGTCCCTGAGCTCTTTTGCTCAAGGCTAATACTCTACCACTTTGAGCCACAGCTCCACTTCCAGTTTTCTAGTAGTTAATTGGAGATAAGAGTCTCATGGACTTTCCTGCCCAGGCTGGCTTCGAACTGCAATCCTTAGATCTCAGCCTCCTGAATAGCTAGGATTACAAGCGTGAGCCACTAGCACCTGTAGAAAAGTCCCTCCTTTTTTTCTTCCTTTTTTTTTGTCGGTCTTGGGGCTTGAACTCTAAGCCTGGGTGCTGTCCCTGCGCTCTTCAGCTCAAGACTAATGCTCTACCACTCGAGCCACAGCTCCACTTCCCTCCTCTTCTTTCTAAAGGCATGAACTTTCTTCTGGTTTACAACTGCTGTACAAGTTTGTGTTGGGTATTTTGACAGAATGTTGTTCTTGCTATTTCTCATGTCAATACACAATATAATAGAACCCATACATATGTACAATCCACTAGACACCCAGTGAGATGGGGATTAAGACCCTGGATTCTGAGAATGGGAAAGTAACTGCTGAAGCCATACTGTGAGGAAGTGGGGAGGATCTCAAACAACCAGTCCATTTCAATCTTCCCTTCTCTCTCACCTGAGCACTCCATGGATAGTTTACTATTGTCATTTCCTGCTACTGACTCTGAGGCACAACTGTAATTAGCAAATGATGTGTGACACATGCTAAAAAAATTCTTAATGATTCCCAGAAGAGCAGATGGGCTTTCAGTCACTGGTGCCTCCTGGTATAATAATCCTCACATATTTTATTTTGTCAATTAAATTCTTTTTTTTTTTTTTTGTCGGTCGTGGGGCTTGAACTCTGGGCCTGGGCGCTGTCCCTCAGCTCTTCAGCTCAAGGAGAGCGCTCTACCACTTGAGCTACAGCGCCACTTCCACATATTTTATTTTGTTTATTTTGTTTTTTTTTTTTTTTTTGGGGGGGGGTCAGGTCATGGGCCTGAATTCTGGGCCTGGGCGCTGTCCCTCAGCTCTTCAGCTCAAGGCTAATGTTCTACAACTTGAGCCACAGTGCCACTTCTGGCTTTTTTTTTTTTTTTTGCTTATGTGGTGCTGAGGAATCAAACCCAGGGCCTCATGCATGCAAGGCAAGCACTCTACCACTGAGCCACCTTCCCAGCCCCACATATTTTATTTTGTAATAGGGCATGGCACTGATGAACTCAAATAGAGCAGGATCTGAACAAAAAACAAAAGGCCAAGATGTTCTTTACATCCTATACAAATGAAACTCCTGACTCTGGCAATGATAGCCCAGCTTCTGGACCCTGCTTGTCTCTGGCAGCGCTAGGGATGGAATCTGGACCCTGCTTGTCTCTGGCAGCGCTAGGGATGGAATCTGGACCCTGCTTGTCTCTGGCAGTGCTAGGGATGGAGTCCAGGGCCTTTTGCCTGCTAGACAAGTGCTCTACATGTTCACTTTTCATTATGAATTCTTATTTTGTTTGGCTTTTTTTTTTTGGTCATGGGGCTTGAACTCTGGGCCTGGTGCTGTCCCTCAGCTCTTTAGCTCAAGGTGAGTGCTCTACCATTTGAGCCACAGCACCTCTTCGGGTTTTCTAGTGGTTTATTGGGGATAAGTCTCATGGACTTTTTTTTTTTTTTTTTTTTCTTATTTTTGGGTCCGGTCGTGGGGCCTTGAACTCTGGGCCTGGGCACTGTCCCTCAGCTCTTCAGCTCAAGGCTAGTGCTCTACCACTTGAGCCACAGCGCCACTTCCGGCTTTTTCCTTTTTGCTTATGTGGTGCTGAGGAATCGAACCCAGGGCCTCATGCATGCAAGGCAAGCACTCTACCACTGAGCCACCTTCCCAGCCCCAGTCTCATGGACTTTTCTGCCGGGGCTGACCTTGAACCACAATCCTCAGATCCCAGCCTCCTGAGTAGCTAGGATTATAGGCGTGAGCCACCACGCCCTGGTGGGCTTTTTTTTTTTTTTTTAAGTACTAGGGTTTGAACTCAGGGTCTTGCACTTTTGAGGCAGCCACTTTCCCACTTGAACCATGCCCACAGTCCTTTTTGCTTCTCTCCTCTTCTGCCCCTTTGGTACACTGGTACTATGGCTTGAATTCAGGGCCTGGATCTCACACTATTCTTTTTTCTCATTGTTGGTACTCTACCACTTGAGCCATACCTCTATTTCCAGCTTCTTACTGGAGTCTATGGATTTGTCTGTTTGGGTTGGCTCCAAGCCATGCTCCTCAAGTACCAAGTACCTACAATTGATTATAGGTGAGCTACCAGCACCTGACTGGTTTGTTCTTTGAGATATGGTTTTGGTTACGTTTTGCCACAGTAGCCTCAAAACAGTAGCTTGTGATTGATTATGGACATGAGTCACCATGCCCAGGCCCTTGTTTGATTTCTTTTCCCCAATAATAATAATCAAGTCATGTATTACTTGTATGATTACAAATACATATAAGGGCTGAAGGCATGGCTCAAACTGTAAATTCCAGCACCACCACCACCAAAGAAAAAAAGTTAAAAAAAAAGAAAAAAAACTTAAAAATTATCTTTTAAAAAAGATAAATGTGGTGGGTGGGGGGAGGATGGGAAAGGATGGGAAGGGGAAACAAAGGAGGAGGCTACAATGCTTGATAAGAAATGTACTCATTGGGCTGGGAAGGTGGCTCAGTGGTAGAGAGCTTGCCTTGCATGCATGAGGCCCTGGGTTCGATTCCTCAGCACCACATAAGCAAAAAGAAAAAAGCCAGAAGTGGTGCTGCGGCTCAAGTGGTAGAGTGCTAGCCTTGAGCTGAAGAGCTGAGGGACAGCGCCCAGGCCCAGAGTTCAGGCCCCACGACCAGACCCAAAAAAAAAAAAAAAAAAAAAAAGAAATGTACTCATTATCTTACCCATGTAATTGTAACCCTTCTGTACAGTATTTTCACAATAAAAAATAAATAAAAATTAAAAAAAAATAAAAAAGATAAATGTCTTTTCTCTGGAGTTCAGATACCACTGCACTTGATCCCCTGCGTTTGCTTTCCATCCCAGCCCCAAATACTCTTTTCCACTAATTTAGTGTCTCTGCCTTGAATGGCATTTGACCACTTACAAACATCCCCCTGCAATTCACGAAAGCACTGCAAACTCATTTCCTGAGCAAAACTAGAGACTCCTATCAACTGGCTGAGGGCTCTGTGTTAAACTCACAAACCTCCTCAAGAGGGCCAGGCAGGAGCAATACCTGCATGTGCCACACGCTCACATGTGGAGAAAGAGAGGGGATTCCAGCAAAGACACAAGAGTCAGGACAACCTTTTGGAGTCTGTCAAATATGAAGTCAAATTCTGCAAATTTCTGCTAGTATGGCAGGTGGCGATGCTGCTCATTCACCATCAGTAACTTAGGCTGAGGCTCTGCCCCTTCTACTCCCATACCAAGATGAGCGAGTGCTAGATGCGCTCATTCAAGAACACCAGTCCCATCTCTTATTCACACAAATACCAGCCCTTCTTTCTTCCCATCAGCTAACCTGGGAGGTAAGAAGTTCCCTGTGGGCCTACTCCCTGGCAGAGATCACAAGATGTTTGCTAGGTTTCATTCCACCAAATGTCTGGGAGACCTAGTGAAAAATACAAGTTCCTGTCCTTGTTTTTCACACTAAATCAACATCTCTGGAAGTGAGACCCAAGAATTGTTTTTTGTGTGTGTATGATGGTACTGGGGCTGGAACTCAGGACCTCATGCTCTCACTTTTTTTTTTCCCTTTTTTGGTAAGGTTATTTTATTTTGTTTTGTTTTAGGTTTTGTTGAGGCTTGGATTCGGGGCCTGGGTGTTGTCCCTGAGCTCTTCAGCTCAAGGCTAGCGCTCTACCACTTGAACCACAGCACCCCTTCCGGTTTTCTGGTGGTTAATTGGAGATAAAAGAGTCTCACAAACTCTCCTGCTCAAGCTGGCTTTGAACTGTGATTCTCAGATCTCATCCTCCTGAGTAGCTAGGATTACAGGCGTGAGCCACTGGTGCCCAGCTGTTGTTATTCTTCCTATCTATCTATCTATCTAGATACCTACCTACCTACCTACCTACCTATCTACATTTTTTTGCCAGTCCTGGTGCTGGAAATCAGGGCCTAGGCATTGTCCCTGAGCTTTTCTTTTTCTTTTTTTTTTTGGTCAGTCGTAGGGCCTGAACTCTGGGCCTGGTCACTGTTCCTCAGCTCTTCAGCTCAAGGCTAGCAATCTACCACTTGAGCCTCAGCCCCACTTCCGGCTTTTTCTGCTTATGTGGTGCTGAGGAATCGAACCCAGGGCCTCATGCTTGCAAGGCAAGCACTCTACCACTGAGCCGCCTTCCCAGCTCCATCCCTGAGCTTCTTTTGCTCATGGTAGTACTCTACCACTTGAGCTACAGCACTACTTCTGGCTTTTTCTGTTTATGTGGTACTGAGGAATTGAAACCAGGGTTTCATGCATGCTAGGCAAACACTCTACCACTGAGCCACATTCCAAGCTGTGTTTTTTCTTTTCTTTTTTTTTTTTCTTTTTTTTTTTTTTGGTCGGTCGTGGGACCTGAACTCTGGGTCTGGGCACCATCCCTGAGCTCTTCAGCTCAAGGTTAGCGCACTACCACTTGAGACACAGTGCCACTTCCGGCTTTTTCTGCTTATGTGGTGCTGAGGAATCGAACCCAGGGCCTCATGCATGCAAGGCAAGCATTCTTACCACTGAGCCACCTTCCCAGTCCCTGTTTTTGCTTTTCTTAATTCTGGCACTCTACCATCCACTCCACCTCGCTTCCGGCTTTTTGCTGGTTAACTGGAGGTATAAGAATTGGGTGATGACCCTACAGCCTCTTCCTCACTACACTGCACAATTTAAACATTTTGCCCAACAGCCAGGCTGTCCCACTCAGCCCTGCACTCCTTTTTTGCCTCGAGTTGAAGGCCACCTGGTTGTACCCACCTCAAGTGCAACCCAATACCTTTACAGGGAGGTGTCTCAGAAATCAAGCCTTACCTGACTTTAGTTCTTGGCTCCATGGACTCTGACTGAGGAGCTTCAGTCCTCACTTATAAACTGCAGATGACACTATGGTTCCCTAGGCTTGTAATGATGCAATCAAGTGATTCTCAGCATGGTACTCAGCAACAGCAGGGTTCAAGGGCAGACTGCTCACCTCCCTGCTTCCCTACCCCCTCAATGAGGCTGTGAGCTCCTGAGGGAGGATCTGTCTGCAGACAGATGTCATTGCTCTGTGCCCAAATCCCTAGGCTGGGAACCCAGAGCCTTGGTTGGACACCTAAGACGACAAAATGAACCCCTCACTCCTCAACGCTTACCTGCCCAACATTGAAGGTCAGTGTGATGGCATAAAAGAAATTAGAGTTGGCACTTCCTGCATAAATCCAGAGGTGCCACAGGACAGGGAAGAGCAGGGAGCAGACGATGATGATGCAGGTGAGGACAAATATATTCCGCAGGACTGCAAAGATTAAAGATAGTCACAGTCAGCTCAATGCTTGTTTCTAGCATGTTCTTCTTGCTGGGATGACCTCACAGGGCAGAGGCCTAGGGAAGAGCTCATGTGGTTCAAAGCAGAGCATTCAAAAAGGTCCCGGAGTTGGGTGTAAAGAAGCAAACCTCAATCTCCTTAGTCAAAGCTTCCCCAGGCCCACAGCTGGTCAGAGTGCCTACATATGGAGCATATGCCCCTCTGTGGGCTTGGCTGGCCAAAGGCGACCTACAATCAGCAATGCTAAGAAGGCCTCTGAGCTCCACAAAGAGGCTAATTCAGGATGATACCAATCCCCCATCCTCTAATCTCAGCATGTCCAGGAGAAACACCTCTCTCTATGGCCAAGTGGGTGCATGGGTGGAAGTGCAGCATCAGCCTTGGAGATGAGTCCCATAGTGAGTCTCCAGGGACCTTGGGGTTTTAAGGAATACATCTTGTACTCTCCTTAATTGATCTCATTTACTTGCCTTGCTCTTTAAGTGTTCCCTCTTAAATAATTTATAAATCTCTCTCTCTCCCTCTCCCTCCTTCCTTCTGTCTCTTTCCTTCCCCTCCCCTCCAGCTCTGGGGTCTGAACTCAGGAAGGGACTTGCACTCTTGCTCAGCTTTTATATTCATAGCTGTTGCTCTACCACTTAAGCCATACCTCTGCTCCCAGCTTTTTGCTAGTTAATTGGAAATGAGTGTCTTAGATTTCTCTGCTCCAACTAAACCAGAACTATTATTCTTAGTTCTCAGCTCCCTGTGTAGCTAGAATTATAGGCCTGAGCTCATGCTTAGGACTCTTTTTTGAACACCTTTCCTCTGACATTACTCCCTGCTCCAGAGAGAATGCTGGGATCCTTAAGGAGACCATGCTACCCAAGGGTGGTCCCCAGACAGACAGGCATCATCCAGCTGGATAGGAAGGCAGGTGTTGGCTGGACACAGATTTTGGAGAGAGTGAAACTAAAATTCTTATGTCATATTAGCAACTTTGTCTAAGTCTCAGTTTTTTTATCATTAAAATGAGCTAACAGGGCTAGGAAGGTGGCTCAGTGGTAGAGTGCTTGCCTTGCATGCCTGAGGCCCTGGGTTTGATTCCTCAGCACCACATAAGCAAAAAGAAAAAAGCTGGAAGTGGCGCTGTGGCACAAGTGGTAGAGCACTAGCCTTGAGCTGAAGAGCTGAGGGACAGCGCCCAGGCCCAGTGGGAGGTTATGGATGTACATATCTCAGTGACAGAGCACTTGACTGCTATGTACCAGGCCTTGAGTCCCATCTCTGTCACTTCAAAATAAAGAAGGTACATGAGGATGAACGTGGTTAGTTTACCTGCAAATACAAAAACTGTACAATGAAACCTCATGAAAGTGTGTAAGAGGAGGGTGTGCAGGTAAGGGGAGTGGTGGAGGGGATGATTTTGATGGGGATACATTATATGCATATATAGAAATGTCACAATAAAAGCCCCTTGGGAAAACTAATGTATGTTATTACAAATTTTTAAAAGAAGATATGTAAAATATGAGCATGGTTGTACACACCTGTAGTCAGCACATGGGAGGCTGAGGCTGAAGGATCAGCTGGTGCTATATAGTAATACACGATCTCAAACAACAATAAAAATGCAAACAACAGAGAGATATGTGAAAAAATGGGCATAAATATTTGTGTGTATGCTAGCTTTCTATTGTTACCATAACAAATTTCTATAAAGTTAGTGTTTTAAGCAATGTAATGTACTATTACATAGTTCTGGAGATCTGAGTACAAAATGGGTCTTCCAGGTTGCAGTCAAGCTCCAGAATGCTGCTAGCATTCTTTGGCTCATAGCCCCTTCCTATTTCAAAACCAGCACTGGGGGATGGAGACCTCATAGTGTATCCATCTGACCTTTTCTGCTTCCTTCTTCTAGTTTTCACTGTTTTGTTGTTGTTGGTTGTAGAGCTTGAACTCTGGGCCTAGGCTCTGTCCTTGAGCTCTTCAGCTCAATGCGCCACTTGAGCCACAGCACCACTTCTGGTTTTCTGGAGATAAGAGTCTCACAGACTTTCCTGCCTGGGCTGGCTTTGAACTGCGATACTCAGATCTCAGACACCTGAGTAGCTAGGATTAGAGGATAAAGCTACTGGCACCTGGCTTGTTTTTGTTTTGCAGAATTCATTATTTTTAATGCAGTTTTGGATTCACAGCAAAACTGGAGGTCACATATGCCCTCACCTTCCACCTCTCTCACTTTCAGAGATCCCTTTTTTTTTTTTTTTTGGGTCCGGTCATGGGGCCTGAACTCTGGGCCTGGGCGCTGTCCCTCAGCTCTTCAGCTCAAGGCTAGCTCTCTACCACTTGAGCCACAGCACCACTTCGGGCTTTTTTTCTTTTTCCTTATGTGGTGCTGAGGAATCGAACCCAGGGCCTCATGCATGCAAGGTAAGCACTCTACCACTGAGCCACCTTCCCAGCCCTAGAGATAGTTTTGATTACACCAGACCACCTGGATAACCCAGGCTAATCTCTTCTTGAGGTCCTTAAAGTTCTTTTTGTGGTGTAAGGTGACATATTCACAGGTTCTAGAGATTGTGAGGTGGCCATCTTTGGGAGTTGTGAAGAGGTGAATTAATGCTGTCTACCACACAGTGCTCACTGTTTTTGCTTTTGATTTAGTAGAGTTTAATCTGACAGTGGGAGATGTTTTTATATTTTATTTTTTTATATTTATTGTATTTTCAAAAGTGAATAAACATTATCTAAAAATAAATTCATTAAAAGGAACAACCAATTACCAGTCATCTGTCCCCACTTAATAGGATTTTTTGTGGTTGGTCCTGGGGATTGAACTCTGGGCCTGGGCGTTGCTACTGAGCTCTTCAGCTCAAGGCGAGCACTCTTCCACTTGAGCCACAGTGCCACTTCTGGTTTTTTGGTAGTTAATTGGAGATTAGAGTCTCATGACCTTTCCTGCCGGGGTTGGTTTTGAACCATGATCCTCAGATCTCAGCCTCCTGAGTAGCTAGGATTATAGGCATGAGCCACTAGTGCCTGGCATTAGGATTTTTAACAATAAAAGATGCCTGTCATTTCTCAATAAAGAATGAATTGGCTGTGTGGGTCATGCGTTGTAATCCTAGCTACTGATGAGCTACTAAGGATTGCAGCCAGGCGCATAATTTGGATGCTGGCCAAAAGGTTTGGACATCCCCCCTTTTCTGATCTGAAACTTCAATTGTTCAGATTAGCGGTTATCAAAGTTAGAGTTGTTAAAGCCCTGGATGACACCTCCAAGACCTCCTAGGGAAGCCTGTGCCTCTACTCCTAGGAGTACAGGGCCTAATAAAAGGGATATTTGCACTGAGACTTATTATTATTTTTGTTATTAAGCAATGTTACAACTCAAGAAAAGGGAACAGATCTGCTTGCTATTCCTCCACCACAATGTTATTATTTTCATTTGCTAGTTGTTCTGTCTCATTCCCTGAAAAATTTTCAGATGGAAAGAACATATACTATGCTGACAAAAAAATTCCTGGGGCCTGATAGCCTAGCTGATTCTTGGTCCTGTGCCTCAACCAGAAATGGAGATTTCAGATAGGGTGAGAGGAAGGAGACTGACAACAGAGATGAGAGAGGCTCACAGGCAGTCTCTGGGCTGCCAGGAGACATGCCTGTCACTAGCATCCAATTGGCTTTGGGCTGGTAGTGACCTTTGCAGGAAAAGGGAGCTGCCACTCCCCTTCCTGGCTGACAGGCTGAAAGATTAAAGCTATATGCCAGAGCAGATGGAACTGAGGATCTGGGACACAGAACAGCTTGTTCCAGGCACCAGGAGGTGTCAGAGACGAACAGGGCCTAACTGGATGAAAGGGCTCAGCCTTCATCAGACCTGCAAGGCTGATGGAGTCAGGCTCCTCACTGCATTTGATGGATACAATTCACTGTTTACCCAATCTGGTTCCACTACTGATGAACAGCAACTCTCGCAAGCCCCTTTCCTTTCTGATCCTCAGGAATTCAGAAATAAGATGTCATTTAAAAATCTGATATTGGGGCTGGGAAGTTGGTTCAGTGGTAGAGCGCTTGCCTCGCATGCATGGGGCCCTGGGTTCGATTCCTCAGCACCACATAAGCAGAAAAAGCCGGAAGTGGTGCTGTGGCTCAAGTGGTAGAACATTAGCCTTGAGCTGAAGAGCTGAGGGACAGCGCCCAGGCCCAGAGTTCAGCCACCACAACTGACAAAAAATAAATAAAAAAATAAATAAAAATCTGATATCAAGCTGGTGCTGGTGGCTCACGCCTGTAATCATAGCTACTCAGGAGGCTGAGATCTGAGGATTGCAGTTAAAAGCCAGCCCAGGCAGGAATGTCCATGAGACTCTGATTTCTAGTTAACCGCCAGAACATGGGAAGTGGCACTGTGGCTCAAGTGGTAGAGGGTTTGCCTTGAGCTGAAGATCTGAGGGACAGTGCCCCAGCAGAGTTCAAGCCCCATAACTGACAAAAACAAAAAACAAGCCAGGCGCCGGTGGCTCATGCCGTAATCCTAGCTACACAGGAAGATGAGATCTGAGGATCAAGGTTCAAAGCCAGTCTGGATTGGAAAGTCCATTATCTCCAATTAACCACCAAAAAGCTAGAAGTGGAGCTGTGGCTCAAGTGGTAGAGTGCTAGCCTTGAACAAAAAGCTCAATGACAGTGTCTGCCTAGGCCCTGAATTCAAACCCCAGGACCAGCACAAAAAAAAAAAAAAAAGAAAAGAAAAGAAAAGAAAAAAAAATCTGGTATCATTAGGAAAGGTCTAGGTGATATTTTATTTATTTATTTTTTGGGTCTGGTTGTGGGGCCTGAACTCTGGGCCTGGGCACTGTCCCTCAGCTCTTCAGCTCAAGGAGAGTGCTCTACCACTTGAGCCAGAGCACCACTTCTGGCTTTTTTTTCTGCTTTTGTGGTGCTGAGGAATGGAACCCATGGCCTCATGCATGCAAGGCAAGCGCTCTACCACTGAGCCACCTTCCCAGCCCATTCTTTCTTAAACTACTAGCTAGATACATGAGAACTTTCTGTCTAGTAATTCTTTACAATTTACTCATGTGTAGTCAATTCTTTTACCCTTAAATAACAAAATTAATAAAAATAAAACAATAAAACACAGAAACACTCCACTCTAGCCATATGGGAGCAGGCTCTGCAGCTGGCACCTGCTACACCAGCAGGCTGCTCCCTAACACTGCAAGTGTGCATCTGTCTGACTCATCCTGGCCCCAGGCTTCCAAGGCCAACATTCAGGGCCTGCAATCAGGGCAAGGCCCCACTTCCCCTCCCTCTGCATCACTGACCAGTACAGAAAAACAGAAGGGTGAGGTGGGAACAGGGACATTGTATTTATATTGGATTTCTAGCATTAAATATATTCAACTAGGTCAAAATAATTCTCATAGTCTTTATACACAGGAGTTCTAAGGCCCGGACCAAAGATGCTCATAGCTGGGTATAATGACTCAGAGTAAAGTCCCTAACAGGTGCTTCATTATGAGTACTCCCCACTGCAGGTGCAGTGAAGCAAATTAGGGTGGCAGCCACTGTTCTTAGCAGGCGCTTCAGACAAGCTGAGTCTAAACTCCTTGTCCTGCCAATCACCAACAGCTTCTATTAGATCATTTGGGTTTCGGAAAACTGCATGCTTCTCCTCTGCTTCACTAGCCCTAAGGGCGTAACACAGCTTATTTCAGGGAAGTTTTTAAAAATTATGTTTATTTCAAAAGAGGAAATAACTCTCAAATGTTTATTTCAATGATTCTAGTTGCAAAGCTGGACACTTTGATAATGGAAACATGCAGAAGACTCTCCTGCGTAATTATTATTGATGATGGTAAGTAACTACAGTGCCATTGGTAGAATTTCTTTTTCAAACTTACAGCATTCCTGCTATGCTTCCTTGCTTGTTTCCTTTTTTTTGGCACAGGACTCTTTAGTACCCCAAGCTGGCCTTGAACTCGATTCTTTCACCTGAACATTGGATTCTCCTGCCTCAGTACCCTAAGGATTATAGGCATGAACTATCACACTCAGTTTGTTCTCCTTATTTGATAGGTAGGAAAGTCAGAGGTTTAGAAAGCTAAATGATTTGCCTCAAAACATATAGCTAAGGCTGGGAGAGCTAGTCTAAAGTCTTTCTGCATATCAGATCTGGCAGAGTAGGATAGAAAATAGAGGAAGAGGCAGTTCCCTTAGACAGCCAGTCAACCAAGGACAACCAATTTTGGGGAAAAAGACTAATGTTCCCGAGACCTGCCCTCCCACATAAGGCTCATGTTTTGGTACCCTCATGATTTGCTACTGGCCAATGTGCTGGGGACACCAAACTGACTCTGAGCCTGATGGACTGGGTAATTACTGCAATGAAGTTATCACAGGTAGAAGATGTTGCTTTTTCCTTCCAGTCAGCTCAGACTTGTCATCACCCCACTAGGCCCAGGGTCATCACCAGCAGAAGGAGCTGGTATACATACCTTCACTTCAAGGCTATACTTGAAGGTAGGTTTCTACTGACAGCTGGTCAGTTTCACTTCCTGGTTGATTCCCAGACAACACCAAAACAACAACAAAGACTCACTTCCTCTGAAGCCTGCATTCCTGAGTTAATCCCTGACACTTTGCTGTGCTCCACAGCAGGTGAGGAAAGTTCAACAGTTCCCTTCTTAACTCTGTGATACAGAATCAGGTGTGTAGGGGGGGCAGGGGCGGGGGTGGGTGGGAGGGAGAGGTCTGGGAAGGTGGCTCAGTGATAGAGTGCTTGAGGCCCTGTGTTCCATTCCTCAGCACTACATAAACAGAAAAAACTGAAATGGCACTGTGGCTCAAGTGGTAGAGTGCTAGCCTTGAGCTGAAGAGCTGAGGGACAGCACCTTGAGCTGAAGAGCTGAGGGACAGCACCCAGGCCCAGAGTTCAAGCCCCACAACTGACAAAAAAAAAAAGAAAGGGAATCTGGTGGGTCACCAACACTAACTCCTCCTTAGACTTAAAAAAAAGACAGCCTGGGGGGCTGGAGGTGTGGTTCAAGTGGTACAGCACCTGCCTAGCAAGTACAAGATCCTGAGTTGAAAACCAGAGGGGGAAACAAACACGAAGAAGCTCCTTCCACAGAAATGGATTCCTCTGTGTGGAGCTCCATCCTGAGTGCTCAGGACACAGGAATCATGATATCTGTCCTATGGAAGCCCCCAGACAGAAAAGAACCATCACAGAGGTGACCCAAGAGTAGAGATTAGGAGGGTCTTGGTTTCAGGCCAGCCCAGGAAAAAACTCGGCAAGAGCTCAGTGTGTAAGCCTAGCTACTCAAGAGGCTGAGATCTGAGGTCTGAGATTCAGAACCAGTTAAGGCACAAAACTCTCAGAGATTTTTTCTTTTGGTTGGTTGTTGGGCTTGAACTTGGGGCCTGGGCATTGTCCCTGAGCCTCTTTGTGTTCAAGGCTAGTGCTCTATCACTGAAGATACAGAGCCACTTCCTGTTTTTGAGTGGTTAATGGGAGGTAAGAGTCTCACAGGGACTTTTCTGCCTGGGATGGCTTTGATCCTCAGATCTCAGTCTCTTTTTTTTTTTTTTTGGGGTCCAGTCATGGGGCCTGAACTCTGGGCCTGGGCGCAGTCCCTCAGCTCTTCAGCTCAAGGCTAGTGCTCTACCACTTGAGCCACAGCGCCACTTCCGGCTATTTTTTTTCTGCTTATGTGGTGCTGAGGAATCGAACCCAGGGCCTCATGCATGCAAGGCAAGCACTCTACCACTGAGCCACCTTCCCAGCCCCAAGATCTCAGTCTCTTAAGTAGCTAGGGTTACAGGTGTAAGCCACTGGTGCCAGGCCTGAGAGAGTCTTATTTCTAATTAATGATCAAAATTCTGAATAAAAAAAATGCTGGACAGGGTGGGAGAGCACTAGCTAGAAATGAAAAAGCCAACTGAGTATATAAGGCCTGGTAAGTTCAAGCTTTCTATCAATACAAGGTACAAGAAAAATGCTGGGTGCTGGTACTCATGCCTATAATCCTAGCTACTCGGGAGGCTGAGATCTGAAGATTGTGGTTCAAAGCCAGCCCAGGAAGGAAACTCTATGAGACTCTTATCTCCAATTAACCACCAGAAAAATCAGAATTGGCGCTGTGTAGAGCACTAAGCTTGAGCAAAAAAGTACTAGTGGCTACTCCACTGGCCTATGCAGATAATGGGTATTTCCATCACACATAAAATGCAGTAGGACAACACTGGACAGGGGTCAAGATCTATATTCTAATCCTAGCCCTTAAGGTTATGTGGCTTTGAACAAGAAGTTCTATGTTTTTGTTGTTGTTGATGATGATGGTGGGGCTTGAACTCAGGGCCTAGGTGCTATCCCTTAGTTCTTCAGCTCAAGGCGAGCACTCTACCACTTGAGTCACAGCACCATTTCCAGTTTTTTGAGTGGTTTATTAGAGATAAAGAGTTTCACAGAGTTTCCTGTCTGGGCTGGCTTTGAACCATGATCCTCAGATCTCAGCCTCCTGAGTAGCTAGGATTACAGGCATGAACCACCAACACAGGGTAGAAGGTTCTATCTTTCTTATCTGTACAATGTGATACTTACCTAAATGGCTGCTAGACAGATAAAATGAGCAAATGGATATAGCACTTTTTCCCCCTGTGCCATAACTGGACCTTGAACTCAGGACCTGGGTGCTGTCCCTTAGCGTTTTTTCACTCAAGGCTAGTTCTGTTACTTAAGCCACAGCTCCACTTTTGAGTTTCTGGTGGTTAACTGAAGCTTTTCAAGAGGCTGAGATCTGAGAATCCAGGTTTAAAACCAGCATGGACCAGAAAGTCCGTGAGTCTCTTATCTCTAATTATCCACCAGAATACTGGAAATGACACTGTGACTTAAGTGGTACAGTGATAGCCTTGAGCTGAAGAGCTCAGGGACAGCTCTTAGGCCCTGAGTTCAAGCCCTACGACAGGAAAAAAAAAAAAAATCTCACAAACTTTTTTGCTTGGGCTGGCTTTGAATATTGATCCTCAGATCTCAGCCTCCTGATTTGCTAGGATTACCAATATGAGCCACTGGCACCTGGCTTAGATGTACAAGTCTTTGAACCACAATAGCTAGGTACACAGAAAGGGCTCCATAAATAGTCTTTATGCTTATTATCATTATGAGTCAGCACCAGGGGGCGCTATGTCTTAGGCCTGTACCCTTTCCTAGTGCTTCCAGCACAGCAGGTGCCCAGTGCATGCTTATCAATTCCTTTCTCTCTGGCTGTTTCACTCAAGGGCCAGTCTGACACAAATTGCCACCAGTGGGGAGTCAGAGTACTCACATCTGTAGAGATGGTTCCACACGGGGAAGAAAGCCATGTAGAGGGCCACATCCCCTACTGTTGGATAGGACTTGAAGATGGAGATGATGGCAATCTGGATGAACATGAAGAAGATGGGGTGCTCCCTGGGGCAGAGCAGGGGAGATAGACAAAGAAATCAGCTAGGGACCAGGCCAAGACTCCTAATCCCCTTCTTTAAACCAAAACACTCCCAAGGGGACTTGAGGCAGGGGGTAGTCTGCTACCCTCAACCATGATAGGCCAGGTCCCAGCAGCAGAGCAGAGGACTGCAGAAGTTCAGAAATGCCCAGGTATGAATCAGGCCTGGCAAACACTAGCGAACTAGCCTATAGAGACATTTCCCATCTATATCCACCCCTGCTTCTTGCAGCTCTGGGCTTTCTCCCAGGAGCCACAAGGAGAAAACAAGTGAAGTCACCATTGCTTATTGCCAGATCTAAATAGCCTTCCCCACCAGAGGGCCCTATGACAAAAAGCCCTCCTGGCTGATGCTTTGCTCACTGACAATGTGACCAATGGGGTGTGTATATCCTGAAATGCTTCAGCTCAGGGCTGAAAATATGGCTCAAATGGTAAAGTGCTAGCCTAGAATGCATGGGTTCCTCAGTACCACATACACAGAAAAAGCCAGGAGCAGCGCTGTAGCTCAAGTGGTAGAGTGCTACGCTTGAGCAAAAGAAGCTCAGGGGCAGTACTCAGGCCCTGAATTCAAGCCCCTTGACCAGCGCCGCCCCCCCTCCCCCCAAAAAAGCTTCAGCTCTTAAAGGACTGGACTAGAATTCTTGTTATTTTAAACTAACAGTAGTTGAAACTGTGACTTTTAAACTAAAACAAGTGATGGCAACATCTACCATGGCCTAAACCCGCATGCTGGGCTGGGTTCTGTGCAAAACCTCTCCTGTGCTTATCTCAGGCGATCCCTACAGAACCTCAAGTGTCCCTCTGGATAGGGAATTCAGTTCCCTGTCCTTCAGATGATGACACTCAGGTTCAGAGAAGTGAAATTTGAGTTAACTTAGTAAGTGACAGAGCTGTCTTCAGAGCTCCTAATACCACCATACTGCTCTCTTGAGCACTTCACATCCTTCACGGCCTCATCAAGGAAAGAGTGGGGAATGGAGTTCAGCCTCCAGTGCCCCTCTCAGAGCATACTGAATGCTAAAGGGAAGTGAACAGGAAGAGGTCAGATTTGCAGCCTCTTCACTGACCTAAGCACATACACATGACCTACTTCTGCATAGAACTTGGATACAGACTGCTCATGAAGGTTTTCAGAGGACAAGCTTTCTGAAGCCAGAAACAGGGAATCACTTCCAGAGCTACTGAAAGTCCTCTCCTCAGGAGTCGGGCATGACACAAGGGATAAACACAGACCTTGGAGCCAGATAAACCGATATCTAAATTCCAGCTCCACTGCTTACTAGCTGTGTAACCCTAGGAAAAACCACCTCACCTCTTTCAGCATCCATTTCCTCAACTATAAAATAAGAGTGATGGTAATAAGATAATGCTGACCTCTCTAAGTGACTGACTTAGGGACGGTTCCATTTTGGCCTAGAAAGGTACCTGGAAAGGAGATGGCTCAATATATGCTTGCCCTCTTATACTGCGTAAGAGAACTCCACAGAAAACTCCATCTGAAAAAACCTGATTAAAAGATTAAACAGAGCTGCAGGTGCCCAGACTCCCAGCCAACCCAATCTAAGTCTCTTGGGACAATCTCTGGAGTACTGTTCAAGGACATATTACTTGATCTGCTTTTTCCAACATAACCCCAAAAAAAACCTCTGCTTTTGCCCAAAATGGTGAGCGGGCTCAGTAGCAATGTGGGTTCAGGTGGGTTGAAGTGAGGCCAGGGGGAGCCCAGGGTTATAAGCTACCCTCCCTATGGCCTGCACTTGTGAATGACTATCAGCTGTTGGCTCTGGCTACTGGTACCTGATGTGAGTGAGGACATGGATCAAAGGGCAACGATGCTATAAACCTGATGACAGGTGCCCCTGGTCAGCAGGGTACTCAACTAGGGGTGGAGGAGGAGAGGACAAAGCAGCAGCAGGTCCTCCCACTTACTTCAGCTTGATGGCTAAGGGGACAGTGTAGAAGAAGACGTTGATCTGAAATACGCAGACAAAGAAGAGGCTGAAGTGCTCAAACATCTCTGCAAAGAAGTACCAGAAGAGACCAATGTTTGGAGTGAGATCTGGAACAGAAAGTCTGGAATTAAGAAAACACAGGGAGAGAAAAAAAAAGAGCAGCGTTAAAAATGGTCTGGTTTGCCCTTGTTTTCTCCCGAAGACTGAGGGTCATGCTGGGCAGTCAAGACTGACCTCCTCCCTCTAGAGAGGCTGTGAAGGGCTCCCCAGGTACCCCAGATACAGATAAACAAAACAAGGGCTAGACGTAGAGAATGACAAGCCATAATAAATGTGAGTTAAGTAAAACAAATCTGAAATGAGGCAAGAATTTATCCTGGAAATCAACTACTCTTTTCTTGCTCAGCACAGTTTACAATCAGGAGCTACCAGAACTATAAATAAGATCTATTTTGGGCATTCTAAAGTCCTGCCCGGAGAAATTAAGTGCAGAGATCTTGCTCCTTCCCCTTCTTGCTCCCTATCCCCACAGCAGGAGGGATCTACAAGACTGTGCTTGAGTCTGCAGTGAGACATCCAGGGCTTTGGGAACTTTAGCAGGCTCTACCCCAGGGTCAGAGAGCTCATTTAAGAAAATAGGGTTTTGTGCCAGTGGCTCACACCTGTAAATCCTAGCTACCTACTCAGGAAGCTAAGATCTGAAGATTGAGGTTTGAAGCCAGCCTGGGTAGATAAATCTGACAGACTCATCTCCAATTAAGTATTATAAAGTTGAAAGTGGCAGTACAGCTCAAGCAGTAGAGAGCCAGCAAAAAAGCTAAGCAAGAGTATGAGGTCCTGAGTTCAATCTCCAGTTCCAGCATGCACACCACACACACACACACACACACACATATACACACACATATCTAGATGTGTGTGTGTGTGTGTATATATATAATTATTTATTCATTTATAGCCTTAATACTAGGGATTGAACCCAGGGCCTCCAGCATACTAGGTATGTGCTCTACCACCAAACTACATCCCAAGTCCTACATTATATTTTTTATTAAAAAAAAAAATCAAGCTTGGTGCTTGGTGGTTCACGCCTGTAATCCTAGCTACTCAAGAGGATGAGATCTGAGGATTGTGGTTCAAAGCCACCCTGGGCAGGAAAGTTTGTGAGACTCTTATCTCCAATAAACCACCAGAAAGCCAGAAATGGTGCTGTGGCTCAAGTGGTAGAGTGTTTGCCTTGAGCTGAAGAGCTGAGGGACAGCGCCCAGGCCCAGAGTTCAAGCCCCACGACTGACAAAACAAACAAACAAATAAATAAAATAAAAAGAACTGAAACCGGACTCAATTCACAATTTTAAAAGGACATCAAATGGAGACAGAGGGAGAGACAGGTAATGTTTCTTGACTAAAGCCCACCCCTCCAGGGTAAATCTTTGTCTCTTGTGGCAAGTACATTTCCTCTGTGAATTTTGGCCCACTGGAGAGCCAGGAAAAACTCTTCACCAGGCATCACAAACTCCATCCAGAGTGGAGCAAAAACACAAAAGCTTTTGTTATGCCCAGCAGGTTTAACAAAAGGAAGCAGCCTGGAGACCCAAGGAGGAGCCCTGTCACTCCCATCTCTTCTCACCCTCACAGGTTTAAAGTCTGTCACCCACAAGCTGTAAGCTTCCCCAGGCTTAGGCAGCACCCAGGCCCTCAGCACCTGCACAGAGCCTGACACACAATATTTGAAAATGCTCAATTCATGAACAATCATGTAATCCTGCAATAGTGCAAATTATCTGATTTATGTTAAAAGTCAGGAGTCCTCTAGCAATAATGAATATATACATTCAAGCAGAAATGTATATATTCCTACCTCTCAGTCAGAGGTTAGTTGATTGTTTCTAGAAAATACTTTCTAATCCCACTAATCAAAGGTGTTCAGTAGAGCAGAAGTTTCCAAAGTATGTTCCCTGGACCAGAGGCAGCAGCACCATATGAACATCTAAGAAATGAAAATTCTTGGTCCCCACATAGACCCTGGGAATGGGCCAGCAAGCCCTGAAGGGGTTTTGAGGTGACCTCAAAGTGTAAGAACACCTGCCGTGGATGCTGCCTGTAGTTCTCTGCCTGATTTCAACAGGAACTATGAAAAACAAACTAGCTTCCAGAGTTCTCTAATGAGGTCTTTACTTACATGAAGCCGTAGACTGCAGGGATAAAATCCCAGGAGCTGAGAAGGAAGAAGGAGAGGCAAACAATTACCACTAGGCTTCCCACATACATCATGGCATACTCCCAAGAAAAGATCCAGAAGGCTTTGCTCTTCGCTTTCACAGGTATGTACTGCCGCTAGGAGAGAGAGCAGAAGACGTTAAGGGACGCCAAGGAAAGATAGATGCGCTCATCTAGTACCTAGAGATTCCTCATGCAAAACTGTGCCATGATGCATAGATTTAAGCTTTTGCTATCTTTCCTGTTGTCTGGTTGTTGATTTTACACATAGGGTCTTATTATGTAACACAGGCTGGCCTCAAACTCAGGACCTTTCTGCTGCAGCATCCTGAGTACTGTTATTTCAGGCAAGTGCCATCATACTCAGTGTTTGCTTTGTCCTTAATGAAACCCAAAGTATGTAAGCATTTAAAAACATGTCAGGTGCATATACTGTGGTTTGAGACTCAGTAAGATCATTCCAGATATGCATCTTAGAGATATGTTCCATAAGAAAAAAAATGAAAGGATAGTCACAACACCATGAACCTTCAGCAGAGGAAAAAATAAATTGTGATACAACTGCATAATGATACATTGTTCAGCAGGTAACATGAATAAGCGGTGCCTATAATATTTCAATATAACTAGATGTCATAGTGGTGTATATCTATAATGTCAGCACTTGGGAGGTTAAGGCAGGAGGGTCACAAGTTCAAGGCCAGCCTGGTCACACAGTGACTGACATCTTGTCTCAAAGGGGATGGTGGTGGTAAGGACTATACAGAAAATGACCAATCAATGTAAAATGAAAATATCTGTGTAATATTTTGAGATTATGCCAAATAATACTATGTATTATTTATAGAAATACAGGAAAATGTTCTAGAAGTTTTATAAAACATAGATTAGAAAGATACATTCTGAAGTCATAATAGCAATAGCATCCTGGAATGTAGAAAGCATGATTTATCTTTAGTATTTATAGAAAGTATGTCAAAAGCAAAGATAAAACAATATGGCAGCCAGGTGCTGGTGGCTCATGCCTGTAATCCTAGCTACTCAAGAGGCTGAGATCTGAGGATCGTCATTCAAAGCCAGCCTGGGCAGGAAAGTCCGTGAGACTCTTATCTCCAATAAACCACTAGAAAACCGAAAGTGGCGCTGTGGCTCAAACGGTAGAGTGTTCGCCTTGAGCTGAAGAGCCCAGGGACAGCACCCATGCCCAGGGGTCAAGCCCCACAACTGATCAAAAAAAAGCAAAAAACCCCACAAAACTTTTTTTTTTTGTCGGTTGTAGGGCTTGAACTGTGGCCTGGGCACTATCCCTCAGCTCTTCAGCTCAAGGCTAGCGCTCTACCACTTGAGCCACAGCACAACTTCCACCCCACAAAACTTAATGGATAGATGGCTCATGCCTATAATCCTTGCTACTGAGGAGGCTGAGATCTGAGAATCATGGTTCAAACTCAGCCTGGGCAGAAAAGTCTGTGAGATTCTTATTTCTCATTAATCACCAATAAGCTCAAGTGGTAGAGTGCTAGCCTTGAGAAAAATAAAAATAAAAAAACTGCCAGGCACCAATGGCTCACACTTGTAATCTTAGCTACTCAGGAGGCTAAGATCTGAGGATGATGGTTCAAAGCCAGCCCATTCAGGAAAATGTGAAAGATTCTTATCTCCAACTATCCACCAGAAAATTGGAAGTGGAGCTATGGCTCAAATGGTAGAGCACTAGCCCTGAGAAAAAAGAGCTTAAGGATAGTGCCCAGGCCCTGAATTCACGGCCCTCAACTGACATACATACTTACATATATATACAAGTAAGCTTACGGATAGCAACTGGGGCCTGAGTTCAAGCCCCAGAACTTGCTCAAACACACACACACACACACACACACACACTCTCTCTCTCTCTCTCTCTCTCTCTCTCTCTCTCTCTCTCTCTCTCTGAAAAATTTATGCCAGGAGCTGGATGCAATGATACATACCTATAATTGCAGCCAATAAAAATGTCAATGCCAACAAGTCATGGTATTATACCAGATATTAAAGCTTATGAGGTTATACCACATAGTAAAGTTCATGGAGCAAGACAAACATGCAGAAGCAAACACTGATAAGGAAGAAATTATGAAGGGAAAGCCAGCCTTACCAAACTTTTGAAAATAATTCTAAAATCTCAATAATTATACAATCCAGTATTGGCACAGGAAGATGAGGCAGAAGAATCTGGAATTGCAGGCCAGTCTGGTCTATCTAGGGGATTTGAGGACAGCCTGAGCTACCTAGAGAGATCGGTCTGAGGTAAACAAATATCAAGCAAACAAAAACTGCGGGAAAGCGTAGGTGGAATGAAAATATTCTAAGAAAATATGAAATGATGCAATTTTTTTTAAAATACCAATGTCCTTTTCTAAATAGGAGAAAGACCAAAGAAGATGATAATGAAATGTAACACATGATCCCCATTAGATCCTGATTAGTTCTTCCCCACAAATCCTATAATGATCATAAATTGGAGAATCTGGATTTGAAGTACATATAATATTATTCTAGCAAGGGTAAACTTCTTGAGTGATAATAGTTTTGCAGTTGTGCATAAAATAGAGAGACACAGAGAGACAAAGAAAAAAGTCTGTATATCCACATAGATACAGACAGTATGACAAAATTATAACTAAAGAAAATCTAAAAGGTATACTCATTATGCAATCAACTTTCCTGAAAGCCTGGTATAAAAAAAAAAATGAGGAAAAAAAAAAAAACTAATTTGAGAAGTAGATTTTTGGGGAGAGGCATTTGAGAGGTTTGAACTCTGGGCCTGGCCGCTGTCCCTCAGCTCTTCAGCTCAAGGTAAGTGCTTTACCACTGAATCACAGTGCCATTTCCAGTTTTCTGGTGGGTAATTAGAGATAAGAGTCTGATAGCCTTTCCTGCCTGGTCTGGATCCTAAGTAGCTAGGATTTCAGGCGTGAGCCACTGGCACCCAGCAAGAAGTAAAAATTTTGAATGCTTTTATAACCATTTAAAATTGTGAGTTAGTAATAAGAAACTTTTCCCACAAAGAAAAGAGTGGGCCCAGCCAGCTTTTTTGTTTTTGTTTTTTTGTCGGTCGTGGGGCTTGAACTCTGGGCCTGGGCACTGTCCTTGAGCTCTTCAGCTCAAGGCAGAACTCTACCACTTGAGCCACAGCACCACTTCCAGTTTTCTGGTGGTTTATTGGAGGTAAGAGTCTCACGGCCTTTCTTGCCCAGGCTGGCTTTGAACTGCAATCCTCAGATCTCAGCCTCTTGAGTAGCTAGGATTACAGGTGTGAGCTACCAGCACCCAGTGCCCAGCTATTTTCACAGGCAAATTCTACTAGCATTCAAGAAGTAGGTAATTCTGGGCTGGGAAGGTGGCTCAGTGGTAGAGTGTTTGCCTTGCAGGCATGAGGCCTTGGGTTCGATTCCTCAGCACCACATAAGCAGAAAAAGCCAGAAGTGGGGCTGGCACTCAAGTGGTAGAGTGCTAGCCTTCAGCTGAAGAGCTGAGGGATAGCCCAGGCCCAGAGTTCAGGCCCCACAACTGACCAAAAAAAAAAAAAAGTAGTAGATAATTCTAATCTTTTTTTTTTTTTTTGTCGGTCGTGGGGCTTGAACTCTGGGCCTGGGTGCTGTCCCTCAGCTCTTCAGCTCAAGGCCAGCACTCTACCACTTGAGCTACAGCGCCACTTCCGGTTTTCTGGTGGTTTATTGGAGATAGGAGTCTCACAGTCTCTCCTGCCCGGGCTGGCTTTGAACCGCGATCCTCAGATCTCAGCCTCCTGAGTAGCTAGGATTACAGGCGTGAGCCACCAGCGCCCAGCTTGATAATTCTAATCTTATATTAACTCTTTCACAGTGGATACTATGAGCTTGGTACCAAACTACTTACCAATGTAACACAAATGCAAGACTATGAACTGAAGTGTATATAATTCAACAGTGCACGAAAAAGATTATGATAAAGTTGAGTGATGAACAGGTTGGGTTTGTTTCAAGAATTCAAGGTTAGTTCAACATAAGAAAAACTATTATTAGCCAGGCATAGATGGCTCACACCTGTAATCCTAGCTACTCAGGAGTCTGAGACCTGAGGACCATGGTTCAAAGCCACCCCGGGCAGGAAAGTTTGTGAGACTCTTATCTCCAATAAACCACTCAGAACACAGCAGGTGGCGCTGTGGCTCAAGTGGTAGAGCGCTTGCATTAAGCTGAAGAGCTGAGGGACAGCACTAGGCCCAGAGTTCAAGCCCCACAACTGACCAAAAAAAAAGAAAAGCTATTATCTTCTTTATTTCAAATAGCTTAAAAAAATCAATTACCATGATATCTATAGAAAAGTAATCTAATAATTACTCATGTAAAAATAATTCAAACAATAAAAAAATTCAGTAAAGGTCCAGGCAATGCTTTTGTAAGGATAAATATTAAATGATTCAAGTATGCAATGGTAGAAAAAAACACATCTAAACTAACAGAAAGGGCCGGGTGCTGGTAGCTCACACCTAATCCTAGCTACTCGGAGGTTGAGATCTGAGGATTGTGATTCAAAGCCAGCCAGGGCAGAAAAGTCTGAGACTCCTCTTATCTCCAATTAACCACCAGAAAATCAGAATAGGCACTGTGGCTCAAGGGGTAGAGTGCTCGCTCACCTTGAGCTAAAGAGCTCAGGGGCAGCATCCAGGCCCAGAGATCAAGCCCCACAACCCCCACAACCAACAATAAATAAATACATAACAAAAAGGTAGGCTAAAACTTAGAAATCCAATTCAACAAGAAACATACAAAACCTATAGAGACTCTGTGTGTGTGTGTGTGTGTGTGTGTGTGTGTGTGTGTGTGCGCGTGCGTGCGTGCGTGTGTGTGTATACTGGTACTGAGGCTTGAACTCAGGGGCTCATGCTTTCCTGTGGCTTCTCTATCTCTGAACCAAATCTCAACTTTCAGTTTTTCTCTGGTTAACTAGAGATTCAAGTCTCAAGAACTTTTCTGCCTCGGCTGGCTTTGAACCACAATTCTCAGATCTCAAACTCCTGAGTAGCTAGGATTACAGGCGTGAGCCACCAGTGCCCGGCCCTTTCTGTTATTTTAGATGTGTTTTTTTCTATCATTGCATACTTGAACCATTTAATATTTATCCTTACAAAAGCTATGCCTGGAACTTTACTGAATTATATATCCAGTGTATATTGTGTGACTTTAAAATGTTCAAAGATGGGCTAGAAATGTGGCTTAGTGGTAGAGTGCTTGCATAGCATGCACAAAGCCCTGGGTTCAATTTCCCAGTACCACATAAACAGAAAAAAGAAAAGCTGGAAATAGTGCTGTGGCTCTAGATAGAGTACTAGCCTTGAGCAAAAGAATCTTAGGGAGTACCCAGGCCTAGTTCAAGCCCCAGGACTGGAAACAACAACAACAAAAGAATGGCTGAACTGGACATTGGCAGCTCATGCCTGTAACCCTAGCTACTTAGGAGGCTTAGATCTGAGGTCTGCAGTTCAAAGCCAGCCCTGGTGGGAAAGTCCCATGAGACTCAGAAAAAGCAGGAAGTGGGTCTGTGGATCAACTGGTAGTACCCTAGCCTTGAGCAAAAGAAGCTCAGGTACAGTGTCAAAGCCTAAGTTCAAGACCCAGGACCAGCAAAAAGAAAGAATGGCTGAGTGCTTGTGGCTCATACCTGTAATCCTAGCTACTTAAGAAGTTGAAATCTGAGGATGGTGGTTTGAAGCCAGCCTGGGCAGGAAAATCTTTGAGACTCTTACCTTCAATTAACCATCTGAAAACTGGAAGTAAAGCTATGGCTCAAGTGTAGAGTACTAGCCTTGAGCAAAAAAAGCTCAGGGATAATACCCAGGCCCTGAGTTCAAGCCCCAGAATTGGTACACAAACTATCAACAACAACAACAAAAAAATGCAGTTTCAAGAGAATGATACATTTTGGGGGATCGGAAAATAGTAAGACAAAGAAGAAGGTACTTGGGTTCCAAGTACTTTGATCCTTTTGATCTCTTCTACCTGAGAAACACTGTCATTTATCAAGAAAAGAAAATGGAAGAAAATCTTGGGTCCAAAACTTTTGAGGAAGAAAAAAACTCAAAAGTAAAACTTTGGTTTTGTCTTCCTATCCTTTCCTACTGAAGTATTTAGCAATAAACCATGAAGTGAAAAAGAAAAAAGATGCCTTCAAAGAATGGAAAGTAGACTTCAACACTGTTCCCTTAGGAGAGCCCTAAATTCACACCAGAACTCTGCAAATTTTCACTCTGCAAATATGGTTAGCAGCCTTAAATTTCAGTAATTTATTTAACTCAAAATGTTACAGCTGACTTCCCCAGATGTCCCAGTCAATCCTGAGCTCTACAAATTTTTCAAGACAAAAATATGTACCTGGTTTGTGTGTGGTGGGGGGAGGGGCGGCTCGAAAAACCCAGAAAAACAGCAGATGGCTCATGTCCTTGCAGGGTTCAAACCATTCCAAGTTAGAGGTTGGCGGGATGTGGAGGGTCATTAGGTTCAGCCACGCATGCTGAGGTTGACGCCAGTGCTAGGACTCCCCAACAAGTGCCACTTATCCACTGGCCTTAACCCAGACTCAGGGGAGCCACCTCACTTTGGGACAGAATTCTCCATTCTGTTACAGAACTGTCCCACACTCAGCTGACTGGTTTTAGCTTTTCTCCTTGGAGCTTATGGATTTCTGTGAAACTTAGGTCTAAAGGGTCCACCAAACGGATCTAAGAGGAACTTAGCCCTAAAGTATAATTTGCTTTTCTGGTTCCTCCCTCATGTTTAAACAGGAAGGTTTGCTTCCTGGATGTGACTGACTGATTTTTTCCATCATCTTACCATGCTTTTTAGGCCACTTTACACATTTACATAAAGACATGTAGGGCTGGGAATGTGGCTTAGTGGCAGAGTGCTTGCCTAGCATACATGAGGCCCTGGGTTTGATTCCTCAGTAAACAGAAAAAGCTGGAAGTGGTGTTGTGGCTCAAGTGGTAGAGTGCTGGCCTTAAGCAAAAGAAGCTCAAGTACAGGGCCCAGACCCTGAGTTCAGGCCCCAGGACTGGAAAAAAAAAGAAAAAGAAAAAAAAAGACATGTAAATATAATTTGGGCTAGAATTTTAATTCCTAGATAAATGGGGTCCTTTGTAAATGGGGTCACAAATTCTTAGTAACTCTCATCCATTTCAGAGGCTGCCTCTAGAGCAGTCTTTGCAGTTCTCTTTGCTCAGCATCCTCAATTACTTTATCTTGCAGAGATCAGAATGTGCCTAGCACACTATAGGTGTTCAGCACTGGACATTTGGTGGGAAGGGCCAAGTCAACTAAATAAGTGACTGGCCCGTGGGCTGGGAAGGTAGCTCAGTGGTAGAGTGCTTGCCTTGCATGCATGGGGCCCTGGGTTCGATTCCTCAGTACCATATAAGCAGAAAAAGCCAGAAGTGATGCTGTGGCTCAAGTGGTAGAACCCTAACCATGAGCTGAGCTAAAGAGCTGAGGGACAGCGTCCAGGCTCAGAGTTCAGGCCCCATGACTGACAAAAAAAAAAAAAAAAAAAAGTGACTAGCCCAACTGTTAGATCTCATAACTCAGTCCTGTCTACTACTGTCTGCAGAAAATTCCCTTGAGTGTTTTTTTTTTTTTTCGCTTTTAAACCAGTCCTGGAGCTTGGACTCAGGGCCTGGGCGCTGTCCCTGAGCTTCTTTTGCTCAAGGCTTGCGCTCTACCACTTGAGCCACAGTACCACTTCTGGCTTTTATAGTTTATGTGGCCCTGAGGAATCGAACCCAGGGACTCATGCATGCTAGGCAAGCATTCTACCACTAAGCCACATTCCCAACCCGTCCCTTGAGTTTTAAACAAGTTCTTTTTCCTCTCCTTCCCTCCTTCTACTGTAACTGCATATTGTTATGTGTAAAATTCTTGGATTCAACAAAAATACAGAAAGAAAATCAAAACTAAGTAACTTCATTCTATGATAATACCCCTACTGAACCAGCAATCATAAATAAAACTTGAGGGGCTGGGAAGGTGGCTCAGTGGTAGAGCACTTGCCTTGCATGCTCGAGGCCCTGGGTTCGATTCCTTAGCACCACATAAGAAAAAAGCCAGAAGTGGTGCTGTGGCTCAAGTGGGAGAGTGCTAGCCTTGAGCTGAAGAGCTGAGGGACAGCGCCCAGGCCCAGAGTTCAGGCCCCACGACCGGATCCAAAAAAAAAAAAAAAGGAAAATAAATAAATAAATACTAAAACTTGAAAAGCCAGTGCTGGCAGCCTGGAAGCAGTTGGTTTGTTTTCAGACACTGGTGGTAGGTAGCATTGCCAACAAGCTCAGGTTTTCTGGTGACAAATCTGGTATTTTATTTTTTTGGGGGGTCTGGTTGTGGGGCCTGAACTCTGGGCCTGGGCACTGTCCCTCAGCTCTTCAGCTCAAGGTAGCACTCTACCACTTGAGCCACAGCGTCACTTCTGGCTTTTTTTTTTTTTCTGCTTATGTGGTGCTGAGGAATCGAACCCAGGGACTCAGGCATACAAGGCAAGCGCTCTACCACTGAGCCACCTTCCCAGCCCAAATCTGGTATTTTATAAAGACAGCTATAAAACTTTTCAGTCTTGGGTCCAATGTTCAGCTGGAGGAACATATCTCAAGGAAATGACTTAAATAAATACAGATTTCTAGCTGGGTACCAGTGGCTCATGCCTGTAATCCTAGTTACTCAAGAGGCTGAGATCTGAGGATCACAATTTGAAGCCAGCCACGGCAGAAAAGTCTGTTAGGCTCTTATCTCCAATAAACTACTTTAAAAAGTCAGAAGTGGTGCTATGGCTCAAGTGGTAGAGTGCTAGTCTTGAGCAGAAGAAGCTCAGGGACAGTGCCCAGGCCAAGTTAGGGAATTTCCTGTCCTAGCTGGCTTTGAACCTCAATTCTCAGATTTCAGCCTCTTGAGTAGCTAGGATTACAGGTATGAATCACCAGTGCTTGTTTTTGGGTTTTTTTTGGTAGTTTTATTGGAGATAGTTTCATGGACCTTTTCTGCCTGGCCTGGCTTCAAACCATGATGCTTATATCTCAGCCTCCTGAGTAGCTAGGATTACAGGCATGAGCCACTGGCGCCCAATTTTGAGGTATGTATTTTTTTTTTTTGCCAGTCCTGGGGCTTGGACTCTGGGCCTGGGCACTGTATCTGAGCTTCTTTTTGCTCAAGGCTAGTGCTCCACTACTTGAGCCACAACACCACTTCTGGCTTTTTTCTGTTTATATGGTACTGAGGAATTGAACCTGGGGCTTCAAGCATGCTAGGCAAGCACTCTACCACTAAGCCACATTCCCAGCCCTGTATTCTCTCTCTCTTTTTTTTTTTTTTTGTCAGTCATGGGGCCTGAACTTTGGGCCTGGGCTCTGTCCCTCAGCTCTTCAGCTCAAGGCTAGCACTCTACCACTTGAGCCACAGTGACACTTCAGGCTTTTTCTGCTTATGTGGTGCTGAGGAATTGAACCCAAGGCCTCATACATGCAAGGCAAGCACTCTACCACTAAGCCACCTTCCCAGCCCCCCTGTATTCTTATTAAAGTAGAAAAGAGGAGAGGTTAGAGAGCAAGCTGTCTCATTAGACTCCCAGTGCTGTCATTTGTGGCCTTAGGTAAGTGACTTAACTTCCCAACATTTTATTTTCAATTCATGTATCTAACATGGCTACTATGACCTACAGCATAGTTTTGTTTGTTTGTTTGTTTTTTGTCAATCATGGGGCTTGAACTCTGGGTCTGGGCACTATCCCTCAGTGCTTCAGCTCAAGGTTAGTACTCTACCACTTCATCCACAGCGCCACTTGGATTTTCTGGTGGTTTATTGGAGGATAAGAGTCTCATGGGCTTTCCTGCCTGAGCTGGCTTTGAACTATGATCCTCAAATCTTAGCCTCCTGAGATGCTAGGATTACAGGCGTGAGCCACCAGCACTTGGCTTCTATAATAATCCTTTAAGGTGTATGCTACTATAAAGAAAAGCTAAAGATTCTGGTACGTGTTGGTGGGTTGCATCTGTAATTCTAGTTACTCAAGAGGCTGAGATCCAGAGGATTATTGTTCAAGCCAGTTTGAGCAGAAAAGTCTGTGAGACTCTACCTTAAAAATAACTAGTGAAAAGCAGGGCTGGAGGCATGATTAAAATGATAGAGCACCAGGTTGAGGAAATATGTAAGGATCCAAGTCCAAACCCCCATACCAGCAAAAAACAAACAGGAAATAAAAGGAAATGTTGAAGAAATAGCAGAGAAGGGATTATGTACATTAGATAAGAAAAATATAAAGCATATGATACCAACTAAAAACATGCAAAGACAAATGCATTTATACATTTGGAATGATAGGCATAGTTAGAATTTAATAAGATTGTTAGGTCTGCTTTGTTAACAATTAGTCAACTTCCCTTGATCTTTTCAAGCAGAATCAAGCAGGAGACCTTACTTCCCCCAGTAGGGGCAGGTTTGGTAATAAATGTCACTTGGTGCTGGTTTCTGACCAGTGAATGCTTACCTGGAGGAGATAGAGGAGTCCTGGGACAAACAAGGTGATTGGGTACAGAGACTGGTATGTTGCTAAGGCAAGAAAAATAGCACTGAGGAAAGCACTGCCTGTAAAAAGAAATAAATGTATGGAATAACCCACCTCTCCGATCAGAATTAGACTCAGCAAGTCCCTATCAACATGAAACTTTCCATAACTGCTCAATCACCTGCCAAGTGCTTCCTGGTATGCAAGGTATTATACAAACTCATGTGGAGTGAGAGCTTCTTGGCTTCATTACCCATGAAAGGAAACCAAGGACATCAAAACCATCCACCTTTAGTAACTTGAGATGCTGTAGGCATGTTTCTTGTGAAATTTTCAGTCCCAGAAAGATTTTACAAAACTCCAGCCAAAGATGTACAAAGGGATCAAGTCCATTAACATCCATGTTCTACTTAATGCATTAGTTTATTAAACTTGCAATTACTGCTTATAAAATGTGAAGCTGTGAAACTATTACATTGGGTTGTGTAGTATCTCATCACACGACCTGCCACACTCCTTATCTTCAGTCATGTGCTTCCTTTTTGTTCTATGTAAAAGTGTATGAATTTTTTGTTAATAATGTCTCTATTCCCCACATAAAATAACTATGAAAGAATTAAATGTTATATAAGAATTTGTAATGACATGGAAAGATACTTATAAAACCCTATTAAGTTTATAAAATAGACGCTGTTTTGGGGTTTTTTTTTTGGGGGGGGGTCCATTGTGGGGCTTGAACTTTGGGCCTGGGCACTGTCCCTGAGCTCTTCAGCTCAAGGCTAACACTCTACCACTTGAGCCACAGTGCCACTTCTGGTTTTCTGGTGGAGATAAAGAGTCTCATAGACTTTCCTGCCTAGCTGGCTTTGAACTGTGATCCTCAGATCTCAGCCTCCTGAGTAGCTAGGATTATAGGTATGAGCCACCTGGCTGTAATTTTTTTTTGGGGGGGGGGGGTCGGTTGTGGGGCCTAAACTCTGGGCCTGAGCACTGTCGCTTAGCTCTTCAGCTCAAGGCTAATGCTCTACCACAGAAGAGCCACAGTGGCACTTCTGGCTTTTTCTGCTTATGTGGTACTGAGGAATCGAACCCAGGGCCTCATGCATGCAAGGCAAGCATTCTACTACTGAGCCACCTTCCCAGACCTGTGATTTTTTTTTTAAGTATGATCAAATATTTACCAAAAAAAAAAACCAACTGAAGTCTAGACCACAAAAGTTTACAATCTGTTATCTCTACATGGTAGGATTATGGATTATTTTTTATTTTTGCTTCTCTGTATTCCTTTAAATTTAAAAAAATGAACATGTTTTGTTTTTTGTCATAGGCAATTTGTTTTTGAAAAAAAAAAAGAAACAACTGCTCCCCATTTTCAGATTTTTATTTTGCTGGTCATGTTACCTGAATTCTGGGCCTGGGCTCTGTCCCTCAGCTCTTCAGCTGAAGGCTAGTGCTCTATCACTTGAGCCATAGCACCACTTACGGCTTTTCCTGCTTATGTGGTGCTGAGGCATCGAACCCAGGGCTTCATGCATGCAAGGTAAGCACTCTACCACTGAGCCATCTTCCCAGCCCTATATTCAGATGTTTTAAGACAACAGGGCACTATAAAAGTAAGGCTCGAGAAGCTGAGTTTACGGCAGAGGACTCAAAGTAGCTCAGAACTCAGGAGAAACGATCCGAGGCTGATGTTCATGATTATGTTTCATAAAGTAACAATACCCATGGTCAATCTTATTAGCTGTGTGGGGTCAAGTGTTCACTGAAAATAACAGATTAGTTTCATAAAAAGAAACATAACTCCTTTCAGTCTAAGGAGTTTCATCCCATTACCAACCCAGCACCAAGGACAACAGTAGGAAATGATCCCTAGCTCCTCTGCTCAACACAGTGGTCTATGTACCAGAAACACCTAGAGCCACTGTGGAGGATAAGTGGGCATGGGTCAATGAACGTTACCACTTCATAGAAGTGGAAGTGGAGAGAAAAGAATTTTGAGTGTTCCATCTTTCAAACTAAAACACAAGCTAGAACAATCCTGGTGGACAGAATATAAAGTAGAAAGAAGCAGAGAGCCAGTGCAAAAGTATAATCTCAAGTGTTTGGGAGGAAGAGATTAGAAGAATGGCAGTTTGATGGGCTGGGAAGGTAGCTCAGTGGTAGAGTGCTTGCCTTGCATGCTTGAGGCCCTGGGTTCGATTCTTCAGCACCACATAAGCAGAAAAAAAAAAGCCAGAAGTGGTGCTGTGGCTCCAGTGGTAGAGTGCTAGCCTTGAGCTGAAGAGCTGAGGGACAGCGCCCAGGCCCAAAGTTCAGGCCCCACAACCGGACCCCCACACCCCCCCCAAAAAAAAGAATGGCAATTTGAGACTGGCCTAGAGAAAAAGCAAGGAAGACCCCGTATTAATCAATAAGATAGGCATGGTGATACATACTTAAGATTCTAGTTATACAAGAGGAATTTGATCTGTGGCAGAACCCAGGAAAAAATTCAAGACTCTATCTGAAAAATAACTAAAGCAAAAAGAGCTGAAGGTATGCCTCAAGTGGTAAAGTGCCTGTTCAGCTTAAGTTCAAATCTAGTACCACTGGCGGCAGGAGGGGAGGGAGGACAAAATTTCTTGAGTGGGGCTGTCCCACCAACCAATTCATGAGTGCTAGGCAAGATGTTCTGGATCCAGGGTCCCTGTATAAATGACTGAGCAGGGAGAGGAACAACTAAGTGAAGCCACCAGCAGAGGCCTCCATACACCAGCTAGGCTACAGACTAGCATCAGAACCATGCTGGAATGAGGAGATGGCACTAGAGGGAAATGTATGTCCTAACGCCTAATGGTGAAGATGGCCTCAGGATTCCTGGCTGAAAATCTGAATGATGTTTTGTTGGGAAAAAAAGGGCAAAAAAACTTTTCATTAGCATGGTTTTCTACAGATATTGGGGTAGGAGAAAGGAGAGGATCATATGTTACCAAAGGAAGAAGGCTTCTGTTCCAACTTAATCTATTCTCATAGATGAGGTAAAAACAAAGATCTGACTTTCTTACTTTGCCTCATGAGACCCTAGCAAGTAAGGTATACACAGCCACCTCTCCTACCTTAATTGCCTGAGATCAATAATTATCTGGAACAGCTGTTTATAAGACCAAGAGAGAAGAAAAGATTCACAGCCTAATAGAATGGACTTGTGAGTTTTAGAAAACTTATTCTGAGGATCAGCCAAGAGTCTTCCTTAGATGAGATCTTCAAACACTGTTTCTGGCAATTGAACTCAGGGCCTTGTACAAGCCAAGGAAACCTTCCCATTAAGCTACATCCCCAGTCCCCGGACAAAATCTTTTTTTTTTTTTTTTTTTTTTTTGTCGGTTGTACAGCTTGAACTCTGGGCCTGGTCACTGCCCCTCAGCTCTTCAGCTCAAGGCAATGCTCTACCACTTGAGCCACAGTGTCAGTTCCAGTTTTCTGAGTGGTTTATTGGAGATAAGAGTCTCATGGACTTTCCTGCCTGGATTGGCTTTGAACAGTGATCCTCAGATCTCAGCCTCCTGAGTAGCTAGGATTATAGGTGTGAGCCATGGGCACCTCGCTCAAAACAAACAAACAAACAAATATATATTTTGCCAGTCCTGGGGTTTGAACTCAGGGCCTGGGCTCTGACCCTGAGCCTCTCTGTGCCCAGGGTTAGTGCTCTACCATTGAGCCACAGCACCACTTTTGTTTTTTTCTGTTTATGTGGTACTGAGGAATTGAACCCAGGGCTTTATGCATGCTAGACAAGCACTCTACCACTAAGCCATATTCCCAGCCACAGACAAAATCTTTTTGTGTGTATATTTTGGCCCTAGGGCTTGAATTCCAGGGCTTGGGCACTATCCTTGAGCTTTTGTGCTCAAGGCTAGTGCTCTACCACTTTGAGCTACAGCACCATTTCCAGTGTTTTGGTAGCTAATTGGAGATAGATATCTCACAAACTTTCCTGCCTAGGATACCCAGCCTCCCGAGTAGCTAGGATTATGAGCATGAGCCACAGATGCCTGGCCAGACCAAATCTTTACAAAGGGAGAATCTATCTGTAAGCAAGCGCCACCAACTTCCAGCTCAATACCCCAGCCATCCCTCCAACCACCCCCTCCCCCCCAGTTCCCTCCTCTCTCCTTACATCAGCAGAGATCTCAACAGTCTTTTCCTTCCCTCGTATCCAGCCCACCCTCCACAGAAGCACTGAAAGGATCATTAAACTGTGAGGTTTCATTTCATCTGAGATTAAATCCAAACTCCAAGAGTAAGCAAGATCCTCATTTCAGTGTTCTGCTTCCAGCTTTGCCGTTCAACACCTCTGAACACACCCTATCCTCCACCACAATGGCCTCTTCCCCAGTTCCTGAAAAAATTCTGCCTTTTCTTATGTCTGTTCTCAGGCTACTCCCTCTGCTACAGCCATCTTTTCCCATTCTTCTAGCAGAAACTCACAGCCAATTGAAATGTCACTTCCTCTACCAGTGCAAGCAGCTAACATTTGTTGCTCATGTACTAAGTATTCTGCATTAAGAACATGCCAGATTCAAAAAGACCCTCAAGCATAACAACCATCTTGGGGAAATTTGTCTGTTCATTATCTTGTTAATAGTTTCATGGATAATACAAAGTACATATGCTTCTCATTTTACAGGCAAAGAACCTAAGGCATAGAAATGAGACCACGTATGAACCCCAAACCACACATCACCGTCAGCCCATCCTCGCTCTGTGCCAGGGAGCCTCTATATGCCATACTTACACTGTCCTCCAGGAGTCTGCCCCTGGATCCTCTCTCCGCTATTTGTCTTCCTAATTGCTCAAGGACAATAAACCTTAATTTTAGATCTCTTGTACCTAGCACAGTGCTTGGCACATGTGATGAATGTTGTAACTAACAATATTATTCAGTGACACACATAAAATCCTTAAAAAACATATTAAAAGAAATCAATATTCTTGAGGAAGAACTCATTAAGTAGAAAATATATTGGCAAAACACAAAGCAAAGCATTTGGGGGGCAGGGGCTGGGCACAGGCATGTTCTGTGGAAGAAGGACCGGATGGCTGAGGCCTGAAGGCTGCGGGCAGAAACGTGGTGCTGCAACAGGCAGTGGTGTAGTGTGGGTGCTCTGGGTGTGGGATGAGAGGACAGGTGTGGATGGGCACATGCACAGCCTGATCTAAAGTGAGGGGGAGTAGTAGGCACACAAGACTCAGGAAGAGCTAGTAAGTTTTGAGAAAAACTAAATGGGGCAACAACAGTAAGTTCGGAAGGAAGACACAGCTGGAACGATATGTGCTTGGGGCAGGGAAGATAAAAGTAAAAGGTGACTCCAAACATGGTAGACAAAACTATGCAATAGGCAAACACTGTTGAAGTTTGCTCTCTGCCAAGCATGTGCTGGGTGGCAGGGAGACTGGTGACTCAGATAGCCTGTGTCCTCAGGGAGCTCCTGTGAACAATTGCAACACAAGAGAGGAAAGGGCAGGAGAAGCAGACCTAGCCCATCAGGGGACACTGACACCAGAGTTGTGAACAGTATATAAGGCCTAACATTCAGGAAATGGCACATGCAGCGGCAGGAGGGTGAGACACAATCATGTGCTAGCGTGAGGTGTTGACAGCAAGTAGCTCAACATGGCAAAATAGAGAGAACTCGAGGAATGACTGGAAGAAGACACCAAGGGGCTCCTGAGGATGCTGGTTACGTTCTGTCTCTTAATCTGGGTAATAAGACTCACCTTTTTTTTTTTTTTGCCAGTCCTGGGGCTTGAACTCAGGGCCTTAGCACCATGCCTAAGCTGCTTTTTGCTCAAGGCTAGCACTCTACCACTTGAGCCATAACACCACTCCTGGCCTTTTCTGTTTATGTGGTGTTGAGGAATCGAATCCAGGGCTTTGTGCATGCTAGACAAGCACTCTACATTCCCAGCCCTGAGACTCACCATTTTGTAAACATTTATTTATCTGTACATTAATGACTTCTGCATATATTATATACCTTGACTAAAAAGTCACAACCTGAAAAGTCTTAGCAAGCAGCTTGGGGTCAGATCATGGAGGGCTTAACAATAAAATTTATTCAAAACAATGACCTACAGGCCCAGACAGGAATACTGAAGTAACGTCTGAAATAGAGCTTTGTGTGGGTAAGAGTGAGGGCAGGTCAAACTATGCCAAGAGGGATATGAGTTTTACCCCAAAATGATACCACTCAATCATTGTCTGCTAGTGCATCCAAGATGCTCATAGAGTAGGTTTTTTGAACAAGGCCTGATCACAGAATATTAGGGAAAATCAATCAAGTGGGTTTGTGCACTTGGCCGTAATATGAGGGAACATCATTATCTACACAATCTAGCTCTGAGTATGTTTTCCAACTCTCCATTTGTGTCAGGGTGGGGGCCAAAACAAGCCTCCGCAAGACTGGAATAACATTTGGCCTCCAGGGACCGTACCTTAATCTGGGCCTGGGTGGGTGGCACAGCTGCCGGGGGAAGCAAGAATGAAACAAGGAGGGGCCTGGGGGACTGGCTGGGGATATGAACTTCAAGGAGAGTGAGCAGAGAGCCAGGGATAGGCACAGACAATGTCCTGTCCCAGGATAGGCAGTGGGACAGACTAGAATGTGGTCAAAAGGGCTAAGGTCCCATGGGATTAACAGAAGAGGAAGTTACACCAGTGTCTGAGGCAACAGTGAGAAAGAAGGGCTGGAGTGGGGGTAGAGCAAGGCCCGAGGTACTACATTTCCTGCCAAGTGTGCTCTTCTATCCTGGTAGGTGCCTTCAAAGCATGTCCACCCCAATGACCATAAAAGCTTTACTCAGCCCAGTCACAACCATTGGCAATTTGTACGTCATAGACCTTTTAGTCCTTTCAATAACTCCAGGAAGTTAGTACTATTATTATTCTCATTGCACAGGTCAGAAAACTGAAGGACATAAATTGTTTGACCAGGATCACAAAGTCAGTCAATGACAGGACTAGGATTGATCCCAGGTAGTCTTACTTCAGACCTTTCCTCCTTTCCTGCATTACTATGGCAATCTCAATCTCCATTTGTGTTTGAACCATAAAAATCATAATAAAGGAGTACAACTATTCATTGAGTGGATTCTGCTAAGCACTCTGTATTTCTCATTTATTCCTCACTAACTCTAGGAGGCAGATATCTGTGGGATCAAAGTGAGGCTCCTGAAGTTGCATCACTTGCCCAAGACTACAAAGCTTGTAATTAGAAAACCTTTTATTTGCTAGTCACTGGTGGCTCATGCCTGCAATACTAACTCCTCAGGCTAAGATCTGAAGATCAAGGTTCAAAGCCAGCCTGGGCAGGAAAGTCTGTGAGACTCTTATCTCCAATAAACTACCAAAGTGAAGCTGTGGCTCAAGTGGTAGAGCATAGCCTTCAGAGACAGTACCCAGGCCCTGAGTTCAAACCCCAGGACAAGGAAGAAAGAAAGAAAAGAAAAGAAAAAGGAAGGAAGGAAGGAAAGAAGGAAGGAAGGAAGGAAGGTAGGAAGGAAGGAGAGAGAGAGAGGGAGGGAGGGAGGGAGGGAGGGAGTGGAGAGAAAAAAAGGAGAGAGAGAGAAAGAGAAAAAGAAGGAAAGAAAGAAAAAGGGAGGAAGGGAGGGAAGGAGGGAAGGAAGGAAAGAAGAAAGGAAGGAAGGAAGGAAGGAAGGAAGGAAGGAAGGAAGGAAGGAAGGAAGGAAGGAAGGAAACAAGGAAACTCCTTAATCTGATCTTCTCCATGGTCCCTCCTCATAATATTCCTGCTCTGTCCTGCAGCTGGGTCTTTTACCCAAGCCCAGAAAGACTATTAATCTTGAGAGATCTTTAAAAATGACTGCTACAAAGAGTAAACCATTCACACCTAGTACATGCCTCTGTACTATGCACCACGCTGTATAAGGTAGAGGCTGTTTCAATATCCAAGCTCTTGGAAAGGAAACTACAGTCCAGAACAGTTAAGAGACTTGTCCAAGGTAATGCAGACAGTAAACAGTGGAGCTGGGATTAGCCACCAGATCTAACATCAGAGCAGTCTGAGCTCTTAATCATCCTTGACTGCCTTCTGAAGGTACATCCTGATCTTTCTTTTCTCCTTGGCAAGGAAGATGTGTCACATGGCTTCTTTTGGAGGAGTAAGTGAAGTTGAAAGGATCCTTACTGGCAAACTTTAAGTTTCCTGTTTGGAGTATCTCATTGTTGACAAATACCAGCAATGAATAAGCAGGAGTACCTATCACCACCAGTCAGTTTATTTTTCTTTTAAAGGCCTAATGAAGACTACTTCACAGGAATGAAGTATTTTAATTAGCTCACTGAAAGGCACAGTGCCCTTTGACCAAAGCAACAGCCTTCAAAGTGAAACCCATGCAACTCACTATATCAACATCAATCCTACTCATAGTCCAGTCCAGTGTTTCCTTGACAACACTCCACTAAGGACATCACAATGCAGTGGCCTCTGCCTGGGCCTGGCTTGTCTCTCAGTGTGTCCCAGGCAACCTTGGGCTGCCACAAAGGAAGTCAAAAGAAAGCAAGTAGAAGTCAAGGAATCAGAGCAAATGAAGCCACTCTCTTCTGTAGGGGTATCTACTCCAAGGAAGTCTAGGGATCTTCACTATGCCTTTATTATCACAAGTTAATTTATGTTTAATTTTTTAATGTGATAGTTTTATTCCTATCAGCCTAAATGAGAAATAGTCAAATAATTTTTTGTGGATGTGGTGGTACTAAGGGCTTGAACTCAGGACCTCATGGTCTTGATTCACTTAAGTTTTGCTCAAGGCTGGCACTCTACAACTTGAATCCCAGCTCTACTTCTGTCTTTTATGCTGGTTAATTGGCAATAAGAGTCTCACAGACTTTTCTGCCCAAGCTGGCTTCAAACTGTGATCTTCAGATCTCAGTCTCCTGAGTAGGTAGACTTACAGGTGTACGCCACCAGTGTCCAGCATCAAATAATTTATTTTATTTATTTATTTTTTTGGGTCTGGTCGTGGGGCCTGAACTCTGGGCCTGGGCACTGTCCCTCAGCTCTTCAGCTCAAGGCTAGCGCTCTACTGCTTGAGCCACAGCGCCACTTCTGGCTTTTTTCTTTTTGCTTATATGGTGCTGAGGAATTGAACCCAGGGCCTCAGGCATGCAAGGCAAGCGCTCTACCACTGAGCCACCTTCCCAGCCCCCAAATAATTTATTTTTAATTGTCTTATTGAAAGAACTTTGGGGATTAAAGAAACATATAAAAAGACAATAAAAATCACCCATGAATTTACTTTTGAGAGACAAATATTGCTCTTTTGGGATATACTATTTTTGTTGTCTTAAACTAGTTAAGGTTAATTAAAATCTAACTTTGTGTTCTGCATTTAAAAAACTACAATTGTCATTGTATACCTGTGTGGAAATGTTATAATGAACCTCCCATCCCTTGTATAGATTATGTATGAGAATAACAAAAAAAATCCTACAGTCTGGCCACTGGTGGCTCATGCCTATAATCCTAGCTACTCAGGAAGCTGAGATCTGAGGACTGCAGTACTCAGATTTGAAGCCAGCCAGGCAGGAAAGTCAATGAGACTCCAAAAAAATACTCAGAAAAAGCTTAAATGGCACTGTGACTTATGGCAGAGTGCTAGTCTTGAGCAAAAGAAAC
The DNA here is from genome assembly GCF_019054845.1 of Dipodomys spectabilis. Taxonomy (NCBI): domain Eukaryota; kingdom Metazoa; phylum Chordata; class Mammalia; order Rodentia; family Heteromyidae; genus Dipodomys; species Dipodomys spectabilis. The sequence goes on from NW_024870852.1 coordinate 12,036,616, forward strand.
TCAAGGACAGGGCTAGGAATATGGCTTGGTGAAAAAGTGTTTAGCTAGAATGCATGAAGCCCTGGGTTTGATTCCTCAGTACCACATAAACAGAAGACGTTGAAAGTGGCACTGTGGTTCAAGGGGTAGAGTGCTAGCCTTGAGCAAAAGCACTGAGGGACAGCACCTAGACCCCGAGTTCAAGCCCCAGGACCAGAAAACTACTAATTATGTTCTCACATAATTACAATTACTTTAAATACCTACTACTGTGTTTTACTTAATTTTCTCTTAACCACACCTGTATTTTGAAATATTTTCCACTTTCTACAACCCCAAATTATTCCACTAATAACTTTTGTATCGTCAAAGTTTTATCTGTATTTCTGCGTTACTTCAGGGTAGGTTCTCAAAAGTAAATTTGGGAAATAAAAGTACAAACACTTTAAGATAACTGCCAAACTTCTTTCCAAAAGGGTTATATACATTTCTAAGTAAAACTGCTATGTGAGAAAATACTTATTTGATAGAACCTTTGCCAGTACAGAGAATTATCTTCTAAAATCTATGCCAATTCCAAAGGCCAAGTGAGGTTTTTATTTGATCACCAAGTTGGAGGCGTAGTTCATGTAGTGGCTTGCCTACCTTAACATGTAGGAGGTCCTTCCTGGGTTCAATCCCCAGCACTAACACACACACACACAAACACGCCCTCAAAGACATTCCTATTTACTTCAATTTGCTTTTTTATTATCTATGGAGTTGAAGATTTCTTCTGGACTTCTGAGTGATTTTATATTTTCTGTCAAGTTTATTCCCCCATGTTCTTTTAAAAATGGACCAAATTAAAGTTTCACTCATTTTACTACACAATAAAAATGTGAATGCAAAAAATGAGTAAATGATCTAGTTGTTTCATTGTAGAAACTGTTAGTAGGTATTAGTAATATGGAAGAGTCAAAGTGGTACACAGAGCCAGCTAAAATAAAACTCTTCAAATATTTTAACAGATTAGGAAGCTGTTTGTGAGTCTCTATTTATAGTAGCCACAATGGAAAACAAACCTTCTGTGAAAGGGAAGAGAGCTGGGACTTTAATTTGCATGAGAAATGGAAGTCAGGGTGGGGCAGGGTGAGGAAAAACTTATTTTTCAATTAATATGCTTGATTTATTTTATTAAAAAAACAACTGAGGGCTGGGAAGGTGGCTCAGTGGTAGAGTGCTTGCCTTGCATGCATGAGGCCCTGGGTTCGATTCCTCAGCACCACATAAGCAGAAAAAGCCAGAAGTAGTGCTGTGGCTCAAGTGGTAGAGCACTAGCCTTGAGCTAAAGAGCTGAGAGACAGCGCCCAGGCCCAGAGTGTGGGGCCCCACGACAGACCCCGCCCGCCCCCCTCCCAAAAAAAGCAGGGAGAGGAATAGGAAAATGATGAAGAGGGAAAATTTATTCAAAGTACTCTATGTGTGTATGGAAATCTCACAGCAAAACCCTTCATATTACAAATGTTATGTTGTTAACAAAAATAAAAGATGAAAGAAGCAACAAAAGTTGAAAATAAAAACATGACAATGTCCTCCAAAAAAAGTAAGAAGCCAAGCACCCATGGCTCATGCTTATAATCCTAGCTACTCAGGAAGCTGAGATCTGAGGATCACGGTTTAAAGCCCGCCTGGGCAGGAATATCTCCGTGAGACACTTATCTCCAATTAACCACAAGAAAACCAGAAGTGATACTGTGGCTCAAGTGTTAGAGGGCTCGCCTTGAGCTGAAGAGCTGAGGGACAGTGCCCGGGCCCAGAGTTCAAACTCCACAACTGACCAAAAAAAAAAAAAGAGTACTGTGCTACATGTAATGCCATTGAACTGGCCAGTCAAAACCAAAATGCTACCGCGTAAGTGAAGCAATAGCTTCAAAATTCTGAAACAGAGTTAGTATACTCCCAAATCCTTACTAGCTATTACCTAGGTAGTAAACTAGAACAAAGACATTTTTCCAGATAAAGTATTATTCAGTGTATCTATCCTATATAACCTTTTTTAGAAAATGATTATAGAAAATATTTCAGTAAAACAGGAGAAATCAAAATCAATAAATCTCAAGACAGCAGAAGAGAATTATGAAGGGAAGTTTCAGCTTTGCACCAGGACCAGATAACAAGAGGTTAGAACAGATGCGTGAGAGAGTTCTCAAGAAAAACCATGTGACTGACAGGTATTTTAAGTATTCGCAAACAAAATTGTTAGGTACTTACTTGACAGATCTGTTAGGGAAAATGGGGGGAAAATGTTTGCTACCAAGAAAACCTAAGCAAAATATTAAACACTGAAAGACAATTGATGCCAGGTGCTGGTGACTCATTCCTGTAATCCTAGCTATTAGGAGGCTAAGATCTAAGAATCATTGTTCAAAACCAGCCTGGGCAGAAAAGTCTGTAAGTCTTCTCCAATAAACTACTCAGAAAAAGCTAGACTGTGACTCAAGTGGTGAGCACTAGCCTTGAGCACAAAGAGGCTCGGGGACAGTGCCCAGGTACTGAGTTCAAGCCCCAAGATGGTAAAAAAAAAAAAAAAAAAGGCAATTGTTAATCCCAGAAAAATTTTTTAAATTATATAAGAAAAAAAGCTGGGTGCCAGTGGCTCATGCCTGTAATCTATTCGGGAGGTTGAGATCTGAGGATCATGGTTCAGAACCAGCCCAGGCAGGAAAGTTCAGGAGACTCTTTACTCCAATTAACCACCAGAAAACCAGAAGTGGTACTGTAGCTCAAGTTATAGAGCTGAAGAGCTCAGGGACAGCACCCAGGTCTAGAGTTCAAGCCTCACATCTGACCAGAAAAAAAAAAAAAAAGAAAAAGAAAAAGATGTAATCCTAAAGAAAAGAATAATCCTACAAAAAAGTAATCATTGTGCTCCAGTGGCTCATACCTATAATCTTAGCTACTCAAGAAGCTAAAACTGTTGGTGCCAGTGGCTCACACCTGTAACCCTAGCTACTCAGAAGCCTGAAATCTAAAGATCAAGGTTTGAAGCCAACCAGAGCAGGAAAATACGTGAGACTCTCATCTCTAATTAACCAGGAAAAAAAAAAAAAAAACTAGAAGTGGAATTGTGGCTCAAGTAGTAGAGTGTTAAGCCAGTGCTCAGGCCCCATTGACACCAAAAAAATAAAACAAGGAAAAAAAATGTAAAATGAAACATTGACAATGGATATTTTATTCCTTTGCAATGGTAGTGACTGAACCCAGAATCCTGTGAGTGTTAAACATACACTCTACTATAACTACACCTCAATCTCTGACTACTAGTTAAATCAAAGCAGCAATATAACTATTATAAGAAAATGGGAAAAGCAGAAGTAAGAATATTGGTACAAAAGAGGTATCAGAAATTTTTATTTCTTATATAGGAATGCAATAAAGAATGAAATGTATAATTCATGAATTAGCAATGTAATTATTCAAAATGTATTAAAAAATACACAAGTCCGGGGCTGGGACGGTGGCTCAGTGGTAGAGCGCTTGCCTTGCATGCATAAGCATGCACATAAGCAAAAAGAAAAAAGCTGAAGTGGTGAGTGTGGCTCAAGTGGTAGAGCGCTAGCCTTGAGCTGAAGAGCTGAGGGACAGCGCCCAGACCCAGAGTTCAGGCCCCACCACCAGACACACACAAAAAAAATACACAAGTCCATCCAAGGAAAAGCCAAAAAGCAGTTCAGAACCTTAAAAAGACTTATGCTAATAATGATTCTGAGTAGTTTTTTAGGGTGCTTTAATTATTTTTTTTCTCTTGTCATCAAAATTTTCTATATTAAGCCAGGCACTGGTGGCTCACACTTATAACCCTAGCTACTTAGTAGGCTGAGATCAGAGATTCGAGGTTCAAAGCCAATCCAGGCAGGAAAGTCCTTTAGACTCTTATTTCTAATTAACAACCAGAAAACTGGAAGAAGTACTGTGGCTCAAAATGGTAGAGTACTAGCCTTGATTGAAAGAGCTTAAGCACCATTACTGACAATAAATTTTTTTTTCTATAGTAACGTTATATGACTTGTATAATTTAAAAAATACTAAACGCGGCTTTTTTTTTTAAGTCAAAGGTTGGGTGCTGGTGGCTCATGTCTGGAATCCTAACTACTCAGGAGGCTGAGATCTAAGGATCTTGGGTCAAAGCCAAGCCAGGCAGAAAAGTCTCCAGGAGACTCTTATCTCCAAAGAACCACTCAAAAACTAGAAATGGTGCTGTGGCTCCAAGTGGTAGAGTGATAAGCCTTGAGCAAAAGAATTCAGGGACAGCACCTAAGCCCTGAGTTCAAGCCTCATGACCAAAAAAAAAAAAACCATAGCAGAGAGTAATAGATGATATTAATCTGACTAAATTATAATAAATGAATATGAATTACCATAGCGAAACTTCTTTACACCATCAGTATTGGCTGAATAGAAATCAGTCTTAGCAGAGTAAAATAGGCCATGCTGTATGGTGGGTAACAGCAGGAGGGGGCAAATATGGTCAAAAAACTTTATATGTATCTCTGAAAATAGTACAAAGAAAACTGTTGAAATTGTTTCAAAGAACAATCCTCATTGAAAGGAAAAGGGAGAGAGATGGAGGGACTAATTTTGATGGAGTATACTGTATGTATATATGGAAATGTCACATGGAAACTTCTTGTACAATTAATATATGGTAATTAACAAAATCCTTTTTTAAAAAAGTTATTGCATACGTGTTATAAAACCCAGCATAAAAATCAGGGACTGAGCCTTATATACTCTTCTTGGGGCCTTACCTTTTATTGTAGTCAAAATGAAGAAAGCAATGAGGGTGTTGTTGATGGCGCAGGTAGATTTGGCAACACAAGACAAGACCGTGTAAGGATTTAAGAGATAGCTGGGGAAAAACATACATATTTGGTATTAGTAACCTTGATCAGTGGACCTGTATGTTCTGGCTACCATAGCCAGGAAGTTCAGAGATTTACTAAAAGCATAGTCAGAGGAAAGTGACTTCTTAGAAATAAGTTCTCCCAAGTTAAACGAAATGAAATAGAGCTGGGGATCAATGAGAAAAAAATACTGAATATTATGGTTATGTTGTATATTCAAAACCATCATATTTAATCATCATAAGAACCTATAAACTAGCAACAATATTATTCTAGTATTGTAGATGATGAAAGAGACTCTGATTTAAAAACTTGCCCAAAGTTTCACAAGCTAATAAATACTTTCAAAATCAGGTCTTTCTGGCTGTCAAGGCTACATTCTTTCTACTACTTAGCTCTCATGGTAGTCAATCAGTATCCACTGAGCCAGATAATGAAAGAAAATATATTCCCTGTCCCCTAAATTTAACAAGCCACCTGGCACAGAACTTCACAGGACTTTCTGACCTTCCATGAGAAAAAGTTAAGTTGGAAGGAATGGACTGAGAAAATGAATATGAAGTGCTCGAGACTAGGAAATCTTCTATAATCATAATGAACTATTGTTATTTGTTTCTATCCTGCTTCTATAAAGAATTTGCAGTGACTAAAATGAGAACAGATAACAAAAATAGTAGTTAATGTAGCAATAATCAAGACCAAGGAAAAAATAAATAACAGAGAAAATAAAGTCAAAGGAAAGAAACCAAAATGGGTCTTCTATAGTGTTATAATAATCAGCTTCAAATCTGACTCTGAAGTAAAAGGGAGGCCAGTTATATAATTCTGAGTATGACAAAGGAAGAAACATCCCAGTTTCTTAGGAATATATTTTAATTATTATTCACAAATAAAGACCCTAAATCCAATACCTCCCAGGACAATAAGATTAGCACTTCTAAAGCCAAAGGCCTAACATTTTTCCCCACAGCAATTGTAGATAGGCTTATTACATGACCTTTAAAATAATACCTGTTGCTATTACAAAACCCAGGAGAAACGAAACGTAAGTCCATAAGGATTTATAAGGTTAATCTTTGGTCCTATAAATTAGTTCCCATCAATGTTTTTGAAATATATGGATGTAAATTGATACTCCAAAATTGTTTTGCAGGAGGGAAAACAAGCCATTTCTAAATAACAATGTTGAGGGCTGGGAAGGTGGCTCAGTGGGAGAGTACTTGCCTTGCATGCCTGAGGCCCTGGGTTTGATTCCTCAGCACCACATAAGCAAAAAGCCGGAAGTGGCACTGTGGCTCAAGTGGTATAGTGCTAGCCTTGAGTTGAAGAGCTGAGGGACAGTGCCCAAGCCCAGAGTTCAGGCCCCATGACCGGACCCAAAAAAAAAAAAAAAAACAATGTTGAAGCAGCAGCTCCCAGAAATCTAACGAAACACTGAACACAAAACTTACACAAAGGGGGGCTGGGAAGGTGGCTCAGTGGTAGAGCGCTTGCCTTGCATGCCTGAGGCCCTGGGTTCGATTCCTCAGCACCACATAAGCAAAAAGAAAAAAGCCGGAAGTGGCACTGTGGCTCAAGTGGTAGAGCACTAGCCTTGAGCTGAAGAGCTGAGGGACAGCGCCCAGGCCCAGAGTTCAGGCCCCATGACCGGACCCAAAAAAAAAAACCAAACAAACAAAACTTACACAAAGGGCAAAGGAATGAATAAGCCCTCCTTAACAGGCTTCTTCTAATTTTGAAACATTTTGTGTGTGTGTGTGTGTGTGTGTGTGTGTGTGTGTGTGTGTGTACACGCCCGTGTGCACACAGCACATGCTGATGTTAAGGCTAACTCAGAGAGCCTGGGTGCTATCCCTGAGCTGTTTTTGCTCAAGGTTAGTGTTCTACCACTTAAACCATAGCTCTACTTCTAGCTTTTTTGGTGTTTAATTGGAGAAGAGATTCATGGACTTTCCTGCCCAGATTGGCTTTAAACCAAGGTCTTCAGATCTCAGCCTCCTAAACAGCTAGGATTATAGGCAAGAGTCACCAGCACCCACCTTAATTCTGCATAGAATGCTTTGGGTTTTGTTGTTGTTGTTGATAATGGGCCTTAAACTCAGGGCCTGGGTGCTGTCCCTAAGCTTTTTCATTCAAGGCTACTGCTCTACCACATTGAGCCACAGTGTCACTTCTGGTTTTCTGGGGTTTAACTGGAGATAAAATTCTCACAGGGAAGGCGGACTTCGGTGGCTCACGCCTGTAATCCTAGCTACTCAGGAGGCTGAGATCTGAGGATCACGGTTCAAAGCCAGCCCGGGCAGGAAAGTTGGAAAGTTCGTGAGACTCTTATCTCCAATAAACCACTAGAAAACCGGAAGTTGTGCTGTGACTCAAGCGGTAGAGCGCTCACCTTGAGCTGAAGAGCACAAGGACAGTGCCCAAGCCCAGAGTTCAAGCCCCACGACCAACAACAAAAAAAGTCTCACAGGGAATTTCCTGCCCAGGCTGGCTTTAAACCTTGATCCTTATAGATCTTAGCCTCCTGAGTACCTAGGATTACATGCATGAACCAACAGTGGAGGGCATGATTTTCCATAAGGAAATATCTATTGTGAGTATCCTTAGAAATTAAAATATTATAAATATTCAACAAGTATTAGCTAATTGAATAATAATTATTATTGGTGCATGTCAGGAACACAAATGGGAATAACCTGAAAGAAGTAAACTTCCTGGCAGCACTAGTACTCAGAAAATTCTTTCATAAAACCTCATTAAGTTCTACTCTGCCACACTGGTCATTCAGATAGGATGGGTTGGCTTGACATTTTACTTCTACTTTCTGAATTACAAATGGGTAACTAAACTGTACAGAAAACACAGGAGCTTCTTGAAAATAATAACCATATAAAGATTGAACATTATTTAATCCATATATTGAAAAACTACTATTTTTTAGAAACAGTAGCTACAAGTAGTAACTAGATCAGCACTGAGTCACAAAGCATTTTGAAGGGTTTGATTGTACATGTCCCTGAGTGAGTCTTTGTCCCAACAGAGACAGAATGGCTCTGTCTCTTTTGTTGGCCAGAACCCCAATTGTGCAACACAACTACAGCAAATACTTGATGACTAAGACTGAAAAATCTCAAAAATACAACAAACAACATGGGAAAGTCTCATCAGATTTTCCTCGCATTTGTTGGCACTCAACTGGTTTGTCAAAGAATACTTACAACAGGGCCACTTTCAGAGGAATGTACCGCATTTCCATAGGGGTTCGGATGAGTTCAGCCACGTCTGGGGCATACTGGTCAAGTTCAAGGAGGAGTTTCTGTTTTTTAAACTGGGAAGGGAGGTGGGGATAACAAAATGCATGAAACAAATGGCTTTTAGGATGAAGACAAGTCTGCCATGGCTCACATGGCCCTTCCTGGTCTGTCCCTACATCTCTAGGCTCATCTCATACTCACTCTCCCTACCTCCCACTTTCTGAGTTCCAGCAAAATGAACAGGCCAATGCTCTTCCTACTTCTGGCCTTTGTATCTGATCTCTTCCCTTCCCATAGTCAGTTCCTATCAGTTCCTCAGGAAGGCATACTGTCCTTACCAGGCACCCCACTAGTTGAGCCACACATTTTTTCATTGCTCATAGTTAGAATTTTTTTCACTTATTTGCATAACTAATGCCTAGCTTTCCTTAAGACTATGAGTTCCATAATTGTTCACCACATATGCCTAACACCTGGCACAGCTAGCAAACAATAGAGATCTGTTGAATAACCAAATGAATGAATGAGTGGCATAACCAGTTCTGAGCCATTTTGAAGAGTGATCAGTGGTCGTAGGACCCAAAAATGTCATTAGCAGAGCAAAATACATTCCAGCATCCTCATTCTCTTGTTACAAGCTTTCCTTTTTCCTTTTTTTTTTTTCCTCCCATAGAAGAGGGGCAAAATGGTCATGATGAAGAAAAAGAGAGGGTGTGGTTGGGAGCTGAAGAGCTAAGACGGATGGGGGTGGATAGTGCCTTCTCCTGATGTGTCCCAGCAAGTTCATGGGTGTGTTCCAAAATGAAAAGAAAAAAGATATAGGGAACCTTATAAGCAAACAGGGGTCAGAATATGTAAGGTAAAGCCTCTTTAACCCCACATGGATAGCCCTGCTGAGGAAATGATCAGAGAATCTTTAGACAACATAAACTGTGACAGATGCTGGGCACCGGTAGCTCATTCCTAAAATCCTAGCTACTCAGGAGGCTGAGATCTGAGGATCACGGGTCAAAGCCAGCCTGGGAAGTTAAGTCCATGAGACTCTTATCTCCAATTAACCACCAGAAAACCCCAAGTGGCGCTTTGGCTCAAGTGGTAGAGAACCCACCTTGAGCTGAATAGCTCAGGGACAGCACCCAGGCCCAGAGTTCAAGCCACACGACCAATAAGAAAAAAAAAGTTCAAAGTCAGTCTGAGCTACATTTTTGTTTTTTGTTCAGTCCAGGGGCTTGAACTTGGGGCCTAGGCCCTGTCCCTGAGCTCTTTTGCTCAAGGCTAGCACTGTATCACTTTTAACCACAGTGCTACTTCCATTTTTCTGGTGGTTAATTAGAGATAACAGTTTCACAGACTTTCCTTCCCAGGCTGGCTTTGAATCATGATCCTCATATCTCAGTTTCCTGATTAGCTAGGATTATAGGTGTTAAGCCACTGGCTCTGGCTGCTATGACATTAAAAAAAAAGCAACATTTAGTATTTTTTTAAGTATATAGCCCGGCTAAGCTACATATTCAGTCCCTACTTCAAACAAAAATAAAACAAGTCAGGTGCCCATGGTTCACACCTGTAATCCTAGCTACTCAGGAGGCTAAGATCTGTGGATCACAATTCGAAACCTGCCAGTGCAGTTAAGTCCCTGAGACTCTTATCTCCAATTAATCACCAAAAAAAAAATGGAAGTAAAGTGTTAGCTCAAGTGGTAGACCACTAGTTTTGAGTAAAAGCTCAGGGATAGTGTCCAGGTCCTGAGTTTAAGCCCTAGAACCAACATCAACAATAAATAAAAATAAAACAAAACGTGAAATTCAATTTTTTTTTCTCCTGTATATACACTAACTTGGCAGCAGAGAAAATAGCTACTGCCAATCTATATTTGAATTCTTTAGTTTCTGGATCTCATGCCCAGTTATTTCATCTGTGCTCCTCAAAGGAATCTTGTTAGAATATTTCTTTTTTTTTGTTATTTTTAATTAACTATCTTTAACTAGTACAAAGGGGTTACCATTCAATATGTCAGTTCATAAATACAATACATCTTGATTGATATCACCCCTTTCATCATTCTCCCCCATGTTAAGAGCAATTCATCTCTGCCTCTAAAGTTAAGCTACTCTTTATTAGTAAAATTTACATTCCCTAACCTTATTGATAATAGCTTTCAAATGATAGTTCTTAATCTGTTAGGGGAGAAGTCAAAGCTTTTGAGCTCCAATAACAGGTAGGGACTCCAGAAAAGAAGCAACACATTCATATACAAATATGTTTTATTTTTGTGTGTGTGCTGGTCCTGGAGCTTGAACTCGGGCCTGGGTGCTATACCTGAGCTTCTTTTGCTCAAGGGGAGTGTTCCACCACTTGAACCACAGTGCCAATTCTGGCTTTTTTGAACAATTTATTGGAGATAAGAGTCTCACTGAGTTTCCTGCCCAGGCTGGCTTTTGAACCACGATCCTCAAATCTCAGCCTCCTGAGAGCTAGGATTACAGGTATGAGCCACCAGAGCCCAGCTCATATATAATTTTTTCATACCATTTCAAGGGATTGATTGATTGATTGTCGGTCATGGGGCTTGAACTCTGGGCCTGGGTGCTATCCCTGAACTCTTCAGCTCAAGGCAAGTGGTCTACCACTTGAGCCACAGTACCACTTCTGGTTTTCTGGTGGTTAATTGGAGATGAATCTCACTGACTTTCCTGCCTGAGATGGCTTTCAACCATGATCCTCAGATCACAGCCTCCTGAGTAGCTAGGATTACAGGTGTGAGGCACTGGTACTCAGCCATTTCAAGGGTTTTATAGACCACTAAGTCTATAAAGAGTCCCCAAATTAAGAATCTGCAATCTAAGCTAGGCGCCAGATGCTCATGCCTGTAATCCTAGCTACTCAAGAGGCTGAGATCTGAGGATCACGGTTCAAAGTTCAAAGCCAGCCGGGGCAGGGACATCCTGAGACTCTTATCTCCAATAAACCACTTGAAAGCCAGAAGTAGCGCTGTGGCTCAAACGGTAGAGTGCTGGCCTTGAGCTGAAGAGCATAGGGACAGTGCCCAAGCCCAGAGTTCAAGCCCCATGACCGACCAAAAAAAAAGAATCTGCAATCTAGATGTTTAAAAATCTTCCTGAGAACTAAAATTCTAGAGCTCAATAGCTTTATTTATTACTGATGACCCCAGTGTCACAGCAGCATACACTTTTATATATGGTTCTATTACTTGGTAACAGAAGTGAAAACGAAACACAAACTGGCAACACAAATATGATGCAGCCTTATCTCATGTCAGCCAAAATCCTTTCAGTGGCTCCCAGCCAATCAAGAAGGATTAAGCCAAAAATAATTAATTTCACAACTAACAGGGTAGTACACATGGTTAATCCATTAATTCTCTCAGATCTCAGAGGAAGGAGAGTGGTCTCGACGTGCAATTCCTCTTGCAGAGTTAAGAGTAAAGTTTCTGGGCGACAGTGGATCATGCCTGTAATCCTAGCTACTCAGTAGGCTGAGATCTGAGGATCATTGATCGAAGCCAGCCTGGGCAGAAAAGTCCCCATGAGGCTCTTATCTCCAATCAACCACTCAAAAACTGGAGCTGTGGCTCAAAGTAGTAGAGCACTAGCCAAAAAAGAGCTCAGGGACAATACCTAGGCCCTGAGTTCAAGCCCCATTACTGACAAAAAAAGAAAAAAGGCCGTGTGCCAGTGGCTCACGCCTGTAATCCTAGCTACTGAGGAGGCTGAGATCTGAGGATCAAAGTTCAAAGCCAGCCCAGGCAGGAAAGTCGTGAGATTCTTATCTCTAATAAACCACCAGAAAAACGGAAGTAGTGCTGTGGTTCATGTGGTAGAGCACCTGACTTGAGCTGAAGAGCTGAGGGAAAGTGCCCAGGCCCAGAGTTCAAGCCCCACAACCGACAAAAAAAAAAAAAGGGGGGGGGAAGAAAAAGAATAAAGTTTACATCAATACTTTCAACAGGCATTAATATTAATACACGCCAAATTTCCTAATTAAGATTACTACCTCAATGAAAAGGGACTTGCCTGGGATTCATGAGGCTCTGGATTCAATCTTTAACAACACCACCCCTGTCTCCAAAATGATTACTCTCGGGCTGGGAATGTGTCTTAGTGTTGGAGTGCTTGCCTAGTATGCATGAAGCTCTGGGTTCAGTTCCTTAGTACCACATAAACAGAAAAAGCCGGAAGTAGCACTGTAGCTCAAGTGGTACAGTGCTAACCTTGAGCAAAAGAAGCTCAGGTACAGTGCACAGGCCCTGAGATCAAGCACCAGGCTGGCAAAAAAAAAAAAAAAAAGATTATTCTCTACAGGAAACTGTATAATTAACACTAGGAATCCAACATTTATCTCAAGTGGGCTAACACTGTGAGCTAAAGTCTGTATTCATTTTCCTTTGAAATAAAAAAGAAAGAATGTAAAGATTTTTACGAGGCTTCATTAATATAACTATCATTCAGCTTTTTCCGGAAAGTCTCATTTTGCATAGATATGTGGCCATTAATAAACGATAGATTAAACTGACATTTCTGTATCTATTAGTAAAACTGTCTGGTCAGTTGGGTTTTTCCACTACAGAAGCTTAACTCCCACTTAGGATTTTAAAACAGTTGGATCTTTAAGTACATAACCTTTGATTATTTACAAGAACAAAGACCAGCAGGCTACCAAATTCAATCAGCTGGGTAAACGTCTTCCTCCCACACCCCCCACCTGCCCCCCAACTACTTACCACAACTTTGTTGAAGTCCTGAATTGCAAAATATAGGGCAATAGCAGTAAGTGCATCAGTGATCTGTCAAGAAGAGGAAGAGAAGTAATAAGAATAGAAGAACAGGGCTGGGAAGGTGGCTCAATGGTACAGCGCTTGCCTTGCATGCTTGAGGCCCTGGGTTCGATTCCTCAGCACCACATAAGCAGGAAAAAAAAAGCCGGATGTGGTGCTGTGGCTCAAGCGGTAAAGTGCTAGCCTTGAGCTGAAGAGCTGAAGGACAGCATCCAGGCCCAGAGTTCAGGCCCCACGACCGGACCCCAAAAAAAAAAAAAAAGAATAGAAGAACAGGGCTGGGAAGGTGGCTCAGTGGTAGAGTGCTTGCCTTGCATGCATGAGGCCCTGGGTTTGATTCCTCAGCACCACATAAGTAGAAAAAGCCAGAAGTGGTGCTGTGGCTCAAGTGGTAGAGTGCTAGCCTTGAGCTGAAGAGCTGAGGGACAGCGCCCAGGCCCAGAGTTCCAGAAGTGGTGCTGTGGCTCAAGTGGTAGAGTGCTAGCCTTGAGCTGAAGAGCTGAGGGACAGCGCCCAGGCCCAGAGTTCAGGCACATGACTGACCAAGGGGAAAGAAAAAAAAAAAAAAAAGAAAGTTATTGTAGAAGAAACAGAATGCTGCCTGACCCTCACTTTGACCATTCAGAGGTCAGACTCACTCAGGGAAATAGAAGTGGAAAATCCTCAGCATGAGGACCCATCCAGCCCATTTCAGTTTAGTGTCTCACATCTGCTCTAAAATTGTCAATTCAGTTTTCTGTAAAATAGCAGCTTTATTGCCTACTGCTCAGATATGTCAAGTGTCTAGCACACAAAAAGTGTTCAATAAATAGCAGCCACTTGTCACCACTGCCAATTAAAAAAAAAGTAGCCATTTTAAAAAAGCCAGACCATAAGTTTATTTCAGATCTAACAGTAATGTTAAAACTGGTAAGTGTCTCCAGGCACTGGTGGCTCATATTTGTAATCCTAGATACTCAAGAAGCTGAGATCTAAGTATTGTGGCTCAAAGCCAGCCCAAGCAGGAAAGTCCATGAGACTCTTAACTCCAATAAACTATTCAAAGCAGCCAGAAACGGTGCTGTGGCTCTATTGGTAGAGTGCTAGCCTTGGCAACCAAGAGGCTCAGGGACAGCGCCCAGGCCCTGAGTTCAAGCCCCAGGACTAGCAGCAAAAAAATAAAAATAAATTTAAAAAATTGACAAGTTTCATTCTTAACTCCATCAAGTAAACTTAGTCATTTAAGTGTTTTTGAAGTTATTCTCCCTAAAAGAAAAAATAAGAGGGGCTGGGAAGTTGGCTCACTGGTAGAGCGCTTGCCTTGCATGCCTGAGGCCCTGGGTTCGATTCCTCAGCACCACATAAGCAAAAAGAAAAAACCTGGAAGTGGCGCTGTGACTCAAGTGGTAGAGCACTAGCCTTGAGCTGAAGAGCTGAGGGACAGTGCCCAGGCCCAGAGTTCAAGCCCCATGGCTGACAAAATTAAATAAATAAATAAATAAATTTCTTAAGATGGATTTTTCCCCTTAAAAAAGATAATTATAAAATTAGAAATACAAACATAGTGACCTTATGGAAGGTTACTTACCATAAATACCAATTCGGCATAGTCAATTAGGAAATGAAAGAGGTATATTATTAATGGTGTCTGTAGGAGAAAAACAAACATACAAAAAATTTAGTAAAATCTTACTACAAATTATCAATTGTAAATGGGGAAACTATTCTTCAGCAAAAAAAAAAAAATGTGTTCCCTCTCCCTAATAGTGTTTACTGGGAGGAAAATCTTAGTTCTAGGAAATATCAAACAGCCAATGGGGACAACAGAGGACCAAAACTGCTGAACTTATAAGTAAACTAGAAAATTATACCTTTTTCTAGTCTCTGATAAATGTGTATACAAATGCTGTTTTCTTTTGGTACCATTAATACACACTAAAAAAGACAAATGATAGGAGTAAAACAGGTTCTCTTGGGAGAAGGAGAGGGAAGGGTAAACGGAGAATGAATGAGGATGAATATGGTTGAAGTATTTCATTTAGATATATGGATGAAAGCAGAACAGTGAATCCTATTGAAATTCTTTTAAGAAGTGAGGAGGCCAGGCACTGGTGGCTAACACCCCTAATGCTAGCTACTCAGGAGGGTGAGATTTGAGGATCAGAGTTCCAAGCCAACTAGCATAAAAAAGTTTGAGACTCCATCTCCAATTAACCAGTAAAATGTCCAACTGGAGCTGTGGTTCTAGTGGCAGATGTGAGGGGAAAAAGCAAAACTATAAGGCCCTGAGTTCAGACCCTGGTACTAGCACCAAAAAAAAGGGTTAAAAACAGGTCCAGAGTGGGAAGATAAGGGAGAGTGATGAGAGGGGTTAATGTGATGGGTACACTGTATGCATGTATGGAACAGTCACAATGAACTCCCCATATAACTAATACACACCAATAAAAAGTCCTTGAAAAAAGTCTCCCACTGACTATTGATTTCTTTTTTAGTTCATCATTTTTGATTTATATATTTTAAACTATGCAATTAGATGCAGGGTTTTGTTTTAAATTCTAGGTTTGTTTTGTTGTTTTTTGCCAGGCCTGGGGCTTGAACTCAGGGCCTGCACACTGTCTCTGAGCTTCTTTTGCTCAAGGCTGGCACTCTACCACTTGAGCCACAATGCTACTTCCAGCTTTTTCTGTTTATGTGGTACTAAGAATTGAACCCATGGCTTACTTCTTCACGTGTGCTGGGCAAGGACTCTATCACTAAGCCAACTTCCCAGCCTAAATTCTGTTTTATTTTGTGACAATATTAAGGCTTGAACTCAGGGTCTTGCAATCTTGCTAAGCTTTCTTCCTCAAGGCTCTAACATTTGAGCCATACTTCAACTTACAGATCTTAGCCTCCTGAACAGCTAGAATTTACAGTCTTGAGCTACTGTATACGCAGCTGAGATTTTTTTTTTTAAAAAAGAAATATATACTTGGGGCTGAGAAGGTGGCTCAGTGGTAGAGCGTTTGCCTTGCATGCATGAGGCCCTGGGTTCGATTCCTCAGCACCACATAAGCAGAAGAAAAAAAAAGCCGTAAGTGGTGCTATGGCTCAAGTGGTAGCGTGCTAGCCTTGAGCTGAAGAGCTGAGGGACAGCCCCCATGCTCAGAGTTCAGGCCCCACTACCAGACCCAAAAAAAAAAGAAACATATACTTATTTTTCTTTAACCCAGCCTGAAAGCCATATGTTTTTCATATATTTACATAAAATGGGGGCTGGGAAGGTGGTTCAGTGGTAGAGCGCTTGCCTTGCATGCATGAGGCCCTGGGTTCGATTCCTCAGCATCACATAAGCAAAAAGAAAAAAGCCAGAAGTGGCACTGGGGCTCAAGTGGTAGAGTGCTAGTCTTGAACTGAAGAGCTGAGGGACAGTGCCCAGGCCCACGACCGGAAAAAAAAAAAAAAGACTGAAGGCTAGCACTCTACTGGAGCCACAGCACTTCCAGCTTTTCCTGTTTATAGGGTACTGAAGAATCAAGCCCAGGGCTTCTTGTATGCTAGGCAAGCATTCTACCACTAAGCCACATTCCCAGCCCATCTTTGGACATTTTAAAGTCACACAGTATACACTGGATATACAGAGCTTCTTGAATGACAATCCCTGGTAAATTTTGAAGGCTGGAGGAGTTGCTCAAGTGACAGAACATCTTCCTAGCAAGAGAAAAGTCCTAAGTTCAAATTCCAATACTGAAAAAAACAAAAAAACACTTTTCTTTCTTTCTTTTTTTTTGGTCGGTCATGGGGCTTGAACTCTGGGCTTGGGCACTGTCCCTGCGCTCTTCAGCTCAAGGCTAGTGCTCTACCGCTTGAGCCACAACGCCACTTCCGGTTTTCAAGTGGTTCATTGGAAATAAGAGTCTCACGGATGTTCCTGCCTGGGTTGACTTTGAACTGTGATCCTCAGATCTCAGCCTCCTGAGTAGCTAGGATTACAAGCACAAGCCACTGGCACCTCTTTCTTTCTTTCTTTCTTTTTCTTTCTTTTCTTTTTTCTTGCCGGTCATGGGGCTTGAACTCTGGGCCTGGGCGCTGCCCCTGAACCTGTCTTCAACTCAAGTGAGTGCTCTACCATTTGAGCTACAGAGCCACTTCCGGCTTTCTCATGGTTAACTTGGAGATAAGAGTCTCACAGACTTTCCTGCCAGGGATGGCTTTGAACCATGATCCTAAGATCTCAGTCTCCTGAGTAGCTGGAGCCACTGGTGCCCGGCTCAATCACATTTTCCCTCCTTCCTTCCTTCCTTCCTTCCTTCCTTCCTTCCTTTTCTTCTTCCTCTCTCTCTCTCTTTTTCTCTCTCTCCCTCTCTTTCTCTCTCTCCCTCTCTTTCTCTCTCTCCCTCTCTTTCTCGCTCTCCCTCTCTTTCTCTCGCTCCCTCTCTGCCAGTTCTGGGGCTTGAACTCAGGGCCTAGTCACTGTCCCCGAGCTTCTTTTGCTCAAGATTAGCACTCTACCACTTGAGCCACAGTGCCACTTCCAGCTTTTTCTGTTTGTGTGGTACTGAGGAATTGAACCCAGGGCTTCAGGCATGCTAGGCAAGCATTCTACCCCTAAGCCTCATTCCCAGCCAAAAACAACAACACAAAAACACAACTTTTCAACCAACGATATCTTTACTGACTTCTACCCCATTAGTAAATAGATCTATCTTTGTTTCTGGGTCTCTTGGGCTTTTTTAAAAGACTATCTTTTTCTTTGTTTTCCTTTTTTTTTTAATCTAAGCTTCGGTGTAGGAATTTTCTTTCCTTCTTTCCTTCCCTCCCTTCCCAATCCCCTCTGTGGGTGTATGGGTATGGTATTGGGGCTCCTTGCCTTTTGCTCAGGGTAGATCTCAGACCAATTCTCCTTCATAGCTTAGCAGATTACAGAAAGTCACTATCATGCTTCTCCCAAGTAGCTGGACATTTGAGCAATGGTGCCTGACTGACTAGTCTAGAATTTTCTAAATACTTTATCTTCCAGATCACTAAGCTTCTCTTTAGTTCCGTATAATCTGCCAAGTTTATCTTAAAACTATCTGGTGGATTTTTCTTTTTCTTTTCTTTTCTTTTTTTTTTTTGCCGATCCTGGGGCTTAAGCTCACAGCTTGGGCACTGTCTCTAAGCCCCTCTGTGCCCAAGGCTAGTGCTCTACCACTTGAGCCGTAGTGCCACTTCTGGCTTTTTTCTGTTTATGTGGTCCTGAGGAATTGAATCCAGGGTTTCATGCATGCTAGGCAAGCACTCTACCACTAAGCTACATTCCCAGCCCTCTGGTGAATTTTTCTACCTTGTCATCTTGAACATAATAATCATTGCTTTTGTGTTTTTAATCTTTGAGATTGAGTCTTGCTATGTAGTCCTGACTGGCCTGGAGCTCACAACGTAGCTCAGTGTGGCCTCAAACTTAAGATCCTCCTGCCTCTCAAGTGCTGGGATTACAGGCTTGCACAACACCTAACTCAGCTACTTTAAAATAAGTCTGATCGTTCCAGTATCAGACTTACTTGTGAAGCTTTTTTTTTTTTTTTTTTGTCAGTCATGGGGCCTGAACTCTAGGCCTGGGCACTGTCCCTCAGCTCTTCAGCTCAAGGGTAGTTCTCTACCACTTGAGCCACAGTGCGACTTCCAGCTTTTTCTGCTTATGTGGTGCTGAAGAATCGAACCCAGGGCCTCATGCATGCAAGGCAAGCACTCTACTACTAAGCCACCTTCCCAGCCCTTGTGAATCTTTTTTTTTTTTTGGGTCCAGTCATGGAGCCTGAACTCTGGGCCTGGTCGCTGTCCCTCAGCTCTTCGGCTCAAGGCTAGCGCTCTACCACTTGAGCCACAGCGCCACTTCCGGCTTATGTGGTGCTGAGGAATCGAACCCAGGGTCTCAGCATGCAAGGCAAGCGCTCTACCACTGAGCCACCTTCCCAGCCCCGTGAATCTATTTTTTTGTGTGTGTGTTATTTTTTTTTTTTTTTCCAGTCGTGGGGCCTGAACTCTGGGCCTGGGCGCTGTCCCTCAGCTCTTCAGCTCAAGGCTAGCGCTCTACCACTTGAGCCACAGTGCCACTTTAAGCTTTTTTCTTTTTGCTTATGTGGTGCTGAGGAATTGAACCCAGGGCCTCAGGCATGCAAGACAAGCGCTCTACCACTGAGCCACCTTCCCAGCCCCTGTGAATCTGTTTTTATTACCAGTCTCCTGCCTCTTATATTGGTAATTTTTTATTGAATGGTGGACACTATCTGAAAAATCAGAGCTCTGGATGAGGCTATTCTAGAATTTTTTAGTCTCTTTAAACTATGGTAAGCAATTAAGCTTGCACTGCTTTAATCCAATTAGGGACTGAGCTAAGAAGAAACTGGATTCAGTCTTTGTAAGGCTGGTCTATATCTAATCTATCCTTAGTCTTAGAATGCAGTCCTTCAGAGGGGCCAACTAAAAACCCAAGCAATTTAACAAGGCCCTACTACCTTGATTGTCCTACTTTGAAATATTTATTTTTCTAACACTATGGCATTGCACAATAGCTTTGCTTAACTCTTGGCCTATTATAAGACAGTTTCTGTCTGTGACCTCTCAGCCTGTGAAACTCACAAATTGGTAAATGCCATAAGGAAAAAAAAAATCTTAGACTACTCATCTCACTTTTGAACTCTGCTCTTGAGTTTGGGTTATCTTGGTACTTTCCATTGTCTTTACACACTTTTTTTTTTAATCTGCTTTTCTAGCTGTTTTTGCCAAGAGGGTTGGTCTACTACTACAATTTAGTTCACCAATCCCCCAGAACCAGAAGGGAAGTGACTTGGTTTTATTAAGCTCAGAGACTCAGCACACCTTCCCAACTATTTACCACATGAAAAAGAGTGATAGAAAGAGTGAAACTCATTAGAATATATTGTGAACAGCTGGACACCAGTGTCTCAAGTCTGTAATCTTAGCTACTCAGGAGGCTGAGATCTGAGGATCCCAGTTCAAAGCCAGCCCAGGCAGGAAAGTCCATGAGACTTTTGTCTCCAACTAACCACCAGAAAACCAGAAGTGGTGATGTAGCTCAAAATGGTAGAGTGCTACCCTTGAGCACACAAGCTCAGGGACAGCACCAAGGCCATGAGTTCAAGCCCCACACAGAAGAAAAAAAAAGAATATATTGTGAACATGTGGAGAACTGTAACAAAAATCCCCCTCTGTATAAAATTCAAAAAAATACATGATGGCAAGCTGGGCACCAGTGGCTGACACCTGTAATTCTAGCTGAGGGCCATAGTCCAAAGCCAGCCCAGGCAGGAAAGTCCATGAGACTCTTATCTCCAATTAACAACCAAAAAGTTAGAAGTGGAGCTGTGGCTCAAGGGTAGTTTGCTGGCCTTGAGTACAAAAGCTCAGGGACAGTGCAAAGACCTTGAGTTCAAACCCTAGGTACACATGTGTACACACACACACACACACACACACACACACACACACACACACACACACACACACACACACACACACACACACACACACACACACACACACACACACAGTCAAATTTAGTTTAAAAAAAAAAAAAAGACTGAACTATAACTATAAAGGATTTGTCAGGAATGTTGCAGTTACACAAGCAACAGAAGATTAGGACTGTTTTAAGAGTGTTTTTACTAATTGAGTGGTTTTACTAAGCTTAGATAATTTTATGGGTAAATAAACTTGGTGGGCTTTCTAAGAAACCAACATTACTTCAGTTTTCATGGGAGAGCATGTTTCAAAGAACCAATTTCAGGCTGCTTAGCATACAATCTGTGCATGGATTGGGAACTGTTTGTAACTTATTTGCCATTAAAAATAGGCATTTCTACAAAAGTCTCATTTATTTAAAGTTAAAATCCTAATCTGGATCATTTCCATTGAAATTTTGAAACTTCCTTTTTATAAAGATGTCTAAAAAAGGGGCCATTTCCAAAAAGGATTTTCAAAAATAGATCTTTTTAAATCTTTGTATAAAACAGTGGCTAGGCTTTGGCATCCATGACTGCAAACTACTCAGTGCACTGAAAAGAAAATAAGAACACTTACTTCATGAAATACTGCTCCAGAATACGGAGACACTCCCAAGTCCAACAGTGAAAGGCCTTCAACCACTGAAAAGTAAGACATCCAAGTTCACTCAGATTTCAGAGATATCAACAAAGGATCATGAATTAATATGTTACACTCAGGACCAAGAAGGGGTATTAGAATTTATCTAATCCTTTTACCTCATCCCCAGGAAGTAAGTGTGTGTGTGTGTGTGTGTGTGTGTGTGTGTGTGTGTGTGTGTGTGTGTATGTGTGTGTGTGTGTGTGTGTGTGTGTGTGTGTGTGTGTGTGTGTGTACTTAAAATTAGCCTGGTGCCAGTGGCTCAGGACCAAGAAGGGGTATTAGAATTTATCTAATCCTTTTACCTCATCCCCAGGAAGTAAGTGTGTGTGTGTGTGTGTGTGTGTGTGTGTGTGTGTGTGTGTGTGTGTGTGTGTGTGTGTGTGTGTGTGTGTGTGTGTACTTAAAATTAGCCTGGTGCCAGTGGCTCATGCCTGTAATCCTAGCTACTCAGGAGGCTAAGATCTGAGGATCATGGTTCAAAGCCATCCCAGGCAGGAAAAGTCAATGAGACTCTTATCTCCAATTAACCACCAGAAAACCAGAACTGGTGCTATGGCTCAAGTGGTCAAGTGCTCATCTTGAGCTGAAGAGCTGAGGGACAGGCTCAGGCCCAGAGTTCAGGCTCCACGACAAAAAAAAAAAAAGTCTTAAAATCAGGGCCTTGTGCTCTCACTCAGCTTTTTCACTCATGGTTGGTGCTTTACTACTTGAGCCATGCTTCTAGTCTACCATTTGAATGAGGCCCTGAGTTCAAGCAGCAGCAGCCACACCAAAGAACAAAAAAATCTTGGCAGCCAAATGGACAGAGGAATGGTGGGCAAATACAGCTGTGATACTCAACATACCTATGTGAAAATGGAACTAGGTAACTAGATGGAAGATGTGATGGAAAGGGAGGCATGGATCAAGATGCATCGTACTCATAAAACTGACATGCTGAATTGAAACTCCTTTGTACAACTGTTTAAAAACAACAAAAAATAAGTTTAATTTTAAAAAGCTGAAAATAAAGATGAAAGTTATTTTAGTGGTCAAAAACTTCTTACCATGTATCATGTGTACAACGCATGGGTTTCATTATGACATTTCATACATATAAGTTATTCTGAGTATATTCACCCCCCTAAAACACTCATTACACTTTAAAACACTCATTCAATTTGAGAAAATAAATAAAAAGCCAGTGCCCACCTGCGTTCCCAACACTTGGGAAGCTGAGGCAAGAGAAGTAAATTTGAGGCCAGCCTGGGCTACATAGCTCATGGCTACCTTGGACTATATAGTAAGAACCTGTACCTGTTTCAAAAAAAAAAGAAAAGAGGGGCTGGGAAGGTGGCTCAGTGGCAGAGTGCTTGCCTTGCATGCAAGAAGCCCTGGGTTCAATTCCTCAGCACCACATAAGCAGAAAAAGCTGGAAGTGGCGCTGTGCCTCAAGCAGTAGAGCGCTAGCCTTGAGCTGAAGAGCTGAGGGGCAGCGCCCAGGCCCAGAGTTCAGGCCCCATGACAAAAAGAAAAGAAAAAAGAAAAGAGACAAGCCCAGGTGCTGGGGTTCATACCTGTCATCCCAACTATTCAGGAGGTAGAGATTGCGAGGAAATAATTGGAGGCTAGCATAGGTAAAAAGTTCATAAGAACCCCAGAACAGGAGAAAACAAAACAAAAAACCCCACAGGCTGGGCACCAGTGGCTCACACCTGTAATCCTAACTACTCAGGAGGATGAGATCTGAAGGATCGTGGTTCAAAGCCAGCCCAGGCAGAAGTCTTTGAAACTCTTATCTCCAATAAACCACCAGAAAACCAGAAGTGGCACTGTGACTCAAGTGGTAGAGTGCTAGCCTTGAGTTGAAGAGCTCAGGGACAGCACCTGGGCCCAGAGTTCAAGCCCCATGACAGTCAAAAACAACAACAACAACAAAACCCAAAAAGCTGAGCATGGTGAAGTGCACCTGTTATCCCTGCTATATTAGGAAGTGTGAATAGGAGGATAATGGCCCATGCCAGAAAGTGAGATACTATATTGAGAGAGAGAGAGAGAGAGACAGAGAGACAGAGAGACAGACAGAAACAGAGACAGAAAAAGGAGGAAAGAAAGTGAAAGAGGAGCCGGCACTGGTGGCTCACATCTGTAATCCTAGCTACTCAGGAGGCTGAGATCTGCAAAGCCAGCCCAGACAGGAAAGTCTAAGAGACTCTTATCTCCAATAAACCACCAGAAGACTGGAAGTGGTGCTGTGGCTCAAGTAGTAGAGCACTTGCTTTGAGCTGAAGAGCTGAGGGACAGCGCCCAAGCCCAGAGTTCAAGCCCCACAACCATAAAAAAAAAAAGAAAAAAAAAAGCTGGTGGCTCACGCCTGTAATCCTAACTACCCAGGAGGCTGAGATCTGAGGACTGAGATCCAAAACCAGCCCAGGCAAGAAAGTCTGTGAGCCTCTTCTCTCCAATTAACCACCAGAAAACCAGAAGTGGTAGTGTGGCTCAAGTGGTAGAGTGCTCACCTTGGGCTGAAGAGCTGAGTTCAAGCCCCGTGACCAAAAAAAAAAAAAATTCCAATTATGAACTGAAAAAGGTATAAGGGGCAGAGAAAGGCCACCATTAGAATATCATAGTAATGATTGCTGTGAGAAAGACTGATCTATAAATACAAAACTTAATGGCCAAAAACTTAGAGAGAAATGGTATTTTACAACCAAAGACTCAACCTTACTATACTTCTTAATTACAAAGGGAAATAGTAACTTTGTGGTGGAAAAGTCAGGAGGACTTCTGATAGACACCTTAATCAGAGATTAAAGTTAACATCATCAATAAGGCAATTACATTTAGCTTATTCCCCTGATCCAATGCAGCCAAGTGCTGGTGGCTCACACCTATAATCCTAGCTACTGAGGAGACTGAGATCTATGGATTGTGGTTCAAAGCCAGCCCTGGCAGGAAAGTCAATGAGACTCTTTTCTTTTCAGTCATGGGGCTTGAACTCAGGACCTGGGCACTGTACTTGAGTTTCTTCACTCAAGGCTAGTGCTCTACCACTTTGAGCCACAGTACCACATTCAGTTTTCTGGTGCTTAATTAGAAATAAAAGTCTCACAGAGGGCTGGGAAGGTGGCTCAGTGGTAGAGCGCTTGCCTTGCATGCTTGAGGCCCTGGGTTCGATTCCTCATCACCACATAAGCAAAAAGCAAAAAGCCGGAAGTGGTGCTGTGGCTCAAGTGGTAGAGCGCTAGCCTTGAGCTGAAGAGCTAAGGGACAGTGCCCAGATCCAGAGTTCAGGCCCACAACTGGACCCAAAAAAAAAAAAAAGTCTCACAGACTTTTCTCCCTGGACTGACTACAAACTGTGATCCTTAGATCTCAATTTCCTGAAGTACCTAGGTTTACAGGTGTGTGAGCCACCAACATGCTCAAATGTGAGACTTTTATCTCCACTAAACTACCAAAAAAACCAGAAGTTGAACTATGGCTCGAGTGGTACAGCACTAGACTTGAGCAAAAAGGTCAGGGACAGCACCCAGGTCTGAGTTCAAGTCCCAAGACCAACACAAAGAAAAAAAAAGGAGTTGAGAAGGTGACTCAGTGGTAGAGTGCTTGCCCCGCATATATGAGACCCTAGGTTCAATTCCCAGCACCACATAAACAGAAAAAGGCAGAAGTGGTGCTGTGGCTCAAGTGGTAGGGCACTAGCCTTGAGCTGAAGAGCTGAGTTCAGGCCCCATAACCAACAAAAAAAAAAAAAAAAAAAGAAAAGAAAAAAAACTAACATGGCAAAATATTCCTAGTATCAAGTCTCAGAATCCAGTTACCAATTTTCAGGAACTATGCATTGTACCATGAATCTAAACTATGAGAGACAATACAGATCATTCATAGTTTGGATTCTTCAACACATAAATATCAAGATGAAGAGCAGAACAGATGGGGACAAAAGAAACGAATAGAATTAAAAGCCACACAAAAACCCCAACACTTGAGATTCTTATCTCCAATTAACCACCCCCAAAAAAAAGTCAGAAGTGGAGCTGTGGCTCAAGTGCTAAGAGAGCTACCCTTGAGCAAAAAGCTCAAGGACAGCACAGCACCTAAACCCTTAGTTCAAGCCCCAAGACCAGTGCATGCACATGCGCTCACGTGTACACACACACACACACAATATTAGAGTTTGAACTGAGGACCTCACACTTACCAGGCAATCCCTCTACAACTCAAGCCATGTATCCAATGAAGTGAGAAGTATTCTTTTTTTTTTTTTTGGGGGGGGGTCCAGTCGTGGGGCTTGAACTCTGGGCCTGGGCGCTGTCCCTCAGCTCTTCAGCTCAAGGCTAGCACTCTACCACTTGAGTCACAGCGCCACTCCAGCTTTTTTCTTTTTGCTTATGTGGTGCTGAGAAATAGAACCAGGGCCTCATGCATGCAAGGCAAGCACTCTACCACTGAGCCACCTTCCCAGCCCGTGAGAAGTATTCTTAACAGAGGTATGGTATATAAAGAGGTACTAAGAGTGCAATGGAGAAGGATCTACAGTGCTTTCAATATTCTGGTATTCAGAAGAAAGCAGGAACCAAGTGGCCTCAACTAAACTCAACAAACTATTACATGCAAAAATTTCAAATCCAAGTTAAACTTTCACACATAAATTATGAGCATCTTTATTACCATTCACCAGCTGAGAAACTTGGGCAAATGACCACTCTAAATCTGTTTCATTGTTTGCAAAATGGGGGAAAAAACTACTATCTACCACATAAGAATTACTGTGAGGACTGAGAAATGTTATATAAATAGGCTTACCATACTCCGTGATATTTACTAAGTATTTTTAGGAACTTTATTAATAAAATGTCCATTCATTGTGTCATTCTCCATTCCAAAATGCTTATGGTATAACATCAAAACTCAAGCACTTAGCCCAGTGCCAGTGGGTCAGGCCTGTAATCCTAGCTACTCAGGAGACTGAGATCTGAGGGCTATGGTTTGAAGCCAGCCCAGGCAGGAAAGTCTATGAGACTCTTAACTCCAATTAACTCCAATTAACCACCAGAAAACTGGAAGTGGAACTGTGGCACTAGCCTTGATCAAAAAGAGCTCAGGGACAGCACCTAGGCACTAGGTTCAAGCCCCACAACCAACCAAGAAACAAAACAAACAAAACAAACAAACAAAAAACCTCAAGCACTGGAACTTCCAGGATACAAATGATTTCCGGACAGGGTAAAAATGTTGTTTCTTGATCTATGTGCTGGCTACTGGGTTACAGGGCTCATAAAAATTTACTGAGCTCTGTCTATACTTATTATATGTGAATTTGTATGTATAATGTATTTAAAAGTATTTTTCTTGCCAGGTGTTGGTGGCTCAGGCCTGTAATCCTAGCTATTCAGGAGGCTGAGATCTGAGGATCACGGTTCAAAGCCAGCCTGGGCAGGAAAGTCCCCAAAAGACTTTTTTTTTTTTGCCAGTTCTGGGCTTGAACTCTGGGCCTGGGCACTGGCCCTTGAGCTCTTCAGCTCAAGGCGAGCACTCTACCACTTGAGCCCAGTGCCACTTCTGGCTTTATCTGCTTATGTGGTGCTGAGGAATTGAACCCAGGGCCTCATGCATGCTAGGCAAGCACTCTACCACTGAGCCACCTTCCCAGCCCAAGACTCTTATCTCTAATAAACTACTCAAAAAAGCTGAAAGTGGTACTGTGGCTCAAGTGGTAGCCTTGAGCACAAAAGAAGCTCAAGGACAGTGCCCAGGCCAATTTAAAAAAAAAAAAAAAAAAAAGGAGAGGCTGGGAAGGTGGCTCAGTGGTAGAGCGCTTGCCTTTCATGCATGAGGCCTTGGGTTCAATTCGATTCCTCAGCACCACATAAGCAAAAAGAAAAAAGCCAGAAGTGGCGCTGTGGCTCAAGTGGTAGAGTGCTAGCCTTGAGCTGAAGAGCTGAAGGACAGCGCCCAGGCCCAGAGTTCAGGCCCCATGACTAGACCCAAAAAAAACATACAAAAAAAAATATTTTCTTAATAATCAAACTGCCCCAACCTAAGCCCCACCTTCTCACTTATCTACTTTGTATATTTCACATCCTTAAACAAGTCTTTGTCCTAGTTTAACTTCTGCTACCTGACATTTATTTCCCTTCTCTCTAGTTTCCTTTTTCTTTTCTTTTTCTTTGGTCAGTTTGTGGGCCTGCACTCTGGGACTGGGCGCTGTCCCTCAGCTCTTCAGCTCAAGGCTAGCGCTTTACCACTTGAGCCACAGCACCACTTCCTTATGTGGTGCTGAGGAATCCAACCCAGGGCCTCATGTATACAAGGCAAGCGCTCTACCACTGAGCCACCTTCCCAGTCCCATTCTAGTTTCCTTTATCAAATCCTATGTACTTCAAGAGTCAACTCTAACCTGTACTGGTGGCTCACACCTGAGTAATCCTAGCTAGTCAGGAAGTTGAAATCTGGAGGATGGTGACAGAATGTTAGATTCCATCTCTAAAATAAGCATCAAAAAGCAGGGTCAGTAAGTGGCACTGTGGCTCAAGTGGTAGAGCACTCACCTTGAGCTGAATAGCTGAGGGACAGCACCCATTCCCAGAGTTCAAGCCCCACGATGGACAAAAAAGGCAGGACTGGAGGAACGGCTCAAGTGATAAAAGCAACAGCCAAGCAAAGGGGAGGACCTTAATTCAAACCCCAGTACTGGGGAAGGAGGGAAGCCACGCCAGACTTTCCACTCTTAGGAAATGTAAAATATGGAGGCAGCTTATTCTGGGTCAGAACAATAAGAAAGTAACTGTGTGGACACAGAAAACACACTTTTCACAAATAATTACAACTACTTGTTCATGTGGTTCCTTCAGCCAAAGTCGGTGTGTCTCGTAGGCGCTTAGCATAAACCAATGTCTGTCTGACTTAGGGGGAAAAAAAAAAAAAGAACGAACGCTAGGGCAAACTTCCTTGCAAATCCTACCCTGAGCCTAGGCGCTGAGCGTGTACAGATGCTCTACCTCCCTCATTCCAGCTCCCGCCACAAGCGACCTGCTACCCTGTGGATCCCGCTCGCGATCCCGCGCCACAAGGCAAGGCTCTGCACGTACCCCACGCCACCCAGCACCCCCGTACCCCCTGCCTTCCACCCATCCCGCCGGGGCCAGGGGACACGCCCCCTCCCGCGCCCACCCCGCAGGTGGTCGGACTCCGTGGCTCCACCTCACACCTCCTCCACACCCCCTTCGCGCCACGGCTCCGCCCCCAGCTCTCCCGGGGACCCCAGGCGCCGGTCAGTTCCCACCGCACCGCGCGCTGGCCGCCACTGCCCCTGCCTCCCATTCACCGAGGCCGGGCCCGCGCGGGCCGGGCCTGGCTGTCTACGGGAGCCCGCGGCCTCACTGAGGCCTCACCTCTCTTCCAAGAGCTCAGTGGGGACACCACCTCCACCCGCTCGGAGATGAACTCGGCCAGACTAGAGCGAAACAAGGCCGCCCGCACAGTCACGGCCACCACCAGCACCAGGGCCAAGGGAGCCGCCATGATAACTGGGGTGGGCGCGCAGGCGGAGAGGGAAAGGAGAGGAGGAAGAGCTTCGCCACCTGCGCGCCGCCCTGTGTAGTTCCGTGGTGGAGCGCGCGCGCGTGCAGTCAGCGGAGCTGGCCGACTAGGGAACTACCACTCCCAGAAGGCCGTGCGGCTGGACGAGCTAGACGACGGAAAGTGGAGTGTATCAAACTTGTGTTTGGGCGACACCTTCGATTACAGGTGCATAGTAAATTTGTGCAAGGACAAGTCATAGTTCCGTCGTTATTTTCCTAGGATGGTGAGCGAGTTCTAAAGAGATGACCTTCACTTTTGTGTGTATGTTGTCCTAAGGTCCCATTTTCCACTCTGGTTTGATGATTAAGGAAAAAAACCTTTGAAAGTGGAGCTGTGGCTCAAAGTGGTAGAGGGCTAACCTTAAGCAGAAAAGCGTTGAGACAGTGCCCTGAGTGCAAGCGCCACAACCGACTTAAAAAATGACTTCTCTGGGGCTGAGAAGGTGGCTCAGTGGTTAAAGCACTTGCCTTGCATGCCTGAGGCCCTGGGTTCAATTCCTCAGCACCACATAAGCAAAAAGAAAAAAGCCGGAAGTGGCGCTGTGCCTCAAGTGGTAGAGCGCTAGCCTTGAGCTGAAGAGCTGAGGGACAGAGCCCAGGCCCAGAGTTCAGGCCCCACGACCGGACCCAAAAAAAAAAAAAATGACTTCTCTGGGCTGGGAAGGTGGCTCAGTGGTAGAGTGATTGCCTTGCATGCATGAGGCCCTGGTTCGATTCTTCATCACCACAAAAGCAGAAAAAACCGGAAGTGGTGCTGTGGTTCAAGTGGTAGAGTGCTAGCCTTGAGCTGAAGAGCTGAGGGACAGCGCCCAGGCCCAGAGTTCAGGGTCCATGCCCCCCCCCCCCCCACAGAGTGGTAAATCATTCACAGGGAAATGGATGGCACTAGAACAAATCATGTAGAGCAAGGTAAGCCAAGATCAGAGAGAGAAACAGCACATGGTCTCCCAGATATACAGATGTAAAACTCAAAATGCAAGAAGATATGACAAAGTAAATAGAACTCAAAAAACAAAAGACCTCTTAATTTTTCTTTTTTTGGGGGGACTCCATGTTCTTGACCCAACATATAGTATATACATGTTCACATCTGAAGGACACTTGGAGGAGGGTACAGAATCAGAGCAACTCAAGGGCAGCGATGGGAAGAGGAATTGAGAGAGAAAGAGGGAACACTAAGCTAAAGGAAAGAAATGTACATATCACCCAATTTGGAAAAAATAACTGTAGTGTTAAAGTTTGTAAGCCATGATAATGACAAAAAAGGTGGTAAATGTATTCTTTTACTTAGTCCACCATTGTTTATTGAATGCCAGCTATCTGCCAACCACCATATTGAGTTCTAAGATATATTTTGGAGTAAAAGAATTGTTAGCATTGTGACCTTCAACAAGTTGCTTAGCCTGTTCTGTGTCCTATCTGAAAAAATGTATCGGTTGTAGGCTTGTGACTGAGATACTAATCAGAGTTTCCAAGCAAAGGTATCAAACTATGAGTCAGGAAAGTGCAAGATGTGTTTGATGATTAGAAAGGAAATCAAGGGGCTGAGAAGGTGGCTCAGTGGTAGAGTGCTTGCCTTACTTGTGTGAGGCCCTGGATTTGATTACTCAGCACCACATAAGCAGAAAAAGCCATAGTGGTGCCGTGGCTAGCCTTGAGCTTAAGAGCTAAAGGACAGGGTCCAGGCCCAAAGTTCAAACCCCATGATCAACAAAACAAAAAACAGGGTGAGAAAAGAAAAAAGAGGATTAAGGTGCTAGGAGGATGCCCAGCCCAGGGCTGATATCTAAGTGGAAAAGCCAAGAAAGAGCAGAAGGAGGAGGAAGAGGGGGAGGAGGAGGAGAGGAGAAGGAGGAGGAAGAGGAGCAGGAGGAGGAGGAGGAGGAAGAAGAAGAGGAGGAGGAGGAGGAACACAAATGATCAGTAAGTAAATAGAAAGATGCTCCCCATCATTGGTTATTAGTGGAATGCAAGTCAAAATCTCAATGAGGGGGCTGGGAAGGTGGCTCAGTGGTAGAGCGCTTGCCTTGCATGCGTGAGGCCCTGGGTTTGATTCCTCAGCACCACATAAGCAAAAAGAAAAAAGCCAGAAGTGGCGCTGTGGCTCAAGTGGTAGAGTGCTAGCCTTGAGCTGAAGAGTTGAGGGACAGCGCCCAGGCCCAGAGTTCAGGCCCCACGACCAGACCATCCCCCCAAAAAAAATAAATAAATAAAATAAAACTCTTAAAAAAATCTCAGTGAGATACTGCTTTACACTCACTTAGGGTGGCTATAACAAAATACAGATTATGACACATGCTGACAAATAGGTCATGATATTAGAACCCATATATACTTCAGGTGGGAACATAAAACATTGTAGCCACTTTGGAAGAGTGTGGCAGCGGTTCCTCAAAATGTTAAACATGGTGGGAGGAATGAAGCGCCATGGTAGAACACTTGCCTGGCATGTCCAAGGCTTTGGGTCTTATCCTTAGCATCACAAAAAAAAAAGGGAAGGAAAGAAAAGTTAACCATATGATCCCACAATTCAAATACTAGCTACATGTTTGAAACAAATGAAAACATATATCTACACAAATGTTGATAGCTTATGCATAAAGCCAAAGACTAGAAGTAATCCAAATGTCTATTGTACTTAATCATGAATGGATAAATAAAATGTGGTATAGCTACACAATGGGACATGATTAAGCAATAAGAAAACAAAGCATGACACGTACCATAAAATGTGTGAACCTTTAAAATATTATGCTAAGTGAAATAAGTTACAAAAGAGCGTGTTACACAGTTCCATTTATGTGCAATGTCCAAAATAGGCAAATCTGTAGATGCAAAATGTAGATTAGTGAGGACTGTGTCATAGCTTAAATGGTAAAGTGATTGTGCAGGGCCATGAGTTCAATCCACAATACTGTCCCCCCTTCCCCCCCCTCCCCGAAAAAGCAGATTACTGGTTGCCAGGACCAGAGGTGATTAAATGAATAGAAAAAAATGACTGATAATGGTACAGTTTCTTTTCCTTTTTCCAGTTTATTAATCCTCTTATAAAATTTACATAATAAGTAATTTCAGAATCTTTATTCCTTCAACTTTTTTTTTTTTTGTCAGTCATGGGGCTTGAACTCTGGGCCTGGGCGCTGTTCCTCAGCTCTTCAGCTCAAGGCAAGCGCTCTACCACTTGAGCTACAGCGCCACTTCCAGTTTTCTGGTGGTTTATTGGAGATAGGAGTCTCACAGTCTCTCCTGCCCGGGCTGGCTTTGAACCGCGATCCTCAGAGCTCAGCCTCCTGAGTAGCTAGGATTACAGGCGTGAGCCACCAGCGCCGGGGCTTATTCCTTCAACTTTTGCCAGCACCAATATTGGCTGGACTTTATGATCCCCTTGATTTTCTTCAATCTAATTTTGTAGTCTTTCTCTTGCTTTCTTTCTTTCTTTCTTTCTTTCTTTCTTTCTTTCTTTCTTTCTTTCTTTCTTTCTTTCCTTCTTTCTTTCTTTCTTTCTTTTTCTTTCTTTCTTTCTTTCTTTCTTTCTTTTTCTTTCTTTCTTTCTTTCTTTTTCTTTCTTCCTTCCTTCCTTCCTTCCTTCCTTCCTTCCTTCCTTCCTTCCTTCCTTCCTTCCTTTCTTTTTTGTTGTTGTTGGTGGTGGTGGTGGTCATGGAGCTTGAACTCTAGGCCTGGGCGCTGCTATCCCTCTGCTCCTCAGCTCAAGGCTAGCGCTCTACCACTTGAGCCACAGCGCCACTTCCAGTTTTCTGGTGGTTAATTGGAGATAAGAGTCTCATGGATTTTCCTGCCCAGGCTGGCTCTGAACCACTATCCTCAGATCTCAGACTCCTGAGTAGCTGGGAATATAGGTGTGAGCTACTAGCACTGGGCTTCAATAACTTTTTTATTATTTTTTTTTGGGGGGGGTCTGGTCATGGGGCCTGAACTCTGGGCCTAGGTGCTATCCCTCAGCTCTTTAGCTCAAGGCTATCACGCTACCACTTGAGCCACAGCACCACTTCCGGCTTTTTTCTTTTTGCTTATGTGGTGCTGAGGAATCAAACCCAGGGCCTCATGCATGCAAGGCAAGCGCTCTACCTCTGAGCCACCTTCCCAGCCCTTCAAATAACTTTTTTAAAAAATAGCAAATATCAGAATTATTGGGAGGGTGTTTTTGTTTTTGTTGTTATTGTTGTTTTCCAGTCATGGGTTTTGAACTCAGGGCCTGTGCACTGTCCCTAAGGTTTTTAGCTCAAGGCTTGCACTCTACCACCTTGAGCCACAGCACCACTTCTGGTCTTGTAATGTTTAATTGAAGATAAGATTCTCACAGACGCCGGGCACTGGTGGCTCACGCCTGTAATCCTAGTTACTCAGGATGCTGAGATCTGAGGATCACAGTTCAAAGCCAGCCTGGGCAGGAAAGTCCATGAAACTCTTATCTCCAATAAAACACCAGAAACCCAGAAGTGGTGCTGTAGCTCAAATGATAGAGTACTAGCCTTGAGCTGAAGAGCTGAGGGACAGCATTCAGGCCCAGAGTTCAAGCCCCACCACCGACAAAAAAAAAAAAAAAAAGATTCTCACAGACTTTCCTGCATGAGCTGGCTTTGAACCAGGATCCTCAGATCTCAGTCTCCTGAGTAGCTAGGACTATAGGTGAAAACCACCGGCACACAGGTATTTTTTTTGTTTGTTTTTCATTCCTGGGGCTTGAACTCAGGGCCTAGATACTATCTCTAAACTTCTTTTACTGAAGGCCAGAACTCTACCACTTAAGCCACAGCACCACTTCCGGCCTTTTCTGCTTATATGGTACTGGGGAATCAAACACAGGGCTTCATGATGCCAGGCAAGCACTCTACCACTAAGCCACATTCCCAGCCCTAGGGTGTATTTTTTAAATGTAAACTTCCTAGCTCTGTCATAAAGACTGTAATTCACAAATCCTAGATGCTTGCATTCCTTATCTTGTGTGTGTGTGTGTGTGTGTGTGCGCGTACACATGGGCATGTGTGCTGGTCCTGGTGCTTGAACTCAGAGCCTATATGCTGTCCCTGAGCTTTTTTTGTTCAAGGCTAGTGCTCTTCTACTTGATCCTCAATTCCACTTATAGCTTTTTTGGTGGTTAATCAGAGATAAGAGTCTCATAGACTTTCCTGGTTGGACTGGCTTCAAACTATGATCTTCAAATCTCAGTCTTTTTTTTTTTTTTTTTTTTGGGGGGGGGGTCCAGTTGTGGGGCCTGAACTCTGGGCCTGGGCGCTGTCCCTCAGCGTTTCAGCTCAAGGCTAGCACTCTACCACCTGAGCCACAGTGTCACTTCCGGCTTTTTTCTTTTTGCTTATGTGGTGCTGAAGAATCGAACCCAGGGCCTCATGCATGCAAGGCAAGCGCTCTACCACTGAGCTACCTTTCCAGCCCCAGATCTCAGTCTTTTGAGTAGCTAGGATTACAAGTGTGAACCACCAGCACCCAGCAAATGCTTTTCTTTAAAAAAAATTCTAGGGCTGGGAATGTGGCTTAGTGGTAGAGTGCTTGCCTAGCATGCATGAAGCCCTGAGTTCAATTCCTCAGTACCATATAAACAGAAAAAGCTGGAAGTAGGGCTGTGGCTTAAGTGGTAGAATGCTAGCCTTGAGCGGGGGGGAAAAAAAAAAAAAAAAAAAAAAGCTCAAGACAGTGCCCTGGCCCCGCGTTCAAGCTCCAGGATCCCAGGAATGGCAAAAATAAAAGTAAAAACAAAAGTAGCCAGGCACCTGTGGCTCACACCTGTAATTCTAGCTACTCAGGAGGCTGAAATCTGAGGTTCATAGTTCAAAACCAGCTGGGGCAAGAAAGTCCGTGAGACTCTTGTCTCCAATAAACTACTCAAAAAACCAGAAGTGGCGCTGTGGCTCAAGTGGTAGAGTGCTAGCCTTGAGATGAAGAGCTGAGGGACAGTGCCCAGGCCCAGAAATCAAGCCCCACAACTGACAAAAATAAACAAAAGTAATCCTAATTTTCACTCAGATGCCATACCTTGAAAACCCTAACCCTGAAGGTATAGGTATCCAGTAGCTTATGTAACAAAAAGAGGATAGAAATAGGTTAGTAAGTATGGAGTGCTTGTTATGTGCCAAATACTATCTTAAGTGCTTTACATGTGCACGCACTATTACATGTACTATTATTTCCCCATCTCCACCCACACATGAGAACACAAAGAGGCTTAGTAATTTGCTCGAGGTCACAAGACAAGTGGCAGAACCAGGATCTGTATGCCCGCTCCAAATCTTGTGGTTAAGCTACTCTATCTGAGAAAATGAGAGGAATTTGGGTTGGGTTGAGTTGGGTTGGCTTGTTTAGTTGTTACAGTTGGGGAGGAATAGGTAAAGAATAAGAGGAGGGAGTGAGCAAGCTGTAAATCCAAACATCTTAGATGATGTGTGGGTTAACTAGAGGAAGAAACTAAGGCCCTGAACCATTAACTAAACAATTTTAAGCCACACACACCTGGGTGGATTTTTCTTTCTCATTTGTTGAGCGGCTGCCATTAACTAGATCCTGTGCTAGGTTGTGGAGATGCAATCTACCCAGTATATTTTGTACATTCCAAATAGCAAACAGATTGCAACATCATAAATATAAAGTTATTTAGGAGCCCACAGGATCAAACAGCAGACCAGAGCTGTAGCATAGTCAGGTAAGCAAAAACATTGTCCTACCTCAATTTTGGGGTGTTTTTGCCTCACCTGAGTTCTGACTCATTCCAGTGAGTGAACTACAACTGGTTTGTAATGACCTTGTACCATGTCATTCAAGAGTTATTATTCTTGGAAACTGAAATATTAAGTCCTGTACCTGCCTGTTGGCTTAAGACAACGCTCTTCAAAGGGAGGGGGTAACAAGTTTGACAAGAAATGTACTCACTACCTTACCTATATAACTGTAACTCCTATGTACATCACCTTGACAATACAATTTAAATTTAAATTAAAACAAGAAAAGAAAATTGGGTGAAGTCAATTCAGTGACAGCAGTGCAGTGTTTGATGCTAGCTTAGGGAAAAAGTAACAAACACCCACAAATAATTATGGCAAAAAGAAAGGGCAATCCTTTCCATATTGGAGTTTTATAGTCTAGCAGAAAGTCACACTAACAGAAGAAAGCAGAAAAATAAAGTAGGGTTTGTGATTAGACTAGGAGCAAAGATAATGAATAAAGGAGGACCTACTAAAGATTGAGTGGTCGAGGAAGGCCTGTCTGAAGTGTAAACTGAAGTCTAGAGGGTAAAGGAGTCATTGATGTAGAGTTGACTGCTATCTATAGGGATGAGGGGGCTAAGCTGGCAAAGAATGTACAACAAGGGAGACCACTGTGGTAAGAACGATGTGAGCAAGACGTGAAATCAGAGAAGCAGACAAAAGCCAGATGACGTTTGTAGACCATGAATCTAAGTTGAATTCTTACTCTAAAAACAGTGAGAAGTCAGCCAGACCTCCACGGCTCATGCCTGTAATCCTACTCAGGAGGCTAAGATCTGATGATCACAGTTAGAAGCTGACCTAGGCAGGGAAGTCTGTGAGATTCTTATCTCCAGTTAACCACCATACTGCACCAACTCTACTGCACGTAGAGTTATGGCTCAAGTGGTAGAACATTAGTCTTAAGCAAAAAAGCTCAGTACTGGTGTTTTATACCTATAACCCTACCTACTCAAGAAGCTGAGATCTAAGGATCAAAGTTGGAAGCCATCCCAGTCAGGAAAGTCCATAAGACTCTTATCTCCAATTAACCACCAGAAAATGCAAAGTGGTGTTGTGGCTCAAAGTAGTAGAGTGCTAGTTAGAACTTGAGCAAAAAACTCAGGGACAGTGCCCAGGCCCTAGGACCAACATACCCCAGAAAAGTGGGCCAGTGTTATACACTGTAGCCAAACTATGGAATCCACTAAGGTGTCCAATAACAGATAAATGGATAAAGAAAACATAGGACATATATACCATGGAATATCACACAGTCATAAAGAAAAATAAAATCATATAAGCAGGAAAGTGGCTGGGATTGTAGATTATCTGTTGGGCAAGATAAATTAAGCTTCATCTTCTCATTCATTTATTTATTTATTTATTTATTTTTTTGTCGGTTGTGGGGCTTGAACTCTGGGCCTGGGCACTGTCCCTCAGCTCTTCAGGTCAAGGCGAGCGCTCTACCACTTGAGCTACAGCGCCACTTCCCTCATTCATTTGTTGAAGCTAGACCTAAAGGACATACATATTCATATTTTATTCATTAATATCTACTAAGTATTAATATAGTTATGTATGTATACACAGATGAATATACATATACAAACATATATGTAGAACATGATTCTAACCACAGGATTGTTTGGGAGGATGAGGGTGAGGGGAAAGAAAAAAAAGATGGAGGGTGAATAATTTTGAAATATATTGCTAGTATGTTTGCAGATGGTATAAGGAATCTCAGTGAAAGCTATTGCTTCTGAGGGGCAGAGAAAGAGGAAGCCATAGAGAAGGTTATTCTGATTAAGTTATAATCCATGCACCTCTGAGACACCATGGGTAAAACAATTAATAAACTCTTCAAAAAATGAATGGTAAGAAAGTAAACCATGGGCTGGGAAGGTGGCTCAGTGGTAGAGTGCTTGCCTTGCATGCATGAGGGCCTGGGTTCCATTCCTCAGCACCACATGAGCAGAAAAAGCTGGAAGTGGCACTGAGGCTCGAGTGGTAGAGCACTAGCCTTGAGCTGAAGAGCTGAGAGACAGCACCCAGACCCAGGGTTCAGGCCCCCATGACCGACAGAAAAAAAAAAGTAAAGTAAACCATGCTGGAGGCCAGTGGCTCACTCCTGTAATCCTAGCTACTCAGGAGGCTGAGATCTGAGGATCATGGTTCAAAACCAGCCCAGGCAGGAAAGTCTGTGAGACTCTTATCTCCAATTAACCACCTAAAAACTGGAATTGGCACTGTGGCTCAAGTGGTAGAGCACTCACCTTGAGCTGAAGAGCTGAAGGACAGTGCGTAAGCCCAGAGTTCAAGCCCCACAACTGACAAAAAAGAAAGTAAACCAGGTTCTTTTGGCATGAGGACAGGTATGGCAGGTGAGGGTGTGGGGAAGGTGAATGGAAAGAATGAATGAGGGATAGGGGGAAGTAGGGAGCCTACTATATATATAGTAAAACGAAGGCCCAGTGAGGAGCAGGGCCACATCCAGGATCACACAGCAAGGCAGTGGCAACACTGGGATCAGACACCAGCGTCTCACCACTGGTCTCCTATGTTAGCAGATTCCCACTCTGAGTGGTGAGTCTCTGAAGGCTCTGTAACAGTTCCTTCCTTAGTCCTCCATTCAGGTGTTGTAAGGGTCCAAAAGGAACCAAGGATCTGCACTTACATAATGTCCTGAGGATAGGTTTCTGCAACCTAATACCCCTAGCTATACCAATTTCCTTCCTGTCTCTTTCTCTCAAAAGGCTATAATTTCAAAAGCCATCTTGTTAGTAAAACAAGAACAAGATGTAAAGTAGATCCCAAACTCAAAGCTGAGGGTTGGCTTCCCCACTCCTGGCCTCTTCTCTTACAGCCCCTCACCCTCTCTGGAAGTCACACTTCTCACAGCTAAGTATCTAAGCTCTTAGTGTCTTTGCCCTAAATATGCCCATACTTTTCCTGCTCTAAGAAAGGAAGCACGTACAATAGGTTTTGCTTGTTGTTATCTGGCATCCAGTCCCCATCTCTCCTTTTCTAACAAGACCTTGAATTTCTGAGCCACATGATTTGAATGGGATTGACCTCAATCTCATTCCAGGACCAGACCCTGAAATGACTGAAATAAACAATTCTTTACCAGCCCCCTAGCCATCATGATTGGCTGAGGGATGAGCATATGACATATATTAGGCCAATCAGAGCCAACAAAACTCAAATCTGGGATTTGGGGATGGAGCCATTTGGAGAAATGAGTTTATTCTTTTCTGAAATAAGTACCCAGCCCCAGCAGCATGCAGCAACCACTTCTTAAGCTTATATTTACAAACCAAAGCAAGGCTAAGGCTGAAATACAGGAGGAACCATTTTAGACTAAAATAGCTTCTTACTTGAGTAGGCAGCAAGAAAAACAAGCCAGCTCCTTGTGATTCAGTCCTACATACCATAAAAAGATGAGAATGAAGCAAAAACAATCCACCTGTTGCTACTTGAGTCATGGGGTACTATTCTGTTGTGGAAATGTAAATTCCAGATAGCAGCTAAGAAGTTTTTTGTGGGTTTTTTTTTTTTTTTAATTGGTCGGTCATGGGACTGAACTCTGGGACTGGGCGCTGTCCCTCAGCTCTTTAGCTCAAGGCTAGCACTCTACCACTTGAGCCACAGTACCACTTCCAGCTTTTTTCTGCTTATGTGGTGCTGAGGAATCGAACCCAGGGCTTCATGCATGTAAGGCAAGCACTCTACCACTGAGCCAACTTCCCAGCCCAGAAGTTTTATATTCTACGTGCAGCTGCATGCTGAATGGAAGGGGTGAGAGGGAGCAAACCCCATGCTAATCAGAAGGTAGGAAACAATAAAACTGGCATGTCTGTCTCCCAGGGAACATGAGAGACATGGAGATGGCCTTTATTTCTGATAAGCCTCTCATCCTCTCATATTCTGGGAAGGTCACAGGGCGTTCTGCCAAGATTCAAACTTTCCCAGGCCTCTCCCTTTCAAAGCTCCTAGATTAATCGAGGGTCTTAGTTAGTATCTTAGTCTGCAATCCCTAGTTTTATGTAAGCCCCAAACTTCATCTCCACAAATATCTGCTAAAAGCCAAGTTGTTGCAGGTTCACTTGAGCCTTGAAAAAGATATTTGTTGTTTTTGTTTCCAGCATGTTCACTCGCTACGTGGCAGGAAGTTCCAGATATTGTTAGAAAAGGAAGTCCTACTCAGTAAACTCAATCGTCACTGTCTGTTTACTTGTGTGTTTTCTCCTTAAGTTTCAAGCTCTGGGAGGGTAGAAACTGAGGCTGACTCATCTCTCAGACAAGATAACAAGCCCAAAGCTGTTCAGTATATTTATTGATACTAGCTTCTAGTGACGGGGAGCTTGCTTACTCCTAGGTGACCTCTTGGCTTTAGAGAGGATTGGTTATCAGAAGGACCATTTGGCTGATGGAGTACAGCTTGTCCCTCACCCATAAGCATCCTTCCTTTCCTAAGGATTGCTCACCCACTCTTCTGTAGCACCAGGCTAAGGGCTTGGCCTATCCCAGTGCTAATTGAGACCTGGTACATTGACTGAGAAGGAAGCACATGGCCAGGTCCAGCTCTAAAGCTGATGCTCTGCAGCGCTGATGGAATTCTAAAGTGGCCCAGTATTTTGAAGCATGATTTGGTAGGATCTATTTAGTTTGTACTTGACTTCTTCAAATTTATTCTAAACAAAGATTGTCACTGTGGGCTGGGAATGTGGTTCAGTGGCAGAGTGCTTGCCTTGCATGCATGAAGCCCTGGGTTCAATTCCTCAGTACCATATACACAAAAAGCTGGAAGTGGGACTGTGGCTCAAGTGATGAGTGTTGCCCTAAGCAGCAAAAGCAGCTCGGGGATAGTGCCCAGGCCTTGAGTTCAGGCCCCAGGACTGGCAAAACAACAACAAAAAACCCAAAGGTAGTCACTGTAGCATTGCTTGTAGTTAAGACACTAAACCCATCCGAGTGTCCATCAAATACTGATTAACTAAATTCTATATTCACACAATGGAAAACAGCAACCCAGTTTAATTTAGAGTGTGTATGTGTATTTGCATGCACATGCATGTGCATATTCACAGGTCCTGGGACTTGAACTCAGGACTTGGGTGCCAAGATTTTTTGCTCAAGGTTAGCACTCTAGCACTTGAGCCATAGCGCTACTTCTGGCTTTGTGGTGGTTATTTTGAAATAAGAGTCTCACAGATTTTCCTGTCCAAGCTGGCTTTGAACTGTGATATTCTTATCTCAGCCTCCTGAGTACCTAGGATTTACAATGTGAGCCACTATTACCTAGCCGCTTCCTCCTCTTCTTCTTGTGACAGTATTGGGGCTTGAACTCAGGACCTGAGCAATATCCATTAGTTTTTGTGGGGTTTTTTTTGTTTTTTTTTTTTTTGGTCAGTAGTAGAGTTTGAACTCTGGGCTTGAACGTTGTCCTTCAGCTCTTCAGCTCAAGGCTAGAACTCTACCACTTGAGCTACAGCACCACTTCCGGTTTTCTGATGGTTTATTGGAGATAAGAGTTTCACAGACTTTCCTGCCCAGGCTGGCTTTGAACTGCAATCCTCAGACATCAGCCTCCTGAGTAGCTAGGATTACAGATGTAAAC
Source organism: Dipodomys spectabilis (assembly GCF_019054845.1). NCBI lineage: Eukaryota > Metazoa > Chordata > Mammalia > Rodentia > Heteromyidae > Dipodomys > Dipodomys spectabilis. The sequence goes on from NW_024870852.1 coordinate 12,077,540, forward strand.
CACCAGCCCCCAGCTCCCTTAGATTTTTTTTTTCTTTTTGCTCAAGGCTGTCACTCTACCACTTGAACAACATCTCCACTTCTGACTTTTTTAATGGTTAATTGGATATAAGTCTCATGGACTTTTGTACCCTGGCTGGCTTCAAATCATGCTCCTCAGATCTCAGCCTCCTGAGTAGCTAGGATAACAGACATAAGCCACCTATGCCTAGCTGTGCATTGGATTTTTTTTTTTTTTTTGGTTGGTCGTGGGCTTTGATCTGGGCCTGAGCGCTGTCCCTCAGCTCTTCAGCTCAAGGCTAGTGCTCTACCACTTGAGCTACAGCACCACTTCCGGCTTTCTGGTGGTTTATTGGAGATAAGAGTTTCACGGAGTTTTCTGCCCGGGCTGGCTTTGAACCGAGATCCTCAGATCTCAGCCTCCTGAGTACCTAGGATTACAGGCGTGAGCCACCGACGCTTGGCTTTATGCATTGGATTTTAAATGCACAGAATTCTTTGGAAGGAATTACAGGAAACTGGAATTGGCAGCAGCCTCCCAGGAAGGAGACTCTTGGTTGTGAACTGGAGGGAGGGATACTTGTCTTTCACTGGATTATCTGTTAATCTTTTGGAATTTTGAACTGTGTCCTTATAATTAAGCAAATAAAAAATAAAATATAATTATAAAATAGAAGCCAAACAAGCCCTAGAGGAAAAAAAAAGGAAGAATACACTAAGAATTATTGGTATTCATAGAAAGTCTCTGTCCTCTTTCTGAAGCAAGGACTCAGGCTATGACCTTTGTCCCATCTGCCTGTCCCAAGGATAGCCTGGCTTAGACAACGGGACCTAGACTATTATCAACATCATTCCAAATAGCCTCTCCTGTCACCTCTCACTCACTTGGCTCCTGTCACCAGGGTGCTGGGCTGAGAAGCAGAGCCAACTAACCATAGAGTTGTATATCTAGAGGGCCTATCAATGGAAGGGAGAGCCAGGCCAAGAAAAATAAGACATTTGATATGATCACTTTGTTTTACCTCACTACTTTTTCCTAACATACCTCAACGGGTATTTCTCTCTGAATCCATTCTGTTTTTGTTTGTTTGTTTGTTTGGGTCCAGTCATGGGGCCTGAACTCTGGGCCTGGGCGCTGTCCCTCAGCTCTTCAGCTCAAGGCTAGTGTTCTACCACTTGAGCCACAGCACCACTTCCGGCTTTTTTCTTTTTGCTTATGTGGTGCTGAGGAATCGAACCCAGGGCCTCAGGCATGCAAGGCAAGTGCTCTACCACTGAGCCACCTTCCCAGCCCTCGGAATCCATTCTGAAAGTTCCATTTCACTAGATATGGAGGGAGTCAGCTTCCCCCTTTCTTGATTAGCTACAACTTAGGGGGTGTTAAAAGAGGGCAATGTGCCTCGCATCCATGGCTCACACCTGTCATCCTAGCTACTCAAGAGGCTGAGATCTGAGGATCAGGGTTCAAAACCAGTCAGGGTGGGAAAGTTTATGAGACTCTTATCTCCAATAAACCTCTCAGAAAACCGGAAGTGGCACTGTGACTCAAGTGGTAGAGTGCTAGCCTTGAGCTGAGGGACAGTGCCCAGGCCCAGAGTTCAAGCCCCATGACAGACAAAAAAAAAAAAAAAAAAAAGAGGGCAATGTTTATGAAGGAGGTTAGAGCAATGGTGGAATTTCTGGCATCCTTGAAGACCTTAAGAGCCAGAGACAAATAGACTTTGCTCTGGAAGGAAGACAAGACAAACTTCTCCTTAGTCTTGGACAGAGAAAGGGCTCTACACAAAAATCCTCATCATGCTCCATTGAACAGATAGTTAAATGGAGGCTCAAAAAGGACTAAAGTCATTCAAAGTCATATTGCAAGTAACAGGCAGAACCAAGACAAGGGTTCAGGGCACCTAATTTGAAATAGTATTTCCAGGCCTTTCAATCATTTGCCCAAAGGTCTTTTATAGTCTGGCTCAAATGTCCTCTCTCCCAAGGAAGCCTTTTTTTTGTTGGTGGTGATGGTTGTGGGGCTTGAACTCTGGGCCTGGATGCTGTCCCTGAGCTCTTCATCTCAAGGCTGGCACTCTACCACTTGAGCCACAGTGCCACTTCTGGGGTTTTCTGTTTATGTGGTGCTGAAGAATCAAATCCAGGGCCTCATGCATACGAGGCAAGCACTCTGCCACTGAGCCACCTACCCAGCCCAGGAAGCCTTCTTTGAATCCTTCTGTTTTGAGTTCACTTACCATCTCATTCTACCCACTATCCTAGCTGCTAGATCTGTGTAGTCAGGCTAGTATCTCTGATTATGGTCCTGTTTACATCAAATGAGGTTTTTTGTTTTATTTTTTTCTTGGTCGTGGGACCTGTACTCTGGGTCTGGACACTGTCCCTCAGCTCTTCAGCTCAAGGCTAGCACTCTACCACTTGAGCCACAGCACTACTTCTGGCTTTTTCTGTTTATGTGGTGCTGAGGAATTGAACCCAGAGCCTCATCCATGCAAGGCAAGCACTCTACCACTGAGCCACCTTCCCAGCCCCTCAAATGAGGTTCTTAAATATAGAAAAGATATCTGCCTCCCAGAAAGTAACAAAGGCATTCCTGGTATGTGGTGAACTAAAAGTGTGTGGTGATCAGAGTCAGGCCATGTGTTTGGGGGGCTCTGAGGAGGGAGGGGACACTTTGCCCTGCCCAGAGATACTGTGAAGAGCTTCCTGAAGAAAGTGTCATTTGGCTGACACATACTATAAAGTTGTATCCCACACATTCAAATTACTTAGTTTCAACTATATGATTAGCAGAGAAAGAAAAAAAATTGTTTTCTCCAATTATAACACTATTTACAAAAAGACTTGTATTTAAACAAAATATACAGGAGTAAGATTAGTAGCTCAAGTTGTTTGTTCCTCCTCTTCAAGCATGCTAGGCAAGGGCTGTACCTCTGAGCTATATTCCTGGGTCATCAATTTTCATGTAGAATCAATCCAAACCACACAAAATTCTTTTAAGTGCAAATACACTACTTCTCTATTGCTGCATAATAAACCACTAAAACCTAAGGGCACAAGACAACCCCCACTATTTAGCTCATAGTTCTGTAAATCAGAAAGCTGGGCCTAGACTTGTGGGTTTTCTGCTCAGGATTTCACAAGGCTGAATCAATGTGTTGGCCATCTCTATTCTTCTTTGGAGTGTTAATTAGGGAAGACTGGCTTCCAGGCAACTTCAGCTTCTTGGCAGAATTCATTTTCTTAGGGCTGTATTACTAAGCCTCCATTTTTTCTATCTGTTGACAGGTGGTTACCTTCCCCAGTTAGAGGCCTTTCTTGAGTTCTTGTCATGTGGCCCTGTTCACATGATAGTATACTCTACTCAGGAGGGTCTGTTGATAGAAATGATTTTATGTTACATAAAAGCACAATATATTTTGGCTCATGCCTATAATCCTAGCTACTCAGGAGGGTGAGATCTGAGGACTGCAGTTCAAAGACAGCTCAGACAGGCAAGTCTGTGAGACTTTAATCTCCAAATAACCACTAAAATACTGGATATGGTCAGGTGCCAGTGGTTCATGCCTATAATCCTAGCTACCCAAGAGGCTGAGATCTGAGGATCGCAGTTTGAAGCTAGCCAGAGCAGGAAAGTCCATGAGACTCCAATGAACTACAAAACAAACAAAAAATTAAAAAAAAACTGGAAGTAGAGCTGTAGCTTAAGGTAGAGTGCCAGCTTTGAGCAAAAACTAGACCCTGAGCTCAAGCTCCAGGACCAACACACACACACACATACACACACACACACACACACACACACACACACACACACACACACACACATACACACACACACACTCCAGACACAGGGAGATTAGGCAAGTGCCACATTGGATTCCCTAGGGGCTGGAAACTACAAAAGCAAATTGCTTAAAGTACAAGTCGGTAGTGGTTTGTGGAGTGTGTTCATTCACATTTTGTGTGTGTACAGCATAAAAGAGTAGTGAGGACAGTGCTGCTCACTCTTCTAGTCCATCTGGAGTCATGTGAATTTCAGCTTGGAGTAAGAAGCTGCACTGTAAAAAGGAGAGAGAAGTGATCTGAGCTTCAAGAGTTTATTAGCTCCTGGAAGAGCAGTAGTTTCTTCTGGAGGGAAGTCCTGTCCATCCTCTCCTCTCCAGCTTACCAGCCTGCTGGGGCTATGTCCCTAAGCCACATTCCAGGAAGGAGGTACAGAATCCAGCCCTGCTCAGGCAAAGGCAGAGGACACAACCCTAACAACTCTTCTTTTCCTTTTGCTCCTGAATGGCTCCCAAGCTGTCTCTTCTCACCACCGTTGGTCAGGAATGGATGCAAACATTTCTCTTTAAAAAGAAATCTACAGTGAAGGAATCTATGATGAGCACACACACCAGAGCAGTTCACTTAGGTTCGTACCCACATTCACAAACACACCTCTAGGATCGCAAAGTTGCCACCCCTCCCTCACACCTTGGGAAGAGAGATAAAGCTAAGCCAGGCCTGCTTGTGGTTTACAGCCACCGGCCTCCCTCTCTGAAATCAAATCTGTCCTGATGCTGTCCTCCTCCCTGATAGGGGCCCTGAGTACAGTTCACACAAACAGACCTGGATATTTAGAGGTTGATATGGGAGAGGGTACTGCTAGTGGAGCCTGGAGCTGCCTGTTTTGAAGTTGGGGAAACTGAGGCTTAGAGAAAGAGAGTGGCTTTCCCAGGCTTAATACTGAGGCTTGAACTCAGAGCCAGAATCATGTTCCTGATCTTTTTTTTTCTCTCAAGGCTGAAACCCTGAAATAGTTACACTTGTGGTTGTTTTGGTGCTTAATTGGAGATGTCACATAGACTTTCCTGCCTGGGGTGGCTTTGAACTACAATCCTCAGATCTCAGCCTTCTGAGGGACTAGGATTACAAGCATGAGCCCACGGTGCCAGGCCTCCACCTCTATCTTAAGGGTGGAGTAGAAAAGCAGGCCATGAGTGGTGAAACAGTTCTCCAGCCAGGACACAGACTGCTTCATACTTTCAAGCATACTCAAGGTCCCGGGAGGAACACGCCCAGCTGACACATGTCTTCCCTTTGAAGTGGGGGCCCCAAGGCAGTGGAGTGTCCCCAGGGCACAGTGTAGACAAGCCTAAGGCAGGAATGGTAGGGTATCCTCTTGATCTCGGTGGCCATAAAATTGGGCAATATTCACATCTGAGCATGGGTGAGATGGACGTGGGCAGCTGTTTATCCTATGAATGTAAATCCATACGTGTTTGTGTATATTTGTACATAGACGTCTTCAAGTGTATGCATGGGTATCTATGAATATGCATCATGTATGTACACAGGAGCAGCACTTTGTATCTGATTGGAAATGAGATTCCAGGATTACCCCCAAGAATACTGTTGTTTTTGTGTGTGCGTGTATTGTGTGTTACTGAGCCTGGGTTTGCTACTGATCTACCTCTCCAGCCCTTTTTAGTTAGTGCTGGTTAATTTTTAGGGTCTTGCTTCTGGCCCAGACATGCATCTGGACCACACCCTGCTTATTTTAGGTTTCCTGTCATAGCTGGGATAACATGTGTGTGCCACTATGCCCAGTTCTCTGTTGTTCAAGGGCTTGAAAATTTTCCTGCCTGTGCTGACCTTTAACCACAATCCTCTCAATATCAGCCTCCCAAGTAGCTAGGATTACAGGCAAGAGTCACCAACACCAGGACCTGCTACTTCTTTTTATAGCCCACAGGCTGAGGTGAGGGTACCAAAATACTAAATCTACTCCCAGGGACCAGCAGTAGTAGACTGGTATCTGGTCTAGCAGCCTACAGTTGGAATGAAGATAATACTGGGAAGTAAATTGGAGTCATCTCAGGTTACCAGAGTATATATGAAGAGTCCTCTGGGGTTAGGGAACCATAACTCTGTGTCCAATATCACTCAGCCTATACCAGGATGGATTGTCCAGATACTGACTCTTATGCCATTCACCCTTCTTGAGCTTCAGGCTGCAACTATTGAGCCTTTGATTCTATTCTATTTTGTGTCACACCCACTACAGGCTGAAGAGAGAGTATGTGGTCAAAGACCTTGCCTTTGGAATGCCAACTGTCTACTTGGGAATTTTTTTTCCCCCTCGGGCATGGGGCTTGAACTCTGGGCCTGGGTGCTGTCTCTCAGCTCTTCAGCTCAAGACAAGCGCTCTTCCACTTGAGCCACAGTGTCACTTCCAATTTTCTGGTAGTTCATTGGAGATGAGTCTCACAGGGATATTTCTGCCCTGGTGGGCTTTGAACCGTGGTCCTCAGATCTCAGCCTCCTGAGTAGCTAGGATTACAGGCATGAGCCACTAATGCCTGGCTTCTTACTTTTTTTGGAGGATATTTTCAACTTTTGTTGCTTCTTTTATCTTTTTTGTTAACAACATACATTTGTAATATGAAGAGGTTTTGCTGTGAGATTTCCGTACACACACAGAGTATTTTTTTTTTTTTTGTCGGTCGTGGGGCTTGAACTCTGGGCCTGGGTGCTGTCCCTCAGCTCTTCAGCTCAAGGTGAGCGCTCTACCACTTGAGCTACAGCGCCACTTCCGGTTTTCTGGTGGTTTATTGGAGATAGGAGTCTCACGGTCTCTCCTGCCCGGGCTGGCTTTGAACCACGATCCTCAGATCTCAGCCTCCTGAGTAGCTAGGATTACAGGCGTGAGCCACCAGCGCCCAGCACACACAGAGTATTTTGAACAAATTTTCCCTCTTCATCATTTTCCTATTCTTCCTTCTGCTTTTTAAAATAGCATCCTTTTATTTACTGCATTCAAGATTCTTTTTTTTTTTTTGGTGTCCATTTGTTTCTTTTTCTTTTTTTTTTTTCTTTTTTGTCAGTCTTGGGGCTTGAACTCTGGGCCTGGGCGCTGTCCCTCAGCTCTTCAGCTCAAGGCGAGCACTCTACCACTTGAGCACAGCCCCACTTCCAGTTTTCTGGTGGCTCATTGGAGATCAGAGTCTCATGAATGTTCCTGCCTGGACTGGCTTTGAACCACAATCCTCAGATCTCAGCCTCCTGGCTAGCTAGAATTACAGGTGAGCCACTGGTGCCTGGCTTTTTTACTTGGGAATTTTTGTGTGGGCAGGTCCTGAGGTTTGAACTCATGGCATAGATACTGTCCCTGAGCTTTTCTTCTTAAGGCTAGTGCTCTACAACTTTCAGCTTATTATTATTAGTAGTAGTAGTAATAGTAGTAGTAGTAGTAGTAGTTATAGTAGTAGTAGTATGTTTAATTGGAGATAAGATTCTCACAGACTTTGCTGCCCAGGCTGGCTTTGAACTGCAATCCTCAGCTCTCAGTTAAAATTACAAGCACCAGCCACAGATACCCAGTGTCATTTATTTATTTATTTTTAATTGAGATGGTCTCACTATGTTACCCAGGCTGCCCCCAAATTCCTGGATTCAGTTAATATCTGAAGTCCTGGCTACTCAGAAGGTAGACTACAAGAACACACAACAGCCAGCTACTTGGTGTTTATTGAACTAATAAATGAGTATTCATCAAACTGGTCATTGACACATGGGTAGAACAACAACAACAAAAAGCCCCTAAGAGAAGAGGGAAATAGAATGTTGAGAACAGGAAAGATCTAGATTTCAGAAAGTCTTGAAGAAATCATTCTAGGCTGGAAAAAAAAGTGTCAACAAAAATCACCGAGGTTAGTGCGTGTTGAAGAGTCCAAAAGAGGAGTTTGACTTAAGCACAAGGTGTCTGCCTGGAGGAGGAGGAGATGGCGCTGGAGAGAACTGGGTCTGGATCACGGAAGACCGTGAATGCCATTCAGAGTGTGGGGCTTTGCAGCTGGTTTTAGAGCAGTGGGTGTGACAGAAGAGGTGTGTTAGAGATTAGTCAGCAAGGAGCTCAAGAGAGGGTAGAGGTTTAAGCAGTAAGTATCTGTGACAAGTGAGGAATGAGGACACTTTGGGGACACCACTCTAAGAACAATGTCACCTTCCCTTCTCCCAGGAAGCCTCTAGGTATTAGTGGATCTTCCTCTCTAATTGCTAGGGCTGAGTTGTCACTTGGCTTCAAATGAGGCTAGGACAGGTTTTGTTTTGTTTTTCCCCCATAGTATGATCCTTTGGACTGGCTCTTGTTGGCCAGGTGGGCTGTTCTCAGAGTCTCATTCACTAGCCTTCCTCTACTGAGAGGAAAACTAAGAGCCTTTGGCCCTGGACATTCTGAGAATAGGTATTTATGATCTCTCTGCAGGTGTCATCCAGGAGAGCTGGGACCTGCATTATGGAATTGGCAGAATCTTGAGGGTGGAGAGTTTAGAAGACTCTCACTGTCAGCTTTAAGAAAGCTTGAATATGTCAAGTATGGCAGATGAAGAAACTAAGGCCTACAAAGATAACATGACTTGCTTGAGAACACACAGCAAGTTTAGAGCACAATCAGGACTGGAAACCAGGTCTTCCTGGAGAGAGAGACAGGAGGAGTCTGGACTATATAACCTGTTGCAAGTAGAGTGGAGATACGGGTTTGACTCTTGGTTCTGCCATTGGCTATAGTTAATTACGTTGGAAACCAGGGTCTCCCAGTGTTTTCTCAACTGTTAATTAAGGATACTAGTTTTGGGGAGTTATGAAGATCAAAAACCATAGCACAATGCTTGACACACAAGAGTTGAATGTTGGTTTGTGGTCTGGGAGTGGCAACAGTAGGTGCCCAATAAAATAATTTTTTTAATGCATCAGAGAGTATGAATTCACACACCAACGGTGAGATTTCATAAACCTGTTTTTCCTGTGTAAATCAGTTCTAGTAATCCCTGTCGGGTCTCTCCTGTCTAGTTCCGGTAACTACGTGGAGTTAATAAGGTGTGCAAACATTCCAGAGCTGAGCTGTCTCTAGGTGAATGTTTACTCGGTTCAAAGCAATTCCAAGTCCTACATTTCCTGTCAATCGAACTCTCCCGCATTTTCAGGTGCTCCCCTGGAACTTAGGAAGGGGCCAGCCCTCCCCCTCCCCCCCCCCCCCCCCCCCCCGCTTCTCTCCAGTCTGCTGAGGGGGGAGTAAAAAACAGGGGCCGGGGCTTGGGAGAACAGAAACTGTGTAGGGATAAGGGGATGCGACGGAAGAGGGAGAGTAGGCCGAAGGGCAGGTGGGGCGTGCAGGCGCAGGGCGAGGTGTAGATTAAAGGAAGGGTGCGTACACATCGGGGGTCAAGCCGGCGAAAGGATGTGGGAAGGAACGGAAGAGGTCAGGGCGTTGACACAAGTACAGACAGTGCAGGAAGAGGGGATCCTGTAGGTGGAGTTGGGGTAGGCTTCAGTGAGAGGTCTGCGGGTGACGGAGGACAACGAAGCCAGGCTTCCCCCAGTCACCTCCCCAAGGCTCAGATCGCGACTCCGGGGCTGGACGGAGCCGGCCGCCAGCGAGCCGTGAAGGGGCGGGGACCGGGGGGATCCACAGCCCGTGATTGGCCGCCGCCCTGCCGGCAGGTGACGCGCGGCGGGCGGGCCCCTTTGTGACGTCACAATCAGCTGTTTGAACGTTCCAATTTGTGCCGTGAGCCCCGCCACAGCCGGCCGCACAGACTCAAAGCCCCGCGGGTGAGTGCAGCTGCTCCGAGCCTCCGTGCGCTTCGCGCTGCCCCCTACCCGCCCGGCGGCCCCACGATGCGGCCCAGCCTGTGAGCGGCCGGCCAGCCTGGGACGCCTGGCCGCACAACTACCTCACGCATCCCCGCCCGCCGTAGCGCTCCAGCCCCTAGGTGAGTCCTGAGTAGTGGGGGTCAGAGGGGCTCCCCGCGCCCCAGGGCACGCCCTGCACCCCTCGCCCGCTCTCTGGCCTTTGTTTGTCTTCGCCGGCGGCCGCTGGGGCTGCTTTCCCCGCTTGCGATTGGCTGCCGCACGCCGGTAGGTCGTGACGTCACCGTATTTGCATATGACATTGAGACGTCACCAAGGCCAGCACCGCCTCCCCCTCCTCACCCCACCCCCCCCGCGGCTTGGGTTGCTTGTCCTCCGGTGACCCGGTGGGCGCTGTGTTGGGCTGGGCCAAGGGTGAGAAACGCAGAAAAGGCGAGCGGGGGCCAGAGGGCGCTCGGCTGTTTCCCGGTAACCTTGGGGCTGGGGTTAAGCCTCTGACCTCCCACTTTGTGCATGCGACCTGAGAGAGGGTCCCGCGGCACAGTTGGATCTAGGTTGGTGGGGGGTGGGGGAGTTCGCCCAGGGATGAAGACAGCCTGGAGATCCAAGTCCTTAGGGCAGCGCCAGATGGTAGTGGAATCCCCTCTCTAGCTTCAGGCTCCGCCCCAGAAGGACTAACATAATAACAACCTAATCCGGGACTTGTGCTTGTGTGCAGTGCTTTAGTTGATGTCACTCAGCCTCCAAACTCTGTTTTTCTTTTTTGGCAGTACTAGGGAACTTGAGGTTCAATCTCTAGAGCTTGTGTGTGTGTGAGAAAGAGAGGGGGGAGAGAGAGAGGAGGGAGGAGGGGGAAGAGGGAGAGAGAGAGGGAGAAAGGGAGAGAGAGAGTGACTTCATTTCATGGAAAGGGAAACTGAGGCCCAGAGAACATTAGTACTTCACTGGAAGTCATGCTCACTGATTAAGTGATGAATGCATAGCCAGGGACAAATATATGATAGGAGCTCAATTCAAGTAACAAGTTACACATTCTTCTTCCACTGAAGGACTCTATTTTGGGCTCAGCACCCATCATTTAATAGGGCTCCTACACTCCTCAATCCCTGATCCTTTTCCAGAAGGTTTCTGGAGGTTGTGTTTCATTCATGGTCCTGATTTCCTCTACCTTACCATTCTTTACAGCCCAATAGAATTGTTGTTCTCCCAGCTGTTTTGACCAGAGAAAAGTGAGTCACTAACTGCCCGCCTCTGGAGGGCTGATGTTGGTTAAGGGTAGAGGGTGAGGTGGAGTTCTCTCTATTTGATCCTCATTATCTCCCCAGCTTCCAAGTCTGTCATCTAGGAAGGGACTCAACCATCCTTAATGCTGGTGATTACAGAAGTTGAGCTGTCCCCTCTTCTCTGCTCACAAGGGGTAGAAGGGGGTGGAGAGGAGCTGCTGACCTTCCATATGGGTGGGCATAGAAACTTGTACCTGGAACCCTATGCCCAGGCTCGGGTTTACTAAAGAATGGACTAGGCTAGGGGTGGTTTTGGACACAGATGTTGTAGTTATTAAAGGGAATAGTTCTTCCTTGAGCAGAGCTGTGAATCTGAGAACCAGGAAGCTGGCATGCTGGGAAAGAAAATCCAAGAGGCTATTTGACCTCAGGGAGGGAGTATCTACTCTGAACCTCCCTTTCTTCAGTTGGTCTCTTAACTGTAGAGGCTAAGAGCAGGTTCTGCACTCACTGGGTAGTATGGGAGGTATGTAGTGGACCTTGGTGCCAAGAACCACAGACATTTATGGGGGTGGGCTGAGCAGAGGGGCTGTGGTTGGACCACGGATCTTGTCTTACTTCCCTGGTCTCTGGATCTTTATATCCTTGGACATTTGCTGTCCAAGGATATATATACAGGCTTTCCTACCTGTATATAATCTGGACTGGATTCTCAATGACTTGAGACTAGACCTGCTCCACTGCTGCCTAGTTATGTGTTTGAGGATTAACTTGTGTTCTCTCAGATCACAAAATCAGATGGGTGCAGATCTATAGATACCACTTTGACATCTTCATTCCTCATCTTAGCCCAGTTAAGGACTGGCTAATGGCTTGGGTCCTGGTCCAATCTTCAGTGCTTATCATTAGGGCTGTTGGGACCTGAGAGATCCTTTCCTCTCTCATCACCTCCCACTGACCTCTTGTCTCACTGGGGCCAGGCAACCTGATCATTTTTCTCCTAGCCAGAATGCTGTCCTTGAGCAGGAGCCTGGAAAAAAATAAAGGAGGTAAAGGGAGGTGGGGACTTTACCTATCTGACAAATAGATATGAAGCTTGCCCAATCTCACTTGTGAGATCCTAGCAGTTCTGTGGGATTTCTGCCAGCACTTTTCGAGCCACACAGGCTCCTGTGGTGGTTTTTAGTCTCTGGGGTAAAAGACTGTTGTTTAGGAAATCATGATGAAATCCAAAGTCCTTTATGGCCCCAGTCACCAAATGCCTAATGTAGACACACATCCAGCAAAGACAGTGTACACAGCGGTTGTGGATGCTGCCTCTGACTACACAGGTTCAAATCTGTGTATGTGACTGTTACCTTACTCCCTGGGCTTCCTCTGTTTTCTTCATCTGCAACCCTCACATGGATATTTATATTTTTATGATGATAATAATCACAGTATGGGCAATTCAAGCCCTCCTGGAGAACTTGTATTTTCAAGGTCCAATTTGGATGTTCCATCTTTTGGAGACCTTCTGTGACACAGCTGGTCATATATCAGGCCTTCTATTTTCCTCCAGAACCTTGGAATAACTTTAGCTTACTGAGTGACCATTGTGTGCTTAGACACTGTTCCAAACACTTTGTGTTTGGTTCTTTTTTTTTTTTTTTTTTTGGTGCCAGTCCTGGGGATTTTGAACTCAGGGTCTAGGAGCTGTCCTTGAGTTTCTTTTGCTCAAGGCTCTACCACTGGAGCCACAGCTAGGCTGTACTTCTTTTTTGTGATTGATCAGAGATAAGAGTTCCACAGATGTTTCTGTCCAGGCTGGCTTTGAACTGCCATCCTCAGATCTCAGCCTCTTGAGTAGCTAGGATTACAGGTGTGAGCCATGAGCTCCCAGCTCATTTAATTCTTATTAGAGCCCAGAGAAGGGTACTTATTATTAACAGTCATTTGACACGAAACATACACACACGTAAATAACTTCCTAAGTTCCTATAGAAAACCCTGGATCTGTATGCAGAAAGACACCAGAGTTTCCCCACCCATCCCTCTTCTTTTCACTGCTGGGGGTACATGGGGGTGGACTTTAGTCATCCTGATGCCTTGCTTTGATTCCCAGGATTTTACACTGCCGTAGGGCGCCCCCTTGAGGCCGCTTCGCCCCTCGACCATGTTCCAGCGCCTCACCAGCCTCTTCTTCAGCACCCCCTCGCCTCCTGAAGACTCGGACTGCCCCGGCGCCTTCGTGTCGGAGGAGGATGAAGTGGACGGTTGGCTCATCATTGACCTGCCGGGTGAGAGCTGAGACCACGGGCCGCACTTCGACTCCCGGGCCTGTGAAGTGCTCCTAAGGGCGCACAGCAAGGGAGGCGAGATTGCTACTTTGGGGGTTGGAGTTCTCCAAGTCAACTGGGCAAACTGAGATGACCCTGGAAGGAGGGGGAACCTGTCACCTTCCCTTGCAAGCCTGGACTCCGGTCTGCTGGCGGCACACCATTGGGGCCCACCCCTGGGGTCCCGTAGGGCATCCTGGGCACGACGACGGGCAAGGACTGCGGGTCTGACTAACGATGCCCTTTCTCTCCCTGTCCCCTGTGTCCGGTATGTGTGTGTCCCCCCCCCCCCCCCCCGCTGCTTCCCCTCCTCCGCATGGCTCCCCCTTCCTGCACCCCGTAGATAGCTACGCGGCTCCCCCCAGCCCCGGGGCCGCCCTCCCCGCCGGCCGCCCCCCACCCGCGCCCTCCTTGATGGACGAGAGCTGGTTTGTTACCCCTCCCGCCTGTTTTACTGCAGAGGGTCCCGGCCTCGGGCCCGCCCGCCTCCAGAGCAGCCCCCTGGAGGACCTCCTCATCGAGCACCCCAGCATGTCTGTTTACGTCACCGGCAGCACCATAGTGCTGGAGCCTGGGCCTCCTTCCCCGCACCCCGAGGCTGCCTTGCCGGATGGCGATCTCAGTGATGGGTGAGTGGGAAGGGGAGGCGAGGGTGTGGACGGCGGGTTGGGGGCTGTGGGCGGCGCTTTTGGTGTGTGGGCGTGGCCTCGCCACAGGGGCGGGGCTTGAGGCCTGGCATAGAGACTCAAGCCAGAGGGCTTAGTGGTTGGAGCTGCCCAGGGGCTTGTACAAATTGGGGGTTGGAGCTAATCCTCGCCCCGCCCCCCTCCCCGCCCCTGCTTCCACTTCCTGGTCCAGTTTACCTGTCCTAGGGACTAGACCCGAGGAGGCATTTCCAGTTTGACTCGGGACAAGGGTTGTACCCATCCGTTGGATGTCAGGTGCTCCATTGACCAGGAAATTGAGAGTAGGAGGTGCCTGCGCCCCATCCCCAGATGGGTCCCGACAGAGCTCCGCTCCCCCCACCCCCGCTCTATCCTTGCAGAGAGCTGGTGCCGGCCCGCCGTGAACCTCGGGCCCTGCACCACGCCGCGGCTCCTCTGCCGGCGCGAGCCGTGCTGCTGGAGAAGGCGGGCCAGACGCGGCGGCTGCAGCGGGCCCGGCAGCGGGCCGAGCGCCGCGCGCTGAGCGCCAAGGTGGTGCAACGGCAGAACCGCGCCCGGGAGAGCCGCCCTCGCCGGCCTAAGCACCAGGGCAGCTTCATCTACCAGCCGTGCCAGCGCCAGTTCAACTACTGAGTGCCCTCACCGCGCCACGAATCCCTCGCAGTCTCTGTGTCCCCTTGGTTCCCTCTGCAGCAGCCAGTGTGCTGCTCCAGAGACGGCTGGGCTGGGACACCACCCCTCCTAACTTACGTGGGTCCGGAGGGGTGGTGGCCCTTCCTTAACTCCCTTGATTTTTTTTCCCTTTTGGGATCCTCTGATCCACCTCTGATCCACCTCTGACCACCCCCCACCCCCTTTATCCTTCCTAAACTCGCCATCTAATCCTGTCTCCTCACCCTCACTCCTGATCTTCTATGCTTTTCTGACTCCCATCCCTGTCTCTCCCTACCTACCTTTGCTTTTTGCCTCCCCCCCCTCCCAATTTCTGGGAGCCTCTCTTGCTCTGATCTGACTTATACCCCATATCCCATCTTCAACTCCTACCTTACAGGATTCACCCTTTCCTGTGTTTGGCATTATATTTACTCCTGTTCCCCAATTCATTCCTAGCAATTCCCTCAGAAATGGATGGAGAGGGGACTCTGAGCCTCACCCTGACCAAGTCCAATCTGCCATGCCTGGGCCAGCTAGTCAGGGGTCAGGCTCAGGGTTTTGCTTCTAGTCTTCCCCTTCTCCCTGTCCTGAGGGGCTGGACTTCCAAGAGCTGCTTAGGCCTAGAAAGGTAAAGTATGTAGAAGAGGATAGTGAAATGTGAGCTTAGAGGGAGAAGGTGGAGGGGGGAATCCGGGGAAAGAGCAGCCTACGGGAGATGCAGACAGGACAAACAGGTTGAGAAGCTGTAAGGGAGCAGGGCACAATGGGAGCTGACATCGTGTATGTTCAGAGAGGACAAGCCCTGCTCTCAGGCCAGAGCCTGGAGCCAGCCCAGACTTCCCTTTCCTATAATCACACCTCCCAAGTCTTTTCCTGAAATTTACCCCTCCTCAGGTCCTGAGTCTGAAGGGCTTAATACCTTGCCACCTCCCCTTTCTATGTCACTCCAGGAGTAGAGGCTGGGTAAGGGCCTGCTATCCTGGCCATTTATTTGTTCACATGCCTAAGGTGCTAGAATTAGCTTAGGGAGATGCAGGCGAGGGCTTCTGGTCAGAGAAAGGGCATATACCCCAAGGGAAAACTGCAGAGGAATGATGCTCAGAAGGACAAGCTGTGGGGTGAAGCTCTTGCCTCTGGTCTTAATTTAATTAGTATGACTGGCTAATAAACACTCCTAGGTAGGAGGCCAGAGCCCCTCTCTCAGTTCCCAAATTTTCCCTGTCTAGGCTCAGGGCCTTCAGGGGCCCTCTTCTTTTTCTCCTACAGGGATTTTCCTTTTCCAGTTTGTTGGAAAAGGAAAGGTGCCCTATGGCCCTCTTCCCCTCCCCTCCAGGTATCCAGAGAAAGGATCTGAATCCCTGGATGAGGCATATGGGACAAGGGCAATCAGCTTTCCTTTTGTGCTGGGACTGAATTTTGGGCTTAGACACCAGCAACAGCCTCTTGAAATGCCCGGAGTTGTTTCCCATTCTCTTTCTAGCTGTCCTTTTCTAGTGTGTGCTCTTTCTTCTTTGAAACTTTAAAGATTTCCTATTATATACTAATATAGGTCTTCCCCTTCACCCTAATTCCAGATTTTGAGTCTTCAACTCCAATTTGGGGTTGGATAAAATACTGCATTCCCAAGGGCAAAAAGCAGCTGTCTCCCTGATTCTATATCCCTAGGCCTCATATGATATGTGGGGAAAGGAGAAAGGAGGTATCCCCATGGATGGTAGGATAGGGACAGAAGCCCTGTTGTGGTCTTCTATTCCACGGCAAAAGCCCAAATCATACTCTAAGCAGATCAATGACCCCACACTAGCTACTAGGGTTCAATCAGACAACCTTCTTTCTATCCTCAAGTTCTTCAGTTACAACATAGTACTTTTATTCTTCAAGCTACCTTTAGGTCACTTCCTAGCCAGCTTAGGGTCTTCAGCACTTATAAGAGCTGAAATTCCTTCCAGCCCATCTTGCCTACTTTTCACTGCCAGCCAGAGCCTAGGGTCAGTCTTGAGCAGTGCCCATGATCCTGCTTGGTGGGAGAAGAATCTGAGTGATGGGGCATTTGACTCACATTTCAGAAGGTCTTGCCTCTTACCTGTATTTCTAGAGGCTCCTGTAGTTCTAGAACTCTTCAATCTCTTCACCTGGCTGGTTGCAAAGCTCATTTTTTTGTACTTTCCTATAAATTCTGTAGCATTGGAGTGTGGCAATATTTGAATTATGTAGAGATTTTTAAGAACCAACACTACTCAGTCTCCTGCTAGTCTGACTCCTGAAGCATCAGACCTTGTCATACTGTATTGACTGTGTATGTGCCTTTCACCTTGAGCATGCTTCAGGATTTTTTCGTAAACCACAGAACTTGAATACACAAGGGAACCAGAATTCACAAAGTCCTATGCAACCTTAGACCGGAGGGGGTTAGAGAGTCTGTCTTGACTGATTTCAGAGATCTAGGGAAGTTTGTACCAGTTTGTATTAATGTCAGTACTACCAGCACTTTGCCAAAACTTAGGATGTCAGAGGGACCTGTTTCTAGAGTGAGTCCCAGTTACATCAAAGGGTGACTTCCAGCTTTCCCCTATAAGTCTAAGTGGTTCTCTTGAGCTGGATGTCACTTTCTAGCCTTTGTCAGTCTGGCCCCAGCAGGCACCATGTGTGTATGAGTGCAGTTTGGTGCTGTTTTGGAGTATGCCTGCTGCCCAGTCCCCTGCCTGAAACCTTCCAATCAACTTGCTATGACCCATAAAGTCTTAGGTGCAACAAGGACCCCACCAGGGTTCTTGGATGCCTCCCAGGATTCATAGCTTTATGTGAAGGGACTGAATGCAGACAAACCATAGCCTGCTTCTAATAATTTTCTCCCTACCCTGCCACCTAGTTCCAAATGCAAGTTGAGTGCATCTCTGTTGGGTGTTTTATGTTGAGACTGGCTGAAGTGAAGACTTTGGTTGACCATGTTGTGATGTGTCGACAGATTCAAGGACACAACCACCTCGACCTGGTCATATGGCATGCCTGTGTATGTGTGTAACAGGATTCTGATTGTTAGATTGCAATGCTAATTATTCCTCTATGGGAGAGAAAATTAATATAAAG
This sequence comes from Dipodomys spectabilis, assembly GCF_019054845.1. Lineage (NCBI taxonomy): Eukaryota > Metazoa > Chordata > Mammalia > Rodentia > Heteromyidae > Dipodomys > Dipodomys spectabilis. The sequence goes on from NW_024870852.1 coordinate 12,095,119, forward strand.
AAAAACCAATAAAAATCTATTTAAAGCACATTATGCATTCTTCCTGAGTGGAGCTAAAATATGTGAAGCACCGTGCAATCTCAAGCAGTCGAGGCATAGGGTATTTTTTATGTTGGCTTTGTTTCTGGTGTGTATATCACAGGAGGGGAAGAAGGTAAATAAGCTCAGAGAACAGAGTCTGACAAAGGGGCCTGACTCATAAACGCTATTTTTAGGGGGCATTTATAACATATATTAAGATAGCTGAAATAGAGATGGGAATAAGCGCTGCTATCATTGACTCATTCTTTTGGTCTCAGGCACTGGGTCTCAGGCACAAGGGGAAGGAGCCACTGGAGGAGAGGAAAGTATAAATCTACCTCTAGGAAATAATGGCAGAAGGCTAGAGCTGAGGCTGATACAGGACAACCTCAGGCCCTGAAATTCTTAGAAGACTGAAAGTAGGGAAGGGTAGAAACATCTGGTTTTAGAGGCTATACTGACTATGAAGAATTTAACCAGGAAAGAGGAAAAAAAACAAACCTGGACATGTCCATAAGCCACTCCCAGACCTGCAACAGATGAGAGTAGGATATTGTGGACAGCTCTGCAGTGTATAATACAAAGTGACCCTTTTAATGTGGGAGCTGCCCATTGAGCTACAGAATTAGACTAAAGATACTGGGCTAAAACTCAGGGTCTCATACGCTCACTCTGCTGTTTTGCTCATACTGGCAATCTACCACTTAAACTATACCTCTAATCTATCTTTTTGTTGATTAATTGGAAATAATCTCACAGACATTTCTGCCTGGGATAACTATGAACTACAAATCTCAAGATTTCAGCCTCCTGAGTAGCTTGGATCCTAAGTATGAGCCACCAACTCCTGGCTTAAACTGGTTAAATTCTTGATGCTGGTGCAAATAATCTTGTCAGTCTGGGTTTATCTTCTGGATGGTGGATGTAAACACAGTTAGTGTTGGGAAACAGGTGCACAGAGAAAAGATGTATAAAGTGATAAAATTATATATATTGTCCTCAACTTTCTAGATTTTCAGATGCAGTGTGTTTGGAGTCACAGGTTTGTATTGACTCATGGTCCAAAGGAAGAGTTTACTCTCCCAGTAAATCCTTACCAATAATATACCTGTATGTTCTATAACAATGACATTTATTTAACACATTCAGTATTTCACATTGTACAAACCCCTTAGATTCTCTTTATTCACTGGTCCATTTCTACAACAAATACATCCAAAACACTATATAATAAAATTATTTACAACATTTTCAAATGACAAGATTGTTTTTGCCCTGCTACTGCTATTCACACACAGTACTTCCCACAGCACAAGACATCATTAGAAGATCTAAAAATGCTCACCCTGTACTCTAGGCTGCTTAGGAAATGTGAAAACTATTAACATTTATGATGGCATTAGCTCCTCTCAATACATGGCAACATTTTAGAAACCTTGAATTTCATCCTGTAACACCAAAAGGGCCAAACAACCCTGCTTTTCCCCATTGCACTTTAAAAAACAGGTGGCAGGGACTAGGAAAAGGGTCACATTATTAAAATGACTAACTGTACAGAAATAGATTTTAAAAAGTCACAGCTCAAAATTACTCTTTGTAAAATTCACACACATTTACAAGTATCAAGTCACCCTCCGGCTTGTTTACTTGGATTTTCTTCGCTTGGATTGCACCGCACTGGTTATGTCTGTGGGGAAAAAGGAAGGACACATTCAACTGAGGCAATTTGCTGCACAGTCCACAAAGGCCAGGGCTGATGAAAGTGAGACCCCACTAGACTGAGTCAGTTTAAGGGATACTTGGTGTGGAGAGTCACACGCTCTGCCTCATTAGAGCCTGACAGTTATGGGAACGTGATACAGGTGAACAGGTGTTGGGAAACAAAACATATCTGTCTAGAACAAGTGGCAGGGTAAGATGGTGGCACTAGGGTTTGAATTTGTGGCCTCATTCTTGCTAGCCTGATGCTCTACCACCTGAGCTAGGCCTCCAGTCCTGCTTTTTTGTTGGTTATTTTGAGATAGTATCTCAAGACTTTTTCTGCCTGGCTTTGAACGGCAATGCTCTAGATCTTAGTCTCTTAAGTAGCTAGGTTTATAGGCATGAGCTGCAAGCTCCCCAGTAGCTCCCCCCCACCCTTTAAATTGGGCAATCAATCTGACAAACTTCAATTCCTTTCAATGAAGTGTGCACAGGCTGGGAGTGGTATTGGTGAGAAGTCTATGAGTGATACCACAGTGAATAAATTGTGTCAACCAATAAACTGGTTCATTTTTGGAAGCAAATCATTGTTTCGTAGAAGGGAACTTGTTATAAAGTCTCTAACATGACCACAAAACCCTGGTTCCTAGGTGTCTACTATGTCAGGTTTCTCAAAGCTAAAGATATATACAGGGGCTGGAAAGATGGCTCAGTGGTAGAGTGCTTGCCTTGCATGCGTGAGGCCCTGGGTTCGATTCCTCAGCACCACATAAGTAGGGGGAAAAAAAGGCCAGAAGTGGCACTGTGGCTCAAGTGGTAGAGTACTAGCCTTGAGCTGAAGAGCTGAGGGACAGCGCCCAGGCCCAGAGTTCAAGCTCTAAGACCAAAAAAAAAAAAAAAAAAAAAAGAATAAAGATATATACAAAATGGAAGCCATTCACAATAAGCAACAGCCTTATCTGAGCCTCAGGGCGACGTGGAAGAAATGGGAATTAAGTGATTTATACGCAGTAGCAGGGATATGAATGGGAGGACTTTTCCTTTAATTTCCCTTGCATACTAGTAATTTTCTTTCTATTTTGAGACATATGTCTTGCTATGTAGCCCATGCTGACCTCAAACACTCAAGGGTCTGCCTCTGCCTCCCCAGGGATATGTGCCACCATACCCAACTACTTAATCTTATCCCGGCTTTATTATTTTTGTGCCAGTCCTTGGGCTTGAACGCAGGACCTACACACTTGTGCTCAGGACTCTATTATATGACTCACAGCTCTACTGGCTTTTTTGATGGTTAAATGGAGATAAAATTATCACAGCCTGTAATCCTAGCTACTAAGGAGGCTGAGATCTGAGGATTGAGTTTCAAAGCCAGCCTGGGCAGGAAAGGCTGTTAACCACCAGAAAACTGGAAGTGGCACTGTGGCTCAAGTGGTAGAGTGCTAGCCTTGCGCTGAATAGCTCAGGGACAGGGTCCAGGCCCAGAGTTCAAGTCCCACGACGGACAGAAAAAAGAAAAAAAGATTATCAGATTTTCCTGCCTGGACTGGCTTTAAACCTCAATCCTCAGATCTTAGCCTTCTAGTAGCTAGGATAAATCTAGACATTTAAAGAAGTTTTATTTTTAGGGATTGAACTCAGGACCAAGCATGCTAGGCAAGTGCTCTATTTTCTGAGCTACTCCCTCAGTGCCCCCTCCTTTTTTTCTTTTGTCAATCATGGGGCTTGAACTCTGGGCCTGAGCGCTGTCCCTCAGCTCTTCAGCTCAAGGCTAGTGTTCTACCATTTGAGCTACAGTGCCACTTCTGGTTTTCTGGTGGTTTATTGGAGATAAGAGTTTCACGGGGCTGGGAAGGTGGCTCAGTGGGAGAGTGCTCACCTTGCATGCATGAGGCCCTGGGTTCGACTCCTCAGCACCACAAAAGCAGAAAAAGCCTGAAGTAGGTGCCGTGGCTCAAGTGGTAGAGAGCTAGCCTTGAGCTGAAGAGCTGAGGGATAGCACCCAGGCCGAGAGTTCAGGCCCCAAGACCGACCAAAAAAAAAAGTTTCACGGACTTTCCTGCCTGGGCTGGCTTTCAACCGAGATCCTGAGATCTCAGACTCCTGAGTAGCTAGGATTACAGGTGTGAGCCACCAGTGCCTAGCTTTCAGCCCCTTTTTTATGAGATGGAGTCTTATTAAATTTGCCTTGACTAGCCTTCAACTCATGATCCTCTTGTTTCTACCTCCTGAGTGATACAGGTGTGTACCACCATACTCTGCTCATTATTTATATTGATTTTAAAAAGTCACTATTACTTTACATGCTGCTCCATAATAGGTATTTTCATCTTAATATAAAAATAGTGTTTTAAATACTTCTCATCAAGGTAAGAAAAACCTCCTAGCACATTAATATGAGAGATAATTTGCTAGGCACAATGGCACGTATCTATATGTAATCCCAGCTAAATGGGAGGCAGAGATGAGAGGCTCACAGTTTCAAGCCAGCTTGGGCAACGCTAGTGAGACTATTTCAAAATAAACTCGGTTGGGCTGGGAATGTGGCAGCGTGCTTGCCTAGCATGCATGAAGCCCTGGATTTGATTCCTTAGTACCACATACATAGAAAGAGCCAGAAGTTGTGCTCAAGTGGTAGAATGCTAGCCTTGAGCAAAAGAAGCTTAGAGACAGTGCCCCAGCCTTGAGTTCAAGTCCCAGGACTGGCAAAAAAAAAAAAAAAAAAGCTGGGTGGGGCACTGGTGGCTCATACCTGTAACTCTAGGTACTCAGGAGTCTGAGATCTAATGATTGTGGTTCAAAGCAAGCTTGGGCAAAAAGCCCATGAGACTCATCTTCAATTAACCACCACAAAGCCTGATGTGGAAGCATGGCTCAAGTGGTAGAGCTCCAGCAACAAGAGAAAAAGCCAAGCAAGAACATGGAGCCCTGAGTTCAAGGCCCAGTACCAGTATAAAAACAAAAAGCAAGTTGGGTGTGGTCTTTTGCACCTGCAATCCCAGATAAGGTGGGAAGCAGGAGGACAAGAAAGAGAAAAAAAGCTGGGTGTTGGTAGCTCATGCCTGTAATCCTAGCTACTCAGGAGGCTGAGATCTGAAGATCATGGTTCAAAGCTAGCCCAGGCAGGAAAAGTCCGTGAGACTCATCTACAAGTAACCACCAGAAAAATGGAAATGGTGTTGTGGCTCAAAGTGGTAGAGCGTTAACAAAAGAGCTCAGGGACAGTGCCCAAACCCAAATTCAAGATCCACAACCACCATCACTACCACCACCACCAACAGAGAAAGAGAAAGAGAGAGGAGATGTAAAAAGCAAAACTTTTACTGCTGCTAACTACGGTAATTACCAAGAAGTGAGATAAATTCTAAGAAGAGACCTATGAAATGTTTTTAAGGTCCTGTAAGTGAAAAAATTTTAAAATTGTCTTCTTATTGGGAGGTCATATTGATTGTGCCATTTCACAGCTTGTTTGTTTCATATATAAAATGTAATTATGCAGTTTTATAATTATAATAAAAATTTAAAAATACATAAAATCTTTTTGTTTATCAATCTTTTACTAATCACAAGAATTAAATTTGACAGGATGTTGAAATGGTCTTCTTTAGTTCATGTAAATGAACTAAGTTTTACACAACTTCCCATAATCAATCCTCCTTTCTTTCCTTTCTTTTTTTTGTTGTCAGTCGTGGGGCTTGCACTCTGGGCCTGGGCACTGTCCCTGAACTCTTCAGCTCAAGGTGAGCACTCTACCACTTGAGCCACAGTGTGCCACTTCTGGTTTTTTGGTAGTTAATTGGAGATAAGAGTTTCAAGGACTTTCCTGCCTAGACTGGCTTCAAACTGTGATTCTCAGATCTCAGCCTCCTGAGTAGCTAGGATTACTGACATAATTAATTCTTTATATCTATATATGAAAGCTTACTGTTTACTGTAGCAAACTTGTTATTTGCACTAAAAATATATGAGGTTTTGTCTTGACTCTGTTCACCCTTTAAAAAAATCTATCAATTAGATCAAATTTGGAAGCTTCTCCCTTGTTATGAGATAAAGAATCAAGTGGAGAGTGGAGAACTAAGCAATGTCAGGCTCCCCTTCCTCCTTTGCATGTTCCCATCTGTCACTGCTTTAAAGCACTCAATGAACTGGCATGTTGCCTTTGAGGATGAATCAGTGAATAGGGCCACCTGCAATAAACAACTGACTTGTGCTAGAACTGCCAAAAAAGGAAATCACCTTTTGGATACCCAGGGGGTGATGATAAAGGAAGTACTTTTATATTATCATTTAAAATGTTTGTAAAAATTGATTTTGAACCTGGGTGCTAGTGGCTCACACTTGTAATCCTAGCTACTCAGGAAGCTGAGATCTGAGTATCTTGGTTTGAAGCCAGGATGGGCATTTAAGTTTGTGTGATTCTTATCTGCAATTAACCACCAGAAAGTCTGAGGTAGGGCTGTGGCTCAAGTGGTAGAGCTCAGGGACAGTGTCCAGGCCCTGAGTTCAAACCCCAGGACTAGCACAAAACAAAACAAAAAAAGAAAGATCATTTCTATGTTAATGGTGCATTAATTTCAGAAGGCAGGACTTCTCATTTGCACATTTGTGAAAATATACCCAGTCAAGTGCAATTTTATTTATTTATTTATTTATTTTTGGTCCGATCGTGGGGCCTGAACTCTTCTCTTCAGCTCAAGGCTAGCGCTCTACCACTTGAGCCACAACGCCACTTCCAGCTTTTTTCTTTTTTGCTTATGTGTTGCTGAGGAATCGAACCCAGGGCCTCAGGCATGCAAGGCAAGTGCTCTACCACTGAGCCACCTTCCCAGCTCAAGTGCAATTTTAAAAAGGAACAAAATGAACCCCAAGATAGGGACACATGAGGTTTTATCTTTGTCACTGTTGTTTTTAATGTAATACATGATATTTTTGTTTTTGTATGTTCTTCCCCCATGGTATAACCCCTGCTTTCACTGTATTTGATTCCTGTGCTCTGCTTCTTGTATATACATTTTTCTAATTTAGGGAGGGGAAGAGAAATAACAAAATGCTGAAATAAGGATACAGATTGACCCATTGTAACAATGAGATGTATAAAATACTATGTTTAAAATGAACTTTACAACTTCAGGGGAGAAGGGGTGGGTGCAGAGGGAGGAGTTGGGGAGGGGGGAGAGGGTAGTGATGGTAGGGAAAAACAAAGGAGGGGTAACAATGCTTGATAGGAAATGTACTCATTACCTTACTTATGTAACTGTAACCCCCCTGTACAATAGCTTTACAATAAAAATTTATAAAATGTTAAAAAAAAAGAACTTTACTGATTTGTGGTAGTGATTTTTTCTGATTGTAATGAAAAATAGAGACCAAATCCACCAAAATTAAAAATGGATCAGAGTGACCAACCAACCATGTGGGCCTCTTTGGCTCTGCCCAGAAATCATCTATTGCACCTGCTCCAATCTGGCAGTATAATAGGTTGTTGCCAGATGATATAAGCAAACCACTCTCACGGTGATTAATGTCACTGATTCCCCTAATACAAAAGACTAACTCTTCTTGTTATAAAGTACTCATGGTATTTCTCAGCTTACAAGATTTTTATAAAAAACACACAATGTTTCTGATTTTTTGTTTACTAAAGTGCAAAAAGGACAATATCTTCCCCTCTTCAAACTGTAAAAAGCATAGATTCTTCAGGAACACACTTCCATGTTTCAGGTACCCAGCATTAGATAGTATATTATATTAGAAGTCAGCTCTACCTCCTCCCAGGAGGGTCTTGCTGTATAGCCCAGGCTGGCCTTAATTTTTTTTTTTTTTTTGGGGGGGGGGGTATGTGCCATAGGCCTTTAACTCAGTGCCTGGGTGCTGTCCCTGAGCATTTTCATTCAAGATAAGTATTCTACCACTTTGAGCCATGGTACCACTTCCAGTTTTGGAGGTGGTTAATAAGAGATAAGTGTCTCACAGACTTTCCAGCCAGGCTGGTTTTGAAGTGCGATCCTCAGATCTCAGCCTCCTGAGTAGCTAGGGCCTCATGCATACAAGGCAAGCACTCTACCACTGAGCCACCTTCCTAGCCCAAATACAAGAGTTTTAACACTTAAAATCCCAAACAGTTACAGTATTGATTTCTGACATGAAAGGTAACTTATCCTTGGACAGTTAGAGAATAATAGCCTAAAGGTATGAAACTGATGTGGGGATTTGCAAATAACTTTCCACTTGTAGGGCTGGCCAGACATACAGAGCCCCTTACCACCACTCCATATAAGCTCACAAAGTCATGATGGTCCCTGGTGCACAGCAAATAATACCACCATGAGGCTCTGGGCTCATGCCTGTAATCCTAGCTACTCAGGAAGCTGAGATCTGAGGATCACGGTTCAAAGCCAGCCTTGGCAAGAAAGCCTGTGAAACCCCTATCTCCCAATAACCACCAAGAGGCCAGAAGTGGAGCTGTGTAGTAGAGTGCTAGTATAGAAAAAAAAAAAAGGGGGCTGGGAAGGTGGCTCAGTGGTAGAGTGCTTGCCTTGCACGCTCGAGGCCCTGGGTTCGATTCCTCAGCACCACATAAGCAAAAAGAAAAAAGCCGGAAGTGGTGCTGTGGCTCAAGTGGTAGAGCGCTAGCCTTGAGCTGAAGAGCTGAGGGACAGTGCCAAGGCCCAGAGTTCAGGCCCCATGACTGGACCCAAAAAAAAAAAAAAAAAAAGCTGGATGCCAGTGACATACCTATAATCTTAGCTACTTAGGAGGCTAGGAGGCTGAGATTTGAGGATTGTGGTTTGAAGCCAGCCTGGGCAGAAAAGTTCCCATGAGACTCATCTCCAATTAATCATCCCAAACAGAGTTTTGGATTAATATGTACTTCTCTACAGCACTAGTGTTAAAACATCTGTCCTTAGGGCAAGGAATGTGGCTTAATGGTAGAGTGCTTGCCTAGCATGCATGAAGCCCTGGGTTTGATTCCTCTGCACCACATAAACAGAAAAAGCCAGAATAGCACTGTGGCTCAAGTGGTAGAGTGCTAGCCTTGAGCAAAAGAAGCTTAGAGACAGTGCCCAGGCCATGAGTTCAAGCCCCCGGATTGGCAAAAAACAAACAAACAAACAAACACAACAAAAACTGCAAGTGGCACTGTGGCTCAAAGTAGTACAGTAGCCTTGAGCAAAAGAGCTCAAGGACAGCACATAGGCCCTGAGTTCAAGCCCCACATAAGATAATTATGTACCATATTCTATAGCCTCAAAGACCTTGAGTCTTTGGGAAAGTAAGGGGCTACAAGAACAGAGGGTAAGTAGATTTTCCCATAGGCATTCATGTCCTTCGCTTTCATGCTTGTATGTATGTATACGTGTGTGTGTGTGTGTGTGTGTGTGTGTGTGTGTGTGTGTGTGTGTGTGTGTGTGTGTGTGTGTGTGTGTGTGTCTGTCTGTCTGTCTGTCTGTCTGTCCAGGTACTGCAGCTTGTATTCAAGTCTTGTGCTCTTGCTTAGCTTTTTCACTCAAGGCTGGTGCTCTCCACTTTTGACTTTTTGCTAGTTAATTGGAGATAAGAGTTTCAAGGTTTTTTCCATGGGCTGGCTTCAAGCTAGATCTTCAAATCTCAGCCTTCTGAATAGCTAAGACTACAGTCGTGGGCCACCAATGCCGAGTTGTTTAACACTTTAATATACCACTAAGTATGCTTCTTTTCTTTCTTCTTTTTTTTTTTTTTTTGGGTCCCGTCGTGGGGCCTGACCTCTGGGCCTGGGCACTGTCCCTCAGCTCTTCAGCTCAAGGCTAGTGTTCTACCACTTGAGCCACAGCGCCACTTCTGGCTTTTTTCTTTTTGCTTATGTGGTGCTGAGGAATCGAACCCAGGGCCTCATGCATGTAAGGCAAGCGCTTTACCACTGAGCCACCTTCCCAGACCAGTATGCTTCTTTTCAAACAAGTTCCTTCCTGCTTAGGAGATGATTCTCAGAGAAGAAAAAAATTGGTGGCTTCATTTCTATAGCCAGGAGTAAGATAACTAAGTGGACCATGCTTGTAATGTATATAGTGTACCAGTAAATAAAATAAACCTCTTATTCCCCATCATCAGTTTTCTTCTCACTCTCTAGCAGGTTGAAGTAAGAAGCACTACTTCCAACAATGCTTTTTACCCTCTGTATTTGACCTGCAGATTGTAGCTTACTCTTGGGAGGCTTATGAGGCATATGACATTCCTCCTACCCAGAAACATGACCTGCCAACAACAGCTGAACCCTCAGATCAGTGTCAATAGTGTTGGTATACTCACAGAATCTGCCATCCTAATAGTAACTCACTGTTTCTCCCTAGTCCTGCTGGTATCAGGAACTCGGCCAGGATCTTAGCTCTTCCCCAAATGGAACTACTCAAGCCCAGTGCATAATCTGAGAGGATGAAATAGGATACCTTCTCAGCTCTGGGCCTTTGCACATGCTATATACCTTTTGCCTAGAATATGCTGATACTCATAGCCTGGCTAACTCTTTCTCATCCTTCAGGATTCAGCTTAATTGACCCTATTTCCAAAATGCCTTCCCTGAGCAGAGGGACACTCCCTATATGCTCTTACAGCACCATGTAATTTTGCCATATTCAACAACACACTGTATTCATTTCCTTTTCCTCTCTCCCCTATCTTCCCCTTTCCTTTCCAAGGCAGATTCTTTTTTTTTTTTTGGGTCCAGTCGTGGGGCCTGAACTCTGGACCTGGGCGCTGTCCCTCAGCTCTTCAGCTCAAGGCTAGCGCTCTACCACTTGAGCCACAGTGCCACTTCCGGCTTTTTTCTTTTTGCTTATGTGGTGCTGAGGAATTGAACCCAGGGCCTCAGGCATGCAAGCAAGTGCTCTACCACTGAGCCACCTTCCCAGCCCCTCAAGACAGATTCTTGCTATGTAGTCCAGGCTGGTCTAGAACTTGTGATTCCTCTACTTCCACCTTCCAGAATGCTGAGACTACATGTGGAATAAACCTGTAAATGCCCAGTCCGCTTATGATTGGGGCTAATCTTTCAATGTGGTGAAGACAGAACTTCTGTCTTTTCACTCTTTGGGACCTAATATCTAGTAAGTTCTTAAAAAGTATCTTATGGGCCGGGCACTGGTGGCTCACACTTGTAGTCCTAGCTACTCAGGAGGCTGAGTTCTGAGGGTCGCAGTTCAAAGCCAGTCCAGGCAGGAAAGTCCGTGAGACTCTTATCTCCAATTAACCACCAGAAACCAGAAGTGGCACACTGTGGCTCAAGTGGTAGAGTGTTGCCTTGAGCTGAAGAGCTGAGGGACAGCGTCCAGGCCTAGAATTCAAGTCCCATGACTAATCCCCCCACCCCATCCCCCGCCAAAAAAAAAAGTATCTGATGGGTGTTCATTTAATAATTACTGATTCAATAACTTTCTGTATTAGACAGTATACTAAGCACCTGGAACTCAGCAGTGAACAAACCTAGGCATAATCTTCTTCCTAAATATGGTCTAAGTATTAATTACCTATTGCACAAATAGGCATGTATGTTAATAACTGTGTCAGCTTATGGCTGCTATGATCCCTCATAGCAGTAATTATTGAACTAAGAAGGAAGGGTGGGAAGTTAAGGAAGAGAAGAAGGTTGGGAGGGGGAAAAGTGCTCCCTGTAATAGCTCCACATATGCAAATAGGCCTAGAGATGAGGACAGCATGTCTAAGTTGCTGAGGGAGGTAAGATGACTCAGGGTGGGGGAGTGGGAGGGCATGACAGAGGTCAGATTACCCAGGACCTTTGTAGGCTGTGTTGAGGCTGTTAGACTTTAATCCTAATTAAATGGAAAAATCACTGATGGGTTTTAAATGGGGAGAACAGCAATACTAGAAAAAGTAGGTGGGTCTGGGCCACCTGAAATAAAATCAGCAGCTTTTGGGGGTTGGATTTGATGTGAAGATAAAAGAGAAAAGTGTCAGGGTGGACTTGTCTGGATAGATGGTAGTACATTGATAGAGGACCTGACATTGGAGGGAAAAGATAACAAGGCTTGTTTCAGACACACTGAATTTGAGATCCTGTCAGGTTTGGGCATACAGTTGTCTAAAATTTCTAGAAATCTACCTTTCTAAATCATATGTGAAAGACTATAACTAGAGAAGGGGGAGGAGGGCATGAGTGAGATCAGTTAGGGGCAAGTGGTAATGGTGATGACTCAGTTGAAATCTGAGAAACATCAACATCTATAGAAAATGAACAGTCAGAGATAGCAGAAAATGACTAATAGTTCATGGTCACAGAAGCCAAGAGAAGAGTTAACTCAAAAAAGGAGACAGTCAGAGAGAAGAAAAAATCTGGTAATTTAAGTTTCTTTTTCTTTTTTTGGTTATTGTAGGGCTTGAACTCAGAGCCTGGGTGCTATACCTGAGCTATTTTGCTCAAGGTTAGCACTTTGAGCCATAGCTCCATTTCTGTTTTTTTAGTGGTTGATTAGAGATAAAGAGTCTCATGGGGACTTTTCTACCAAGAGCTGGCTTTGGATCATGATCCTCAGATCTGAGCCTCCTGAGTAGCTAGGATTATAGGCATGAGCCACCAGTGTTGGCTTTAATGTTTCTTTCTTTTTTTTTTTGTCAGTTGTGGAACTTAAACTTGGGCCTGGGCGCTGTCCCTCAGCTCTTCAGCTCGAGGCTAGTGCTCTACCACTTGAGCCACAAGGCCCACTTCTGGCTTTTTCTGTTTATGTGGTGCTGAGGAATTGAACCCAGGGCCTCATGCATGCGAGGCAAGCACTCTACCACTAAGCCACCTTCCTAGCCCCTTTAATGTTTCTTAAAGTCAGGAAAAATAGGAATAGAGACACAAGTGGAGGCATTAGCCTTAGACTTGAGGAGGGGCAGCTCAAAGTAGCAACAAAGAAGGCTATTAATAACTTTTAAGTCTTGGTAGTAAGAAATAGAGAGAGTTCTATTTTCTCTGTGAATATGTCAGTGCCTTTATCAAAGGCGAGTGGAAAAAGTAGGAGTTAAAAGTTTAAAAAGAGTACATGGAAGTCAGGTGGGCACCGGTGGCTCACGCCTGAAATCCAGCTACTCAGGAGGCTGAGATCTAAGGATCCAAGTTTGAAGCCAGCCCAGGGAGAAAAGTCCACTCTTATCGCCAATAAAGCTGGAAGTGGCTCTGTGGCACACATGGTAGAGCACTAGCCTTGCACACAAAGATGCTCAGGGACAGTGCCCAGATCCTGAGTTCAAGTCCTCAGACTTGCAAAAAAAAAAAAAAAAGAGTACAGGGAGCTGGTTGGTTCAGTTGAAGTGGCTGAGATCTGATATTACAGTTTGAAGCTGGATTGGGCAAGAAAGACTACAGGACTTACCTTCAATTAACCACCCCCAAACTGGAAGTGAAGCTATAGCTCAAATGGTAGAGCTTGAGCTCAGGGGCAGAGCCCAAGCCCTAATTTCAAGCTCCTGGACAGGTACATACACACAAAAATAAGTGAATAAAATAGAGTACAGACACTAAGTATGATGGTGAACATCTGTAATCCTAACACATGGGAGGCTGAGGCAGGAGGATCACAAATTTAAGGCCATTATGAATAATATAACAAGACCCCATCCTCTCAAAAACAGGAAAAAAAAAGAATAGAGGTTAGGAAAAAATCCTTTTCACAGGAAAAGATAGCTGAGCTATATCAGGATCTATGTGAAGTAGGTGATCATGAACTCAGACTGATCAAGCTGCTATTGTTACTATGTTCTTTTCAGCAGTGTTCATTGCCCTTCTGAACAAAGAAAGCATATAGTTAAATGAACTGACAAATAAATGAAAAACCCAATAAATAGCAAAAAATCAAGAAACCAGCCAAGTTTAAGGAATAGAGCAAACATGAAGAACAAAGTGCTCTGCTGTTGCTATGATGAAAACCCTATTCCTCCATTTGACCTGCAAATAGTAGCCACATCCCACTGCTAACCTTTAGAAGAGCTGGAGGCTGAAGCAGGTCGAGAGGATCGTTTACGATGTCCATTTTCCACACTTTCAGAAGCCACAGTTGGCTCTTCTGTTCGGGAGTTTCTTCGGCTTGGGGTTTTAGATTTTTCAACTATCTCTTTTGGCTCACTGCTGAAAAAAAGGAAACAAAGTTTCTAAGGAGCCAAGGGAGTCAAATCACATAAAAAAGTACTTATTTATATTTTAAAATTTACTTTATTTCAAAGGTGATATACGGAGGGAGGAATTATAATTACATGAGTCAGGTAATAAGTACATTTCCTTTTGTACACTGACTTCCCTTCACTCACTTTCTCCCTGTCCCTCCCGTCTCCACCCACAAGTTCTATAGTTCACTTTCTTTTTCTTTTTTCATTTTTTTTTTTTTTTTTTTTGCTTATGTGGTGCTGAGGAATCGAACCCAGGGCCTCTGGCATGCAAGGCAAGCACTCTACCACTGAACCACCTTCCCAGCCCCTATAGTTCACTTTCATTAGTGTCTAGTGAACTCTACCTGCTCTACTTTTTCACCCTTTTTTTTTTCTGTAAAAAAGTGCTTTTTAGATAGAATTTCATTAATAAAGTAGGAGATTAAAGCCAGGCACTGGTGGCTCACACTTTTAATCTAAATTCTAAATAAAGCATAATGCTGAAGAGTTTACTGGAAAACAGAAACATAAAGAAGTTAACAATTTCCATTAAAAAATTGTCACTGACCCCCCCCCCCCCAAAAAATTGCCACTGATTTTCCTGAGGTAATCATTTTCCTTTCAAAAAATTAAAAAAAAGCTGGGTGCCGGTGGTTCATACTTATTATCCTAGCTACTCAGGAGACTGAGATCTGAGGATCCAGGTTCAAAGCCAGCAGGGCAGAAAAGTCTATGAGACTCTTATCTCCAATTAATCTCTAGAAAACCATAGGTGGTGCTGTGGCTTAAAGTGGGAGAGAACTATCCTTGAGCACAAAAGCTCAGGGACCGTGCCCAGGCCTTGAATTTCCTAAAAATTGGATGTTCTAATTTTTAAAAAGAATAATGAAAAAGCTATTTAAGATGTGTGAAGGGCCAGGCACTTGTGGCTCACGCCTGTAATCCTAGCTACTCAGGAGGCTGAGATCTGAGGATCACAGTTCAAAGCCAGCCTGGGCAGGAAAGTCCATGAGACTCTTATCTCCAATAAACCACAAGAAAACTGGAAATGGCGCTGTAGCTCAAGCCATAGAGTGCTCACCTTGATCTGAAGAGCTGAAGGACAGCACTCAGGCCTAGCGTTCAAGCCCCACAACCCACAAAAAAAAAAAAAAAAAAAAAAAAGGCGTGAAGGGCTGGGAACGTGGCTTAGCAGTAGAGTGCTTGCCTAGTATACATAAAACCCTGGGTTCTATTCCTCAGTACCACATAACCAGAAAAAACCAGAAGTGGCACTGTGGCTCAAGTGGTGGCATGCTAGCCTTGAACATAGAGAGGCTCAAGGACAGTGCCCAGGTCCTGAATTCAAGCTCCAAAAACCAGCAAAAAAAAGTGTGAAGATTGCTACTAATTCAAAATAGTATCTAGAATTATGAATATATGTTATCATTTACTATGAGCCTAGGACAATTAGTCATTTTATGGGAATATATTTTTAATATTCAGTGATCCCTTTCTCCTTCCCTCCCTCTCTTTTCCTTTTCATTCTTCCCTTCTCCCTTCCCTCCCCCTCTCTTTTCTTTCTCTTCTGCTGGTACTGAGGCTTAAACTCAGGGGTCTTATGTTTGTTCAGCTTGCTCATGGGCTGGTCTGGCACTTGAGCCATGCCTCCAGCCCAGCTTTTCCTGGTAAACTGGAGATAGATTTTTTTTTTTTTGTCTATCATGGGGCTTGAACGCTAGGCTTAGGCGCTGTCCCTGCGCTCTTTAGCTCAAGGCTAGTGCTCTATACTGCTTGAGCCACACTGCAACTAGTGGTTTATTGGAGGTAAGAGTTTCACAGGTTTTCCTGCCTGGGCGGGCTTTGAACTGAGATCCTCGGATCTCAGCCTCCTGAGTAGTTAGGATTACAGGTGTGAGCCACCAGCTGAAGATAAATTCTTTAGTACTTCTCTGCCCATGTTGGCTTTGAGCTCAGGGCCTACTACTTACTAGGCAGGGCAGGCACTCTATTACATAAGCCTCACTTCCAGCCTTTTTTTCTTTCTTTCTTTTTTAAGTAGAGTTTTGTGTTTTTGTCCAGGTCTAGCTTCAGACTGAGATCTTCCTAGGGAAGTGCTCTAAATGGGAGCTATATCCCCAGTCCTTCCCCAGTCCTGGAGATATTTTTGACTGTCATGATTTGGAGGGGTGTTGTTGACATTTTTATTATTTTTTATTTTTTGGTCAGTTGTGGGGTTGAACTCTGGGCCTGGGCGCTGTTCCTCAGCTCTTTAGCTCAAGGCTAGCGTTCCACCACTTGAGCCACAGTGCCACTTCTGGTTTGATGGTGGTTTATTGGAGATAAGAGTCTCACAGATTTTCCTGCTTTGGCTGTCTCTGAACTGTGATCCTCAGATTTCAGCCTCCTGAGTAGCTAGGATTACAGGCGTGAGCCTGGTAGACTTTTTTTTTCTTTCTTTTCTTTTCTTTTCTTTTTTTTTTTGTGGTCATGGGCCTGAACTCTGGGCCTGGGCACTATCTCTCAGCTTTTCAGCTCAAGGATAGTGCTCTACTACTTGAGCCACAGCACCACTTCCAGATTTTTCTGCTTATGTGGTGCTGAGGAATCGAACCCAGGGCCTCATGCATGCAAGGCAAGCACTCTACCAATGAGCCACCTTCCTAGCCCTGAGACTTCTTCTTTTTAATGGTACTGAGGCTTGAAGTCAAGACCTCTTGCCTGCTAGCCAGGTGCTCTATCACTTAAGATACCCTCTTCCACCAAAGCCCTCTAGTTTTTATTTTTCTAGTAGTTTCTGGTTTTGTGCTCATGTGGTTCTGGACCACCAAAGAAGGATCTTATCCTTCTATTTTTCTATTTATGATTGCCGCATAGCTGGGAAGACAGAAGTGCATTATCATATCCAGCTTTTTACTGGTAGAGATGAGGGTCTCATGAACTTTTTGCCTGGGCTGGCCTCAAACTGTGATTCTTCCAATCCTAGCCACCAAAGTAGCTAGGATTATAGGTATGGCACTATATCAGCTGTTACTGTTATCTTTTTTTTTGTTGTTGTTGGTCGTGGGGCTTGAACTCTGGGCCTGGGCACTGTCCCTCAGCTCTTCAGCTCAAGGCGAGTGCTCTACCACTTGAGCTACAGCGCCACTTCCAGTTTTCTGGTGGTTTATTGGAGATAGGAGTCTCATAGTCTCTCCTGCCCAGGCTGGCTTTGAACCGCGATCCTCAGATCTCAGCCTCCTGAGTAGCTAGGATTACAGGCGTGAGCCACCAGCGCCCAGTTATCTTTTTTTTTTTTTTTTTTTGGTTGCTCATGGGGCTTCAACTATCCTTCAGCTCTTCAGCGCAAGGCTAGTGCTCTACCACTTGAGCCACAGCACCACTTCCAGCCTTTTCTGTTTATGTGGTGCTGAGCAATTGAACCCAGGGCCTCATGCATATGAGGTAAGCACTCTACCACTGAGCCACCTTCCCAGCCTATCTCTCTCTCTTCTTTTTTAAACTGGCATCTTTTGAGTAGAGGTCAGGTATGCTGCTAAACATCCTATAATGAATGAGACAGCCCCTCACAACAAAGAATCTGATTAAGAGTTAATAAAGCTTAGTGAGGCTGGGCCCCAATAACTCATGCCTATATCCTAGCTACTTAGGGGGCGGAGATCTGAGGATCATGGTTCAAAGCCAACCCAGGCAGGAAAGTCCTTGAGACTCTTATCTCCAATCAAGCACCAGAAAAAGTAGAGCTATGGCTCAGTGTTAAAGCACTAGCCTTGAGCACAAGAGCTCAGGAACAGTGCCAGGCCCAGAGTTCAAACCCCGCAGCCAAAAATAAATAAATAAATAAAAAAGGTGAGTAAGGTTAAGAAACTACAGTGTAATCCTTTGCTTTGGGAAAAATTCCATTTCTAAACAAATAAATCTATCTTTTTATAGAGTTCTAATCATCCACAGGAATTTCATAATGCTTTGTCTACATTAGTGAAAACAGAAGACATGCCAGGAGCTCATACCGGCTCATGCCTGTAATCCTAGCTACTCAGGAGGCTGAGATCTGAGAATCTCGGTGAGATTCTTTTTTTGGGGGGGAAGGGGGGGTCTGGTCCTGGGGCCTGAACTCTTGAACTCTGGGCCTGGGCGCTGTCCCTCAGCTCTTCAGCTCAAGGCTAGTGCTCTACCACTTGAGCCACAGCGCCACTTCCGGCTTTTTTCTTATGTGGTGCTGAGGAATCGAACCCAGGGCCTCGAGCATGCAACCAAGTGCTCTACCACTGAGCCACCTTCCCAGCCCTCCATGAGATTCTTATCTCCAATTAACCATCAGAAAACTGAAGTGGCACTGTGGTTTAAGTGGTAGAGCACCAGCTTTGAATTGAAGAGCTGAGGGACAGCACCCAGGCCCAGAGTTCAAGCCCCAGGACCAACAGGAAAAAAAAAAAAAAAAAAGAAGACATGAGCCCAGCACCGGTGGCTCATGCCTATAATCCTAGTTACTCAGGAGGCTGAGATCTGAGGATCATGGTTTGAAGCCAGCCTAGGCAGAAAAGTTCTGAGACTCTCTTCTCCAATAAACTACCCAGGGAAATAAAAAGCCAGAGGTGGCACTGTGGCTCAAGTGGTAGAGTGCTAACCTTGAGTACAAAGAGGCTCATGGACAGCACACAGGCTGAGTTCAAGCCTCATGACCAGCAAAAAAAAAAAAAAAAAGACATGAAAATGCCTAAGAGCAACAGATTACAGGGCTGGAAGTGTGGCTCAAATGGCAGCTTAAGATGCCAAGTTAAAACTCCAGTACTACCAAAAAGAGAAAAAAGAAGAAGAAAAAGAAAAAAAGCCAGTACTACGAGTTCATGCTTATAATCCTAGTTACCGAGAAGGCTGAGATATGAGGATCGTGGTTCAAAGGAAAGTCCGTAGGCTTTTTATCTCCAATTAACTAGCAAAAAGCCCAAAGTAGAACTGTGGCTCAAGTGGTAGAGTACTAGCCTTGAGCACAAAAGCTCAAGTACAGTGTTTAGGTCCTGAGTTCAAGCCCCAGCACCAGCATAAAAAACAAAAAGAAAAAAAGCCAATCATAAGTAAGTTATGAAATATCCATATTCAGTCATAAAATGTAATGTTGTAGAAGAAACTTTATTAAAAATTTTTTTTGTATGTGCCAGTACTGGGAGTTTTAACTCAGGGCCTGTTACTTTCTCAGCTTTTTTTTCTCCTATCTCTTTTCTCACTATTACTTAAGCCTCTAGTTCTGGCTTTTTTTGCTTGCCTTCTTTTTTTCCTGGTTAAAATGAGTCTCACAGACTTTCCTGGCCAGGCTGGCTGTGAACTTTGATCCACAAGACCACAGCCTCCTGAGTAGCTAGGAGTATAGGTGTGATCCACCAGTGCCTGGCTTGGAAAATTGTTTTATAATATAAACTGTTCATGATCCAGTATTAGGTGAGAAAAAGTTATTAACATTATGAATAGTATGATCTAATTTTCATCATAATATATAGCCATATATGCATGTTACCACATGGAAAAGAATGTCACATTTACCACAGTGTCTCTTTCTGTATGCATCTTAGTCTAGGAAGAACTCTGGAAGGGGATAAACTAAAATATATTCAGTAAATATTGCTGAAATGTAGGAGAATATATTTCTTTGATAAACTTCAATGAACTTTGCTTTGATAAACCTTTTTATTGTTTCATGGTTCAAAACTTGTATATTAAAGTCATCAGAAAAAAAAGCTGATTAATGTAGGTCAAGTGGTAGAGTACTTGCCCAACATACTCAAGTCCCTTGGTTCAATCTCCAATATCATAAGCAAAACAGGACAAAAGAAATAATAATGCAAGAAAACAAAAGTGATCAAAGATTTCCCTTTCTGGGAAGTATCCCAGGCTTCACTGCCCAATGGAGTTATATCTTCCGACTTTTGAGTTTCAGTGCATATATGGTATTCTAGAACACCTATCAGACTGTACAGACTGTTCTATTTTAATGCCTCTAACCTTCCACTGAATTTTGAGCTCCTTACAAACATAAATTATGGTTTGAATATGAAGCCACTGTTCATTCCAGCTAGAAGATCCTTTGCTAACAGCAATATGGAATTATAGAATTGAGCCACACTATTCACTACATGAGCAGTTTAATGCTTTATGTGAAACAGCTACCCCATACCCAGCCAAGCAAGTCAAAGAGAGGCCAGACCAGAGCAACAGAAGAATTACAAGTCAAGGGGATTAGCACCTCCTTTTAGGGGCTGTAAGGATGCTTTTCTGGCTGAGATCCCAGACAATGATCAAAGATTCTGAGGAAGAAAGAATCCTAGTAAAGGGCCTCTTTTTTTTTTTTTCCTGACAAAACAAAGCTACATGTTTATACTGTCAATGCTCATACAGCTCTGGAAACAGATACCTATAATGTATTTTTATTTTTAGTAGCTCCTTTCTCTAAACAAATATTTGATATTTATTTGAGAAACAAATAAATTCCAACATCAGATCAATTCAAATAAAAACAGAGAGGCAGAGTGTTACTGTAAGAATAGCAATGAATTTGGACTAAGATGACCAGGAGTCAAATCAGAGATGTACATTTAATTGCCCCCAAATTCTCATAATCCCCATTTTAAATCCCCATCAAGCCCCAGGACTGGCAAAAAAAAAAAAAAAAGAAAACTGATGCCCCTCAAAGAGGCATACACCATGGTTAAGTGAAATGATCATCTTACCTTTGTCCAGAAGCTATGGCCACATTTGCCTCAAGTTCTGTAAAAAAAAAATGCAAAGGACAAAATGAGATGTGGAAGCTGCTGGTGTATATACCCATAGGGAAAAAATGGATGACTACAAAAATCCTGAATACCTTATTTAGTCTAATAGGTCTGTATGCCCAGCAGGATTTTCACCCTAGATGGTATGGAGATAAAATTGGCATTGACCCAACTTGGTTTGTTGGGGACATATTTATTTGGTCTATTTTTATTCCTATTTCACACTGTGAAATGATCCCATTTGGATCAACAAGACTAAATTCATACTGCTGGTTTATATTTCATCCAGCTACCACTAGGTTAGTAAAATAAGCCTCTTCCTTTCATGTAGAGAGATTGTTTTCATTCTGAAAATATCTCTACCCTTCTGTATTTTTTTTTAAAAACCCAGCAATCTGTTTTTTTTCTTTTTTGTGCTGATACTGGTGCTTGAACTCAGAGTCAGTGCAGTTACTTAGCTTTTTCACTCACACCTGGCACTCTACCACTTCAGGTATAGATTCATTTCTGGCATTTTTGGTGGTTAATTCCTGTGTGGGCTGCTTCAAATCAGGATCCTTATGTCTTTTAGCCACCTGGAGAAGCTAGTTACTACTGGCATGAACTAGCTTAAAGGCAACAATCTTGAAACATATATTAAACATCTATTAAGGATGCATTTTCCTCTCAACAACTGCACTGAGTTTTAGAGAACCATGTGCCTTGTTTTGAGATTCTTCCCACAGACATTATGATGTTCCCTTTACCTTCAATCTCTCAGCAATGTCCCACCTCCCCTCCCCTCCAAGTAAAGACATTCTCAGTAATTTGTCTAGCAGAGTTTTGCATCAATATGTACTTCTCTACAGCACCAGTGTTAAAACATCTGTCCTTGGGGCTGGGAATGTGGCTTAGTGGTAGAGTGCTTGCCTAGCATGCATGAAGCCCTGGGTTTGATTCCTCAGTACCACATAAACAGAAAAAGCCAGAAGTGGCACTGTGGCTCAAATGATAGAATGCTAGTCTGGAGCAGAAGAAGCTCAGGGACAGGGCCCAGGCCCTGACTGAGTTCAAGCCCCAGGACTGGAAAAAATATATATACTCTATTATATGCCTTCGGGTAACTTTCATCATTTTTCTAATACATCAGGTAGTGAGGATCTCTTCTGCTCTGACCTCCCTAAACCCTGAAGTTGTTCCCTCATTTAAGGTATTCAGTACCTCACATTTGGTGTAAATATCTAAGCTTCCCTACTTAAGTACACAGAGGCAGTTAAATCAGTTTAAGTCATGGTGCCTGGTTTAAAATCATTTCTTAACAGCCATGTGCTTTTGGACAATTACTTAACCTTTAAGCGTTCAACATCCCATATGAAATATATAGGTAACCATTTACCCATTTCAAAGCTAAAGAGATTAAGTCAGGGATTGGTAGTGTGGCTCAAGTGGTAGATCACCTGCCTAGTAAGTACAAGGCACTGAGTTCAAATCCTAGTACCAGATACACACAAAAAAAGATTAAATGAAATGAACACAAAAATTTAGTATAATACATGGCAGTCATAACTCATTCTGTTAGTTAGCTATTATTTTTGCTACAATGACCATGTTTATATACTTTCTACATCAGGAGGCTTGATTACCCTCAAGATGCTGGTGGAAGGGAATCTTTGCTTCTTGTGCTGCTTAGCTCCCCATATTGAGCTCACGAAACCTGGAAAACCCTCTAGGAGAAAAAGATGTCAACTCCTTGTGCCTGTATTACCTTGCTAACTCAGCTATTACATACAAATTTAGGTAATAATAATAAAAAATAGCTCAAGGGCTAGGAAGGTGGCTCAGCGGTAGAATGCTTGCCTTGCATGCATGAGGCCTTGGGTTCGATTCCTCAGCACCATGTAAGCAGAAAAAGCCGGAAGTGGCACTGTGGCTCAAGTGGTAGAGCGCTAATCTTGAGCTGAAGAGCTGGGGGACAGCGCCCAGGCCCAGAGTTCAGGCCCCACGACCAGCAAAAAAAAAAAAAAAAAAGAAAATAGCTCAAGTCAAAAGAGGTGCTAACCTTAATTAGTTGTTCTTTTGAAATGAAGAAAAAATTGATCATTTTTAGAATCTAACACTATTATTGATAATTCATATAAGTGGAGGAGCTTGAGGGCATGTTAAGATTCATTTAAGCTAAATTTAAAAAAGGAACCGGATGGGCTGGGATGTAGCTCAGTGGCAAAGCGCTTGCCTAGCAAGTGCAACGTCCTGTGTTCGATTCCCAGTACTAAAAAAAAAAAAAAAACGGAACGGGATTCTTCAGGCAACTACTCTGAGAAGGAAAAAATGATCAAAGTAAGGATGATACAGTGATAACAGTAAGATGATAACAGATGAGAAAATTATAATCCTAGCTACTCAGGAGGCTGAGATCTAAGGATCATGGTTCAAAGCTAGTCAGGGAAAGAAAGTCTGTGAGACTCTTATCTCCAATTAACCACCAGAAAACTGGAAGTGCTGCTGTGGCTCAAGTGGTAGAGAGCTAGCTTTGAGCTGAAGAGCTGAGGGACAGCGCCCAGACCCAGAGTTCAAGACCCGTAACCAACCAAAAAAAAAAAAAAAAAAGAGTTGGTACAGGAAATGTAATTCCCTTTCTAGTTGGTCATTTTATTAGTATAGAGAGTTTTATTAAGAGATGCCTTTTCTGAATAATTAGCTCCAATCTAACACTCTCCAAAGATCAGTTCTCATGGAGGCAGTCGGTAGCAAGGAAAGACTCTGGGTGCTTGAAGTGTTTTCTGCTCATTCCATTTTTTCCCCCCAAAGGCCTGATTCTTCCCAAAGTATGCAATAAAAAAAAGTTCTATCCATCACATAGGGTATAGTACCCTAAGCAGGTTTTAAAACAATTGTTATAACATCCCTCATGAAATTAAACATGCTTATTTTAATTTTTCTTACTAATTTTGTCAAGTGCATATCTTCAATGATAGTTTAACTTGCTTGTGGAAACCAGTTATACCTTTTCTGGTACTCTTCAATGACCTTAATGACAAAGAACCAGGCAAAATTAAACTGTAACATATCTATGCTATTCCTTTGCACTAACAGTCTAATCCGTGAAAGCAGAAAAAGCACTGTTATCATGTGTTTAGAGCTGACTCAGTGTCCCATAGCAGTTATCTGTCAGATTAACATGGACTCCTCCTCCTATTTATGGTATCTCAGTCATGGGGAAAACCTGAATATCTCTAGAGACAACTGAAATGGTTCTGCCTCCCTGGAGGAATGGCTGCTTTGTAGCAGCAGATTCTTAGAAAATGCATCTACTCCTGTCATTACAACCACTATCTTTTTGCTACCTTAGGAAGTCACTTTATGCCAACTAGTTAGCTACCAGCTATGGGTATCAGGGAAACAGATCAGGCCAAACTGCAGCTGAAACCATTCATGGTGGATGGCAGATAGACACTATGGGTATAGAGATGCCTTTCTTGAGTTCTGTGATTCACACTACAAACGTGAAAAAGAATAATCATAAATTCTGCCACTCAACTGAAGTCTATGGAAGCAAATAGGTGAGACCATTCCATATACTTACTGGATGTGAACATGTATGAGAACATGTGATGTTGATGAGGACAGCAAGTCCCTTCACTTGTAACCCACCCCACCTCAAGAAGTTGTTCCAAAGTCTGCCTTACCTGGTCTGGCAACAGACCCCTGCAGTACTGTGGCTGGAGTTTCCTTTGGGATTAAATTCTGTGAAGGGACTAAAGCAAGAAAAAAATACAAAATATTACAGGCCTTTTACTCCTTTCCTGAATAACACAGAAAGCATTAACTAAATTAAGAACTTTGTGTGTGTGTGTGTGTGTCTGGTTGTGGGGCCTGAACTCTGGGCCTGAGCGCTGTCCCTCAGCTCTTCAGCTCACGGCTAGCACTCTACCACTTAAGTCACAGCACCACTTCCGGCTTTTTTCTTTTTGCTTATGTGGTGCTGAGGAATCAAACCCAGGGCCTCAGGCATGCAAGGCAAGCGCTCTACCACTGAGCCACCTTCCCAGCCCTCAAGAACTTTTTAATTGCTGCAATACTGTATTATTATTGTTGCTGTTTTTGTTTCTCTTTGTAGGTACTGGAGTTTGAACTCAGAGTCTCACAATTGCTAGGCAGGTGCTCTATCACTTAAAAAGGTAGTAATTAAAGCTGAGTGCTGATGGCTCACTCATGTAATCCTAGCTACTTAGGAGGCTGAGATTTTAGGACTGTGGTTGAAAGCCAGTCTAGGCAGAAAAGCCCACGGGACTCATCTCTGAAAGTAGAGCTGTGGCTGAAAGTGGAAGAGCACCAGCAAAAAAGCTCTACCCAGTCCTTGAGTTCAAGCTCTAGGACTGGCACCAAAAAGGGAAGGGGGGCAGTAATTGTAGCCAACCTTGAAATTACATTTTAAAATCGCTTTAAAAATCAACTAATCTCACATAGTAGCCAAGACTACTTTTTATTTATGTAAATAGAAGGGAAGGAAAAGACTATGACAACAGCAACCTCATTTTTTTACTTCTTAAGGGTCAATTTTTTTTTTTTTTTTTTTTTTTGGTCATGGGACCTGAACTCTGGGCCTGGGCGCTGTCCCTCAGCTCTTCAGCTCAAGGTGAATGCTCTACCACTTGAGCCACAGCGCCACTTCCAGTTTTCTGGTGGTTTATTGGAGATAAGAATCTCCTGGACTTTCCTGCCCAGGCTGGCTTTGAACCATGATCCTCAGATCTCAACCTCCTGAGTAGTTAGGATTACAGGTGTGAGCTACCAGCACCCAGCTTAAGGCTCAATTTATGATCACTACTCTCTTTTATTTTTATTTTTTTTTTTTGAGACTGGGTCTCATTATGTAGCCAGGCTGACCTGCCTCTGATTACTGGCATGTGCCATTACACCAAACCTGACTACTATTTATAAACTTCAAAACAAGGGGCTGGGAAGGTGGCTCAGAGGTAGAGCGCTTGCCTTGCATGCATGAGACCCTGGGTTCGACTTCTCAGCACCACATAAGCAAAAAGAAAAAAGCTGGAAGTGGTGCTGTGGCTCAAGTGGTAGAGCGCTAGCCTTGAGCTGAAGAGCTGAGGGACAGTGCCCAGGCCCAGAGTTCCGGACCCCCCCCCCAAAAAAAAAAAACAAAAACAAAAAACAAAACAATAAACTTCAAAACAAGCTGGGCAGTAGTTGCTCATGTCTAATCCTAGACACTCAGGAGACTGAGCTCTGAGGATCTCAGTTTGAAATCAACCCAGGCAGGAAGCCTATGAGATTTTCATCTCCAATCAACAACCAAAAAGCTGGAGTTAGAGTGCTAGTCTTGAGCACAAAAGCTCAGGGACAGCACCCATGCCCTAAGTTCAAGCCCCAAGACTGATTTGCCCCCCCACCAAAACCTCCCAACCAACCAATGAACTCCAAAACATGAAACCCAAGCCATTTTAAGAGGAATGCTTATAGTATTAACTTGAGCATTTTCAAAATCTGTTTTTACGGGCCTGGGAAGGTGGCTCAGTGGTAGAGTGCTTGCCTTGCATGCATGAGGCCTTGGGTTTGATTCCTCAGCACCACATAAGCAGAAAAAAGCCAGAAGTGGCGCTGTGGCTCAAATGGTAGAGTGCTAGCTTTGAACTGAAGAGCTCAGGGACAGGGCCCAGGCCTAGAGTTCAGGCCCATGACTGACAATAAATAAATAAATAAATAAATAAAGCCCATGACCGACAATAAATAAATAAATAAATAAATTTACCCCTCTTAAAACTACATCAGAACCAAAAAGCATCTAATCTTGTACTTTTTCTATAGTATCTAGCAAGAGTGATGGGCAGAAAACAGATGTTCAACAATGAATAAACAAATCTGTTACTATTTACCTTGACAGTTACAAAGCAAGACTCTGAACTATGTACCCTTAGAAAACATATTACATCCTTCTTGCATATCAGAAACTAAACTTAATTATTTTTTTTGGGGGGGGGGGCGGTTGGTCATGGAGTTTAAACTCAGGGCCTATGCATTGTCTCTGAACTTTCACTCAAGGCTGTCACTCTACAACTTTGAGCCGCAGCACCACTTCTGGATTTTTGGTGGTTAATTAGAGGTAAGAGTCTCATGGACTTTGCTGCCTGAGCAGGTTTTGAACCATAATTCTGAGATCTCAGCCTCCTGAGTAGCTAGGATCACAAGTGTGAGCTACCAGTGCCCAGCCTCAGCTTAATATTAAAGATAAACATATGTGGGGCTGAAGGTATGGTTTAGTTGGCAAAGTGCAAGCCAATGAGCAAGGCATCAGGCACTGAGTTCAAGTCCTAGTCTCTCACAAAAAAGAAAGAAAGAAAGAAAGAACGAAAGAAAGAAAGAAAGAAAGAAAGAAAGAAAGAAAGAAAGAAAGAAAGAAAGAAAGAAAGAAAGAAAGAAAGAAAGAAAGAAAGAAAGAAAGAAAGAAAGAAAGAAAGAGATGAGCACATGTGGTATAAGTAACATGACATGAAAGAAATGCAAAAACTATGAAGTGCCCCGGGGGTCCAAGTCAAAAGATACCAATTCTAGATTGAGAAATCTAATGGAAGGCTAAAGGGATAAACTTCAGAAGTAGTCTTTGAAGGACAGAAAGAATTTAGTCCTCAGGGAATGGAATAACTAAATGTTCTAAAACAGAACCTCCCTGGATTATACAGCAAGAATTAAAGGTACAGACATGTCACACTCAAAGGTGCATCCTGTCATCTTGATACTTCATTCTAAAATCCTTAGTAAACTCTACAACACTAGGTTTTAATCTCCTGTAGAATTTTGTAAATTTCTCTCTTCACTTAAAGGCAGTCAACACATTTGTATCAAGAATTTATTTTGGATGCTTATGTGATAAAGCTTAAAATTATGTCTAGCTTCTAGTTTTAAATTCATAGTGTTTTCTCAAATTTTTCAAGGTAAAAGCAAAGAAGTCCCTTGAAAAACAATAGAGACAATAACTATGAACAAGTTGGCCTTAACTACAGAGAATTTTTTCTAATTGCTAGTTCACATCCCCTATCCAAACAATAGATCATTTTTTGTCACTTCACTATTTTTTTTGTATTGGAGGAAACGTTCTTGAATGGAAATGTTTAGTATCAGAGACCATATTTAAGTCACAGCAGTTTCTTCTCAATTCTTACGGTCACCTACATCAACAGAAATCAAATGGGAAAATGAGTTCCTTCCATGTGAAGGTAGAGTCTCTGTCTCCCATCAGGGCAGCAAACTCCCTATAGGCTTTTATCCTTCCCAGAATTATCTGAGGTAAAGTGACAGAGAGAGAAAGGAATTAGCCTTTCCCAGAGCTCTGCATGAAGAAGTATGCCTGCTACTTGATGTTAAATGCTTTCACTGAATCCTTGTGCAAATTCTGGGAGGTAGGAATTATAATCTTCCTTTTACAGGTTCAACTACCAGGAACTTACCTGACTGCAACTGGTAACCAGTGAAACTAAAATTTACTCTGATCGGCCCCTGAATTGTATGTTCTCTCTTTTTTTGGGTGGTAGTGGTGGTGGTGTCGGGACTGGAACCTGAACCAGAGCCTTACACACTCTTGCTCAGTTGTTTTATTGTTATTTTTGGTCAGTCATGGGGCTTGAACCCAGGGCCTATGCTCTGTCCCTGAGCTCTTTCATTCAAGAGTAGTGCTCTACCAGTATGAGCCACTTCCAGTTTTCTGGTGGTTAACTGGAGATAAGTCTCAAGGACTTTCCTGCCTGAGCTGGCTTTGAATTGTGATCCATAGATCTCAGTCTCCTGAGTAGTTAGGATGATAGGTATTAGCTACCAGTGCCCAGCTATCTCCTCCTCCTCTTGAGTGCCTATCACTCAAAGTGTTTTATTATTATTTTTTTGTTGGTCATGGGGCTTGAACTCTGAGCCTGGGCACTGTCCCTCAGCTCTTCAGCTCAAGGCTAGTGCTCTATACTTGAGCCATAGTACAACTTCTAGTTTTCTAGTGGTTTATTGGAGATATGAGTCTCATAGATTTTCCTGCCTGGGCTGGCTTTGAATTGCAATCCTCAGATCTCAGCCTCCTGAGTGGCTAGGATTATGGGTGTGAGAAATTGGCACCTGGCCCTCCAAGTATTTTAATTGCATCAATAAGACAGGTCTGGGACAATAAAGGAGTTCCTCCCAGTGTGAGCCTGGGCAGTGTAAGACTGACTGGCCTCTAGGGAAATGGAACTTCTGCACCATTTAAACTTCATAGGAACAGGAAGACAACAGGAGTAGGCATGGGAAGGAAGGAAGCCGTAGGGACACCTATGCTATAATCCCATCTTAACAGTGAGTGAGTAGAAAATAATCTGAACTAGACATTCATGAATGGATCAATTTAGAAAGCGACTATGTCAAAACCAAACTGGTAATAACATATTTACAATCTACTTTCTGGACTAACTGCTGAAATTCTAGGATTCTGTGCTAAGTATGTTTTACAACCTGAAATCTTTTTTTTTGGGTCCGGTCATGGGGCCTGAACTCTGGGCCTGGGCGCTGTCCCTCAGCTCTTCAGCTCAGGGCTAGCATTCTACCACTTGAGCCACAGCACCACTTCCGGCTTTTTTCTTTTTGCTTATGTGGTGCTGAGGAATCGAACCCAGGGCCTCAGGCATGCAAGGCAAGCGCTCTACCACCAAGCCACCTTTTTGTTCTCATTTTACAAAGGAGACTAAATTTTGGTGTAGTCAAGATAACACTGCTGGTATATGCTTTACTTAATCCAAGTAAAAATATTTATCTAGTGTTATGTATGATTCCAAATTCATATTTCTGATGAATATTTTGGACCCAAAGTATTAATTTTGAATCATATATCATGCCGAACTTATCTGGCTTTTCATCACTCTAATCCTGGTTTTTTGGCTTTTTTTTTCCCCCCTGGAAAACTCTTCTCTAGTAATAGCCCAGCCAGAAAGGGAATGATTCCTGAGGAATGGAGAACAACTGGAAAGAAGATAAGGGAATCTGCTCTGAGACAGCTGCAAGCAAGCCTTTATCATCATGATAAGGGACAATTAAAAGACGCTGCTACTCACACTTAAGGGGTACGGTTAGGATACAGGCTCATAGTACAGACTAAATAAATACTGATCTTCTCACCCATAACACAGGGCAAGATTACCTCTAGCCCATATGATGGACATGAAGATGATGTGAGATAATATGAAAATGCTTCCTTTTAGCTCATCCACGTGGCAGTTTTTCATGGAAAAGTAACAGCTCTGAACTGGAACTGAACTGCTTTTCTCATGCTTACCAAAACATTAACGACGGGTGGCCAGTCCATGATGAATGAGTGATAAACAGAGAAAAGGGAATGTTTCCTGCCAATGTTTCCTTTGACTTGGTGCCACTCAGCTTAACAGTAGGTAACCACTGTTGTCAAGGAACCAACCCAACTATGCCAGCTTTATTCCGAGTTTGTTACATCCCTAGCTGTGAGTGCTTTTTGGTCTGGAAAAGCTGGCTTGTCTCATCATACCCACAGCTAGGACATTCTCTCTATAATTATGAATTGTTCTTGTTTTATATGAACTAAAAGATAATGTCTTTGATAATTAGTTTGTCAGCATTGAATTGTTTCAACTGTGAGGTTCTTAAGCTTTTTGCTTCATAGTATCAAAACAATGTTAGCGATCCTTTCACATGAAAGGTTTGTAGTTGAAACATTACATATATTTTTCTGTTTATAATAATCTATACAAAAATGCTTTCTTTTTAAACTGAGAAATTTTTATATGTATACAAATGAATTATGTCATCATTATTTCAGAAGTCGAGAACCATGTTAATGAATGTAAAATTAACATGGGACTTACAAGCACATTTTCTAATACTTTATTTGGGCAGTACTTGGGATTTAATCCAGGGCTTTTCACTTACTAGGTAGATGCTTTATCATTTGAGCCATGTCTCCAGCCCTCTAAGTTTTTTTTGCCAGTCCTGGTGCTTGAACTCTGGGCCTAGGTGCTGTCCCTTAGCTTTTTCAAGGCTAGCACTTTACCACTTGAGCCACAGCTCCACTTTTGGCTTTGTATGGTTAACTGAAGAGCCTCATGGACTTTCCTGTCCAGGCTGGCTTCAAACCAAGATTTCTCAGATTCAGCCTCCTGAGTAGCTAGGATTATAGGTGTGAGCTACTGGCCCCTGGCTTCTAATTTACTTTTAATAAGCAGAACTATGACTTTTGCCATTCCTCTTTCTCCAAGTAGAAATGAATCATGCTTTCTCTCTTGTGGGACAGATCAGCAAAACATTCCAACATGAGCAGATGATGCCAAGACCAAGTACATACCTATGCTGGGTAGAAGCTCTGGATGGGATCCCACCTTCTCCTCCACTAGGCCACCTGCAAGTGGTTCAGATGCTATGCCACCATGATTGTTTTTTGTGGTCGGCACCGTGGAGATGAGTTCAGAGGGTACTAGAGTAGTTACTATTGAACGTACACTGGTGGGAAGAGCACCGCCAGGTAAGATGGGTCCAGTTGAGGTGGAGCCCGGGCCCATGGGGCTTGAAGTCATTTTTAGCAGAGTGGGTACTGGGGGTGTTGGGGTTTTACTGTCCAATTCTGTTGAGCACTGTTCAGTTCCTAAGAGCCCAGGAGTTGTGGTCTCAAGTCCTTGGCCTTCGGTCTCTCCATCTGCACCATATTGCTCTTCTCCTTTCTCAAGAGAACCTGTAACTTTCTTACATGCTTTGGTCAGTAAAATCTGGCCAATTTTGTCCACTTTTCCCTTGCCCTTACTAGATGAGACTGGGCTTCGCCGGTTGACAGAGGAGCCTGGACTATTGGTCAAAAGGGGAGAAACCATTGTGGTTGGCTGTGAAGAAGGCAGAGTGCTCTGATCTACTGAGGTGTTCACTTGAGGACTAGCCTCATCTGGATTTAGTTCTTTCACTTGTTGGACAGGGGGATGAGGGGCAACAACAGGAGAGGATGTAGAAGGTGGGGAAGGAAGCTGAACAGGAGTGGCTCGAGAGTTAAGGACCAAGGGTCGACTTGTCTGGATGTTTGAAGCAGGACTACTGGAGGGGACATTAGGTGGTACAGGAGCTGAAGAAAATTTTATGTTCTGAGGTATGTGTAAAGGGCCAACAACCGTGACAGACGGAGGCATCAGGCCAGAGTTGGTAGTCAAGGGAGCTGCAGGAATTGTGCTTGGCTGTGATCCTTTCATAACCTGAATTATTGAAGACGAATTGATAAAGACAGGTGTAATGAACTGAGGCCGGGCATTAGACTGGGCAGCTGACTGTCCTTCAGAAACCATAACCTTGTTACCCACATTGGGCATTGTGACAACTGTTGACATCAATGCAGACTGCAAGTGCGTTGGCAAGGCTGCTGATGTGTTAGCTGAAGTGGTTATAGGATTGGAAGTGACAAATACAGTTATTTGATTTGGGGGCAAGGGAGTGGAGATGGAGGAAGAGCAAACAGGTCTTGACATTACTGGAGGGATGCTTGGTGCAACATTAGAACTGACCTCATTCAATTCTGGATGCACAATGGTTGAACAGGCCTCATGACTGTGAGGTAAGTTCAGGGAATTAGAGGATTCTTTAGAAGATGGGTCCTGCAGCGTGGGAATGACAGATGCTTTCTTGAGGTCCTCCCCTGAAGTTCCTGGAGGTGTTACTTCCAAATCTGTAAGCCCTGGGGGTTTAATGGTCACATTAGGAGCTCCAGAGTTGTCAAGAAGCTGACTTAATGATGTTGGTGCTTCCCTCATGGCAGGAGACATCAAAGTTTTACTTTCTTCAACACTGGGAAGTTTGTTAGGATCTGAAGATTGCCCATCCTTTTTGGATTGATCTTCAGGGATGACCATTTTAACTTCTTGGGCAGGGACTGCTTTTAGCTCGACATTTACCTGCTCCTTCCTACCCTGGTAATTCTGGCAATCACTGTCCTGAGGTACATGCAAGCTCTCCTTATTATCATCAAGAACAGCCCCTACCGCATTCACAGGCACGGAGGGATTCTGAGGATTCAGCCCATTATTGTTAGGAAAACTCCCAGGGATGGGAGGATTGGTCAGAGGAGTAGGGTTGACCAATACATTTCTTGGCAACTCCACATTCTGTAACAGGGCTGTGCTTGTTTGAGAGGCCAGAGAAAGTTTAGGGGCTTTTGAATTTTGCCTCCCAGGACTTGGGGTAGTTTTCCTACTAGACCCAGGACTAGACCTCCGACTGTTACTTGGACTTGCCCGTTTTGTTGCTCCAGAATTAGATTGCTTTCCAGAATTCACCACAACAGAATCTACTTTGTGAGTTTGTGGAGTAGCAAAATTGGAAGGATTATTTATGTTAAGATTTGAAGGTGCTTGCCCAATGGCCTTCAGAGTTGTTGGGTTTAGGCCCTGTTGATCAAAACCCCTGTTTAAATTTGGCCTAGGAGGTAAAGGAATATTAATCTGTGGAGGGAAGAGTCCTGCTATGGAGGCATTGAGTCTTTCGGGTGACAGACTGATTTCTGAAGGTTCTGTACTGGGAGGACGGTTGTTGGGTGTCTGAGGATAATAGGGTCTTGGGCTGGCTCTGTTTGGTGTTTTAGGCCTTGCTGTTTGGGTTGGAGCAGCCACATTTGGAAAATGGTGGCCATGGGAGCTGGGCAGGGAATTTACAGGGGGCTGCTGAGGAGTTGCACCTTGAGTTGCAGAAAGGGGTGATGGTCCAGGTTTGGGCCCGGTCATCATTAACTGAGTCTGAGAAACTACTAAATGGGAAGGCATGTTGTTTGGGCCCCCTGAGACAGATGGTACTTCACTGCCACCTGCTTCAGGAAGTGAGGGTATCTCTCCCAGTGGGGAACTAGAAGGATTCTGTGGGTTTTCTTGGTATACCATTTTCCTTGAATTACTTCCCAATGGAGTATTAACAGGCATTGGCATTCTTTGTTTATCAGGTGATGGTGGCACAGAGGCAGGTCCTTGCAAACTGACCATGACAGGCACATTGCCACTCTGCTGCATGGGCATTCTCTGAGAGTCTGGGTTCAGAGGGCCCCTTGGGGGATGGACATTTTGAGAGACTGGAAGCCTAATGGATTTGGGATCTTGCTGCATCATAAGCATCATCATCATTTGTTGTTGCTGCTGCTGTTGCTGTTGCTGAGACTGTGGCTGACTAGGAGGTGGCGGCGGCTGCTGCTGCTGCTGAGGCAGTGGTGGCTGTGGCTGCTGCTGTGGTTGTTGTGGTGGGGGTGCCACATGCTGCATGAGTTGAGGAGGCATCTGCTGAAGTGGCCTCTGTTCAACTGGTTGAGTAGGATAACCTAAAACAAGCCCCCAAAATCAGGGAAGTTAGATTTGCGCAAGAAAACTTTGCTACCTTTAGAGTATAGTTGTGCAATACTCATTAAGGTGGCAGATTGTGTACAAACAGCTCAGGTATGACCACTCCTGGGACAGGCACCTCATTATTTGACATGAGCAAAGGGGCACACTGTTTAAGGAACAAAAAGTAAAGCATTAGGAACCTAGAGTCTCTTGGTGTTCAGGGCCTGAAAGATGCAATACCGTACCGAAATTCTTATAGGTACTCTGTGCTATGCATGGCAAATAGTTGAGCCTATCAGCCAAACAAGACTAGCAATTAGCTGGCCACCAAGCATTCAGGTCTCATGTAGATATAATTAGCACTTCACTGTATATGTAAATGAAATAAAATATTTAAGTAAATTTTGCTTTTGTGGTAGCAGAGGATTAGTTTCTTTTAAGCCTTGGTCTTGTTAACATCAGCACTGAAGTTGGCCTTTTTATTCCTTCAACCGAAGTAAGATATAAATATTCAGTTCCTTAAGAGGATTTTAAAATTATTCCAATTCACTGGCTCCATACACTACTGAAAGCTTTGGGTTTAATTCTTTGGAGTAAACTGAATAAGAATTACACATCCTCTCAGTTTGTATCAACTTAATAAATAAAGGGAGCAATGGGGGCTGACAATATGCTGAAAATGAGAGTACTCAATTTTTTATACATATTAATTTCTATTCATTTTTACATGTAAACCTCTATTTGGAAAATATTCTCAATGAAACCACACTTGGAAAATAAATAAGCTAGAAGTACAAATCTCAGGAATAAAAAGTAATTTTGGAAAAAGGACTGAGGGGCAATGCTGTCCAAACCTGCAGAAAGCAACATTTTAAATGATTCCCTCTTCGGTGAGAATTTTACTTGGCATTTTAGAACAAAAAAGTCTTAAAGAATTAGCAAAAAGGATAGGAAGATATTCAAAGTAAACCAATTATGAAAATGATCCAGTGGGAAAAATGAGTAAATATCTGGACTCCAACTCCACAAATCAGACAATTCCATGGTTGCATGAAAAATACATTCAGAAGGTCTTCAGAAGGTACAGGTATATGGATAGTTGCCTCTGGCAGTTGGAAGAAATGCTGGCTTGAGATTTTTTTCACAGTTTTATTTCATTTTATTATTTTTTTACAGGCTTAAGATTTTTATAGAATAGCTACCAAATGCTCTGGGTCAGATTCTGTATTCAGTACTTAATGAATGTCTTCTAACCAGTAATTTCCATGGTACCAATGAGTATAATCAGCAAAATCTAGTTTTGGAGATCTTTCTTAAAAATCTTTTTTTGTTTTAAGCTCAAGTAATATGTGGCATTTCTACAGGTCAAATACAGTGTATTTTTATTTTGTACATCTACTCTGGGGTTCACATATTAAGAAAACCATAATTTCTGCAACAGTTTGTTCATATCAGGGTATAAACCTGATGATTTTCATCTCATCTTTAAAACCAGCTTACCAGTAGCACAGACAATATAGCCGACACTCAAAACTAACAGCTAAAGGCATGGATGCCATAATGAGTCCAGAAGCTAGAGGCAGTTATACAAAGGGCATTAGTAATAAAAATACAGATTGAGGTTCATGTGATAGAAGGGTGAGAGGGAAAGCCAGGACACACACAGTACCCGTAATACAATAAAAAACCCCACATTTATTAGCAGAGAAATCAAATTTCCAAGATTTTTAGGCATCAAGCAAGTAGTAAATAAAAGTAGGCTTGTATAGGATAGCAGGAGTTACATGGATCCCTTCAAACTGAAAAAAGTAGAGGCCTATTTCTAACTTAATTTTAAATTCATACCTTTAGGAAACTGTATGGCAAATTCAAACCTATCATAGAGCAAGTTTAGCCTGTAAACCTCCAGACTGCAAAAAACAGTCAATAAATGTATATGAAGACTCCTCTGGAATTCATACAAGAGTTCAGATGTGTCTGAACTGCTTACAATGCCTTCTGGACATATCTTCAAAGACTGGAGACCTCTCAACCCCAACTGTGCTCTCACTGGTGGGAAGTGTGCTATGTAGCAATTCCTAATAAATGACATCAAATATTGACATCATGATAGATTTACTTCTCTTAAAGTTTACTTTTAAAATGTATAAGTTAAGGGCAAAGTTTATTCCTAAAATAGTATTACCTTCATTTACGATCAAAAAGGAGATGGAACCTCTAGTGAGGAAGAAATAAAACACAGGGAACAAACAATGGAGACACAGAGGACAGTATCCTCAGTGTGAAGGGATTGGACTACATCCTTGACTGTGTCATGAAGAAATAAAGTTATAAGCCACTGTTTAGGACAAGAATAACCAGGTATAATAGGTGGGTTGAAATGAATTTTAGAGGCTTTTTCCTCTTCAAGATAATTTACCAACATTGAATTATAATTAGAAAAGGGGTCCTCAACAATACTGATACTATTCCCAATAAACTACTAAGTTGGTATTAGCTACATAGATTGTCTTTTATTATTCTTTATGAATAGTTTTTGGCTTAAAATGAGAAATAAAATTCTTGTTAAAAATAATCTTGTTTTAAATCCCTGGTAGTTTTCTGCTTTGAGAAAGCCCCAGGAGACAGTCTACAGGAAAGGCAGGTAAGCAGGATTAGAGTGAAAACATCTCTTCATTTAATCTTATTTCATTCTTATGCAAACTAGAACCTTGTTGACAAGAGCAATTTCAGTCTGATTTTTCAGATTTCAGTCTGATTTTTATGAGGACTTTAATGAATATAACTTGAGCAGAATGTATATAAATGTGTGTATAAGCACACAAATGTGTATATGCCTTTAGAAGTTACCTTTGTAACAGTTACTTATATTCAAGACAAACCTTTCAAATACTGAGCATATTAAATCACTAAAGTAGACTGGTTAACAGACAAAAAATTGTTTCCTCACAGAGAAAGTAGCCTTGTAATGTCATGCACATGATAATACATAATCTTTAGCTAAAATTTTATTACCTGGTGGCCGGTTTGAAAATTCTGGCAGTTTAGGGCCTGTGTTATCTAAATTAATTCCTTGTTCTCCAGGCAAAGGTTGCTGATCAGCATCTTCCAGACCAGCTGGGCGATTATCTGGGGTACTAAAAAAATAAATAACAAGTTTGATAATAGGTTGTATAAATACATGAAACTTGCTCAACCTTTCCCCTATTTCTGAAGAATTACAATGTTTGCTTTATCATCCCTATCATTACTTATATATCTTTAGTCTGTATAAACCACTCATAGTAACATTAAAAAACCTGGCAATTTCATTAAATGGTAAAATTTTCTTAATCTAATAGAATTATATCGAAGTGTATCCCAAATTCCTGATACAATGTTTACATGTGTTTTTGTTGCTGTTACTATTGATCCTGGGGTTTGAACTCTGGGCCTGGGTGCTGTCCCTGAGCTCTTTTGCTCAAGGCTAGAACTCCTCCACTTTGTCTTTCCTTTTTTTTGGTTGGTCATGGGGCTTGAACTTTGGGCCTGGGCACTGTCCCTCAGCTCTTTAGCTCAAAGCTAGCGCTCTACCACTTGAGCCACAGCGCCACTTCCAGTTTTCTGATGGTTTATTGGAGATAAAAGTTTCATGGACTTTCCTGCCCAGGCTGGCTTTGAACAGCAATCCTTTGACCTTAGCATCCTGAGTAGCTAGGATTACAAGGCGTGAGCCACTAGTACCTGGCTGAACTCCCCCACTTTGAACTACAGCTCCACTTCAGTTTTCTGGTGGTTAATTCGAGTTAAGAGTCTCATGGACTTTCCTGCTCGGCTGGCTTGGAACTGAGATCCTTAGATCTCAGCTTTATGAGTAGCTAGGATTACAGGCGTGAGCCACCAGCACCTTGCTTACAGCACCCTGCTTACATTTAACCTAGTCATGGTTTGGGGCTATCAATATTTAAAGGACTATTCCTGTGAAAACACAATATCATCAGCAAAACTATTAAATTCAATCAAGACTCAATAATTCACAACACCCCACATTTGGTTGTAAATTGGCTGATGGAAATCGTATTCAGAGAACAAAGGGGGAGAATATCACAACAGTTAGTGAATTCTGCTGCAGGATGAGTACTTGCAGATATAACCATTGGTTTTGAAATGTCTTCATTTTCGCACGTAGCTCACACTTAAGTGGGGAAGAAAAAAAAAAAGAAGAAACGTATCCACTGATAGCCACATAGTCAAAGAATTGGCATGTTCATATCCTCCATTTGGTTTGTAATCTCGCTCCTAGCTTCGTCCTTCTTTTCTACCTCTAGTTTCCCTTTGCCCTAATTACAGTCAGGGCACTTTCAGACAGTCTCATTATACTCTGAGTAGTTTTATAAAGCACCATTAGTGAATTTTGTGTGTATGTGCCAGTCCTGGTGATTGAATTCAGGGCCTAGGTGCTGTACCTGAGCTATGTTTTTGTTCAAAGCAAGCACTCCACCACTTGAGCCACAGCTTCATTTCAGCATTTTGGTGGTTAAGCGGACATAATAGACTCACAGGACTTTCCTGTCCAGGCTGGCTTTGAACTGATATCCTCAGATCTGGACCCCCTGAGTAGCTAGGATTATAAGCATGGACTGTAAATGCCCAATCCCTAAGTGTACTGTAAAAGCACTAGCATCTGGGAATTTAGAACCTGAAGTAAGTCCTTAGCACATCCAGACCCCCTACACTAAGTTGTTTTTTATGTGACTTCCCCTCATTTCAAATTATAGGCAAAGCTTTTGTGGTTATCTTTTACTTTCAAAAGACTATGGCTAGGCTGGGCACTTGTAATCCTAGCTACTCAAGGAGGCTGAGATTGAGGTTCGAAGCCAGCTCAGGCAGAAAAGTCCATGAGACTTTTATTTCCAATAAACTACTAAAAAAAAGTCAAGTGGATCTATGGCTCAAGTGGTAGAGCACTACTAGCCTTGAGTGCCCAGACCCTGAATTCAAGCCCCAGGACCAGCAACAAAAATTAATTAAAAAACTGTATTGATGGGCTGGTATGTAGCTCAGTGGCAAAGCGCTTGCCTAGCAAGTGCAACGTCCTGGGTTCGATCCCCAGTACCAAAAAAAAAAGACAAAAAAAAAAAAAAATATACAGTTAATTAAAAAAAAAAAACAAAAAAAACTGTATTGCTAGAGTTCCCTCATATTTTTTTAGTTCCACATATTAATATGGATGAGAAAACAAATACCTTTTTGGGTATAGGCTCAAGAATCCAAAGTAAGCTAGGGACAGAGCTAGGAACAGACGTCTTGATTAAACCTATTCTCTCCCTTTCCTAGAAGCATGATACTGGACAAGGTCCTTTTCATAATGTGTAGGCCCAAGAAGTAGGCAACCTCTCTCAGGACTAGTGAAGACAGCAGAAATACATAACAATTGTAAGTGACTGGACTTACAATTTACTCCCAGCTAATTAGAAGGAATAACACAGATATTCTCATAATATGTTATTCCTGTATGTTGAAACAGTAAAAAAAAATTAACTGAGAAAGAGCTATCAGAAAAAAGTAGTTAAATAAAGCACAAATTAAGTTTGAATTCAGGAAAATACAGATTAATACACAATGACTAGCTACTGCATGAGATTTAAGCAGAAAGTTCATATGATTTAACAGATTACATCAAAGAGTGTTGTGAAAGGCTGGATAAAAGTACCTGGTTTTTCCCTTGTACTACCATCTGAAGATAATAAAAATAACACAATAACAAAAACAGTAAGTGATTTTAGTTTGAAAATTTGAGATTACTTAAATAAAATTTCAGGGGATTAACTCAAGAGGCCTTACACTCACTCAGCTTGCTTGCTCATGGTTGATGATCCACCACTTCAGCCATGCCTGCAGTCTGACATTTTGCATTAGGAATGAGCCACCAGGGTCTAGGCCTCTGTTCTTTTTGTTGCTGTTGTTCTTTTTTTTTTTTTTTTTAACTAGTTCTAGGAATTTGTTTCAATTAATGTTTCATATACATCAGTTACTATTCCTGTTGATGTCTGTGAATTTATTTTGTAATTAAGGGCTGAAAATCAAGTTCAATATATATTTCTCTGGAAACTTCAAAATCAGAAACCCCTTAAATTAATACTTAGGTTCAGAAAATATAAATTGCTAATTACCCTTCCTGTTTTGATCTAGCAAAAAAGCTCACCTGGAGAACCTTTACTGAAAGGGTAACTGACTTAAAAGATCCAATCATCTTAGCATAGAGTTTAAGCTTTTAAGTAGGAGAAAGGGTCTTTAAAGAAAAGGCAGTTGTACAAAAGACCATTTTTATTTGAGAGATAGAAGGGTGTCTCCATAAGTAGTTTGCATTCCCAAAAATACATTGGCCTTTCTGGCTCAACAAGCCATGATAAACTGGAAGCTAATGCTTTGTTCAGTTGCAGTGTGTAGCACTGGTTTACATTTTAGGCTTTGAGTGCCACAAGACTAAGTCAAGTTTCACTAAGACTCCAGAATTAAGAGATATCAACGAATTACAAGGTAACATACTATTTGGATCCTTAGTTGAACAAACATATTGCAAGAAAAAAATGAGATTATCAGAGAAATGTGATCATTGGACATATTAAACTATTAAGGGAAATTTTTTTTCTTCTTTTTTGGTGCCAGTACTGGGGCTTGAACTCAGGGCCTGCAATCTCCCTTAGCTTTTTTGCTCAGGGATGGTGCTCTGCTACTTAAGCCACATCTCCACTTCTGACTTTTTGCTGTATAATTGAAGATAAAGAGTCTTAAGATATTCTCCCTGGGCTGGCTTCGAACCACAATCCTCAGATCTCAGCCTCCTGAGTAGCTAGGTTTACAGGCATGAGCCACCAGACCCTGGCACGGGACTAACAATTTTGCTAATGGTATTGTATGGTCATATGAAAGAACTATCCTTATCTTTTAGAGGTAGTGTTGAAGTATTCATATGTAAATTTGACTTAAAATAATAAAGAATGTAATAGGAGAGAATACAGATAAAGGCAATATATGCAGTGAACTGGTAACTGTTGAAGTAGATCCCATTATGCTCTTCTAATTTTATATATGCTTTAAATTTTCCATCAACAAAAGTGTCCACATAGAAACAAATGAGTAAGATTTGAGGCAAAATGATCACAACCTACTTTAGGTCTTGCTGACTATTTTTCTTCTTCCGAGGGGGTTTCTTCTTCTTCGGTTTATTTGCATTGGTATTATTTTGTTTATTGTTCACCCCAAAATGGCCTGCAGAGATGTCACTCTGCAACAAGTTGACCAACAAGGGGCTTGTTAGTGTTACATCCTTATTGACTGGGAAGCCTGGATTCTGACCACAGGACATCTGATTTCCATTCGGTGCTCCACTGAAAGGTGCATTGAAAGGCATCCCATGGCCTGGGAAGTGGTTTCCCGAGGTACTGTTTCCCTGCATGGCCTGCACATGTGGGGGGACCAAGTTGGTTTGTTGCATGCTAACATCAGGCATCATCTGAGACAAGCTGACATCATTATTTGCTGGAGTGGCAGGATCACCATGCTGCTGAGCCATGTGTGGGCTGGGCCCTGGTGGCCTCAGGACTTGTCCCTGGATCCC
Organism: Dipodomys spectabilis; assembly: GCF_019054845.1. Taxonomy (NCBI): domain Eukaryota; kingdom Metazoa; phylum Chordata; class Mammalia; order Rodentia; family Heteromyidae; genus Dipodomys; species Dipodomys spectabilis. Next base: position 12,136,608 of record NW_024870852.1, read on the forward strand.
CATAACCTGAGATGGACTGTTGTTCACAGGCCCTTGCTGGGGCAGCAGTTGTCCTGACATCTGTCCTGTAAACTGCACCATGTTTCCTTGCATGTTCGGAGTTGGTCCCCTCATTATCTGTGCTGGTCCCGGCATGACATTGGATTGGTTCTGAGTGTTAAACTGCTGCTTATTCCCCTGCATCTGATTGGTCATGATCTGATCTAGCATTGGGTTTTGTTGAAGCAAAACTTGTCCCTGGGGGCCCATCATCTGGTTATGTGGTGCCATCATTTGTGGGCCCTGCTGGGAAAGCATCTGCTTGGGTGGGGTCATCCTTTGGGGTGAGGGCCCAAGGTTTTGGTTCTGGGGGTTCACCATCATCTGGCCCTGTGGCATAAGCTGGGCTCTTGAGAGGATCATAGGATTCTGAGGGTTCAAAGTTCCTTGTTGCTGGACCATCTGTCCCTGGGAGGGCACAATCTGCTGGTGTATGCCCATCAGTTGAGATGGTGGGCCCTGCTGAGGCTGGCCTTGCATGTTGCCCAGGTTCACCTGAGGAACCCCAGAACTACCAGCCTGCTGGTTGTTCATGTTGCCATGAATTCCCATGAGACTCGGCTGCATCATATTTGGTGGCCCATGGGACACCTGCATCTGGTTTTGAGGAGGACCAGCTCCTTGACCACCTTAAAAACAAAACAAAACAAAGACACAGTTTCAGAAAGAAATAACTATTTTTATCAGAAAGAAATATTATATTATCAGACACTTAAATTATTTTAGAAGCCCAAAACCTGACTAATATAAGTATACTGCATCTGGTATTTATTCTGTGAGGTTTTTAAACTACAGAGATGTCACAGAGAATAATTTATATTTTGAATGACCACATATAATTTCTTTACTTCTTTTTGATGACAAGATAATATCTTAAAAATCCATCAAGTTTACTTTCTTTTAGATTACATAAAGAGAAAAAACTGTATGACCTATAGCTAAGTATTGTGAAAATTTAACAAAAAGTACCATAGGCTAGTGAAGTAAGCTCTGCTATGAATGATCAGTGAAACAAAGAATTGTGCCAGTGTTCTTGTAGGAAAACCTCGGCATTGCTGCAAGACATTTATTTAAAAATGCTTCTTAGAAATCATTTCTGACTCTCAAAGGCTATATGTGTGATGTTGTGATGCTGTACTTCAAAGGAAAAAATACTTGTGTGTATGTGCCCATATTGGAGCTTGAACTCAGAGCCTAGACACTTTTTTTTTGCTCAGGGCCTGGGCACTGTCCCTCAGCTCTTCAGCTCAAGGCTAGCGCTCTACCACTTGAGCCACAGCACCACTTCCGGCTTTTTGTCTTTTTGCTTATGTGGTGCTGAGGAATCAAACCCAGGGCCTCAGGCATGCAAGGCAAGCGCTTTACCACTGAGCCAACTTCCCAGCCCCCCACCTCTGGCTTTTTGGTGGTTAATTGGAGATAAGAGTCTCATTGACTTTCCTGCCTGGGCTGGCTTCGAACCATGATCCTCAGGTCTCAGCCTCTTGAGTAGCTAGGATTATAGGCATAAGCCACTAGTACTAGCTAACTTTCAGTTTTAATTAGGGGCTAGAAAGAGGAAACCATAATGAAGTTATGAAGCCAGTCCATACTCCAGTCAGAGAAGGAGTTAATTGTCCCTTGCTTATATATATAGACTTTTCCTGAACCCTAAGGAAGTTTTTAAAATCAGCCTCATAAACCCAAAACTTGAACTCATGACCATTGTATATGCTATATATATTGCATATACTAGTATATCTTCATCTGATTAACTACTTAACAAGTTCAAGGTACTTTTGGTGTTAAGATAATACCAATAAACAAGATAGACCAAATCCCTGTTCCTTTATTTGGCGAGAAACACATTTAAAAAGAAAAGTATTTTCTCAGGAAACAGTAAAAACTAACAAGAGAAATAACCTAAGAGTAACAGAATAGAAAAGGACAAATGAGAAGAGAGCTACACTGGATAGGCTAATTGTGTAAATCAAAACAACAGGTGGAAGATACCATATAAAAAAGACAACCGGGGCTGGGAAGGTGGCTCAGTGGTAGAGCGCTTGCCTTGCATACCTGAGGCCCTGGGTTCGATTCCTCAGCACCACATAAGCAAAAAGAAAAAAGCCGGAAGTGGCGCTGTGGCTCAAGTGGTAGAGTGCTAGCCTTGAGCTGAAGAGCTGAGGGACAGCGCCCAGGCCCAGAGTTCAGGCCCCATGACCGGAACCCCCCCCCCCCCAAAAAAATAAAAAAATAAAAAATAAAAAAGACAACCAAGGAGGGGGTAACAATGTTCGCCAAGAAATGTACTCATTACCTTACTCATGTAACTGTAACCCCCCCTCTGTACAGCATCTTTACAATAAAATAAAATAAAAAAAAGACAAAACAGAAGTGCTGGAAGTAGAGAAATTAAGAATTTCATCATTGTTTTATAACTTCCTATTAAAAAAAAAAAAAAAACCCATAAGTCAGAGGGTAAAAAGGTAAATGTCTCAGCAACTTGAAAAAAACTGAAGAAAGAGAAATGAAATTTGAGTTAGAGCAAGAATCAGCAACTTTTTTTTTTTTTTTTTTTTTTTGCAGTTTTGCAATAGCACATGGGAAAAGTCAAATAGTCTGCCCCATCCTGCTCTCCCCATAAAGGTAGTTTTAAGTTTTATTTTCATTAAGCCGGGATTTTCTTATTCTTTAGTGATTTATAATTAAAGCTGTAATGACCTAACAATTTAACTCCAATTGAGGATAGGAGTTCAGAAAATATGAGTTACCTTAATCCAAATTGTTCAAATAAGAAAGGGTAGGAGGATAAAGTCACATGGTCTCTAAACAATCAGAAACCCAAAAATACAAAATGGGGATTTTTACAATAGTGCTTTACTAATATTACCTTTTAGCCATTCTACTATATCTTATTTTCTAAAATTTCTTCTCATATATATATACACTGCTGGTATTAGTACTAATTAAACTTGAAAAGTAACACATCCACATGTACATAAGAATTCAGACACTCAGCAATGGGGCTGGGAAGATGGCTCAGTGGTAGAGTTCATGCCTCGCATGCATGAGGCCCTGGGTTTGATTCTTCAGCCCACATAAACAGAAAAAGCCAGAAGTGGCACTGTGGCTCAAGTGGTAGAGCTCTAGCCTTGAGCTGAAGAGCTGAGGGCCAGAGCCCAGGCCAAGAGTTCAAGCTCTACAACCGACAATAATAATAATAATAATAATAACAATAATACACAATAAAATACAATTAAAAAAGAATTCAGACACTCAGCAAAAACAAAAGCTAACATGTATTATCTAGAGGTTTTTTTTTGTGTGTGTGTGTGCCAGTCTTAAGGCTTGAACCAGGGTCTGGGTGCTGTCTCTGAGCTTTTTTTGCTGAAGGCTAGTGCTCTACCATCTGAGCCACAGTGCTACTTCTGGTTTTCTGGTGGTTAATTGGAGATAAAGAGTCACAGACTTTCCTGCCCAGGCTGGCTTTGAATTAAGATCCTCAGATCTTGATCTCCTGAGCAGCTAGGATTACAGGCATATGCCATCAGAGCCTGGCAAGATTTTTAAATTGTAGCTGTCCAAACATCCCATATGTCTGTATGCCTATGTATGTATAATTTCCTCTCCCACAAATGCCTTTTTCCTTTTTACTACTGAGTAAGCTCTGAGAGGTCAGCAAATCAGATAAATATTTGGAAGACTGCTGTTCTCAATGAGCAGAATTGAATAGTTGCAACAAAGACAATTATTACCTAACAAGATATAGCCCTTTACAGACAAAAAAAAGTTGCTGATTCTTGCTCTAACTCAAATTTCATCTCTCTTTCTTCAGTTTTTTCAGTTTGCTGAGACACTTACCTATTTTCTCATGTACTGCTTACTACACTGAAAGATTAGTTATGTGTTTGAAATTAGAGGGAAAGACAAGAACCCGTTCATTTGTATACCCCTGTTGCCTATCAAAGTATTTACCACACAATCAATGCTTAATAAATGCTTGCTAAATAAACCACAGGAAACAAACCTGCATGCTGGACATTTTGATTTGCTTGCAGCTGAGGGGGTCCTGAATTCCCAGGGGTGGTTGCTGTGGTAGAAGGCACCTGACCTTGCATAAAGTTTGGATTGGCCTGTCCTGCTGAGAAGCCAGGTGGGAGGCGTTTAGGCATTCCTTAATAGAAAACAATGAGTAAGGCAGTTACCTAGCAAATTTATACTCTTGCTTAGATATGGAATGAATAAGGAAGGATGAGCTGCATGAAGTCTCCACTGGCTTAGCTCTCTCTGTCACACTGGTAGGATCTTTAATAATAAGGTTGGGAAAGATGGTTAAAAAAATCAACACAATTCCTTACATGAGCATTGTCAAGATGAAAAAGAAATACTAAAAAATTTACACTTAGAACATGCCAAGGAAAAATGGCAATCTGCTTCCTAAATGTGATTCTGAGGCTATGCCACCGCAAGGTTTGAGGGCTCACTTTTCTCTGTAATACAATGGACACCAAAAATTTACATACTTTATTTAACACAGACACCAGAGGAATATGCTAAATTCTCATATTCAAACAATTTGATATGGAATACTAAGAGCTGGGTCCTAATATTGAGGATTTTTTTTTTTGCCTGAAGGGAAATGGATGACAGTCTCCTTTGCAGAGAATTTCCCCCAGTGTTGTGCTTGTCTCTTAGGAAGAGAGAGACAGGACATTAGAAAGAGTTCATAGGAGCTTCAAAGTGAGGCTATGTTAAACTTATTATGCCTTCTCCTCGTAAGGTTTGCTATGATTCTGACAGCTATGGCACCAAAAACCATGTTCTAATGGAATTTTGAATTCAAGCACTATTTTTTTTAGTAAGGCCTAATTTCAGAAAATAAATTTGTAAAGAGAATCTCAGACCAACTCATTGTTTAAAATGCAGGCCTTGATGTGACCAGATCACATAGGTGAGCCACCTATCATTTGCTGTATGAGAGCATCAAGACCTAAATCTCACTTAAATTTTTTTTGTACTTGTCCATTTTTTATAAGAGCCAAATTTCCAATGCCCTGATAAGCTGTCCTTTCTTCAGTAGTGACAAGTTCCCATTCGCACACTTCTATTGCAGAAAGGACTACTCAGGTTCCAATGATCCAGGGCTAGATGCCCAGAACTGAAATATTCTTTCATTTTCTAAACACTTCTTAGGATTCAAGTATTAGAGCTTATATGTCAGCAAAATTAATTACAACAAAAGAAAAAGATTGATGAGCAACTTAACTTCACCAGAAACCATGGGAACGTGACTTTGCTATGTTGCACTAAAGATGCAAAGTTTTTTTGGATAGGTAATGGGTGTCTTTTGGTGGAGAATATGCTTATCAGATGACAGCATTACTAATGTTCTCTATACCTTACTGTAAAGCTCCAAGCACGTTCATGTGCAGTAGATCAATGATTAATAAGAATAAATAATAAACATGGAGATGGATAAGTTTTACTGTAATCGTTTTACCTCTCACACATTAAGCTCCATTGCTTTTTCTTCATACAAGAGGCACCTTACAAAATAAATAAATAAATCTCCTTTAGGTATAACTAGTGGAATTCCCTCTCTAAGGAGCAGGCATTGGCATTATAAAACTATAAAAGTCAATGATTTCTGAACTTATTCCCCTTTAAATGGTAATCAAACTAAACAAATACCATGCTTATAATTTTACTAAGTAGGATCATTAAAACTGATAACTAGAAGGGCATTTCCCCCAATCAGACCTTGTACTTATCTTTTGCTCTATTGCAAAATCTTAATTTTTCAACTGATGAGAAGTTTGCTAATAAAATGCATGTTTCATCTGGACATTTAACTTTACTAGTAAAAGATCAAGCAAAAATCAGAAACAAAATGAACATCTCTATATGGAATTTTACCTGCATTTTATCCAGACAGCTAGCTTATATTTAAGCAGTAAGATGCTGCATAATGTATCATGATAATAATGCATCCAGTTAACTAAGTTATATCAAGTGTAACTGCAATATCACAAAACAAATAATTACATCTTTATTTCATCCCCTCCATTAACTCTATAAGCTGACATTCTATTCAGTACTACCTCCAGAAAATTTAGCAACACAGTGCTAGCATTTCTCACCTCCTAGGCCTGGATGTAAACTCTGTGGCCCCTGGTTTGGTGGCTGCTGCTGCATCACCATGAAGTTAGGTGGCACATTTCCCTGTTGAACCATAGGATTCCGACCTGGAGAGCTGACAGGCTGCTGAAATCCCTGGGGAAGTGGGTTATTTTGAGGTGGCCTTGGTCCCATCTGCTGTTGAGTTTGGTTAACTGTTGGGGAAGATGCAGGGGATCCCTGCTGGAAGGAGGAGGGTGAGGAGGCAGGAGACTTGTTGGTGAGGTGGGGCTGTTGCAGGGGGGTTGGGACCCTGGAGGGCCCTCCCTGCAAGCTTTTCATTTGAGGAGCTGTGAACTGGCCTGGGTTGCTCATCTGAGGAAAGTTTGTGTGGGCTTGTGAGGCTTGCTGGCTGCCAAAGGGATAAGGAGGGGGAGGGTGAGAAGGTGTCTGTACCGTGGCTAAGGATGGTCTTGCCTGGAGTTGCTGTTGCATTGGGCCAGGCAAAGGAGCCTTCTTCCACCCTTGGTTTGCAGTCATTGTGCCCAGAGAACCCTGGGCTGGAGGAGGCTGAAGGGCTCCTGAAGGCAGTTGGTTCCAGCCTGGAGGAACAGGCACCTGAGTTGGGGCAGTAAACTGGGGTCGAATCCCCTGTGGCTGTTGCTGCTGATGTTGCTGTGGGGGTCTTGTCTGCAATTGCTGCTGTTGTTGCTGTTGCTGTTGCTGCTGCTGTTGCTGCTGCAGTTGGGGAAAATTAGCTGGGTTCATTTGTCTGTTCACAGGGACAGGCTGCATTGAATGGTGTGGAGGAGGTAAAGATCCTGAGGGATGACTCTGCTGCTGTACATGGAGTCCAGAGAGGAGTGGATCCATTGCATCTGTTTAAAGAAATGGCCAGAAGGAATTAATCTACTATAACTTAGATCCTATAGCACAGTGGCCTAGATCTTCAGGTACCATTGGTGTTGCTGTATTTGTGAGACCTTCCCGGTACAAAGCAATTTATCAAGGTCCACAGGAAGATGAACCTACCTTAAAGAGAATTTATGGTTTAACAGTGGATGGCGAAGGGGAGGGATAGGGGGAGAAAAAGGAAGGAGTGGGTAACAATACTCAACAAGAAATGTACTCAAGGGGCTGGGAAGGTGGCTTAGTGGTAGAGCGCTTGCCTTGCATGCCTGAGGCCCTGGGTTCCATTCCTCAGCCCCACATAAGCAAAAAGAAAAAAGCCGGAAGTGGCACTGTGGTTCAAGTGGTAGAGCGCTAGCCTTGAGCTGAAGAGCTGAGGGATAACGCCCAGGCCCAGAGTTCAGGCCCCATGACTGGACTCCCCCCCAAAAAAAAAGAAATGTACTCAATGCCTTACTTATGTAACTATACAGCACTTTTACAACAAAACTAAGTAAAAAATAAAAATAACTATAAAAATACAAATAAAAATAATATAAATATAATAATAATAATAATAAAATTAAAACCAGTGGATGGAGCTGGGAAGGTGACTCAGTGGTAGAGTGCTTGCCTTGCATGCATGAGGCCCTGAGTTTGATTCCTCAGCACCACATAAGCAGAAAAAGCCAGAAGTGTTGCTGTGGCTCAAGTGGTAGAGCGCTAGTCTACAGCTGAAGAGCTGAGGGACAGCGCCCAGGCCCAGAGTTCAGGCCCCATAACCAACAACAACATCAAAAAAAACCCAAAAAGGCGCCAATATAAAATAGACACTAGTATCTTCCAAATCATATTAATAACTGTTATAGAAAAACAAGATAAGAAGTTATCAGTGACTCATGGCTATAATCCTACTGAAGGGGGATGAGACCTGGGGGATTGAGTAAGAAGTCAGTTTTGATAGAAAAATCTAAGAGAGTCCATCTCCAATTAACCAGCTAACAGTTAGACTGGAGGGATGGCTCAAGTGTTAGAACACCTGTAATGAGCAAGCAAGCCAAGTGAGTATGCAAAAGCCCAAGTTCAAGCCCAGGAACTAGCAATAAAAAAGTCAATCAGGTTTGGGAAACACTGGGCCTAAACTTTGTTTCCTCTCAGTATGAGATATTCAGTGCTTCCAATATGTGAATTTTTAACCTTGAAGAGGTAGAGTCAAGAATGAATGATATATTTGCTAAATTTATTTGACTACATGTAGAATTCTGTCATGGAGTCCTTGCAGAACTAAGTAATCGAAGGCATGCTTTTTAAGAATGTTGGGGCATAACAGATAGTGAAAAATTCTGAAGGAAATGAAGTCATTTAGCTTAATGAAATAAAGGAAGTTTTTTAAAAAAAGTAGCATTCAAGTTGGGCAGTTAGGAATTCAGCACCAGAAAGCTTTCACAATGGCCTCTACAGGAAACAATAGCCTTTGCAATTGCCAAAGATTGGAAGTCATTACCTGACTGAGAAGCAGGGCGAGGATTCCTGGGTTGCAGCTCTGGATTGGGGCCTGGTGCCATCATGGAAGATGACATGTTTCCACCCTGGGGCATCATAACAGTGGCAGGGCTAGTCATCCTTATTAACCCTAGAAGAAAAGGTATGAAAAATTTCTACCTTTAAAAAATCTAATTATCTTTTCACTGTCTCAGATATACATGTAGCTGTATCAGAGCTCCCTTATGTCATTCCATTTCCTCCTTCTTCGTATATTAGTGTTAACACTTCCATCTATGCTTTATTAGCTCTTTTTTGCATATGTAACTACACTGCAGGGTATTTTTGCATGTGTTTAATCTTTGCATAATTGGCACTATAATATAAGTATTCTTCAGCTTCCTTTCCTACTTAGTATTATTTTTGAAGTTCATCTCTCTTGACTATTATTGCCCAGAAACATCCATCCATCCATACTGGTGCTCCCAACTTTTTAATCTTGAAGTCTGTAATGCCATGTATGTGTTGTGAATTCTTGTGGACCTGTGAGAATGTCTTAATACTACATACTTAGAATTACTAGGTTTTAGGATCTAAGCATCTTCAATTTTATTAGGTATTGCCAAATTGCTTTTAAGTGTAATTATACCAATTTATGCATCAAGTAGCAGTTTTAGAAATCCTCTTTTCCACATCTTCTTAATTTCTTATACAGACTTTTTAGAATGTAGCATCTATGTTCATGATAATAGCTTCTCTTCTTTTCCTGTCTTGATTTTGGGCAGCAAGATTAAAATAACTTTGAAGTAAGTTTGAAACTATCTTTCTTCTTTTTCTATGCTAAGGAAGAATATGTGTATATGATCTTTAGAGATTTAATAAAATTTACCTGCAGGTTAGGTTTGGTGATTTATGTTTGTAATCCTAGTTTCTTGGGAGGCAGAGAATGGGAGAATTGTGTTGTTCAAGGCCAGGCCAGACAAAAAGGTAGTGAAGGAAACTCTACCTCAAAAAACAAAGCTCTTATGGTGGTTCACACCTGCAATCCCAGATACACAAATGGTGTAAGTAGGAAGCACCTGGTCTGACCTCAGTCTTAGGCAAAAACCTCAAGATTGTATATTAAAAATAACTAAAGCACGAATGAAAAAGGGTAAAAAAGTACAGCAGTGGAGCTCACTGCACATTGATGAAAGTGAAATACACAATTCATGGGTGGAGAGAGAGAGAGAATGAGGGAACAGAAAACACTGTACAAAATAAAACGTACTCATTACCTGACTCATGTAAATGTAATGCTTCTATACATCACCTCTACATTAACAATAAAGTAAATTAAAAAAAAAAAAAAAAAAAGCAAAAAGGGCCAGAAGTGAGGCTTAAATGGTAGAGTGTAGCCGGGCGCTGGTGGCTCACACCTGTAATCCTAGCTACTCAGGAGGCTGAGATCTGAGGATCGCGGTTCAAAGCCAGCCCGGGCAGGAGAGACCGTGAGACTCCTATCTCCAATAAACCACCAGAAAACCGGAAGTGGCGCTGTAGCTCAAGTGGTAGAGCGTTCGCCTTGAGCTGAAGAGCTGAGGGACAGCGCCCAGGCCCAGAGTTCAAGCCCCACGACCGACCAAAAAAAAAAAATGGTAGAGTGCTTGACTAGCAAGTGCAAGGCCCTGAGTTTAAATCCTAGTACTGCCCCCCTCCACAATCCCCCCAAAAATTACTTGTAAAACTACTTGGACCTGATTATGCTAACTGAATCATAGGGAACAGATTTTTAAAAATTAATTTCTTATATGGTTATAGAATTTTCTATGTGCTATCCAGTCAGTTTTGGTTAAATTACAATTTTGTTGACAGAATATACTTTGTTACCATAAAGTTATTTGTGTAACGTATCTTTTTAAATTCTTAAATAATTAAGTTAATAACTCATATACGTTAAAAATGTACCCTTTAGTTTGAGGCTCTGGAGATTGAAACTAGATTTCACATAAGCTTGGCAAGCAGCATTCTAACACTTAAGCCATACTCAGAGCCCTTTTGTATTTTAGATAGGGTCTCTCTAACTTTGCTTGGGCTAGCCTTCAACTAATGGTCCTTTTACCTATGCCTCTTGGGTAGCTGGGATGCAGGCATGTACAAACACACGTGGCTTTTTATTATTTTTCTAATGTATTACTTTGCTGTTCTTCTCTTCAGTTCTGACAACTTAAATTTCCTTCTGAACACTGTAATGGCTATATCTCACATGTGTGTGTGTGTGTGTGTGTGTGTGTGTGTGCGCGCGCGCATGCGCGCGCGCATGCACACATGCCAGTACTAGGGCCTGGGCATTGTCCTTGAGCTTTTTTGCTCAAGACTAATGCTCTACCACTTGAGCTACAGCTCCACGTTCAGCTTTATTGGAGGCAAGAGTCTTAGCACTTTCTTGCCTGGATTGGCTTTGAACCATGATCCTCAGATCTCAGTCTCATGAGTAGCCAGGATTATAAGCATGAGCCATCAGCACCCAGCTAGATTATCTGTTTTCATCATACCCTTCCTCTCTATCCTCACCTCCTAGTTTAGATGTTATACATTCTGTTATTCTACTGACATCTTTAAAATATCAAGAGATGAGCTCAGTGTGATGGCGCACATCTGTAATGTACTTGAGAGACAGAGGTAAGGTCAAGGTCCAAGGCTAGAGTGGGCAAAAGCTTAAACCCTATCTAAAGACAAACTAAAAGCAAAGGACTGGGACATGGTTCAAGTAGTAGAGTGCTTGCCTAGCAAGTATGAGGCTTTGAGTCCCATTCCCAGTACCACACACACACAAAAGTCAACAGTTAAACCTGACTTAAAGTCTAATGACAACATATGATTACCACTATTACTAAATAAGTCAATACTTATTTAGATTTACCCCATGTTTACCAATTATTTAGCTCACCATTCCTTCTTAGATCTTATATCTTCCATCTTAGGTTCAACTTTCTTCTTCCTGAAGTACATCCTTGAGTAGTTCAATTAGCAAGGGTCTGTTAATAGTAAATTCTCTTAGTCTCTGTGAAAGATCTTTATTTCTTTCTACTCATGATAGAACAGCTAGGCTTAAAATTCTAGGCTGCTAACTATTTCCTTGGGACTTGAAAATACTGTTGTTATATTTTCAGGTTTTGAAAGCTCTGGTTGAGAAATTAGGAAAAATCAGCTATGAATCAGAGAGCTTCTCCTTTGTAAATAATGTGTCTTTTCTTTTGGATTGCCTCTAACATTCTTATTTTTTTTTGAGACAGGATCTCATTATATAGACTAGTCTTGAACCTGTAAACCTTCTGCCTCAGAATCTTGAGTACAGGGATTACACAAGAGTAAACTACCATTCCTGGATTTAACATATTTTTTGTTTTACATATTCTGTACTGTGTTTAAGCGTGGATTTGTTTTCATTTGTAGACCTTCTGCAAATGCAGGATTAGTGGTCTTCTGATACTGAGGACTTACGTCATTTTTATCAGCTCTGGAAATCTTTAACATATTCCCTTTTGTCCCTTCTCAGAATTTCTTTATCTTCTTCTTTTGGAGGTTTTTGTTTTGGGCCATACTAGGATTTGAACTCAGAGCCTTAAACTTATAGATAGGAGCTCTACCATTTGAGTTATATCACCTGAGTTATATCACCTGTTGTTCTGTTGTTGCTGTTGTTTTGTCAATTGTGGAGCTTGAACTCTGGGCCTGAGCACTGTTCCTCAGCTCTTCAACTCAAAATGAGTGCTCTACCACTTGAGCCACAGCACCACTTCCTATTTTCTGGTGGTTAATTGAAGATAAGAGTCTCATGGGCTTTCCTGCCTGGGCTGGCTTTGAACTGTGATCCTCAAATCTCAGCCTCCTGAGTAGCTAGGATTACAGGCATGAGCCAACGATGCCTAGCTATCACCTGCTTTTTGCTTTAGTCTTGTTTTTTTCCTGGGCCATGATCCTTCTATTTATATCTCCTACATAGATCAGATGACAGAATTATACTGCCTTTTTACTACTACCTTTTAACTGATAGAGATGAGGTCTTGTGAACTTTTTGACTGGGCTGATCTCAAACTGTTATCCTTCTGATCTCAACCTCATAAGTAACTAGGATTACAGGCATGAGCCAGTGCATACAGTTGTGTGTGTGTGTGTGCAGCATGTGCACGCATGCACACATGTGTGCATGCTGGTAGTAGAGCTTAAATTCAGAGCCTTGTACTCTCCTTTGGCTTTTTCACTTAAGCTTGGCACTTTACCACTTGAACCACATCTCCACTTTCTGAAATCTTTTTATTATTATTGGTTGTGGGACTTGAACTCAGGCCTGGGAACTGCCCCTGAGCTGGTATGCTCAAGGCTAGCACTCTACCACTTGAGCCACAGTGCCACTTCCAATTTTTGAGTGGTTAATTGGAGATAAGCTCTTACCAGGACTTTTCTGCACAGGCTGGCTTTGAACCAAAATCCTCAGATCTCAGACTCCTGAGTGGCTAGGATTACAGGTGGTGTAAGTCACCAGTGCCCAGCATGAGCTGTTTTTTTTTGTCAGTCATGGGGCTTAAACTCTGGGCTTGGACGCTGTACCTCAGCTCTTCAGCTCAAGGCTAACGCTCTACCACTTGAGCCACAGCGCCACTCCGGTTTTCTGGTGATTTATTAGAGATAAGAGTTTCACAGGCTTTCCTGCCTGGGCTGGCTTTGAACTGTGATCCTCAGATCTCAGCCTCCTGAGTAGCTAGGATTATAGGCGTGAGCTACCAGTGCCCAGAAGCATGAGCTCTTTTTAAACATATGCTAAACTTTATCATTTTATCCTTTATATCTCTTGACCTTTTTTGTTTCTGCACATACTGGGCTTAAACTTGGGGCTTCACAATCTTGTTTAGCAGTTTCCATTCAAACTGGTGTTCTGCCACTTGTGTGGCACTCCACCGCAGCTTTTTGCTGGCTAACTGGACATAAGAGTCTCATGGACTTTTCTGCCTGAGCTGGCTTCAGTCCTCAGATCTCAGGCTCCTGAGTAGTTAGGATTACAGGCAACCAGCCCTGGTAGTTATCTTTACTACTGTCTTCATGAAATAACTAAGGATGTTACAGGTAACCAAGGACAGAAAATATTAGGTGCTTTGGACTAGAAGTTAACACCAGACCCAGATTTTGGGCTCGCATGCTAGGCTCCTTTTGCTTCTGCCCCTCATTCTCCTAGCAGTGGCAAAAATGTCCCTTAGATAGCAAATCTACCTGCCTTATTCACAGTTTTACTACATGGCAATTTGACCCAGCATACTTAAAAAATGCTATTTTTTTTTTAGTCGGTCGTGGGGCTTGAACTCTGGGCCTGGGCGCTGTCCCTCAGCTCTTCAGCTCAAGCCGAGCGCTCTACCACTTGAGCCACAGCGCCACTTCCGGTTTTCTGGTGGTTTATTGGAGATAGGAGTCTCACCGTCTTTCCTGCCCGGGCTGGCTTTGAACCGCGATCCTCAGATCTCAGCCTCCTGAGTAGCTAGGATTACAGGCGTGAGCCACCAGCGTCCAGCTACAAATTTTAAGTTCTTGCATGTGCATTACACAGCTTAGTAGATGTAGAGAAGTTCTCAGTCAGTCCTGGATCATTGTCAGTTGTGTTTAAATTATTATGAAATTGAGTGTTTTAATTTTGTGAAAATTTGACTCCAAAAGCTAATGGTGTCCAAAATGCAAGGCAAAAGTTATGGTAATCCTCTTAACCAACAAGAAAACATGATATGCTTAACTGAAATGATAAAGGGGGAATTTTAAGATTTGTTGCAGGTAGTATATGTTTCTTAATAGAAACTGGGTGGTGGTTATGGGAAAAATGAATCAAGTATCTGTAGTATTCAAGACATTAGAGCATGAAATAGATTGAGTTTTTGGTGAGCAGTTATCAATGCATACAACAGTAATTCTTGTGGCAATAATGTAGGCCGTGGTTGCAAGTTACATATCCTTAGACCTACTGCCCTATTGTTCTGGTATAGGTAAACCTGAGTGGTTTTAGAATACTGAGCTCTGAGCATTCACAGCATTTTCTCAACAGTAGTTTCATTGGTGCCATATACTTGTAGATATCAAAGAGTCTACTGTAACTTCTCACTGAGCTGACTTAACACCTGGTCAGACTTCTGTGGGGAATTATACCCATGTGCAAAGCACAGGTTGGGTATTTTCCATCTACTATGTGGTATTCCACATCAGCCTAACAGGAACTCAAGAAATGTTTTTCTTTTTGGTTTTTTTGGGTCCGGTCATGGGGCCAGAACTCTGGGCCTGGGCGCTGTCCCTCAGCTTTTCAGCTCAAGGCTCGTACTCTACCACTTGAGCCACAGCACCACTTCCGGCTTTTTTCTTTTTTGCTTATGTGGTGCTGAGGAATCGAACCCAGGGCCTTGAGCATGCAAGGCATGCTCTACCACTGAGCCACCTTCCCAGCCATCAAGAAATGTTTGCTGCATAGGAGGGCTCATCTATATTCAAGCATGAGCTCAACAGATTGTAGGTATATTATCATCTAATTTTAACTCTGATAAAGTTAAGTAGCTTGAGGTAACAAGTAAATGCAGTGTCAGGATACAAACTGAGTTCCAATTCTCTAGCCAAGTCCTCAGCTACAGTTTAGAAAAGCAGCTTATAAACTGAATTCCTCTGCTGCATTTCTTCAAGAGCTACTGTGGTAGGCAGGAGTGGAGTGACAGTACAGTTTCAGGCTTCTACTCTGCTCCCAACAGCAGCTGTGCTTTTCTGTTTTATTTAAATGAAAGGCTGTATGGCTGAACAGCTTTGAAAGCTCTTGGTGTAATGACAAGAGCACTGAACTAGGAGTGAGGACATCTGTGATACTAGCATACTGTTATCTGTGCCTGGACAACTGCTTTTTCTATGAGTTCCACAGCTCTCTCAGCTTTAAATGAGAAAGCCATCCTGATTCTAATATCCCATGAATGATGGAATACTGAGTTCAACCTCTGAAGAAGAAATATCAGGATTGATAAAAAAGGAAGAAAATAATTTATAACGCTCTCAAAAAAAAAATACTTGAGACAGTCTTGCTATGTATCCAGGCTTATCTCAAATTTGTAATCCTGGGCTGGGAATGTGGCTTAGTGGTAGAGTGCTTGACTAGCATGCATGAAGCCATGGGTTTGATTCCTCAGTACCACATAAACAGAAAAGGCCAGAAGTGGCACTGTGACTCAAGGGGCAGAGTGCTAGCCTTGAACAAAAGGAGCTCAGGGACAGTACCCAGGCCCTGAAATCAAGCCCCAGGATTGGCCAAAAACAAAACAAAACAAAACAAAAACCATTGTAATCCTCTTGCCTCTGCTTCCCATGTGCTGAGATTATGTACCACCATGGCTGCTCTCTCAAATTCTAAATCTATGAAAACATATATTCTCCCATATAAATATACAAATTCCACATAAGCACATAAGAAATTAGCCAAAGATTTTCAGACTCAGAGAAAGTGGGACTTGGAGAGCTACATTCTCCATTATATTATAAAAGCCTTGAGGGTTTCTGTTCAGGAGTTCATTTCTATTTCCAACTCATCATAGGTTACTCAACAGCATCTCAATAAATGTTTATTGCATGGCTCAATGTTCATTAACCTTTAAGGAAAGTAATTCAAAGACACTATGCTTTATGCTTGGTGACCCAAGTGTTCTTGGAATAACTCATGTCTTACTTTCCTGGTTTAGTTGACAGAGATAAGTGTGCCATGACATCCTTCCACACCAACTCCCTCCATCCCACATATCTTGCAGGACTTGGATGATCAGACCTTAACAAATAAAGAGTCGAAAAAGGAAATTAGTTAAAACATCATATAATCGAGTGGGTCTCACCTGGACCACCTGCCATAGGAAATCCTGCCTCCATTCTAATGGAATTTCCAGCTGCCATGGGTCCATTCATTCTCACATCTTGGCTTCGGTTCTGAGTCAAAGCCAGGTTGATAGCACCTTCCCCTGAAAATGACAGTCATTATAAAATGGAAATAATAAGAATAAGATGCAAATTTTGTTTAAAGACAGGTACACATGAGTTTTACTTGTCTGTTTTTTTGTTTTTGTTTTGTTTTTTTATTGGTCCTGGGGCTTGAACTCTGGGCTTGGGCCCTATCCCTCAGCTCTTCAGCTCAAGATGAGCGCTCTACTGCATGAGCCACAGTGCCACTTCCATACTTCCTACTTGTCTGTTTTTAAGGGAATATGTTAAATTTATCACCACAAAAAAGGTAGGGCAATCCTACATGGATTTTGAGGGCACTAGATAACACTTATATAGTTCAGGATAGTCTTGAACTCAAGACCCTTCTGCCTCTACTTCTTGAGTGCTGGGATTACAAGAATGTGTCAATGACTTTCCACACAGCTTAAGACTCAATGAGTCTTTGGTCAACCTATATGAACAGGTTTACTTATATAAGGAGATCACAACCATTTCTCACTTATAATAGGTCAACTGGTCAATCATTAGTGAGGCTTAGTATCACGGAGAACTTAGAATTCTTAATATATATTTTCAACCAGTTCACCATTTGTAGTATGTCAGTGTACACTTATGTGCAAGAGAACTGTAGAGAAACATCCTCAGATGCTTTCAAGATCCCACATTTTGGAAATTTATATGATAGGATGGTGTTACAACAGTGTGAGAAAATATCTGAGAAAAAATACCAATTTCCTTTCAATAACTTCAACATGAAAAGATTTCCAGCAAAGAAGTTCATATGAAAAGAGAGCATATGGTTGGTTGCTACTAAGCTATCTTTGTGATACTTGGTAAAACTAGTAATTGTATAGCTTTCAGTATTGCTTATTCTAAGCATGTGCTCTACCAACGAGCTATATCTTTCTCTCTTGTAAGGTTTCATTTATTTATTTTGCTTCAATGATGCATTAACTGTTTTCAGAACTGAAAGCCAATATATTGAGTTCCAGAGAGAATCCAATAGCCATTTACAACATAAGTTACATTTGCCTTTTTCTCCTTTAGCATCCTGTATAAAGTTTTTAATGTTTACAAAGTTTTTCTCATTTAAACGTCACAAAACTCTAGAAGGTGGTCACTATAATTCTAACTAATGAGACCTTACACATATAGGCAACTTAAATTTTACTTGGTCCAAAGATAAAAGGGGTCACTGAAATAAGTTTCAGAATGCTTCTTGCACTTACTCCATATTTTAATATTGTTGCTATGGAAGACATACCACCACCTTGTGGACAGTTAAATATAGCTGGCCTTTTTCTGAGTAGTTAAAACTGCATATACCAACCTTGTCCCTATAATAGTCTTGGTTTTTCAGTCCAAAGATAAAGCAGAAAGCTAATAGAGGCACAGGGCAGTCTCCATTGCGTAGTCAGCTTTTAGTGTGTACTTTAACAAAGGAAGTTCATAAGGAACAATGTCTTTAAGGGAACAATCACTAAAGTCTACAATATGCTCTGACATGCTTACAGGAGTAGTCAAGAGTAGAAGACTCTAAATAATCTTAGTTGCGGGCTGGGAAGGTGGCTCAGTGGTTAAAAGCGCTTGCTTTGCATGCCTGAGTCCCTGGGTTCGATTCCTCAGCACCACATAAGCAAAAAGAAAAAAGCCGGAAGTGGCACTGTGGCTCAAGTGGTAGAGCGCTAGCCTTGAGCTGAAGAGCTGAGGGACAGCGTCCAGGCCTAGAGTTCAGGCCCTATGACCGGACCCAAAAAAAAAAAAGAAAAAATAATCTTAGTTGCTATTGCCTGTCTTGGGGCACAACAATCTACAGCCCATTGCACAAAATATGTATTAATTCTGATGATGATAATTTCAGCTGCTAAGGTTTCATTGAACATGTTGGTTCTAAACCAAGTCAGTTCTACTATAGTCAGGCCTGAAGTGCAAGAGAGGGCTGGAATCTCTGGTTGCCAACTTGTTTGCATCAGCACAGAAGGGAAAGAGAGGATTCTAGTATACTGTGCCATCAAAAGAGAAGAAAGCCGGATGCCAGTGGCTCACACCTGTAATCCTAGTTACTCAGGAGGCTGAGATCTGAGGATCATGGTTCAAAGCCAGTCCCAGCAGAAAAGGCTGTGAGACTCTTATCTCCAATTAACCACCAGAAAACTGGAGTGGCACGGTGGCTCAAGTGATAGAGCATTTGCCTTGAGCTGAGCTCAGGGATAGAGCCCAGGCCCAGAGTTCAAGCCCAATGACAGACCAAAAAAAAAAAAAAAGAGCAGTTGAAAAGTCATTCTAGTGAAAATATAAGAAAGTGAATACTGTTACAAAATAGTTGTTCAGGCTCTTTCAATTTGATAGATAAACTATTAAAGCCTATTCAATAATGGGAAGCTATTAAAGTCAGGCATTCTTTAAAAGACAAATTAGTTCCTGGCTGGGTTACCAATAAATTCAAAATCTGAGAATAATCACCAAAATTAGGCAAAGGACTGGATAGACTCTGAAGCTATGAAAGCTGAAGAACATCAGGACCCAATTATAATTACAATCGTCTGTCTGTCTGTCTGTCTCTCTCTCTCTTAAGGATTACAGGTATGAGCCACAGACACCCGGAATCCCTCTTTATCCCAAGATACTACAGGTGAAGCACAGGTTACACAAACTACTTGGCATTCTGAAACTTCAGAATAAAGGAATAGCTAGGCACTTGTGGCTCACACTTATAATCCTAGCTAATGAGAATAAGATCTGAGGATTGCGGCTCAAAGCCTAGGCAGGAAAGTCTATGAGACTCTTATCTCCAATTAACCACTAGAAAACCGGAAGTGGTGCTGTGGCTCAAGTGGTAGAGTGCTAGCCTTGAGCTAAAGAGCTCAGGGACAGCACCTAGGCTCTGAGTTCAATTCCTATGACCAAAAAAAATAAAAGAGTAAAGAAATAGATAAAACAGCCGGGTGCTGGTGGCTCACACCTGTAATCCTAGCTACTTAGGCTGAGATCTGAGGATCTCGGTTCAAAGCTAGCCTGGGAAGGAAAGGCCCTGAAACTCTTATCTCCAATAAACCACCAAAAAACCAGAAGTGGCAGTGTAGCTCAAGTGGTAGAGTGCTAGCCTTGAGCTGAAGTGCTGAGGGACAGCGCTCAGGCCGAGTTCAAGCTCCACGACCAATAACAACAACAAAAAAGAAATAGATAAAATAGCATTGGAAACCATGCTATATTCCACTGTTGTTACATTTTGGTCCACAAAGGCACAAGTAAAGTTAAAAGACCTTCAATCTGAACGGAGAGAATCCCTAGATCTCGCAGCTGCTGGTTGTTGCTCTGAGCCAGGATCCGTAATCGCTCCGCTGCTTCCCGGGGGATGTTGAATGTTACACGCACACTGTTCCAAGGCTCAACCTTCTGTACCTTTAGCTTGCTGGATTCTTGGTCATAAAGGAAAGAGTAATATTAGAAATTTTGCACTGACCAGAATGTGCACAACTAAAATACAAATGAAAGAGTAAGAGAAAAAAATCAACACCAGTTTGGACTGAATTTAGGCTTTGGCATTAAGATAGACTTCAAATCTAATCCCTGAATTGCCATGTAAGTATACAGATGACCATGAATAATTCAGTTCTTTCTGCAGTTTACATTTCTCTTCTCTAAGCCTAGGCAAGCACTCTACCATTAAGCCACATTCCTAGTCCATGTCAGAAGGATATTGAGTTAAAGGCTGAGCTACATAGTAAAGACTCTGTCTCAAAAACCCAGTCAAAACCAAACTAATCTTGTGAGTACATAAGATAATACATGCAAAAAATTAAAAAACTTAGCAAAGTACATGACACACAGGGCACTGAAAAAAATAGGAGTAAAAAGGTGTGAAGAACAGATGTTAAGTTTAAATGAACAAAATCAGATTTACTTTTGGACTCAGTTAAATGTATACAAATTGAGAAGCTGAGAACATGTTAGCCACAAATTTCAAATGAAATTCTAGGGCTGGGAAGGTGGCTCAGTGAGTGCTTGCTTTGCATGCATGAGGCCCTGGGTTCGATTCCTTAGTACCACATAAGCAGAAAAAAAAAAAGCCGGAAGTGGCGCTGTGGCTCAAGTGGTAGAGTGCTAGCCTTGAGCTGAAGGGCTGAGGGACAGTGCCCAGGCCCAGAGTTCAGGCCCCACGACCGGAACCCCCCCTCCCCCGCAAAAAAATAAAAACAAAAAAGAAATTCTACAGAAATACTGGATACAAAAAAAAAGTCGGGGCTGGGAAGGTGGCTCAGTGATAGAGTGCTTGCCTTGCATGCATGAGGCCCTGGGTTCCATTCCCCAGCACCACATAAGAAAAGAGAAAAAAGCTGGAAGTGGCATTGTAGCTCAAGTGGTAGAGCACTAGCCTTGAGCTGAAGAGCTGAGGGACAGCGCCCAGGCCCAGAGTTCAGGCCCCACGACCGGACCCCCCCCCCAAAAAAAAAAAAGAAAAGAAGACTGGGCAGGACACTGATATCTGAGGATCACAGTTTGAAGGAAGCCAGTGGCACTGTGGCTCAAGTGCTAGCCTTGATCACAAAGAGGCTCAGGGACAGCACCCAAACCCTGAGTTCAAGCCCCACAACCAAGAAAGAAAAAAATACTGGATGTGGATTGCCAACTGTAATCCAACCTACCCAGAAGGCTGAGTTCTGAGGATCATGGTTAAAGCCAGCCAGGGCAGTAAAGTCCATGAAACTCTTATTTCAAATTAGCCACACACAAAAAACAAACAAACAAAAAAAAGTGGAGCTATGGCTCAAGTGGTAAAACACTAGCTTTGAGCAAAAGCTCCGGGACAGTGCCTAGGCCCTACGTTTAAGTACCAAGACTGGAACACAAAACAAATAAATAAACAAAAAAGGGCACTAAAAAGGTTTAGTCTTGGGCTGGGAAGGTGGCTCAGTGGTAGAGTGCTTGCCTTGCATGCCTGAGGCCCTGGGTTTGATTCCTCAGCACCACATAAGCAAAAAGAAAAAAGCCAGAAGTGGCGCTATGGCTCAAGTGGTAGAACGCTAGCCTTGAGCTGAAGAGCTGAGGGACAGAGCCCAGGCCCAGAGTTCAGGCCCCACGACTGGACCAAAAAAAAAAAAAAAAAAGGTTTAGTCTTTTTAAAAAAATTTTTGGTCATGGTGCTTGAACTTGCAGCCTGGGTGCTTTCCCTGAGCCCCTTTGCTGAAGGCTAGCACTTGATCCCTTTGAGACACAGTGACACTTCTGGTTCAGTTTCCTGATGGTTAAATGGAGATAAGAGTTTCACAGACTTTGCTGCCTGGGCTGGCTTTGAACCTTGATCCTCACATCTCAGCCTCCTAAGTAGGTAGGAATGAGCCACCAGCACCTGGCTTTCTCTTAACCTTCTGTAAAATGTTTTGCTATTTTCTCTCTCCAAAATAAATATTTTTAAATTCCCCTATTTAAATATTCACTTAGCATCTCTGTGCAAGATATTCATAGAAACAAGACAAACACTTCTTCCAATGTTCTATAATGCTTAAATTTAAGGAGGGTTTAATTTTAAGTTGACTCTCTATGTTGTTGCTGTTTAAAATCCTTTCCTGCCGGGCGCCAGTGGCTCATGCCTGTAATCCTAGCTACTCAGGAGGCTGAGATCTGAGGATTGGGGTTCAAAGCCATCCTAGGCAGGAAAGACCGTGAGACTCCTATCCCCAATAAACACTAGAAAACCAGAAGTGGCGCTGTAGCACAAGTGATAGAGTGCATGCCTTGAGCTGAAGAGCTCAGGGGACAGCGTCTAGGCCCAGAGTTCAAGCCCCACAACTGACAAAAAAATAAAAATAAAATAAAATCTTTTCCTACTCTAAGGCTAAGAGGTGTAGCTCAGTGATAGAGTACTTTCCTAGCAAGCATGAGGCCCTGTGTTCAATCCCTAACACTAACATGAACAAAGTTTCCACTAAAACACACTAAACTGAAGGGCAAGAAACAATATAAATTTGGAAAATAACTATCACAGGATTGAAAAGAATATTTTAGAATCACAGCAATTCTACAAAGTCAATGCAAGCTTCATGACATTCTTTTGAAAGACACAAAAGCTAATCTATTACTGGGAAAACTATCCATATGAAAAAAAGTATTCTACCTAATAGCATAACAAAAATTAAATGAAGCTGGGAGCCGGTGGCTCATGCCTGTACTCCTAGCTATTCAGGAGGCTGAGTAGATCACAGTTTAAAGCCAACCCTGGCTTTAAACCACTAGAAAACCGAAGTGGTTGCCTTGAGCTACAGAACACAGGGAAAGTGCCTAGGCCCAGAGTTCAAGCTCCACAACCAAAAAAAAAAAAAATTAGGGCTGGGAAGGTGGCTCAGTGGTAGAGTGCTTGCCTTGCATGTATGAGGCCCTGGGTTCAATTCCTCAGCACAACATAAACAGAAAAAGCCAGAAGTAGCACTGTGGCTCAAGTGTTAGAGTGCTAGCCCTGAGCTGAAGAGCTGAGGGACAGTGCCCAGGCTCAGAGTTTAGGCCCCACCACTGACTAAATAAATAAATAAATGAAAAAAGCCTTTTATTAAAACTCTTAGAAGAAAATATATGGCAAAATTTCCTATCACTGGATTTGGCAAGGGGGTTATCAAGTATGATATCAAAAGCAAGAAAAGAAAAAAAAAATAGAAAATTAGAGCCAGGTACAAGTAGTTCATGTCTGTAATCCTAGCTACTCAGGAGGCTGAGATTTGAGGATCTCAATTTGAAATAAGCCCAGGCAGAAAAGTCTGTGAGACTCTTACCTCCAATTAATCAACAAATGGAGATGTGGCTTAAGAGGTAGTATGACTTGAGTGAAAAGCTAAAGGACAGTGCCCAGGCCCTGACTTCAAGCCCCAGTACCAGTACAAAAAGTAAACAAAAAAATCAACACCTTGGGCTGGGAATGTGGCTTAGTGGTAAAGTGTTTGCCTAGTATGCACAAAGCCCTGGGTTCGATTCCTCAGCACCACATAAACAGAAAAAGCCAGAAGTGGCACTGTGGCTCAGGTGGCAGATTGCTAGCTCTGAGCAAAAGCAGCTCAGGGACAGTGCCCAGGCCCTGAGTTTAAGCCCCAGGATTGGCAAAAAATAAAAATAAAAAAAAAAATCAACGGGAAAAAAAAAAAAAAAATCAACACCTCAATGCTAAAGTTGATTAACATCCAGCTGCAGGCAGGATCCAATAGGCTAGCAATTAGTGACCGCTGGCCTAAAATTTAAGGAAACAAATTTAAATTACATTACAAGCAGACTTATAGAATAATAGAGTTTTCTAATCTTCAAGGAGCTTTACAGATCCAGTTTAACTTTGTCATTCATAGATAAGAAAATTAAGACCAGAGAGTTTCAAACAATAAATAAATTTGGGCCTTGATCACTAGGGTAAACAAAGCTTTCTATGTTAAGCAATACTTTTCTAGTTCAATTATACCATCTACTTAAAATTCTCATTAAAAACAATTATAAAATTACAATGTTGCACTTAAACTCAGACCTTCAATATAATGTTTACTTTGCAAAACTGAAGGTAACCACAAAGGAGCATATATTTTAAAAACAGTAATGGGAAGGAAACAAGAGTTAAAGCAAATTACCCATGTGTAACAAATTGGGCACATTCTTCAATATTGCATCCAATTTCCATTTGAAGTCCTTATCATCTATATTTCCTTTGAAGGCTACAAAAATTGTGGAATCTTCCAAAATATTGTCACTTTTTGTGTCATCATCTTCTAGTCCAGAATCAAAATCCATCTCTGAGTCTTCCACTGTCGATGAACACAAGGAAGTATAGATGTCTTCTAAGTTTGGAAGGTCATCCAAAACCATGGTGCATATTATTCCAGAAGCATATGCAAAGTGGACAATGAAAGAACCTTTGAAAAGAGGAGAGGACGCAAAAACGTATTACAATGTATTATTATATATATTCATAATGTATAATCCATAGTTTCTGTGGAAACTAGCTTATTTGCTAAATAATAACACATTAAAAGTACTAGAAATTACAAAGAAACTAAATTATTTGCATCAAGTTATTCTATATAAGGGCCAGTTGTGCCTTTCACTTGTGTACAACACCCACCTGAATACAACACTAAATAAACAGTATGGTAAGAACCACAACAGGCTCAGCTACAACTAAAGAGCACAGTCCCTAGTCTTGGCAGATCCCAATACTAGAATCCACAAAAATATCAAAATATCAGAATCCACAAAGAAGTCTCTCCAACTCTTGTTTTGTGGGTTTTTTTTGGACGGTCATAGGGCTTGAACTCTGGTACTGGGCACTGTCCCTAAGTTCTTCAGCAAGGCTAGTGCTCTACCACTTTGAGCCACAGCACCACTTCTGAGGTTGTTGTTTTTTTGTTTTGTTTTTTTCCTTTTTTCTGGGGGTTAACTGGAGATAAGAGTCTCACAGACTTTCCTGCCTGGGCTGGCTTTGAACGTTATCCACAGATTTCAGCTTCATGAATAGCTAGGATTACAGTGTGAGCCACCAGTGCCTGGCCTCTGTCTTGTTTTTTACTATTACATTTTAAAATTGCTTGGGTGCTGTCCCTCAGTACTAGCCTCAAGGCTAGTATTCTACCACTTGAGCCACATTTCCACTTTTGGTTTTGGTTGTTTATTGGATATACAAGTCTTATTGACTTTCCTGCCTGGGTTGGCTATGAGCTTTGATCCTCAGAGCTCCTGAGTAGCTAGGATTACAGGTGTGAGCACCTGCCCCAGACAGTACTGCTTTTCTCAGAAAACACACACACAGACACACACACACAGACACACACACACACACACACAACCTATGAACACAGAATGATGGTGCATACCTATAATCCCAGAATTTGGGAGGCTGAGGGAGGCAAATATTGAGTTCAAGGCCAGCCTAGGCACCATACTACGGTTAAGGCAAGCATGGGTCACATAGGTCTTATTTCAAAAATTTTTTAAATTCTTCCTACCTTTTGTGTTTACTTAGCATTTTAATTTTGTAGCTGGATGTTTTAAATCTCTTGCTCTATTCATGATATTCTTTCTCCTCCCCTCTCACCCCCCACGTTGTACTGGAGCTTGAATTCAGGGCCTGGGCACTGTCCCTGAGCATTTTTGCTCAAGGCTAGCACTCTACCACTTGAGCCACACGGCTCCATTTCTGGCCTTTCTATAGGTTAATTGTAGATAAGAGTCTCACAGATTTTCCTCCCTGGGTTGGCTTCCAACCATGATCCTCAGATCTCAGACTCCTGAGTAGCTAGGATTACAGCAGTGACAGCACCTGACTTCTTTTAACCATGCTTCTTTGCTTGTTTTCTTGTCTCCTCCTTTCTTTCTCCTTCTTTCCTTCATTTCTTTCTTTCTCTCTTCCTTTTTTTCCTCTTTCTCCTTCCTTCCTCCTTTTCCCTTTCCCTTCCATGTCACATTCTTTATCCCATTCTTTTTTTTTTTTTGCCAATACTAGAGTTTGAGCTTAAGGCTTGCTTGGCTTATGCTCTACCACTTTTTGGAGATGAAATCTTTCAGACTTTCTGAGAAAGCTTCAAACCATGCTCCTTTGCATGTCAACCTTCCGAGTAGCTAAGATTACAGGTGTGAACTATTAGCACCTGATTCATTTCAGTCTTTTATTATTACTTTTGCTTTTATCAGTTTTTGGTGGCAGTGGGGATTGAATTCTGGACCTTGTTCTTTCTAGACTTTGCCCTCTACCACTTGAGCTCTTTACACAGACATCTTGCTTAAGTTTTTTTCAGATAGGTTCTTATGCTTTTGCCCTGGCCAGCCTTGGTCTACGATTCTTCTACCTCTACATCCTGATAAGCTGGTATTACAGACATGCACTACCATATTCAATCCTTCACTAATTTTAACTTCATGCTTTATCCTACATTATTTTGTCCTTTTCTTTTCTATGGTATTTTTTTTTGTATAGTTGTCTTTTTTGAACATACGTTGATTTTAACTTTCTTGCAAATATTGAAGGTGATTCCATAATGAACTTTTGAATGAACTTTATATTATACCCCTTCATTCTCTTCTCCCTGAAACATTTCACAAGTTTACATATCATCCTTATATAGAAGCCATGCACATCTTCTCTGTATTATTCCAATTTCAGTATATATATATATATATATATATATATATATATATATATATATATATAT
The DNA here is from genome assembly GCF_019054845.1 of Dipodomys spectabilis. Taxonomy (NCBI): domain Eukaryota; kingdom Metazoa; phylum Chordata; class Mammalia; order Rodentia; family Heteromyidae; genus Dipodomys; species Dipodomys spectabilis. Next base: position 12,163,262 of record NW_024870852.1, read on the forward strand.
ACACACACACACAGTAGTTGTCTTTATCTGGTTTTAGTGTTGTACCTGTTTTGTTTTCTCCTTTCTGAGCAATATTGGGGACTGGATCTTCGAAAGAAGCCTAATCAGTAAGAAGGCCCACATATAAAACAGATAAACAAGTTGCAGCACAAAAACATAAGAAATATGAGAAAGGCAAGGTGACTTCTCCAAAAGTTCATAGCTCTTCAATAACTGGCTCCAAAGATTATGAAATGACTGAAATGCTGGACATAGAATCCAATTAATAAATGGGTGAATCAACTGAACAAACAATTCTCAAAAGACTACAGAGATGGATAAAGAAAAGGTGTTATAAGGAAAAACAAAATTATAGTGTTTACAAGAAAAACAAACTGGAGCGTATTATATTAACCAAATAAACCAGACTCAGAAAAACACTGTTCCCCCACATATGCAGAATCTAGATTATAGAAACAAAAACAAAATGACATAAAAGTAGAGGCTGTAAAGAGAGGGAGTCAAACAGGGAGAAGAGAGGGAAAAGAGAGGATAATGGCAGGGCGGGGACAGTAAACAAAGCATGTTATATGTACATGCATGAAAATATCAGAATGAAGTCCACTATTATATATTAGTGAAAATGATGTGAAAAGCCCTATTCTACATTAAAAGAGATTTATAAGTTGGCTGCTGGTGGCTCAAACCTACAATCCCAGCTACTCAGAAGGCTGGATCTGAGGATCACAGTTTGAAACCATGCCAGGTAGGAAAGTCTGTGAGACTTTTATCTCCAAGTAACTACCAAAAAGCCAGAAGTGGAGCCATGGCTCAAGTGGTACAGCATTAGCCTTGAGCAAAAAAAGTCAGGGACAGCACCGAGGCCCTGAGTTCAAGCCTGAGTTAAAAAAAAATAGATTTACAAGACATCATTTTCAGAATTATCATCCTTCAGGTTCCTTTATGAAGCTTCTGTAGAGTCTCCTGTGCCAGCTTATAACCACAAGGACAGCCCCCAGATGAGGCCTGCCAGGATCAATTAGTACCTATACAAAGGCCACAGGGAGCCTAAGGTTTTTATGTTTTTTCCCTATCATGGGTCTTATATTCTGGGCCTGAGCGCTGTCCCTCAGCTCTTTAGCTCAAGGCGAGTGCTCTACCACTTCAGGCACAGTACCACTTCTGGTTTTCTGGTAGGGATAAGAGTTTCTCAGCCTTTCCTGCCCCGGTTGGCCTTGAACTGGGATCCTCAGATCTCAGCTGCCTGAGGAGCTAGGATTACAGGTGTGAGCCACCAGTGCCTGGCTGAAACCTGTTTTAAGATTAAAAAAATCTAATTTTGCTGAGCTTTATTTAGCTTACCACAAATCTAAACTTAGCATTAAACTGTGAGTGGTGTGGAGTTCACAACTTTTCACAATTATTTTTTTATTCCAGTGATACTGGGGATTGAATCAGGACCTGAGGGCCTCACTACTTGCTAACTAGGTATTCTACTACTTAAGCCACTCTATCAGCCCCATTATATATATAACCATTTAAAAATTATTATAAAAGTGATGTACAGAACAGTTGTTATATAAATAAAGTATATATTTCTTTTTTAACAATGTCATCCCTTCCCTCACTCATAACTATTAATTTTTAATTAAAAATGTTTTTGTAATTAAAGGTGTTTGATAGTAGTTTTTTTTTTGTTTGTTTTGCCAGTCTTGGGGCTTGAATTGAAGTGTTGTCCTTGAGTTTTTGTGCTCTAGGCTAGTGCTCTATCACTTGAACAACAACTCTACCTCTAGCTTTTCGTGTTAATTGGAGATAAAAGTCTTACTGACATTCCTGCCCTGGCTGTCTGCAAATCCTCAGATCCCAACTGCTATCCTTAGATCTCAGACTACTGAGTAACTAGAATTATAAGCCTAAATCTCCATCCAGTGCCCAGATTGAGAATAGTTTTACTCAATATAAATTTTAGTAATTATTCACTGTTCTTTTACTGTGTTATACAGGCAAACCTGAAACTACATTTAAAAGTCGATAGTAGAGGGCTAGGAAGGTAGCTCAGTGGTAGAGTGCTTGTCTTGCATGCATGAGGCCCTAGGTTCGATTCCTCAGCACAACATGAGCAGAAAAAGCCAGAAGTGGTGCTGTGGCTCAAGTGGTAGAGCACTAGCCTTGAGCTGAAGAGCTGAGGGACAGCGCCCAGGCCCAAAAAAGTCTATAGTAGAAACCCTATTTATTTACTTTTTTAGCCCTCCTCCCACCCACCGTTAGAAACCCTATTTAAAAAGAGGTAAGTAGTATTCATATTTTATTCAATAGCTCAAAAAAATAATTTTGGGGGATAGCCAGTACTGAGGTTTGAACTTGAGGCTTCTTGCCTGCTAGGCAGTCGATGGATGTACCACTTGAGGCACACCTCAATTTTAGCAGCTCTGCCAAAAGAAAGGGACTATCAGAAAAACCTGAAGGATAAACATTATTTTGGGGCCTTATCTACTCTTAGTTAAGTTTTCACTCACCAAAATGTGTTTCTTATTTTTTTATTAAGCACTTATCCAGGTGATCTTCTAAGTCCAAACAAGCTGGCATTTTGGGGGCTTGTATCTCAAAGTAGCAGCCAAATCAGAAATCTAGAAAAAGAAAGTGATAGAAAGAGAGGGAAGGGAGGGAGGGAGGCAAGAAAGGAGGAAGGAAAGGAAACAGCATTATAAAGAAATTAAAAGCTGACTTATCTTTGCAACAGAAGTCAATGCAAACCTCACACATTATCAAGTCAATTTTGCATGTAGAGAATGTTAAATAATTGTCATTAAGCTTACAGAAATACTTTTTTCTCAAGAACTTATGCCAGCTTCATGTTAAGAATCATGAAACTAGCCAGGCATTAGTGGCTCCAAACCTGTAATCCTAGCTACTCAGGAGGTTGAGATCTTGAGGATCAGCCAGCCTGGGAAGCAAAGTCTATGAGACTCTTTTTTTTTTTTTTTTGGTCGGCCGTGGGACTTGAACTCTGGGCCTGGGCGCTGTCCCTCAGCTCTTCAGCTCAAGGCGAGCACTCTACCACTTGAGCTACAGCGCCACTTCCAGTTTTCTGGTGGTTTATTGGAGATAGGAGTCTCACAGACTCTCCTGCCCGGGCTGGCTTTGAACCGCGATCCTCAGATCTCAGCCTCCTGAATAGCTAGGATTACAGGCGTGAGCCACCAGCGCCCGGCATCTATGAGACTCTTATATCCAATTTGCCACCAGAAAACTGGAAGTGGAGCTGTGGCTCAAAGTGGTAGAGTGCTAGCCTTGAGCAAAAAAGCTCAAGGGCAGCCCCCAGCCCCTGAGTTCAAGCTCCAGGGCTGACAAAAAAGAAAAAAAAGACATGATTTAGGGCTTCCAGCCATAACAGCATTCACTATACCTACACTCTTAATTTGTCAAATGTGAAAAAATTAACATCATGTACACTGCCACACATTTTTAGTTTAAGTTCTAAAACATTCCTCATGATAGGATATATATAGAAGTTATGGACAGAAAAATGCATCATTTTTGCATACTTCAAAAAAATCAACTAAGCCGAGCACCAGTAGCTCATGCCTGTAATCCTAGCTACTCAGGAGGCTGAGATCTGAGGATCTCGGTTCAAAGCCAGCCCGGGCAGGAAAGGCCCTGAAACTCTTATCTCCAATAAACTATCAGAAAACGGGAAGTAACTCAAGTGGTGGAGCGCTAACCTTGAGCTGAAGAGCTGAGGGACAGTGCCCAGGCCCAGAGTTCAAGCCCCATGACTGACAAAAAAAAAAAAAAATAAATAAATAAATAAAAATCAACTAACAAGATCAGACTACAACATCTTTAAGCCAAGTGTTATAATTTTACATTGATGCCAAGTATTGATTTTATAATGTTGAAATTACAAGTATATATTAGTAGTTAATAATGGGAAAACTATCACTTAATTATTTTTAATTCAAAAATGGAACTTATTAAGGAAAGTTATATAGAAAATCTTAAAAACCTAGGGCAATGAACTGATGAAAAAACATTGAAATTATAATTCAAAATAAAATCAAGAAACAAAGACCTTTTTCCATCTTAAAGTAACAGCAGAACCTTTGGACTCAGGTTAAACAAATACAAATCAGAACTGTAAAATTTCTAGAAAACTATAAGGAAATACAATTATGAATCTAGGAATATAGTCATACCAGTGCATAAGAAAATTCAGTCATAAAATACTTATGTGGAGATGTAGGGGGAAATGACTTAAATATCTGATTTAAAAAACAACAGGGGTTGGGAATGTGGCTTAATGGTAGAGTGCTTATCTAACATGTGTGAAGTCCTGGGTTTCCTTAATACCACATAAACAGAAAAAGCTGGAAGTGGTGCTGTGGCTCTAGTGGTAGAGTGTTAGCCTTGAGCAAAAGAAGCCCAGGAATCGTGTCCAGGCCCCGAGTTCAAGCCCCAGGCCAGGCAAAAAACAACAACAACAACAAAAGCAACAACAACAACCAATAAGCCAGTTGTGGTGGCTCACCTCTCTAATTCTAGCTACTTGGGAGGCTAAAATGAAGAGGCTAGCCTGGGTAAAAAAGTTCAAGAGATTCCATTTCAACCAATAAAAAACTAAGTGCAGTGGTCTGCACTGTCATCCCAGCTACATGGTAAGTTTACATAGGAGGACTGCAGCTTAGGCTGGCCAGGGCATAAGATTCTATGCAAGTAATAATGAAAATAAAAGGGCTTAGAAGGCATGGCTCAAATGGGGGAAGTGCCTGCCTAGCAAGTAAGGACCTTAATTCAAACACTACTATTACCAAAAACAAAAAGGGAGAGCAAAAATAAAAGATAAAATTAACTGAAAGGAAAATGAAAGCTGGGCACCAGTATCTTACACCTATAGTCCTATTCAGTGGCTGAGATCCAAAGGATTGTGGTTTGAAGCCAGTGTAGGCAACAGTCTGAAAGATTCCAGCTTCAAAATAACCAGCAAAAAAGCTGAGCTGGAGGCCTAGCTCAAGTGGTTGAGTGCCAGCCAACCAAATAAGGTGACCAAGCACAAGACCCTCAGATTCAAATCACAGTACCAACCCCTCCCCCCCAAAAAATAGATGAAACTGAGACTTTTTTTTCAAGCTTTTGTTCCTCTACTGCAAATATGCTAAGGCTCTCAAGCACCATATATTAATTTAGTGAATACAATTAGCCTTTTAAAGAGTATATAAATCTATCAGTCTGAAAAAAAAATCTAATGATCTGAAACAAATGACATGATTACACACACACACACACACACACACACACACACACAGAGGCACATGCATTGTGTGTGTGTGTATGAAATTACAAAATGGCAAAGAAAATGATATGGTATCACTGACAAAGAGCAAATCCTGGGGCTGAGAGCATGGCTCAGTGGTAGATTGCATGCCTAGAATGTGCAAGGCCCTGTATATATCCCCCAAAAAGCCAATGCCCAAGTCTCCCTACATATAAACATATTATAGAAAAAAAAATGTATGTGTATACTTATATAGACATATAAAATAAAAAGAGCAACAATTTGGACATGGATATGAACAGAAAAGTAAAAGTAAAAAGAAAAAAGCCAGAAGTGGTACTGTGGCTCCAGTGGTAGAGCGCTAGCCTTGAAGCTGAAGAGCTGAGGGACAGTGCCCAGGCCCAGAGTTCAGGACCCACGACCGGACCCAAAAAAAAAAAAAAAGTAAAAGTAAAATTCATAAGATTTAAAACATATAGTGTGCAACCTCACCAACAATAAGCAAAAACAAATATACTTACCATATTAGCAAAATATCCACAACTGTTGGCAAAGTTATGGAGGAAACTACATTCTCATTCATTGCTGGCTATAGTACAAATTGGTGGCATACCAGCAATTAAATAGTATCTACCCAAATGACAATTACATATATATTTATTCAGCTATTCCACTTATGAATAGTGATTCTATAGATATACTTGCATCCAAACAAGATAACACATACCAGGTTATTAGATACAATAAAAAGATAGGAAATTACTGGGATGTACATCAACAGAGACTATTCAACTTATAGTACATCTATACCCTAGGGCAGTTATATCTCAAAAGGGAGGGGGGGAGAGGGCTCAAAGATATCAGTTGTTTTCTAAGAACTATGGGCCATTCCCAAGTGAACTTTGGGAAATCACAAGCTAGAGTTTTTATCTGAACAGTGATAAAGTTCACTGTTGATAATAGAGAGAAGTAACTGATGATGGCTATAAACATCTGGCCTTCTGAGATCTGGAAGGCAGCTGTTTTTTCTGTTGTTGTTTTGATTTGTTTTGTTTTTTGCCAGTCCTGGGGCTTGAACTCAGGGCCTTGGCACTGTCCCTGAACTTCTTTTGTTCAAGGCTAACACTCTATCACTTCAACCACAGCACCACTTCCGACTTTTTCTGTTTCTGTGGTACTGAGGAATCAAACCCAGGGCTTCATGCATGCTAGGCAAGCACTCTACCACACAGCCACATTCCCAGTCCAAGGCAGCTTTTTTTTCCCCCTTCACCAATGTTATAAATTCAGAAACAGCAGAAAGGGCCAAATCATTATTTTCTTTTTAGAACTTATCCATATGACCATTCCCTTCCAAAATCACGGATGATTCAGAAATTCATATCACTGTTTTCTTAGTTCTTTCCATGGAGCCAATAAAGAGTTTTGCTCTATTGTACATATTTAACCTTATTAGTAAAGACATGATTCATATGCTTTTCTCTTCTCTCCCATCTCCAGCCCCCACTTTTCAAGACTGAATCTCTCTGTGTAGCCAGGCTGGTCTTGAACTCACTCTGTGATCCAGGCTGGCCTCAAACTGATTCTCCTGCTTCAGCTTCCCCAGTGCTGAGATTATTAGTCATGTAATACCAAGCCTGGACAAACACTTTTTATTAAGCAGATCCTATCTAGTTAGTTTAGATCCAACTCATAAGACAAATGCACCTTGCCCAAGTAAAGTACTCTATTGGACATTAAAAATCAAAATAACTTCTTAAAAAGTAAAGTTCATTTCTAATTCAATCCATCAAGTTCATGCTAAATCTTTTATAAACTTTAACTTGTATTCTATAAAATCAACAGACCTGTTTAAGAACTCTGACCATTCTCAGAAAAGATAGTCAGTAGAACCCCTCTCCATTCCTCCCAGGACCTAGACAAAAAGAAAAGGGCAAAGAGGAAGAAGAGAAACATCAGAGATAAGTAATTATAAACCAAGTAGACCTATTCAAAGTGAATTTTTGAGACTGACCAAATTACTTTTATCATTTCTGCTAACTTTATTCTAGTAAGAATTGTAAAGGATGAGAAATCATTTAGAGTTTCTAATACAGTTTTATTTTGTTTTTATTTTCTTAATAAAGAAATCTTATAATTACCAAAGAAGTTCAAAGGAATTTTCAAAATATCTTTTTTTTGTGTGTAAGTGGCGACTTACACAAGTATGTTCACTCTATATTTTTATGTATGACAGTACCAGAAGCTTGAACTCAAGACCTTGTGCTCCTACTCAATTTTCTTGCTCAGTTATCCATCTACCACTTGAGTCAGAACTCCAGTTCAGCATTTTGCTAGAAAATTAGAATAAAGTCTTTGAGGCTTTTCTGTCCTGGTTGGCTTTGAATCTCTGGGTCTCAGCCTCCTAAGAATCTAGGATTACAAGCCTGAGTGACCAGTGCCTGGCAGAATGTTACTTTTATAATTCATTATCCTTGGGTTTTATGCATTTTTCCTAAAAAGATACATTTTTCCTGGGTAGAACCCCTGATCCTAGTTGGTTTCATTTTATTTTATTTTAAAATTTTTGGGTCCAGTCATGGGGCCTGAACTCTGGGCCTGGGCGCTGTCCCTCAGCTCTTCAGCTCAAGGCTAGTGCTCTACCACTTGAGCCACAGCACCACTTCTGGCTTTTTTCTTTTTGCTGAGGAATCGAACTCAGAGCCTCAGGCATGCAAGGCAAGCACTCTACCACTGAGCCACCTTCCCCGCCCCCCTAGTTGGTTTTAGATACAGAAATGCCAAAGAAGTTTCATGATTTTCCCTAGTTCACAGATGTTGTCCTTCTTGTCACTCTTCTACTTTAAAACCATAAATATGTTAGTAATAATGACCAGGGGCATGTCTAAAGTGTTAAGTGCACCAGCAAGCTCAAGGCTCTGAGCTCAAACTCCAGTATTAGAAAACACACATATATAATATATACACACATTTTAACATTTATTCATGTCCTGAAAAAATTATATTGCAGATGATAATTTGTCAGAAATAAGGAAACAAATAAATGGAAAATACTTATGTTCTGAGTTCATAACTGTGCACTATCACACCTGCTTCACCGTTCATATAAAGAAATTAAATAAAGCCTAATACCCATACAACCATTTCCTAACCTCAATATCACAATTTAAAAAAAAAATGGGCTGGGAAGGTGGCTCAGTGGTAGAACGCTTGCCTTGCAAGCATGAGGCCCTGGGTTCAATTCCTCAGCACCACATAAGCAAAAAGAAAAAAGCCGGAAGTGGCGCTGTGGCTCAAGTGGTAGAGTGCTAGCCCTGAGCTGAAGAGCTGAGGGACAGCGCCCAGGCCCAGAGTTCAGGCCCCACTACTGGACCCAAAACAAACAAAAATCTCTTTAAGCTAGACATTGGTGGCTGTAATCTAGCTACTAAGGAGGCTGAGATTTGAGGATCTTGGTTCAAAGCCAGTCCAAGCAGAAAAGTCTATGAGATTCTTATCACTAATCAACCAACAAAAATATGGACGTGGAGGTATGGCCCAAGCAATACACTCTAGCATCAGCCTTGATCACAAAGCCCTGAGCTGAAGCCCTAGTATACACACACACACACACACACACACACACACACACACACACACACACACACGCACACACACACACACAAATCTCTTTAAGGGGCTGGAGGTGTGGCTCAGTTGGTAGAACACTAGCTAATAAACAAAAGTGTCAGGTACTAAGTTCAAGTCCTGGTCTAAAAAAAAAAAATCTCTTTAAAAAGATGTATATTTGGGTTGGGAGGGATGGGTGAAAGATGAAAGGGTTCACTTTTTTTGTTTTTGTCAGACTTGGGGCTTGAACTCTGGACCTGGGCGCTGTCCCTGAGCTCTTCAGCTCAAGGCGAGCGCTCTACCACTTGAGCCACAGCACCATTCCAGTTTTCTGGTGGTTAATTAGAGGGAAAAGTCTCACAGACTTTTTTGTCCAGGCTGGCTTTAAACTGTGAGCCTCAGCTCTTAGCCTCCTGAGTAGCTAGGATTATAGGTGTGAGCCACCAGCGCCCAGCTAACATACACCTTTTTAAAATTAAGTAGTTGTGCAAAGATGTTGCCATTGAACAAAGCAGTTTATGGCCGGGTACTGGTGGCTCACACCTATAATCCTAGCTACTCAGGAGGTTGAGAGCTGAAGATCATGGTTCAAAGCCAGCCCAGACAGGAAAGTCCAGGAGACTCTTATCTCCAATTACCACCAGAAAACCAGAAGTGGCACTGTGGAGCGGTACAGCGCTTGCCTTGAGCTGAAGAACTGAGGGACAGCACCTAGGCCCATAATTAAAGCCCCACAACTGGCCAAAAAAAAAAAAAAGATGTATGTTAAATTAACAGTAAAATTAACTAAGTATATATTCAGAATAGGCTAGCTGTATGCATGCATGCATTTTTATGTGTATGTATATGCATGCATCATGTATGAAGACAGGATCTAGCAGTATAGTCCAGCTTGGCTTCCAACTTGCCTTCCTCTTTAGCTTCTCAAGTGCTGGATTACAGTTGTGTGAGACCATACTTAGCTTTGACTTATTTTGTTAAGTTATTCTTATATTTTTTGACATGAAAATAAACTCAACACTTTGTATTAGCATACACAGCTGTAACATTTCCATACAGACAAACAATATATCTCAATCAACCTCAATGCCTCTATCACTCTCCTCATCATATACCCCCTTCTTAAAACAACTTCAACAGGTTTGTTCTATTTTCTTTTTTTGTGCTCATACTGAGCCTGGAACTCAGGGCCTCATACTCTTACTTGGCTTTTTTACACAAAGCAGGCACTTTACTACTTCAGCCACAACTCTACTTCTGGTGTTTTGCTGGTTAATTTGAGGTAAGAGTCACAGACTATCTTGTCCAGGCTGGCTTCAAATTGCAATCCTCAGATCTTAGTGTCCTGAGGATTACAGCTGAATCATCTGAAGCATATGACAAAGTCATCCATCTCTGTCTGCTTCTCTAGTTCCTGTCCTTTAAACTACCCAAGTAGAACAGCCTAATATGATTCTCCAATATATTACTCTATGTTCTTACAAATACAAATATACTTTCTCTCTCAATTTATAGTCATGATACCACACATTTTTGTTCTTCAAGTCTTTTGGCATGGGTATGGGTGTGTGTGTGTGTGTGTGTGTGTGTGTGTGTGTGTGTGTGTGTGTGTGTGTGTGTGTGTGTGTGTGTGTGTGTGTGTGTGTGTGTGTGTGTGTGTGTGTGTGTGTGTGTGTGTGTGTGTGTGTGTTACTACCATGACCTGAAGTCTCTTTCTCAGTGTTGGTGCTCTACCACTTGAACCACCCTTCCAGTCAAGCATTTTGCTGATCCGTTAGAGATGAAGCTCAAGGATTTCCCCTGTCCCCCAGAGACTTGCTCTGAACTGAGATCCTCAAAGAGAATGTGAAGTTCTAAGTTCAAGCCCAAATACTGGCACACAAAAAAAGTTTGCCTCTACTTGACAAAGAAAAATTTTGACTCAAGAGCTTATAGTTTTAAGGTTTTCTATTTTAAATGTCTTCTTTAAAATAGACATAAAGCTGGGCGCTGGTGGCTCATGCCTGTAATCCTAGCTACTCAGAAGGCTGAGATCTGAGGATCATGGTTCAAAGCCAGCCCGGGCAGGAAAGTCCATGAGACTCATCTCCAATAAACCACCAGAAAACCGGAAGTGGCCCTGTGGCTCAAGTGATAGAGCGCTAGACTTGAAATGAAGAGCTGAGGGACAGCACCTAGGCCCAGAGTTGAAGCCCAACAACTGACCAAAAAAAGAAAAAGAAAAAAATTATTAAGTTAAATAACTGGTGCCAGCTGGGCACCAGTGGCTCATGCCTGTAATCTTAGCTAATCAGGAGGCCGAGATCTGAGGATTGTGGTTCAAAGCCTGACTGGGCAGGAAACTCTGTGACACTTTATCTCCAATAAACCACCAGAAAAAAAATGGAAGTGGCACTGTGGCTCAAGTGGTTGAGCAATAGCCTTGAGCTGAAGAGCTAAGGGACAGTGCCCAGGCTCAGAGTTCAAGCCCCACGACCAACAATAACAACAACAACAAACATTGGTGCCAATACTGGGGTTTGAATTCAGGCCCTGGGCATGGTCAATTAGCTTTTTTTTTTTTTTTAATCTAATCCAGCCCGGGGAAAGAAAGTCTGCCTCTTATCTTAAATTAACTACCATAAAAGCTATGGCTCAGGTGGTATAGTGCTAGCCTTGAGTAAAAAAGCTCAGGGCCAGTGCCTATGCCCTGAGTTCAAGCCCCAGTACCCATATCCCCTTCCCCCTGCCACAACTACATGGCTTCCTTCCAGCCATGGAAGCTCACTACTATAATCCTAGCTACTTGGGAGTTAGAGATCAGGAAGACAGTGTTTTCAGGCCATCCTAGGCAAAGTCAGCAAGATTCTGTATCTCAACAAGTAAGCATGGTGGTTCATGTTTGTGACCCTTTCTGTGTGGTAGTCATAGGTAGAAAGAACACAGTCTAAAGCCAGCACTGGGCAAAAGCATGAGACGCTATCTGAAAAATAACTAAAGCAAAAAGGGATAGGGGTGAGACTCAATTAGTAAAACACTTAGGCATGAGGCCCTGAGTCTGAATCTCAATATAAAAACAACAACAACATCAAAAACTATAGGAAGGGGTTATGGGTATACCTTAGTAGTATACAGTTAGCCTAACAGGGGAAGCCCTGAGTTTGACTTGCAGTACCTCAAACAGTAACAAAATATATATAACAACAGGAAAATATAATGAATGGCTCCTAACTTCATTCTATCTTAGGCAAATCAGCTATAAAATCATTTTGGAGACAACAGGAGAAATTTACATATAGATGTAATGTTAGATAATATTAAAGAATTGCTAATTGTTAGGAATAAAAATGTTAGGTATAATTTTTTAGGTGTACCATTAAAGACTTCCTGCTAATTTTGCTAGATGTAAAATGGTGATTACATAGGAGAATGTCCTTATTTTTTTTTTAGGTTTTTTTTTTTGTTTGTTTGTTTTGGTCAGTCGTGGGGCTTGAACTCTGGGCCTGGGCGCTGTCCCTCGGCTCTTCAGCTCAAGGCTAGTGCTCTACCACTTCAGCCACAGTGCCACTTCTGCCCTTTTCTGTTTATGTGATGCTGAGGAATCAAACCCAGGGCTTCATGCATGGGAGGCAAGCACTCTACCACTGAGCCACCTTCTCAATGTCGAATGTCCTTATTTATAAGATGTATATTAAAGAATCTTTATTTTTATAAGGTTTAACATAATAAACATATTACTTATATGGCAACATGTTGAATATAGATAGCAGATAGAATGTAACAGGGAGGTTTTATGTTTGAAATACTCATTCTAAAGTAATTTAAATATCAACTAAAACACAAAACTATGAAGTTTTGCTTTTAAACCAGAAGAAAAAATTTAAATTCAATGTTAACTAGTAGTTTAGCAGCAATATAAATTGAAAGTCATTTAAAAAGTAATAATGTGACAATGTGGGCAAAAAGAAGTGATACTCTCAGTCTTAATGACAAATCAATTTAGGGAAAATATTCTAACCAAAAACAGGGATAGCTGGGGGTTGGTGGCTACTCAGGAAGTTGAGATGTGAGGATCATGGTTTGAAGCCAACTCCGCCAAGAAAGTCTGGGAGACTCTTATTTCCAATTAACCACCCAAAAACCAGAAGTGGTACTGTGGCTCAAAGTAATAGAGTGCAGGCCTTGAGCAAAAGAGCTCAGGAACAACACACAGGCCTTAGTTCAAGCCCCAGGCCCAACCAAAAAAAACAAAACAAAACCAGGGGGGAGGACTTACTAAAAGATGTTACAACAGTAGTATTGGCAATTACTCAAATGCCCATTAATTGAGTATGGTTATTTTGTATCCATTCACTAAAGGCAACAGATATATAGACATACACCAAGACACTACCAAAAAAATTTAAGACTATATATGAGGCCCTGGGTTAGATCCCCAGCACTACAAAAAAAAAAAGACTTAAGTGTCTGTATGAATTAAACTTATACAAATGTATAAATAATGACTATGAGCCAGGAGCTGGTGGCTTATGCCTGTAATCCTACTCAGGAAACTGAAAATGGAGAACAACAGTTTGAAGCCAGCCTGGGGAGATGTTTGTGAGACTCCATCCCTAATTAATCAGCAAAATGTTGGACTAGAAGTGTTATCTGGCAGTGAGCAATAGAGCTGAGCAAGAAAGCTGAGCAAGAACAAGGTCCTAAATACTAGCACATGCGCGCACATACCCACAAAGATTACTATGCTATACGTTTATTTGTATAATATTTAAACACAACATTAAAAAATTCAAGAGAGCCGGGCACTGGTGGCTCACGCCTGTAATCCTAGCTACTCATCTGAGGATCACAGTTCAAAGCAGCCCGGGCAGGAAAGTCCATGAGACTCTTATCTCCAATTAACCACCAGAAAACCAGACGTGGCACTGTGGCTCAAGTGGTAGAATGCTTGCCTTGAGCTACAGAGCTCAAGGACAGCATCCAGGCCCAGAGTTCAAGTCTACAACTGACAAAATAAATAAATAAATATTGAAGAGATACATGTTATTAAAGAAAATATTAGCTGGGCTCCGGTAGTTCATGCTTGTAATCCTAGCAGCTACTTAGGAGACTGAGATTTGAGGATCAGGGTTCCAAGCCAGCCTGGGCAGGAAAGTCTATGAGACTTTTACCTCCAATTAACCACTAGAAAACAGAAATGGAGTTGTGGCTCAAAGAGATAGAGCACTAGCTTTAAGCAAAAGAGCTTGGGAACAGCTCCTAGACCCAGATTCAAGCCCCAGGGCAAATAAAGAAACAAACAAAGCAAAGATGAATGTGTATCAATGAGGAGGGGCACACAAATGGAACAAGGAAGGGTAAGCAAATGCAGCCATTATACTCAATGCACATTATGTAAAAACTGAACTGTACAACTTGAGGGTAGGGGTGGGAGGGGGAAAATGAGAGTGAACAATGAAAGAGGTGACACTGATCAAGATGAATTGTTCTCATAACTTGATTTATAGAACTGTAACCTCTTTGTACAAATGCTTAATATGAAATAAAAATAATGGGCTGGGAATGTGAATTACTGGTGAATTACTTCATGCTTGCCTAGCATGCATGAAGTCCTGGGTTCGATTCCTCAACACGTAAACAGAAAAAGCTGGAAGTGGCACTGTGGCTCTAGTGGTGAAGTGCTAGCCTTGAGCAAAAGAAGCTTAGGGACAGTGCCAAGGTCCTCAAGCCACAGGACTGGCAAAAAATAAAATAAAATAAATAAAATAAAAATAAGTAAAACTACCAAAAAAAAAAAAAAAGTGCAAACCAGGTGCCAGCTCATGCCTGTAATCCTAGGTACTTGGGAAGCTAAGATTGGGATGACTGAACACTGATGTTAGCCAACCAAAAAAGTTCTTGAGACTCCATCTCAATGGAGGAAAGCTGGATGCAATGGTGCACACCATCATCCCCAAAATGATAGAAAGCCTAAAACAGGTAGATCACAGTTCAGGTATGTGCCCAGGCAGGAAGCAAGAGCGTATCTCAAAAATAACCTGCAAAAAACAGAGCTGGAGGCTCAGAAGTAGAGCACCTGGCCACTAAGCACAAGGCCCTAAATTCAAATACTAGTATCAATGAAGAGGAAATATAGACAATGCAAATATAGAACTAGGAAGAACTGTCTAGACACAAATAAGGAAAAACACTTGACGATAATTACTGACCACAATCTGAATGAGTATTCACAATTTACAGTCTTATTGTAGACAGAGCCAATATAAATACTACTAAAAAGACACAGAAAAAGAATGTATCATTAGCCTTGGCAGTAGTCTTTCTTGACTCTTTCAATTAATCAGATGTTTTAAGAAATATAAAAGTGGGCTGGGCATTGGTGGCTCTTGTCTGTAATCCTAGGAGGCTGATCTGAAGGTTTCAGTTCAAAGCAAGCCCAGGAAGGAAAGCCCATGACTTCAATTAACCACCAAAAAAAATCCAGAAGTGGAGCTATGGCTAAAGTGGTAAAGTGCTAGCCTTGAGCAAAAGAACCCAGGGACAGCACCCAGGCCCTGAGTTCAAGCTGCAGGAGCAGCACACGTGTGCACGTGGCAAACACACACACACACACACACACACACGTATGCACGTGGCAAACACACACACACACTATGGAAACACACACACACACACACACACAATGGAAAGCTGAACCAGGCTCAGGAAAAAGAAAAAAGATATAGAATGAGGCGCTGGGAAGGTGGCTCAGTGGTAGAGTGTTTGCCTAGCATGCATGAAATCCTGGGTTTGATTCTTCAGTACCACATAAACAGAAAAAGCCAAAAGTGGCACTGTGGCTCAAGTGGCAGAGCACTAGCCTTGAGCAAAATAAGCTCAGGGACAGTGCCCAGGCCCTGAGTTCAAGCCCTAGAACTGGCAAAAAAAAAAAGAATGGAAAACAGTAAGCTTGAAGGTAAGTTTGAAAGAAAATGAAGAACATGATTATTAACACTGAAACCCATAGAGATACTTTTGCACAGAAAATACCCAAAAGCTGAGTATTTATCATTCTCCACAGATGACTGATCAAGAGAGGAGGTTAATAAAATCATTAAAGCTGGTTGAGTTGTTTTCATAAGAGGAATTTCTGGTGGCTCACACCTGTAATTCTAGTTATTCAGGAGGCTGAGATCAGAGGATGGCAGTTCAAAGCCAGCCTGGGCAGGAAAGTCTTTGAGACTCTAATCTCCAATTAACCAGCAAAAAAACTGTAAGTGGAGCTGTGGCTCAAGTGGTAAACTACCAGCCTTTAGTGGAAAAGGTAGTGATTTGTCTGAGTTCAAACCTTGATACTATATAAAAAAAAGAAAGAAATTTCTTCTTGACTATCATGATGAAAAGTTACTGGCATAGGCAAATGAGGGAGGCTGGTGATGTTAAATCATGAACCATCTAGTTTTTTCTTCAGGTTGTTTATCCATGTGACTCAGGTAGTAAGGATACCCACCTAGCAAGTGTGAGATCTTGGATTCAAACCTCACTACCACCAGTAAAAGTTTACTAGGAACTGGGAAGGTGGCTCAGTGGTAGAGGGCTTGCCTCACATGCATGAGGCCCTGGGTTGGATTCCTCAGCACCACATAAGCAGAAAAAAGCCAGAAGTGGCACTGTGGCTCAAGTAGTAGAGCGCTAGCTAGCCTTGAGCTGAAGAGCTGAAGGACAGTGCCCAGGCCCAGAGTTCAGGCCCCATGACCGACCAAAAAAAAAAAAAAAGTTTTTAAAACTCTTTCTACCTGTGAATCTGTTACCTGGAACTTAGAAAAATTTAGAAAAATGGGTGATATGGAACTAGTATTTGAGTGTATGTTATGAAGGTGGTAGTGCTGCTGGCTAATGATAAATTTAAACCTCAATACCTATTTATAGTATGGGACCTTTTGAATTAAGACTAAATGACAGTTAATGGATTATTGTATATAGAATATACAATTCCCCATAAGCTAAAGAGGTGCTGGTCTTTGCTTTATATGGTTTACTTATAAAATACAATATATCATCAAACTGTAGGGCTGTTATTACAACTCCCACCAAAGCCTTCATAATGTCTATAGTCATTGCACACATCTACATTACCTCTAGTCATTTATTAACTTAGCCAAGTATACTGAACATCCTGGCTTAGAACAGGATGAAGTGCCAAGAAGCACTGGACACTTCAATGGATATGTTAAATTGTAACCCCTTGTAAAACCTTTTGAAGAAAAAATAAAAATTTGAAACACATAGAAAAAAAAAAAAAAGATTGAGGGGCAGGGAAGGTGGCTCAGTGGTAGAGCGCTTGCCTTGCATGCATGAGGCCCTGAGTTCGATTCCTTAGCACCACATAACCAGGAAAAAAAAGCCAGAAGTGGCGCTATGGCTCAAGTGGTAGAGTGCTAGCCTTGAGCTAGGGACAGTGCTCAGGCCCAGAGTTCAGGCCCATGACCGGACCAAAAAAAAAAAAAAAGATTGAAAACAATTGACAGCACCTGGGTTTGAACTCTTGGCTTCATGCTTGCCAGGCAGGTGCTCTACCACTTGAACCATGCCTTTAGCCCTATTGCTCTGGTTAGTTTTTGTGTGTGTGCCAGTCCTGGGGCTAGAACTGAGGGCCTGGACACCATCTCTGAGCCTTTGTGCTCAAGACTAACGCTCTACCACTTGAGCCACAGCTCCAATTCTGGCTTTTTGTTAGTTAATTGGAGATGAGAGTTTCACAGACTTTCCTGCCCTAGCTGGCTTAGAACAGAGATCCTCAGATCTCAGCCTCTTGAGTAGCTAAGATTACAGGTATGAGCCACTGGCACCTGGCTTGGTCTGGCTATTTTTGAGATGGGTGCAGGCTTTTTTTCCATCTGGGATGTCCTGGATGGTAATCGTATTTACACTTCCAAACATCCCTAGGATATGACAAGCACAACCAGGTGCTCCTAGCATTAGTTGAGATATAGGGGTCTTGTTAAATTTTGCCTTGGCTGGCCTCAAACCATGATCCTACTAATCTCCTCCCAGGCAGCTAGGATTATAGGAGTGAGCTGGCAATGCCTGCCAAGATCACATTAAAAAAAATAAATATGTCAAACAACACAATAGCATTGTCTACTGACACTGAAAGGATGGAAGAAAGCAGGAAGAAACGCTGTCCCAGACCTCACTGAGCATTCCATCTAGTGAGCAGAAAAGTAAATTAGATCCATCTCTCTCTCCTCCCTTTTATCCTATCCGTCACAACCAGGTTTCCTTTCCTAATGGAATGTGATCATTACATCACTATATAGTTAAAACTTTGATGGTTTCCCTTTATTTAGCCAATCAAGTTCAAACTTCCCAGCTTGAAACAGAAAGGAGTATTCAAAGATTTTTATGAGCCTGGTGCCGGTGGCTCATGCCTATAATCCTAGCTACTCAGGAGGCTGAGATCTGATGATCGTGGTTCAAAGCTAGCCCAGGCAGAAACGTCCAGGAGACTCTGATCTCCAATTAACCACCAGAAAACTGGAAGTGGTGCTGTCGCTCAAGTAGTAGAGCACTCGCCTTGAGCTGAAGAGCTCAGGGACAGCAGCCAGGCAGGAGTTCAAGCCCCACAACAGACAAAAAAAAATAAAAAACTTTCTATGATATGGTAGCATAATATACAGAAAATGGGCAGATAGACTTTACAATTAGACTAGTCAGACACAAATTATCAATCTTTAGCTCTATTCTTCAGTTTGGAAATAGTATATAGGTTACTGTGAAGATTAAATAAAATACTGCTTGTGAAATGTACAGCACATTATCTAGTAAGCATGCAAAAATGAGCCACTAAGTTTTATTTAATCTACTATTAATGTTGCTATTGTTCAATCTCAATTTCCACCCTTACCTCCAACACCACCATTGTGCCAACTTTATTCTCCAGGCAAAATGGACTCTACTCCTCCTGAGCACCTGCCACTGTACTCATGCTTTCATCTGCCTGAAAAATACTCTCTCATCTCTGAGTATTAAGATCCTAACCAAAGCTGGATGCTGGTGGCTCACACCTGTAATCCTAGCTACTCAGGGGGCTGAGATCTGAGGATCGAGGTTCAAAGCCAGCCTGAGGAGGAAGTTCGTGAGACTCTTATCTCCAATTAAGAAAACCAGAAGTGGCACTGTGGCTTAAGTGGTAGAGTGCTAGCCTTGAACCTTGAGCTGAGGGACAGCACCCAGGCCCCAGAGTTCAAGCCCCATGACCGACCAAAAAAAAAAAGATCCTAACCATTCTTGGTAACTTTGCTCATGGGTCATCTCTTTCTGGTACTATACTCTGGCATCACAGCTCCATACCACATTACTAACAATTATCCCACAAACCTTGGCTAGAGCCATCTTTCCCATTGAGTTCTAATAACTTTGCTATTGTATACATGGTAACTGACACTGCAGATGGTCTCTGCAAAAGGAATGCAGGAGGGGTTCCATTCCAGAAGACAATCTAAGACAGCCCTTGAAACTACCTCCTACAACATTCAGCCTAGCTATCAACCATTCAGATTTTTTTTTTTTTTTTTGGGTCCGGTCGTGGGGCCTGACCTCTGGGCCTGGGCGCTGTCCCTCAGCTCTTCAGCTCAAGGCTAGCGCTCTACCACTTGAGCCACAGTGCCACTTCCGGCTTTTTTCTTTTTGCTTATGTGGTGCTGAGGAATTGAACCCAGGGCCTCAGGCATGTAAGGCAAGCACTCTACCACTAAGCCACCTTCTCAGCCCCCAACCATTCAACTTTAACCTGGACAATTTTGTTAACTATTTTTAGTTCCCACACTCTATCAGGTGATAGAGAATCAGAAATGAACATTAGTGTGAAACAGCAGATCACACTTATTGATCATTTTGTAGGAGCTATCATGTACCTGTTCTACAGGTATATGAATTAACTGATTTTATCCTTTCAGCAACTTTATTTAATTTAGGTTTGTAGTGTTGGAGCACAAACTCAGGGCCTCCTGACAATGCCAGGCAAGCAGTCTAACTGACAATTATTATCTCTAGCATTATTATCCTTATTTTAAAGGTGAGAAAACTGAGGTACATAGAGGTTAAGTAAACTGTACCAACATCATACAACAAGCAGTAGAGATCAGAGCCTTAGACAGATGTCATTAAAAAAAAAAAAACTCATGTTGGGCACTAGTGGCTCATGCCTGTAATCCTAGATACTCAGGAGGCTGAGATCTGAGGATCTCGGTTCAAAGCCAGCCCGGGCAGGAAAGTCCGTGAGACTCTTATCTCAAATAAACCACTAGAAAACCGGAAGTGGCGCTGTAGCTCAAGTGGTAGAGCACTGGCCTTGAGCTAAAGAGCACAGGAACAGCGCCCAAGCCCAGAGTTTAAGCCCCACAACTGACAAAAAAAAAAAAGCTCACTCTCTGAAAACAAGCCCAACTCAATATATTGTATTGGGATCACTTTTTCCCCTTATACACAGGGGAAAAGAATGAAACTGTGCTTCACTTTATACCAAACACAAGAATCAATTCCAGATGGACTAGAAATCTAAGCAGTAAAGGAAAACGAGGGGAGATCCTAGAAGATAATACAGAGAATAACTTCAAAACCTTGAGGAGGAAAAGGTTGATAGTCTGACATCATTAAAGTTAAGAACTTTGTAACAACAGGGATCTTCAACAGATGTACTTCAGTTTACTTTTAGTTAGGTTTGCAGTACAGGGATCAAATGCAAGGCCTTGTGTATGTCAGGTAAGTGCTCTATCCCTGAGCTCCATCCTAATCTCCAGATTTTTCTTTTGGCAGTACTAGTGTTTGAACTCAGGGCTTCACACTTGCAAGACAGATGCTCTACAACTTAAGCCATGCTTCCAGCCCATTTTTCTCCGGCTTATTTATTTATTGGCAATACTTAGGTTTGAACTCAGGACCCTGTGCCTGCTAAGCAGGCATGTTACCACCTAAGTCATTCCATCTGCCCCCTTTTTTGTGTGTGGGTTATTTTCAAGACAGGATCTCATTTTATACCCATGGCCAGCCTGGACTGCATTCCTTCTATTTGTGCTTCCATCTGTCAATGAAATCACAAATGAGCACCTTTGTGCCAGCTATGTTAAGATGGAGTCTCTTGAACTGTTTGGCACAAGATGGAAATCCCCTGATCCCTGCTTCCCAAGTGGTTGGGATTACATGCTTCAGCCATGACACCTAGCTTTTCTGGTTTTTTTTTTTTTTTTTTTGGGTCCGGTCGTGGGGCCTGAACTCTGGGCCTGGGCACTGTCCCTCAGCTCTTCAGCTCAAGGCTAGCACTCTACCACTTGAGCCACAGCGCCACTTCCGGCTTTTTTTTGCTTATGTGGTGCTGAGGAATCGAACCCAGGGCCTGAGGCATGCAAGGCAAGCGCTCTACCACTGAGCCACCTTCCCAGCCCTGTTCTGTTTATAACAGGGTTGTCTTGCTGTTTTTGCCAGTCCTGGGGCTTTTATTCAGAACCTGGACACTGTCCCTGAGCTTCTTTGGCTCAAGATTGGCACTCTACCACTTGAGCCACAGCATCACTTCCGCCTTTTTCTATTTATGTGGGACTGAGGAATTGAACTCAGGGCTTCATGCATGCTAGGCAAGCACTACCACTAAGCCACATTCCCAGCCCCGGCCTTTTTTTTTTTTTTTTTTTAAAGGCAAGGTCTCACTTTTTAATTTTCTCTCCCCCCCGCCCCCCTCTCACTTTTTAATTTTCTGCCCAAGTTAGCCTAGACCTAAATCCTATTTACACTTCTGGCCATAATTGGAAGGAAAGGTGCAAACCACCATGCCCAACATTTTCTGTTGACATGAGTTCAGGGTGACCTAAACCTATGATCTTCCCGATCTTTAGCCTCCTGCATAACTAGGATGACAGGCACATACCACTGCATCCTCCTAGCCCCAACTTTTAAAATACACAACAAACTAGAAAATATGGTATCTGTAGTACATATAAACAACAAAGGGTGCCGGGCGCTGGTGGCTCACGCCTGTAATCCTAGCTACTCAGGAGGCTGAGATCTGAGGATCGCGGTTCAAAGCCAGCCCGGGCAGGAGAGACCGTGAGACTCCTATCTCCAATAAACCACCAGAAAACCGGAAGTGGCGCTGTTGCTCAAGTGGTAGAGCGCTCGCCTTGAGCTGAAGAGCTGAGGGACAGCGCCCAGGCCCAGAGTTCAAGCCCCACAACCGACAAAAAAAAAAAAACAAAAAAAAACAAAGGGTTACAGAATATGTATAGAAATACTTTTAAGGGCTGGGAAGGTGGCTCAGTGGTAGCGTGCTTGTCTTGCATGCATGAGGCACTGGGTTTGATTCCTCAGCACCACATAAGCAAAAAAGAAAAAAAGCCAGAAGTGGTGCTGTGGCTCAAGTGGTAGAGCACTAGCCTTGAGCTGAAGAGCTGAGGAACAGTGCCCAGGCCCAGAGTTCAGGACTCACGACTGGACCCCCCCAAAAAAGAAATATTTTTAAAAATATAAGCCATGAGCTGAGAATGCATGCAGCCCTGGGTTTGATTCCTCAGTACCACATAAATAGAAAAAACTGGAAGTGGTGCTGTGGCTCAAGTGGCAGAGTGCTAGCCTTGAGGAAAAGAAGTTCAGGGACAATGCCCAGGCCCTGAGTTCAAGCTCCAGGACTGCCCGCCCCCCCTTCAAAAAAAAAAAAACAACCAGTCCAGTAGAAAAGAACAAGTCCCAGCATGGTCTAAGCAGTGTAAACCTGGCACTATTATAGCTGCTACACAATGGACTCTATAACAGCAGATCCTGCTTTCACTGACAAACAAAATATCACAGGATCTACGCCATGTTGCAGGTACACAGAACAAGGATCTAGTCCATGATGGTAGAGCCAAGATGGTTATTCTCCACAGTACAGAAAATGATGGCAAAGTCTAACATGCAGACTTGGAGACAAAGGATTAGAAGTGGTCTGTAAAGCACTGTATTGTCAGCTTTGTGAGCAAACACAAGTCTGCTACAACTGCCCAATTCTGCCACTGGTAGCATGAAAGCACCCACACAACATGCAAATGAGTTGGCTGTGTACCAATGAAACTTTATTTATGAGTTGGCTGTGTGCCAATGAAACTTTATTTATTTACTTACAAAAACAGGTGGTAGACCAGGTTTGACTTATGGGCCATAGTGTACTGAACCTAAACAAAGGTAGCTATAATTTTCCTACATATATCTTCCACTACTTTTTATATCTGTTGATACCTCTTATTTTCCTAAGGAAAAACTACACATTTAACAGCTTTATAATGGTATCTAAAAGCCTATTACTGAACCCCCAAAATTTCTCTCATTATCTGTAATAATTTTCCCCTTCATCTTTTTTTGTCACTTGTGGGGCTTGAACTCAGGGCCCGGGCATTATCCCTCAGCTTTTGTGCTCAAGACTAGTACTTTACTGCTTTGAAGAATCACAGCTCAACTTCTGGTTTTCTAGTGGTTAACTGGAGAAGTCTCACAGACTTTCCTGCCAGGGCTGGCTTTGAACCGTAATCCTCATATCTCAGCCTCCTGAGTAGCTAGAATTATAGGCATGAGCCACTAGCACCCAACATAGTTCAGTATATTTTTTTTAAAGATGAAGGGAGGGCTGGGAATGTGGCTTAGTGATAGAGTGCTTGCCTAGCATGCATGAAGCCCTGGGTTCAATTACCAGAACCACATAAACAGAAAGGGCCAGAAGTGGCGCTGTGGCTCAAGTGGTAGAGACTTAAGCTTGAGCAAAAAGAAGCTCAGGGACAATGCACAGGCCCCGAGTTCAAGCCCCAGGACTGGCACACACACCAAAAAAAAAAAAAAAAGATGAAGGGAGCTTCATAGGTGGCTCACAACTGTAATTGTATCTACTCAGGAGGCTGAGAGCTGAGGATCCCAGTTTGAAGCCAGCCCAGTCTGTGTAACCCATATCTCCAGTAAACTACCAAAAAAAAAAAAGTGGTTCAAGTGGTAGAGTGCTAGCCTTGGGCAAAAGAAGCTCAGGGACAGCACCCAGGCCCTGAGTTCAGGTCTCATGACTGGCAAAAAGGGGAGGAAATCCTGAATTAAAATTACAAAAAAAATCCCTCCCTCCTTAGTACATACAATTTCAATGACTACCACTTAGAAATTGGAGTTCCTCTCAATGCCCACAATCTCTCTGCCTTAGTTTAGGCCCTTATTTTTTCTTCCCTATTCTTCAGTCTACCCTTTCAAAAGAGTATTCGTTCATCTCCTAAAAACTAAGCCTCCTAATACATTCCCTTCTCAGAAGTCTTGCCTCGTATGCATCTGAAGTTTCAGGCTGAACTCCTTAGGAAGGTCCTTCACAACCAGAAGCCACACTAGCTTCCCAGTTTCATCTCTGTCTCTTTCCCACAAATTCTATGTTCCATACTCCAGCCCATTCAACCACACTGCCTAAAAAACTATACAAAATTAAAAAAAAATTAAAAAAAAAACTATCCAACTCTGATTTGCAAACTCCTATACCTTTCAGAATATGTCTCAAAAGTTACTCCTTCACAATAGAACAAAGACACACTTACAATCTTTAATAATTGCCTTACAATCTTTAATAATTACCACCCTGAACTAACACTATTTACCTATCTACTTCTCTCTTGGGACTGAATACTCAAAGTGAAATAATTCTTCTTTAGACCTTAGAATCCTGAGAGCCTAGTATAATGTTTCACATGCACTTGACTGTTTTTTGTTTTTTGGTGGTACTGAGGTTTACACTCAGGGCCTCATACTACCATTTGAGTCATGCCCACAGCCCACATTAGCTAAGTCTTGACATATATTAAATGTCTGTGGTCCATGACTGGTGGCAGGAATAGAAAATTTGGGGGTCCACAGAAGTAAATCTACACGTGGATTTCAGGAGGAAATCTATGAATCGGAATAGGAAAGACAAACCTGTTTTCATGAACATTATCTAAAACCAACTAGATATTTACTAGAATTTATTATATGGAATAATTCATTCTAGTGCAGTATGTGCAACTCTGTTACAGCAAAATCACTAATATCCTTCCATTACACCACAGTTGTCACAGAGATCTTGGAAATATTATTTATGCTAATTGTCCTATGAAAACAGAACCATCACTAAATCTGACTTCTTGTACATACAGGGCTTGGTTTATAGCTCAGTGGTACAGTATGACCACTTGCCATTACGTTCAAGGTCCTGGTTTGATCCCTAGCACCACAAAAATTAAACTTTTAATAAGAATACACATTTTTTTTTTTTTTTTGGTCAGTCGTGGGGCTTGAACTCTGGGCTTGGGCGCTGTCCCTGCGCTCTTCAGCTCAAGGCAAGAACTCTACCACTTGAGCCGCAGCGCTACTTCTGGTTTTCTGGTGGTTTATTGGAGAGTCTGAGAGACTTTTATCTCCAATAAACCACTTGAAAACCAGAAGTGGCTCTGTGGCTCAAGCGGTAGAGAGCTAGTCTTGAGCTGAAGAGCGCAGGAACAGCGCCCAAGCCCAGAGTTCAAGCCCCACGACTGACCAAAAAAAAGCAAAAAACAAAAAAAAGAGTCTCATGGACTTTCCTGCCAGGGCTGGCTTTGAATTGTGATCCTCAGATCTCAGCCTCCTGAGTGGCTAGGATTACAGGAGTAAGCCACTGGCGTCTGGCACACAAATTTTTTTGTAAATGTATTTTGGTATAATTGGCTTCCTTGTAATCCAATATACTTTATTTTGTACAACAAAAATATTGAGGAAATCTGGGTGCCAGTGGCTCACACCTGTAATCCTAGCTACTCAGGAGGCTGAGATCTGAGAATCGCAGTTCAAAGCCAGCCCAAGCAGGAAAGTCAGTGAGACTCTTATCTCCAATTAACCACCAGAAAACCCTAAGTGGCATTGTGGCTCAAGCAGTAGAGCACTTGCCTTGAGCTAAAGAGCTTAAGGACAGTGCCCAAGCCCAGAGTTCAAGCCCCACAACTGACAAAAATAAAAAATTCTGAGGAGTCTGATATGCTTCAATAGATACTAAAGGGCACATTGACATAGATACGGTCAGGATTCTCTGCTGGTAGCTCAAGTTTTGTAATCCTAGCTATTCAGGAGTCTGAGATATGAGGATTACCTTTGAAGCCAACCTGGGTAGAAAACTCAGTAAGACTTTTTTTTTTTTCCTTTGTCAGTCCTGGGGCTTGAACTCTGGGCCTGGGCGTTGTCCCTAGCTCTTCAGCTCAAGGCTAGTGCTCTACCAGTTGAGCCACCAGGCCACTTCTGGTTTTCTGGTGGTTTATTGGAGATAAGAGTATCACAGACTTTCCTGCCAGGGCTAGCTTTGAACCATGATCCTCAGATCTCAGCCTCCTGGGTAGCTAGGATTACAGGCATGAGCCACAGGCGCCCAGCTCAGTAAGACTCTTATCTCCATGTTACAAGCAAAATGTCAGAAGTGGGGCTGTGATTCAAATGGTAGAACACTAACCTTGAGTGAAAAAGCTAAGAGGCAGTGTCCAGGCCCTGAGTTCAAGCCCTAGTACTGGCACCAAAAAAAGGGAAAGTAACAGACCCAGAACATTATTACCTTGGACCTTCATGTCCACCTCCCTCCCTTTTTTTCTTTTATGTGCTGGAAGTCAAATCCAGGGTCTTCTATATGTGGGGGAAACACTGAGCTATATCCCCAATCCCTCAAAGTCCTTTCTGAGGGTGAAGGTGTACTCAGAGCCTCATGCTTACCTCATGCAGAACTCTTACCACTTTAGCTATGTGTTCCCAGCCCTTTTTACATCTAGTTTTTTGTTTGTTTTGCCAGTTGTAGGGCTTGAACTCTGGGACTGAGTGATGTCCCTAAGCTCTTCAGCTCAAGGCAAATGCTCTACCACTTGAGCCACAGCGCCACTTCCCGTTTTTCTGGTGGTTAATTGGAGATAAGAGTCTCACAGAAAGTGGCGCTGTGGTAGAATGCTTGCCTTGAGCTGAAGAGCTGAGGGGCAGTGGCCAGGCCCAGAGTTCAAGCCCCATGACCAAAAAAAAAAAAAAAAACCATTAATATATTGCAAGTTTAGGGCTGGGAAGGTGGCTCAGTGGTAGAGTGCTTGCCTTGCATGCCTGAGGCCCTGGGTTAGATTCCTCAGCACCACATAAGCAAAAAGAAAAAAGCTGGAAGTGGCGCTGTGGCTCAAATGGTAGAGCACTAGCCTTGAGCTGAAGAGCTGAGGGACAGCGCCCAGGCCAGAGTTCAGGCCCCACGACCGGACCCCCCCCAAAAAAAAAAAAAAAATATATATATATATATATATATATAGGAAGTTTATTAGCCAGGCTCAATGGTTCACGCCTACAATCCTAGCTATTCAGGAGGCTGAGATCTGAGGATCACGGTTCAAAGCCAGCCAGGGCAGAAAAGTCCATGAGACTCTTATCTCCAATTAACCACCAGAAAACCAGAAGTGGTGCTGTAGCTCAAGTAGTAGAGTGCTAACCTTGAGCTGAAGAGGTAAGGGATAGTGCCCAGGCCCAGAGTTCAAGCCCCATGACTGACAACAGCAACAACAACAACAAAAAAAAAGAGTCTCAGAGACTTTCCTGTCTGGGCTGGCTTTGAACCATGATCCTCAAATCTCAGCCTTCTGAGTAGCTAGGATTATAGGCATGAGCCACTGGTGCCCATTACTAGCTATTTTTTGAAAAGGTGTTCATGCCTGGTCTAGTCTGGACCATGATTCTCCACTATTTACACTTCCCACATAGCTGGGATGACAGGTGCAAGCCACCATATTCAGCTTTTATGTTGAAATAGGGTCTCATGAACTTTTTTGCTAGCCCTGAAATCAAGCTATGATCCTGAGAAGTTAGGAATACAGGTGTGAGCCAGCTCACACCGCCTGGAAGTCCTTTTTTATTCCATGGGGTTTGGATATATTAAAGTCATGATTCTTGGAAATCTGATTCCAGAGACCTAAGATAACAAAATCTGCAGATGCTCAAGTCCCCCATATATAATGGTGTAATTTTTGTATATCCCCAGATACTTTAAATCTTGCCAGATTAGTTATAATACCTAAAACAATGTAAATATTATGTAAACAGTTGTTATAATGTCTGGTTTAGGTAATAATGACAAGAAAACAAAAGCTACATTTTCAATACAAAGATTTTTTTTGGGGGGGGGGTCTGGTCGTGGGGCCTGAACTCTGGGCCTGGGCACTGTCCCTCAGCTCTTCAGCTCAAGGTTAGCGCTCTACCAATTGAGCCACAGCGCCACTTCTGGCTTTTTTCTTTTTGCTTATGTGGTGCTGAGGAATCGAACCCAGGGCCTCAGGCATGCAAGGCAAGCACTCAACCACTGAGCCACCTTCCCAGCCCAATACAAAGACTTTTAAAAGAATGTTTTTAATCTGGCAAATGGTTGAAGCCTCCCATGCAAAACTCATGGATATGAAGAACATGTGACTGATTTTGCATAGTTTCCCTCAGAACTCTCTCATGTAAACTTTGAACTCTCCTCTACCATGATGGAATTTCAATTAAACTAAATATGATAGAGATCCCAGGTCTCCATCATTGTTCACTTTCTTCTCCCCCTACCCCCATCTCCTTTTGTCACTAGGTTTGAACTCAAGGTCTGGGTGCTGTCCCTGAGCTTTTCTGCTTAAGGTAGTGCTCTACCACTTTGATTCACAGCTTCCCTTCTGCTTTTCTGGTGATTAACTGGAGATAAGAGTCTTACTGACTTTTCTTCCCAGGCTGGCTTCCAAAGTGATCCTCAGATCTCAGCCTCCTGAGTAGCTAGGATTACAGGCATGAGCCACCCAGCACCTGGTTTTTCTTTTTTCTTTTGAAATTTTGTAACCTTCTGCTGAACAGTAAAAATTTAGAAGAGAAGGAGCATCTATTAAAACTCAAAAAAGAGGTTCTTGAAAGTTAAGTCCTCCTCCCACCCCCCAATTCAGGTGAGCTACGACATAACCAATAGCTAATTTCCTATACTGTTCTGCATCTTCCACAGCCTTTGTACTGGCCATGCTTGATTTCTTAACATTTTTCTCTCGGCTAGCAAATCCCTGTACAGCAATGTGTACGATTTTACCTTTTTTTTTGCCAGTCCTGGGGCTTGAACTCAGGGCCTGGGCACTGTCCCTGAGCTGCTTTTGTTCAAGGCTAACACTCTACCACTTGAGCCACAGAGTCACTTTCCGCCTTTTTCTGTGTATGTGGTACTGAAGAATCGAACCCAGGACTTCATGCATGCTAGGCAAGCACTCTACCACTAAAACACATTTCCAGCCCACGATTTTACCTTTCTATGTCTCCACTAAAATCACTATCCAGCTTAGAACCATGACACGATTTCTAAGGCCTTTGTAGTTTGTGCACATTCTCTCTCCTTCATCTTTTTCAGTTACTTCAACGAGGCCTTTCTGATGACCTCCCCAGGTGACCCTGCTCTTAAGCAGTGGGCTGTCCCCTTCCTGGGAAGACACCTCGGGTTACCGCCCCCAAACAGCTGGGTCCCTCCTTTTAAAGTCACACAGAACTCCTTAAATTGATAAAGAGTTTCTGGCTCTTCTTGTCAACCAGTTCCATTCTCGGCACCCCGTTTGATGGCCAGCTTCTAATGCCAAACCTTAGCCCCTTCCCCTTTCTCTCCCCACCAAGCTCTTTCTTCCCTTTTCCTGTTGCTCTCCCTAGCAGGGAGTGGAGGCTCCTGGAGGCTGGCTCCTAGGGAGTCCTAA
The DNA here is from genome assembly GCF_019054845.1 of Dipodomys spectabilis. Taxonomy (NCBI): domain Eukaryota; kingdom Metazoa; phylum Chordata; class Mammalia; order Rodentia; family Heteromyidae; genus Dipodomys; species Dipodomys spectabilis. Next base: position 12,192,833 of record NW_024870852.1, read on the forward strand.
GGACTTGCAATTCAGACTCAGGACCACAGGACTACCCTAATCTCATCTCGGTCTCTGGACCCCCCCACCCCCATTTCTAAGCAGTAGCCCCCTCCCTTCCCGCAAAGAACAGCTCCAGCTCTGACACCCAGTGCTTGGTCCCCGGGCCTCCTCCCCCAATCGCAGGACCCATCAGCCCCGGGCTTCGGAACACTGCCCGCGGACAAACCCAACTGTACGCCGGGCCAGCCTCTCAGCCCACGGACCCCGACCCCGGTTCCATTCGAACCCAGTGTCTTTCCTCCGCGCCCGGGGCCGCCGCGACCCCGCGTCGGGCTGCGGCCAGGTCCGCGGGCCCGGAGCGCCGCCCCGCGCAGCCCTCCAGCCGGGCCTGCACTCCCTCCGCGCCCCAGCCCCCGCGTCCCGCACCCTCCCCAGCCCCGGGCCCCGCCGCCGCTCCCTCCCGCGCCCCCGCCCGCAGGCCCGGGGCCCGCTCCCCAACATGGCGACGGGGACACGAGCACGGCAGGCGGGCGGGCGGCCGGGCGGGGCGGCTTCGGGCTGGGCCCGCACTCGGGCCGAGCTGCACGGCCGCCCGGCGCCATTTTCCCGCGCCGGGCCCGGGCGGCGCCTGCTCCCCGCGAAGCCAGCCTGGCCGGGCCCGCGGACGCCCGGCAGGCCCACCCCTTACGGGCCCGCGTCGCCGTCGCCTCACCTGAGCGCGGCCCCGGCCCTCCCGGGCGGGCCTCGGAGCGCCGGCCCGGGCCGTGCGTGCCCCGCCGCCCTCCGTGCGTCCGTCCGCCCGTCCTCGCGTGCGCCCGTCTGTCCGCCCGTCGGCGCCCGGCCGCCCGCAGCCCGACCCGGCAGGGCCTCAGGGAGCCGGTGGGGAGGGGGATGGGCCGGACCGGGCCGGGGAGGGAGGGGGAGGGAGGGAGAGAGAGGGAGGGAGCGCGGGCGGGGGCGGGGCGGGACCGAGGGGCGGGGCCCTGCCCACGTGACCCAGCGTCCCCGTGAGCGGGCTGTGGAGTGCGCGCCGGCTCACTGGGGTGCTGAGTGCTTGGTGCTGCGGATGCCCGTGGGTGTCTGTCCGCTTGTGGTGTCTGCTCTCTCCCCTTTGGCTTCGCCCTAGTATCCCGACGGGGTATCCTTGGACGTGTCCAAACCTTACTTTGCCCGGATGACATACTGGGGATACTTCCCTGGGAAGAGGACAGAAGGGAAGATAGGCAAAAGCATTTGGCAAGGTGCTTGTCACATAGTGTGTAATAATATCGTTATTTGCATCCGATAGTCACCATGGTAATAGAGATAGCAGCCGCCTTTGGTATTCTTTATGACGATCCTGGTTTTTCCCATTGTCACCAGCACCCTATCAAACTCCATAGGGGCTCAAAAAATTAATTCTTGAGTGAGCAAGTGAATGTGGCCTCTCGCCTCTACTCAAATACAGAGAAACCATCACTGGACTTCCAGGCCTGGATTTGGATCCACTCTTATGAACAGCTTCGTCATTTTCTTTTCCTTTTGGAATTCAGCTTTAGAAGATGAGCAGATGGAATGTTAGCTGAACAGCCCAGTCATTTTAGTCCCATATAAGAAAGGGAGTCAGGGACTATAATTCTCCCTAATACCCAGCACACACATGCACTTGGACCGGTTCAGGAGCTGCACCAATCTTTCTCATATCCACATCTACAATGTTTCTAAATTAGAAATCTGATCGTGTCATTCCTTGATGGCTCTTCGTTGCTCCTTAAAAAAAAAAAAAAAAGAAAGAAATGAAAAAAGCCAAATAGGCAGGCAGATGTCTGAAGCCAAGGAAAGGAAAGTCCCTACGACTAAATCTCCAATTAAGGCCTACCCAAAAGCCCAAAGTGAAGCTGTGGTTCTGATGGTAGAGCTCTAGTCTTGAGCAAAAAGGCTAAGTGAAGCACAAGGTCCTGAGTTCAAGCCTCAGTTCCAGCACACAGACACACAAGGTTTTTGTTTTTTGGTCAGTCATGGGGCCTGAACTCTGGGCCTGAGCACTGTCCCTCAGCTCTTCAGTTCAAGGCTAGTGTGCTACCACTTAAGCCACAGCACCACTTCTGGCTTTTTCTGCTTATGTGGTGCTGAGGAATTGAACCCAGGGCCTCATGCATGCAAGGCAAGCACTCTACCACTGACCCCAGTCCCTACCACTCCCCCCCCCCCCCCCACGGGTTTTTAGGGCTAATATCTTTTGACTTTTTTTTTTTTTGCTGGTCCTGGGGCTTGACCTCAGGGCCTGAGCTCTGTCCCTGAGCCTCTCTGTGCTCAAAGCTAGGGCTCTATATCTTGAGCCACTGCACCACTTCCAGCTTGTTCTGTTTATGTGGTAGTGAGGAACTGAACCCAGGGCTTCATGCATGCTATGCAAGCACTCTACCACTAAGCCACATTCCCAGCTCCCTCCTTCTCTTTTTAAAATAATGTGTGTAACAGTCCTGGGACTTGAACTCAGGACCTGGTTGCTGTCCCTGAGCTTCTTTGCTAGGCTAATAATGCTCTACCACTTGAGCATGGATCCATTTCTGGCTGTTTTGATGCTTAATTGGAGGTAAGAGTTTCATGAACTTGGGGCTGGGAAGGTGGCTCAGTGGTAGAGCTCTTGCCTTGCATGCATGAGGCCCTGGGTTCAATTCCTCAGCACCAGATAAGAAAAAAGCCAGAAGTGGCGCTGTGGCTCAAGTGGTAGAGCGCTAACCTTGAGCTGACGAGCTGAGGGACAGTGCCCAGGCCCAAGGCTCAGGCCCCACGACCGAACCAAAAACAAAAACAAAAACAAAAACAAGAGTTTCATGGACTTTCTTGCTTGGGCTGGTTCTGAACCTCAATTCTCAGATCTCAGCCTCCTGAATATCTAGGATTACAGGGGTTAACCTCACACCCAGCTGAAAATAACTTTTTAATCAGCTCATATTAATCATACAAAAATGGATTTCATTGTTTTTTCATTTATTTATTTTTGTCAGTCATGGGACTGAAACTCAGGGCCTGGGGTGCTGTCTCTGAGCCTTTTCCCTCAAGGCTAGTACTCTATCACTTTGAGCCACAGCTCCTCTTCCAGATTTTATTTTTGTTTTTGTTTTTTGGGTGTTTTGTTGTTGTTGTTTATGCCGTTTTTGGGGGGCTTGACATCAGGACTTGGGTGCTGTCCCCTGAATCTCTTTGTGCTCAAAGCTAGCATTCTACCACTTGAGCCACAGCACCACTTCTGGCTTTTTCTGAGTAGTTTATTGGAGATAAGAGTCTCAGGAACTTTTTTTCCTGGGCTGGCTTTGAGACACCATCTTCAGATCTCAGTCTCCAGAGTAGCTAGGATTACAGTTGTGAGCCACCGGTGCCCAGATCACTTCTAGCTTTTTGATGGTTAATTGGAGATGAGAATCTCACAGATTTTCTTGCCTAAGCTGACTTCCAACTGTGATCCTTAGATCTCAGCCTCCTGAATGGCTAGGATTATAGGCATGAGCCACTAACACTGGACACCAATTGCCTTTGAATGTATCTTCTTTAAGCACTAAAAACAAACATATTCTATAGTAGACATAGACTCTATTCTGTCACCTGATGTCAGATTGAGAGTTATGCAAGTAGTTAGCTCTTTATCTTTCCATTTCTTTCTTTTTCTTTTTTGTTGCCTGTACTGGGGCTTAAATGTTTGGTTTAGAATATTTTCATGACTTGTGTTTTCTGTCCTTAATAGATTGTAAATTCCGGGTCTGGGAAGGTGGCTCAGTGGTAGAGTGCTTGCCTTGCATGCCTGAGGCCCTGGGTTCGATCCCTCAGCACCACATAAGCAAAAAGAAAAAAAGCCGGAAGTGGCGCTGTGGCTCAAGTGGTAGAGCGCTAGCCTTGAGCTGAAGAGCTGAGGGACAGCGCCCAGGCCCAGAGTTCAGGCCCCACAACCGGACCCAAAAAAAAAAAAAAGAAAAGATGGTAAATTCCCCCAAGAAAGTGCATTGTAATATTATCACTTGGAATGTAACTTAAGATTTTTTTTTACTTCAGGTGCCTTATCTGTAAAATTCAGATAATAAGGGCTCCTAGCTTGTAAGGTTGTTGATAGAAGTGAATTCATCAATATGTGTAAATGTTCAGAAGCATACTCATTATATCCTCAGTAAGCAACAGATTAACTGAGGTTTGGATGAGGCTGATTCACATAATGTTTTCATTAAGAAAAGCAAATGGTCCTAAAACATCCAGAATTATTCTGGATTCTGACTAAGATAAAGAAAAAGTAAATCAAGGTCCAGTGCCAGTTGTTCCTACCTATAATCCTAGCTAAGCAGACAACTCTTCCAGACTCTTATTTCCAATTAACTTGCAAAAGGCTGAAAGTAGAAGTATCCCTCAAGTAGTAGAACTCCAACCTTGAGCAGAAAAACTAAAACAAGAGCACAAGTTCCTGAATACACACAAGATCTCAGAACACACTCTCTTACACACATACATACACATGCGTGTGCATACATACACACGTAAAAGAAAAAATCAAGTTCATTGTCATTTGATAAGAACAGTTTAATTGGCATTTAGAAAAATGTCTTCTTTTATTTGTAAGTCTAAATGGGCTAAGATTAATAGTGAATGCTTAAATAATGTCTTTGGAAAACACTGACAAATAGAGTAGGGGGAGGAAGGGAGAAAGAACAAAACTACCTACACAGGATCAGTCTTTTTTCTTTTTCTCTAGTCCTGGGGCTTGAACTCAGGGCCTGGGTGCTGTCCCTGAGCTTCTTTTGTTTAAGGCTAGTGCTCTACCACTCAAGCCATAACACCACTTCCTGCTTTTCCTGAGTAGTTTACTAGAGATAAGAGTCTCACAGCCTTTCCTGCCTGGGCTGGCTTCAAACCACAATTCTCAAATCTCAGCCTTTTGAGTAGCTAGGATTAAAGACGTGAGCCACCAGTGCCTGGCTCAGATCAGTCTTTTGATATCTGCAGGGTTCCTCACAACAGGGGTAGAAGTTCCTCACGACAGGTCACCACATTTAGTTGGGTGAGTTGTGCCTTACAGATGGTGTTACTTCCTAGGTACCACTCGAAGCAAACCTTGTATATATAACCAACAGGTGGCAGTAAAGTGCTCTGTTAGAGTGTCACCTAGTAATTTTCAGACAAATGGAAGGGACCTCTTTTGAAAAGGGAGCTTTTCTCCTCTGCATTAATGCTTAATTCGGACAAACAATGGCTTTTTCTTTAGGAAGAAAGCCTTAGAAAAAATGAAATAAATAGGGGGATACATGATTTAAGACAAATCAAAAGAAAAAAAATTAAGGACAGTATCCAGAAGTGACCAAAAAAAAGTGAGCTGGTCTTCTTAGTATTTTAAACTTATTTTTTTTCCAATAACTTTCTTGAGATTTCAAAATGTTTTAACATTATATAACACTAAAGACATAAAGGTGCACAAATTGTAAGTGTGAAAATCCTGATGCCTGATGAATTTTCATCAAATGAACACAGATGTCTGATCAGCCTCCAAATCAAAAAATAGACAAGGTAAGTGCTGTAGCTAAGAGACAGAGCGGCCCTGGACTGCATCCCTAGTACTGTAGAAGAGGAGAAGGGAATGCGAGGGGGATGAGTCACTGGCAGCAAGCTTCATTTTTACTTTTTAAATAAAATGTCAGTATACAGAAGAGAATGGTAGGATATGCAAAGTATTGATACAATTTGAGACATGGATTACTCATTATATATTTATGGGACATTTAGATAATTGTTTCATTATTCCTTCTATGATGAATACTATGGAGCTATTGTGACAACTGCCTTAATTTTCTGTGTCCTGATTGCTTTTTTTGTTTGTTCTGTATTTTGTCGATCTTGGGGCTTGAACTCAGGGCCTAGGTGCTGTCCCTGAGCTTTTCTGCTCAAGGCTAGTGCTCTACCACTCTGAACCACAACTTCACATCTAGTTTTCTGGTGGTTAATTGGAGATAAGAGTCTCACAAACTTTGCCTAGGATGGCTTCAAACTGCAATCCTCAGATCTCAACCTCCTGAGTAGCTAGGATTACAGGTATAAGCCACCAGTACCCAGTGTTTGTTTTTGTTTTGATGGTGCTGGGAATCCAAGCCAGAGCCTGGCATACTAGCAAAGTGGTCTACCACTAAGTTACATTCTTGTTCATGTGTCTCCTAATATCTTTTATGTTTGACTCTCCCTGTAAATTGCAAATGTGATCAGTGCTGAATTCCAGTACCTGGAATATAATGGATGAGTGCATGCATACATGAATAATAAAAGGTATAATAGGTCTTTGTCTGGCGATAATATGAAAAATATACTTTATAGCAATGTACCTAGCAGTTGTGGAACTGGTTAAGAGCAGAGATTATGGAGCTGGACATCCTGAGACTGAACTCAAATCCTTCTACTTAATAGATGAGAAACTTTGCACATTACTTAACTACTTTTTGCCTTTTCCCATCTGTAAAATGAAGGTGGCTCAAGTCTGTAATTCTAGCTACTCAGGAGGCTGAGATCTGAGGATTACAGTTCAAAAATAGCCCAGGAAGGTAATCCAGGGGGTTCTTATCTCTCATTAGACAGCAAAAAGCTGGAAGTAGAGATATGGCTCAAGTGGTAGAGTGCCATACTTGAGCAAAAAAGCTAAGAGAGAGGGTGCACAGGGCCTGAGTTCAAGTCTGAAATCTGTACACGCATGCACGTGCACGCACATACACACACACTAAGATAAATAAATAATAAAAATAAAGATTGCACCTGTTAAGTGCTTAAAATAGAGCCTAACATAATATATGCTATCTACAATAATAACTATTATTCCCAGTGCAAGTTTTGGATACATAAATCCTACAAATTTAGCTGTCTCTAGAGTCAGAGCTTTTGTGTACAGGATGAGCCAAGGTTTCCTCTCCCACTCCCACTCCCAATGCAGTGAAATATAACTCAAACCAGAGCCATGGTTAAGCAATATTCTTTCTTTAATTCCCCTTCGCAAATGGAAGCCCCTGAGCTGGCCCCACCCCCACCCCTACCCCAACCCTGGGGACCCTTAGATGCAAGGTCCCTGCCTTATCCTGATGGTAAGAGAGGGTTCCCACCTCCCTATGATGGTCCGTTTAAAAAATCCTAGTCACTTAAGAAATGAGGCTGGGGACAGGAGAAGGGATCTGGAAGACAAGGCCCAGGTCAGACCAGTCTGGAGATGTTGGGGGTGATGAGAACCTTGAGAAGGGTTTGCAAGCACATCCCTAAGCTCAGGGCCAGCATGGCTGAGAGAAGAGGACAGATAGACAGACAAGACAGAAAAACAGACAGACAGACAGATAGGCAGGCAGTCCAGTTCCTCAAGGTCCTGCCTGCCTGGTCATGGACACTGATGTTCACCACCATTACCACCACCACAGGCCTTCCGATGGTGAATTTTCCAGTTACTCTGGGATTAGGGTTTGCTAAGCATCCCCTCTAGCCCCTGATTTGGGACATCCCTGGGATCCCCCTGAGACCAAACCTGGGAGAGAGAGGGACTCTGGGAACATGCAAAGGGGGGGAGCAGAGACCCCACCCCACCCTGCTGCTCTACAGGATGGTGGCTCCAGCTGCATCTGGGCTCCGAGGGTCCTTCACGCCAATGATGAAGTTGTTGGTTCTCCGGCTGCCATGGACCCAGGATAGGACATCTACCTTCTCCACGTGGTGACCTCTGGCTTCCAGGAACTCAATCTCTTCCTCTGTGAATTCACCTGAAAACAAACCCCCAATGTACACAGTGTACATAGCACTGGCTCAGGAGTCCTATAGTTAAATTTGAGTCCTGACCCTGGCTGCTTGACCTGGGGCAAACTGCTTTACTTCTCTGGGCCTCAGATATTCATGTTTAAAATGGGTATTATAAGAAAATCTACTACTTAAAAGAGGTAGTGCCCAGAAAGTACTGAGCTCAGAGCCTTGCATACAGTGATAAATAATATACAGTCATTCTCTGTCTGTGTCTGTGTGCATGCGCGCGCACGCACGCACACACACACACACACACACACACACACACACACTAATACTAGGGCTTAAACTCAGGGGCTTATATTCATTTAGCTTTTTCTTTTTTTTGGGGGGGGGGGGTCCAGTCATGGGGCCTGAACTCTGGGCCTGGGCGCTGTCCCTCAGCTCTTCAGCTCAAGGCTAGCGCTCTACCACTTGAGCCACAGTGCCACTTCCGGCTTTTTTCTTTTTGCTTATATGGTGCTGAGGAATTGAACCCAGGGCCTCATGCATGCAAGGCAAGCGCTCTACCACTGAGCCACCTTCCCAGCCCCATGTTTAGCTTTTTCATTCAAGCTGGTGCTCTACCACTTGAGCCACTTTTGGCTTTTTGCTGGTTAATGGGAGATAAGTCTCTGATTGTCGACTCAGGTTGGCTTAGAATTTCAGGCCTCAAATCTTAGCCTCCTGAGTAGCTAGGGTTATAGGCATGAGCCACTGGTACCTGGCTACAGCTATTCTTAATATTAGAAAAGATACTTGGGGGTCTTCATCCCTACCACCCTCCTAGGCTAAATCGCCATCATTATTTGCTAGAATTGCTGCATTACCCACTAACTGATTTTCCTGCTTCCAGTTTTGCTTTCCTTACAGCTTCTTCCACAGTCACCAAGGCGATCCTTCAAAACCAGTTGTCAGACTTCCTCACTTTTCCCACTCAAAAATTTCCAACAATTTCCATGAATCTTAGAACAAAATTCAGTCTTATCCAGGTTTCAACATCATCGGGTTCTAACTCCCTCTCTGAATTCTTCTCCTCAGTTTCTTCTATTCTCCACTATATTTAACTCAGTTCCAGCCATGCTGGCCTCCTTGCTGTCCCTCAAGTAGGCCAAACATATTCCTACTTCAGATCCTTTACACTTGCCATCCTTTCTTCCTGACCTTCTTCTCCTCCCTCTCTCCTCTCCCTCCCCACCCTCCCCCTCCTCTCCCCCCTCCTCCTCCTTCCCCTTCCTCCCTTCCCCTCCTCCTGCTTTTCTTCTTCTTCCTCCTCTTCCTCCTTCTTTTGTGGTTCTGGGGTTTGAACTCAGGCCCTTGCTCTTACTAAGCAGGTACTCTACCACTTTCGTTATTCTACCAATCATAGTGCTTCCCTTGATAGCCACATAGCTGGCTCACACACTTCATTCTAGTCTTTGATCAAGTCATCTCTATTATCTAGAATAGTAGCCCATGCCATCTTTATCTTGATTTTTTTGTTGTTGTTGCTGGTTGGTGGTGATGGTGCATTTATTACTCAAGGCTAGAGCTCTACCACTTTGATCCACAGTGCCACTTCTGTTTTACTAGTGATAAATTGAAGATAAGAGTCTCATGGACTTTCTTGCCCAGGCGAGCTTTGAACTGTGATCTTCAAATCTCGGCTAGGATTACAGGCATGAGACACCAGTACCCAGAACCTTTATTTTCTTTTTAAAGTACTCACAATTACTGGTTTATTGATTGTGTCTTCCTCCCTATATTGTAAGGGTTTGTGAATGTGAGTGTGTGCTGATCCTACGGCTTGAACTCAGAGCCTGGGCACTGTCCCTGAGCATTTTTTGCTCAAGGCTAACACTCTACCACTTGCACCACAGCTCCATTTTTGGATTTTTGCTGATTAATTGGAGATTAGAGTCTCACTGACTTGTCTGCTAGGGCTGGCTTCGAACCGTGATCGCTGTCAGATTGCAGCCTCCTGAGTCTACAGGATTACAAACAGCCACCAGTGCATGGTTTGTTAAGTTTTTTTTGAAGGCAGAATGGTCTTGTTTGCTATTGTTCCCATTGCCTAAGTTGGTTCATAGTAAAAAGTCAAGCAGATATTTGCTATATGGTTGAACCCCTACTTCTTGCATAAGTTCAGGTTTTCATCATCCCTTGCTCAGGCCAGATTCCTGCTGCTTCTCATTTCCTGGACTTGAATTATCCTCCCTTCAATCCACCTCCCCTACGTAAAGCATAAATAGGTCATACATTTCCCCTGCTCAACTGGTTGAAGTCCATACTTCTTAACATTGTCCTTCATGAAAAGCCTTGTTAACTTAACCACCCACTGCTCCTCATAAACATCTGATCTTTTTATTGTTCCAAACAGGATGATTTCAGGCAATTCTTGAGATAAAGAAACATTATTGAACAGCTTAAACCATCAAGTTAAAAAATGTATTCCCTTCGTGGTTCACTTTTAGTCCTTTAGTAGAAAAAGCAGGCCTTGGAGCCTTCTGAAGACAACAATAGCTAACTAAAACCTAAACATGTCTGATTAAAAAAAATATCTATCATCTATTTGTGAAAAATGATGCCAATTTTCCATTTGTGATTATGTTAGTTTACTTTAAAAACAGATGTAGGTGCTGGGTGCCAGTAGTTCACACCTATAATTTTAGCTACTCAGGAGGCTGAGATCTGAGAATTGAGGTTCAGAGCCAGCCCAGGCAGAAAAATCCATGAGACTCTTACCTCCTAATAACCAGCAAAAAAAAAGGGCTGGGAAGTTGGCTCAGTGGTAGAGAGCTTGCCTTGCATGCCTGAGTCCCTGGGTTCGATTCCTCAGCACCACGTAAGCAAAAAGAAAAAAAAATAACCAGCAAAAAGCTGAAAGTAGAGACGTGGCTCAAGTGGTAGAGTGCTAACTGTGAGAAAACAAAAGATCAACAAAACAACAACAACAAACAAGTACATAAAGCCTAAAGTTCAAGCCCCAGTACCAACAAGAACAGCAACAAAAGTAGATTAAAAAAAATCCAAGCCAGGTGCTGGTGGCTCACGCCTGTAATCCTAGCTACTCAGGAGGCTGAGATGTGAGGACCATGGTTCAAAGCCAGCCCAAGCAGGAAAGTAAGTCCCTGAGACTCCTATCTCCAATAAACCACCAGAAAACCCAAAGTGACTCTGTGGCTGAAGTGGTAGAGTGCTTACCTTGAGCTGAAGACAGCACTCAGGCCCAGAGTTCAAGCCCCACAGCCGACCAAAAAAAAAAAAAAATCCATCAGCTGGGCACTGGTGGCTCACACCTGTAATCCTAGCTTCTCAGGAAGCTGAGATATGAGGGTTGAAGTTTGAAGCCAGCCTGAACAGGAAAGGCCCATGAGACGTTAATCTCCAATTGACCACTAAAAACCTGGAAGTGGAGCTGTGGCTCAAGTGGTAGAGTGCTATCTTTGAGCAAAAAAAAAAAAAGCTCAGACAGGGCCCAGGACCAGCGTTAAAGCCCCAGTTCCAATATACACAGACATACATACAAATCCATTTATAGGAGCTCTGGGTTCGATTCCTCAGTGCCACATAAACAGAAAAGGCCAGAAGTGGTGCTGTGGCTCAAGTGGTAGAGTGCTAGCCTTGAGCAAGAGAAGCCCAGGGATAGTGCACAGGTCCTGAATTCAAGCCTCAGGACTGGCAAAAAAAAAATACATTTATAGAGATACATTATGTAAATGACATTGTAGATGGTATGTAAATGTGGCACTAAGGTGCTCAGTAAATGCCTAAGTTTGGGAAACAAACTTCTTGGCTGCTGGCTACTCTTTGAGCCATTCTTTTTGGGTATGTTCCAAAGCTGATCCTTTCATCCAGAATTCCATTTAGCTCTACATGTCAAATTCCAGTTCCTATTTCAAGGCCTAGCCAGTCAGTACTTCCTCCATGAAGTCTCTCAAGGCCTCAGTTGGATGAACTTTCTCTTCATCGGGTCCTCATTCTTCCTATCTTCTAACTGTGAGCCTCTCAAGAGAGGGCTAGGAAGAGCTAACCTAAGAAACAGCATGTCACCTCACATCCAAAAGATGACAGCAGGTATGTGTTAGGCAAAGGTTCATTTTAGACAGCTGATAGGTGTGACTGTGGAGAAGCTAGGTTTGTGCTTCTAATATGTTCAGTTCATCCAAGAGACATCAAAGGCCATGCAAGAAAGCATTGAGTTTTTGCTGGCAACCAAGATACTGTCACTTACTGATTGACCTTTGACAAGTTTATAAACTAGTGAGATTTTTGTTTTTGGTGTCTGTGTCTATGTGTGCCAGTACTGGGGCTTGAACTCAGAGTCTGGGCTCTGTCCCTGAGCTCTTCCCCCTCAAAGTGGTGTTCTACCATTTGAGCCATACCTCCACTTCTGGCTTTTTGCCGGTTCATTGGAGATAAGAGTCTCATGGATTTTCCTGGCAAAGATGGCTTTGAATTTTTTCCTTAGTTCTCAGCCTTGTGAGTAGAATACTCAATTTTTTTTTCCAGTCCTGGGGCTTGAATTCAGGGCCTGGGTGTTGCCCCTGAACCTCTTTGTGTTCAAGGCTAGTGCTCTATCACTTAAGCCTCAGAGCCACTTCCAGCTTTTGGGATAAAAGTCTCATGGACAAGCCAGGCACCAGTGGCTCCCGCCTGTAATCCTAGCTACTCAGGAGGCTGAGATCTGAAGATCGCAGTTCAAAGCCAGCCTGGACAGGAAAGGCCGTGAAACTCTTCAGTTTTTGTTGTTGTTATTGTTGTTGTTTGTCAGTCATGGGGCTTGAACTCTGGGTCTGGGTGCTGTCTCTGAGCTCTTCGGTTCAAGGCAAGTACTCTACCACTTAAGCCACAGTGCCACATCCAGTTAATTGGAGATAATAGTCTCACGGACTTTCCTGCCCAGGCTGGCTTTGAACCATGATCCTCAAATCTCAGCCTCCTGAGTAGCTAGGATTATAGGTGTGAGCTGCCAGCACCCATGTATGAAACTTTTATCTCCAATAAAAACCACCAGAAAACTGGAAGTGGTACTGTGGCTCAAGTGGTAGAGCACTAGCTTTGAGCTGAAGAGCTAAGGGACAGAGCTCAAGCCCCATGACTTTCTAGCCTGGGCTGGCTTCAAATTGTGGTCTTCAGATCTCAGCTTCCTGAGTACTATAGGTGTGAGCCACTGGCGCCTGGCTGTCTCAATTTATCAATCAGCAAAATGGTGATAACACTGATCAGGCAAAGACTGTGTCTCAATTCTGTATCCCATTTGGACTAGCATAGCATATTGTTGTAATAAAAACTCCTTACATGATCTGGGAATGTGGCTTAGCGGTAGAATGCTTGCCTAGCATGCATAAGGCCCTGGGTTTGATTCTTGGTACCACATAAACTAAAAAATAAATAAAAGAAATAAAATTTAAAAAGAATTCCTTACAGGTACACACATACTTTCCTATTTACAAAATGAAGCTGTGTCCAAAATTAAATCCCTGTTCCTATAAGGGCCATGATCTGGCCCATGTTTGTCTTTCTAATCTCCTCTCATCCCTTTCATTCCTCAAAAACATCAAGCCCCATCCTGTGAGTTCTTTGCACTTGTTCCCTTAGTCTATAAAGCTCTGCCCCAGTTCTCTGCATGGTGGGCATTTTCTGACTCTTCAGATCTCTTCTTAGAAGCTACTAAAGAGAAGCCTTCCCTGATCATAGTCAGTTCTATTGCATCATTCTGCTTTAAAACTCAACCAAGAATTTATTTTTCTAGCTCATATTTCTTTCTTTTCCTGCCTGTACACGCAGTATTCCAGTTCCTAGGATGATGGCTGGCACACAGTACATGTTCAATACAAACTTGAATGGACGAAGGTTTGTAGAGTGAAAAACTGTATCTTATTTTACAAATGAGAAAACTGAGGCTCAGAGTTGAGACACGGATTTCTCAAGGCTTTACAAAGCCTGGAAATGGCAAGATGGTTCCAATCCACACATCTTTCATTATTACAGGGCTTTCATAGTTTGTGAGGAAAAATCTAGCTTAGACCTGTGATCCCACCTATGCAGAAGGCATAGGTAGGATTGGGGTGTGAGGCTGGTACAAGCTAAAAGCACAAGACTCTACTTAAAAAATAACTAAAGCACAAGGTTGGGTAGTATGGCTCAAATGATAGAGTGCCTGCTTAATCTAAGACCCTGAAGTTCAAGCCAATGTACTGCCCAAATCTCTCAATTTCTCTCCCCAAACCTACACTTTCACAAGAAGGAAGCTGGTGCTGGTTAAGGGCAGAAGGATCCCTGGGAGGAGCTCTTTATCTCCACATGTCCCTGTGCCCTCCCACAAGAGTCTTTGTACTCACTGTCCACCTGCAGGAGGTTGGACTGTAGGTCTGGGTGCAGACGGCCTCGAGCCAGGCTATCACTAAGGTTCCGGTTCAAGGTCAGGACATTCAGCAGAACCTGTAGGTCACCAAAGAGTAGAAAAATCAAGAGTGATGGTTCAAGACTCCTCAGCATGTCACTCTTGGTTCATGCAGGACAAGGGCTATGAGTGAAGCCATTCCCTGCAAGAAGAACTCATCCTTCCCTGTCTCTGGAAAGTAAGGGAAAAGTCTCCATGGTAACACAGGTAATGACACACAAGCACAATGCCCAAGCACAGCACCTTTAGCCAAGGTAGTCAGTCCTTCCTGAGTAGACAGCAAACATGAACTGTGTTCTAAAGATTTGTCTTTAAAATCATCACACCAGCTATGTCATCTGAGCCTCTTGTCCTAGACAACAAGTAGGCCTGTGATGACTGTCCTCATTTCACAGAGGAGGAAACTAAGAGCTAGAGAGGAAAATGACTCACTCCAGAGTTTAGAAAAAGTCAGGGAAGAGGCACCACTAGCACCGATCTCATTTTATCCTAGCCCAGGACTCTCCTTGCCTCTTCTCTGGATAGGATGTATGAGATTAATAACTAGGGATGGTTTAGGGAACAATGTGAGTACTTCTAGCTCAACCGCCTGTCTGTTCTTACTAGCTAAACAAACGGCTTCTTTTTTCTTTTCTGTTGTTGGTTGTGGGGCTTGAACTCAAGGCCTGGGCATTGTCCCTGAGCTTTTTTGCTCAGGGCTACTACTGTTCCAGTTTTGTGGGGGTTAATTGGAGATAAGAGTTTCACAGACTTTCCTGTTAGACTGGCTTTGAATGGCAATCCTCAGATCTCAGCCTCCTGAGTAGCTAGGATTATAGATGTGAGCCACTGGCACCCAGCTCAACCTAACTTCTTAACCTTTTGGAACTTCAGTTTCCTCATCTATCCAATAGAAATAAGCATTCTTCCCTGTGGAGGGTGGGTGGGAGAGGGCTAATAGGTTTAACACCTGTTACAATGCCACACATACAACATGAACTCTATAAGCTGCTGTGATGACTTCCATTTTGCAGATGAAGCTACTAAGATTCAGAGAGATCAAGTGAATTCCCCAGATCACACATTTGGAAATTGGGCTAAAACCATGCGGGGGAGGAAAGGGGGATGTCTTCATTATAACATTATTGTACCACCTGCCAAAATAGTTGCCAGGTACATATATTAGATGTTCAAGACATTCATGGAACCACCCTGAGACAAGCTGGAGAGTGGTAAGTCCTTTCTTTCAAAACCAGACCCAAAGGGGCTGGGAAGGTGGCTCAGCGGTAGAGTGCTTCCCTCACATGCATGAGGCCCTGAGTTCGATTCCTCAGCACCACATAAACAGAAAAGGCTGGAAGTGGCACTGAGGCTCAGGTGGTAGAGTGAAGAGCTCAGGGACAGCGCTCAGGCCTAGAGTTCAACCCCCACGACCAACACAACAACAAAAAAAAACAGACTCAAAGAGGATGTTCTATTTAGATGCAGTGTGGAGAAATGTGGGCAGAATATAGGCAACCGGGATGCTATATTACATTTCAGTTCTACTTGTTTTGCAATTCTCTCTGAATCCTGGGGAAACAGGATAAGAAGCTCAATACAGTCCATGTGTGCTCAAGACTAGTGTGGCCCAAAGCATCACAGCTCATGTGTTTCCATGTTTCCATGTAAGGGATACAAAAGCAAGTCAGATACGAGGGACTGCTGCAGCACAGGCCACAGCGTGGCTCCTAGCTGCAAAAGGCCTATGATGGAGGAAACCTCACCTGGGTCAGGCCACTGAGACCCCGGGCAGCTCCGTTGGCTCCCAAGGCGAGGTAGGTTCCACAGAGCCCTTCTGCTGGTCGGACCACAGTGGGTAGCAGGAAAGACAGCGGCCGCTTTCCTGGCTGCACTGAGTTCTCCTGTTGCCAGAAAGCAGATATGGCAAGGAGGTTATAGAGTAGGGCAAGACAGGGAAAAGACCACCACACCACCCTCCCCACACTTTTCTCTCATCTACATCAACCTCAGGACCAGTTCCAGGTGATGGGGGGGGGGGGCGGGTGACAATAGTCACATCCTAGGCAACTCTGTGGTGACTGTGAAATGGGGAAGGACCTTGGAACACAGTGATGAGTGGACTCATTGAGCTATGAGGCTGCTGCTATGGATGGTGGGGGAAAGGACTAAGAAATGGAGAAGAACAGTAGAATCTCCACTGCATCGTCTCTATGAGACCTTGATTTACAGGGACTTTAGATACAGGGTATAAAAGTGCTTGTCTCCTACAAAATAATCCCTAATAGCTGGCTGGTGGTGGCTCACACCTGTAATCCTAGCTACTCAGGAGCCTGAAATCTGAGGACAGTAGTTCGATGCCAGCCTGGGCAGGACAGTCCATGAGAACCTTATCTCTAATTAAAAGCCAGAAGTAGAGCTGTGGCTCAAGTGGTAAAGCATTAGCCTTGAGCACAAAAGCTAATGGAAAGTGTCCAGAGTTCAAGTCCCAGGACCAGAGGGGGGGAAAATCCTTAGTTCCTTTTCTTTGGTCCCTCTACAAAATAATCCTACAAAATAATCCCTAATAGCTGGCTGGTGGTGGCTCACACCTGTAATCCTAGCTACTCAGGAGCCTGAAATCTGAGGACAGTAGTTCGATGCCAGCCTGGGCAGGACAGTCCATGAGAACCTTATCTCTAATTAAAAGCCAGAAGTAGAGCTGTGGCTCAAGTGGTAAAGCATTAGCCTTGAGCACAAAAGCTAATGGAAAGTGTCCAGAGTTCAAGTCCCAGGACCAGAGGGGGGGAAAATCCTTAGTTCCTTTTCTTTGGTCCCTCTTGTATGCCCAAGCCATCAGTTCAACATCATGTACCCAGACCACAAGTGCTAGAAAGAACCCAGAGCATCAATGAGGACAATCCCCTCATTGAACAGCTGAGCTTCAGAGAGGGGCAAGACTTTCCCTGGGTCACAGAGTAAGGCAGGGACAGAATGGGACAGAGGTTTATTCACACCCCACCAGGCTGCATGCTCCACACATGTCAGGGCTAGGGATAAAATGGACATCTTATTTTCTCATGACTGAAGTTCCTGGAGCAAATAAGGAAGGGGCAGCCATTACAGCCTTACCTCCTTCTTAGCCTCTGGGTTCCCTAAGGAGAAAGAGAAGCAAGATCTCACCAGGCTGGGTGCAGAGTGGTTAGCAGTCCTGTTGGGCCAAGAGAAGTCCAGCATTTGGCTGTTGAGCAGGATCCCAGAGGGAGTGATGAGGCCACTGCCAAAGGGCCTGTTCAGGGAGCTGGGGGACGAAGTGGAATAGAGTAAGCCCTGTGGCCACCTTCACCTCTACCCACCTCCTCCCTCCATCTTTCTCCTGGTTCATAGGATCTCGTGTTCCAAGTTCTAAGCCTGAGCTGGCATACCTGACCATGGCCACAATAAAGTCATCAGGACCCATAATCAGCACCTGGGCAGCTGTGGGAGCCCCATCCAGCTCATAGACAGGGAGGAGAGGGGCAGGAGCTGCCTGGGAATCATTGATGTGGCCCCGGAGGTAGGCGGCTTCCACCTTGCTGCAAAGACAAGAGGTGGGGGAAGGGCACACATCAAACTCTCATTACACTCCTACCTATAATGTTTGTTTTTGTAATTATTTGATTAAATATGCCCTCCCCCCATTGGACTATAAGGCCTATGAAGAGAGAAGCTCACTTATTGCTAGCACATAGGAAACACCCAGGAAATAACTGTGGAACTGAGTCAATTTATTTAGATGTTATTCCGACTGTTTTTTTTTTCTAGAAGCACTTTTAATTTAACGTTTAATGAGTCATTTTGTTACTTGGCTTTATTCAATCCTTTTTATGAAAGTGCCTGATGCACTTCAGATACCACGAAAATTTGTTTTGAATAGATGAACTGGATTCATTTAACTTAATGTTTGTAGTCTAAAACTAACATGAGTTTAGCTGGAGTTGGGTGCTGGTAGCTCATACTTATAACCCTAGCTACTCAGGAGGCTGGATCTAAGGATCTCGGTTTGAAGTCAGCCATTCAAGAAAGTTCATGAGATTCTTATGGCCAATTAACCAGCAAAAAGCTGAAAGTAGAGTTGTGGCTTAAGTGTCAGAACACTAGCCTTGTGCAAAAGAAGCAGAGCCTAGACCATGAAAAAGAGTTTAGTTGGGGCGCCAGATGCCTCTGGCTCACGCCTGCAATCTTAAATACTTGGGAGGCTAAGATCTGAGGATAGAGGTTTGAAGCCAACTGGGGCAGAAAAGTCTGAGACTTTATCTCCAATTAACAAGCAAAATACTGTACTGGAAGTGCCAGCAATCTACCACTTGAACCCCACCACCTTTTACAGCTTTTTGCTGGTTAATTGGAGATAAGACTCTCTCAAATTTGTCTGTCCGGGTTGGCTTTAAATTTTGATCCTTAGGTCTCCACATTCTGAGTAGCTAGGATTACAGGCCTGAGCCACCAGTGCCTTGCCTCAAGGTGACTGTGTTTATTGCTCTTAGACTTTCTTTTTCCACTCAACAGGTAGGAATAGATACATCCATATCAACTCATAGTGCCAGGTGAGTCAGTGGTCTGTTGACAGAGAGTCCCAGGCTTACATTGTGCGTTAGGGTTCAGCTGAAATAGATCTGGGATTCACCAGCTCTTTACATGATCCTCTCATTCCTCACACACACCACTATAACCATGACCCTCACCCTCACCCAGGGCCTTTCCCAGGACCCACCTGAGCATGTCATCCATGCTCTCCGTGATAGTAGAATCATAGACAGGATCTCCCAATCTGCTGGCCAGGGCTAATGCAATCTTCAGGGTCTGTAAATAGAGCAGGGGTGTGGAAGAGGGTGCCAAGCTGACCCCAGCAACCACATTCAGGGGATCTTGTATGCAAAAAAAAAAAAAAACCCCTCAGAGTTATTTTAGTCCAGCCCTGAGATAGAACCCCTGATGATGAGGGGTTGGCCTTACCTCTGCCACCCAATGAAGTGCCTGCTCTCGGGGTACCAGGCTGGTGAGATTGAAGCCCTCGAGGATATTGAGAGCACTGATGAGAGCAGGGCCTGTGTGCGGGGGTGGGGGACTGAGAACCAGGTGGCCTGAAAGGACAGGAAATGACCAGATGGCAGGGGAGGGGTCAAGTCATCTTCACATCCCACATCCCCTCTGCACCTCTCACTATCACACACAGAGACCACCGTGCTGAACCCCCTCATCAGATGGGAAAATGGAAACTTTGAGGTGCAAAGGGAACCACTCAAGTTCGTATGCCAAGTCAAAGATGACTCAGACTCAGAATTCTGGTCTTCAGTTTCTTCTGCCATAGAAGGAAACTGGGGAGTGAGAGGCCGCAGCTTGCTGAGAGTCACATTTCAGGCCACTGGCAGAGTAGAGACAGGGGACCAAATATCCAGATTCCTGGCTTGCCATGTGCTTGTGCCCCTCTGCCCCTCTATCCAGGGCCACTGAAGGTCTCATTCAATGTGAAACTTCTTAAAAGCAGCAGCCTTCTCTTCCTACTTTGTTATTAGATGTTTAGACAATGAATAACAATGTCTAATGCATATCACTGATATTAACCACTTGACTGATTTAATCCACCTCATTCTATACATGCAGAAACTCACAGAGAGAAGCAACTTGTCCAGTTATAAGGGACAAGGGGAGCCCAGAGTACTCAAGATACTGGCATTAAGAGAAGCCAGGCTGGGGAGGGAAAATGGGAAATCAAGTACACATTCAGTGTCCACAGTGGTCAAGGTAACTTCCTCTATCATCTCATCCAGTCCTCATGGGTACTCTAAATGAGGGCACTTCTCTCCCCATTTTTTCTTTTCTTTTGGTCGGTTGTGGGGCCTGAACTCTGGGCCTGGGTGCTGTCCCTTAGCTCTTCAGCTCAAGGCTAGCGCTCTACCACTTGAGCCATAGCACCACTGCCGGCATTTTCTGTTTATGTGGTGCTGAGGAATCAAACCCAGGGCCTCCTGCATGCAAGGCAAGCACTCTACCACTGAGCCACTTTCCCAGCGCTGCTCTCTCCATTTTAAGGAGAGAACCAAGTTTTAGAGTGAGAACTGACTTGCTCAAACACTTTAGTCTTACAATTCTTTTTAGGAAGTATTGAATGCTAAGGACAGGGCTCGGACAAAAAGAGTCCAAGTCAAAACCTCTGAGGGCTGGGGTGTATTTGTGAATTTGCTTAGTTATATGCAAGGTCCTGGATTCAATCCCCGGCACACACACAAAAAGAAAACAACTTGGGGAGGAGGAGGGCAGAAGAAGGAAAAAAAAACCCTATAGCCAGAACCCCTACTTCTAAGTCTGAGCCTTTGGTTCGATCTGCCCATCACCTATATTCTAAATGCTTGGGGCTACTTCAGGAAGTAGGCTGGATCTGACTTGCTTCAACAGTTGGCTGCTTAGCAGCTCAATGCCTCAGTTTTTCTTCCATGAAATAGGAGTCTGCAGATCAAAAAGATGTGGCCATGGACTGGGAAGCTTCTCCTGAGTGGGGCCCCTGGGAGCTGGGAGAGAGGTCACCTCTGTACACGCCACACACTGGCTTCTCCACAAGAGCGCTGTAGTTGCTGAAGTCCTCTTCAGTTATGACACCCCCTGCGTGCTGAGCCTAGAGGGGAGAAAATGACCACCCACTGCTGTAAGCATGTGGGCTTGGCCTGTGATATATATATATATATATATATATATATATATACGTATATATATATATATATATACGTATATATATATATATACATATATATATGTATATATATATATATACGTATATATATATATATATACATATGTATATATATATATATATATATACATATATATATCTGGATTACAGCCATATGACCTTAGAAAAAGAAGTGCCTTCTGCAACTACCAACCATCCTGGCCTTTAGGAAGCCTGCCAACCCTATGTACTACAAGAGAGAGAAAGGGGAAACAGTATTTGCCTAGGAAATATAAAAATTGATTTCTTCATATCATTATAATGAAGAAAGCCATTAAAATCCTGGGGATGCAGCTCAATGGTAGAACTGTTGTCTACCCTGTACAAGGCCCTGAGTTCCAACCACAGCACTGCAGAAAAAAAAAAAAGAAAGCAAAGGAAGGAAGGAAGGAAGAAAGGAAGGAAGGAAGAAGGAAAGAAGGAAAGAAAGAAAGAGAGAAAGGAAAGAAACGAAAGAAAGAGAAGAGAAAAGAAGAGATGAGAAAAGGAGAAGAGCAGAGCAGAGCAAAGCTCTGGTGGGGTGGTTCATGCATCCTGTAATCCTAGCTACTCAGGAGGCTGAGATTAGAGGATTGTGGCTCAAAGCCAGCATATGTAGGAAACTATGGGACTCTTACCTTCAATTAACCACCATAAAAGCCAGAGGTAAAGCTGTGGCTCAGCAAGAAAGCTTAGGGACAGTGCTCAGCCCCTGAGTTCAAGCCTCAGGACTGGCAAAAAAAAAAAAAGGCCACTTTAAATGACCCTTGACATAACTGAACAGTTTGTTTTTTGCTGGTCCTGGGTTTTGGGTTTTTTTTCTATACCTTTGAAAACTTAAATCCTTTGACTTCTTTACCCTTACAGAACTACACATTGAACCGGGCACTGGTAGCTCATGCCTGCAATCCTAGCTACTGAAGAGGCTGAGATCTAAGGATCTTAGTTTGAAGCCAGCTTGGGCAGAAAACCTATGAAAACTCTTACCTCCAATAAATTACTCAGAAAAAGCCAGAAGTGTCTCTCAAGTGGTAGACTGCTAGCTTTGAACAAAATAAAACTTAGGACAGCTCCCAGGCCCTGAGTTCAAGCCCCAAATTAATCAACTCACATTTATTCATGTATGTATGTATGTATTTTCTTTTAAAACTCTGACGGGGGCTGGGAAGGTGGCTCAGTGGTAGAGCACTTGCCTTGCATGCTCGAGGCCCTGGGTTCGATTCCTCAGCACCACATAAGAAAAAAGCTGGAAGTGGCGCTGTGGCTCAAGTGGTAGAGTGCTAGCCTTGAGCTGAAGAGCTGAGGGACAGCACCTAGGCCCAGAGTTCAGGCCCCATGACCGGACCCAAAAAAAAAAACACAAAACTCTGATGGTCTTTGTTAGTATCTCCATTTCCTGTTCCAAATGAGAGCAAATGATCCAGGCCTAGCCAATCAGAACTTTTCTTTCTGTGCTATGATGACTGGCTTAGTAATAGTCATGAGACCTTTGATAAGCTACTAAGACACACCTTAAAGCTTTTGTTGGGAGTCCTGGGAATGACAAATGCTCTTTCTTTGGAATAGCTTGTTGGAAGAATGGCCTAGGACAGTCTGGTGGGAGAAGTTATAGAAATGATTTGAGAGAGTAAATCCAAGGGACTGGGCAAGGTGGGGGGAGGGGGGAGGCAGGAAAGAGACTTGACAATGTGGATCCAGAAGGACCTAATACTAGCACTCTGGACTTTCTAGGTAAGTCTATTTGGGATGAGATTCTATCACCACATCCTTATTTCCAGAATGAAGTATGGGGCCTGGTACAGAATAGGTACTCCAGAAATGAATGACATACCTAGATTAATTCTCACAAGTATGTGGCAGAGATTTATATAAACACCTCTACTGCACAGTTGAGAGCACCTCTGAGTTGGTCTACCTATCCTTTTCTTTCCTTTTTTTTTTTGTCGGTTGAGGCTTGAACTCTGGGCCTAGGTGCTGTCCCTCAGTTCTTCAGCTCAAGGCTAACACTCTACCACTAGAGCCACAGCACCACTTCTGGCTTATGTGGTGCCGAGGAATCAAACCAAGGGCATCATGCATGCAAGACAAGCACTCTACCACTGAGCCACCTTCCCAGCCCTACCCTTTTCTTTTTAAAAAAATTTTAGGCCGGTGCCAGTGGCTCATGCCTACAATCCCAGCTACTCAGGAGGCTAAGATCTAAGGACCATGGTTCAAAGCCAGCCTGGGCAGGGAAGTCCATGAGACTCTTATCTCCAACTAACCACCAGAAAATGGAAATGTTGTTATGGTGTAGAGTGCTATCCTTGAGCTGAAGAGCCCAGGGACAGTGCCCAGGCCCAGAGTTCAAGCCTCACAACTGGCAAATAAATAAATCGTTATTATAAAGGTGATGTACAGAGGAGCTACAGTTACATAAATCAGGTAAAGAGCACCTGTCCCCCCTTCTCTCCCTCTCTCCCCGTTTTTTGCTCCCGTTCTCATCCACTAGTTGTATAGTTAATTTTCAATAGTGTCTAGCGCATTTGTTCACCCTTTGTCCCTCCATTTCTGTGCCCCCTACCCTTTTCTTGAGCATAACTTTTCATTAGGCATTTGGGGCTACTGACCAGAATTCTTAGAATCCATCACTATCTCAGAATAAGTCTCTGGGATTGGGTAGTGGCCTCCTCTGTCAATCTCCCCTGACAGTTAGTTACCCAGGAAGAAGGTTTTTTGTTTGTTTGTTTGTTTCCCCTCAGTCCTTAGGAAACTGTTCTTAATAACCACGGGTCTCATTCCAACACTAGAGGTTAATTTGGGGTATTCTATAATTTCAAACAAATCTGATCAGAAAACTATACAAAGAAAGGCAGGGAAGGAAGGCAGAAGGAGGCATCCTAGCAGCAGGATCTTAGGGATATATCTTCACACCCCACTCTCATACTTACCTCGACCACCATCTCCAGGGTAAGGTTGCCACCATTGTAGAAAGCAGCAGGGCCGGAGGTGCCAAGTACCTTCAGTACCTCAGCCAGGTCAGGCCTACGCAGCAAGGAGCCAGGCAGTGGTGGGTGGCCCAATGGCAGGAATGTCTCCAGGAAGCGCTCAGATGCATTAGGAGGCAGCTGTTCAGCCAAGGCGTGAGCTGGGGGCAAGGAGAAGAGGCTGGGTGGTAAGGTACACGGGACTAGCCCAGATGACTAAGATGCCCAGTAGGTGGGATGGATGAAGGATGACCAGCCCTAAGTGTTCTGACCCCGCCAGAGGCCTGTTACAGGGAAGGCAGGGATGTATATAGGCTCTTCCCAGATGCCCTCATTTGTGGATAAAGGTAAAGGGTGGGATGGAGAAGAGAAGTCTGAGGAGTAACTTGGAAGTCCTCTCTGGTCTGGGCCCAAAATCTCAAAGGATCCCCCCTCCATCAACCTTAGGCCTCTACCCCCACGCCCAGGCCCCACTGACCTAGATCATGGGTCACGTTGAAGCCATCTTGGGCCACAGCTGCTGCGAAGGCCAGGACTTGAGACCATGGCAGCCTGAGGGGGCCGGAGAGCAGGGGGTGGAGAAGGTCCTGGGGGGAGGAGGAGGGGTCCTGGGGGAAGGGGGGTTCCTAGGAAGGAGAGTCCTGGCAAGGGAAGGGGATATTAGGAGGGGAAGTTGGGAAGGCAAGAATCGAGGAGGGTAGGAGAAGGCCACCCAAGGAGAGATGCAGGCAGGGGCCCCTGGTCCCCAAAGGAAGGTCTTTACCTGCCATAGAGCTGATGAGCTTCATGTAGCCCTTTCACCATTCCGGGGACCCCCACCAAGAGCCCAGGCTGGGCAAGGCGGGCAGGCGAGGGAGAGAGGAGACCAGGTCACTGGAAGGGGGGGGCTGGGCTGAACTCCGCAGAGCCCCAAGCCAGGGATGGCTGGCACAGGGGAGAGACACAGGCCAAGTATCCCAGGGGATGGACAAGTTTTCCTGGGCAGGTATCCCTCCCATTTCCCTGACTTCCTACATACAAATGAGAAAGGCCTTTATCTACCATAGTTGAAGGATTTAATGAACAAGCAAATCCTTTCAAGAACCGAGACAAAACCAGTTTAGAAAGGAATCTGTTGGGCTGGGAAGGTGGCTTAGTGTAGAGTGTTTGCCTAGCATGCATGAAGCCCTGGATTTGATTCCTCAGTACTACATAAACAGAGAAAGCCAGAAGTGGAACTATGGTTTAAGTGGTAGAGTGCTAGCCTTGAGCAAAAGAAGCTCAGGGACAGTGCCCAGGCACTGAGTTCAAGCCCCAGGACTGGCAAGGAAAAATAAATAAATAAAAGGAAATCTGTTACACTGAATAATAGTTACCCTTGGTTTTTAAAATGGCAGACAAGGGACCTTCCTTTAACCAATTCAGCTTCAGACCACCATCACTCTGAGCTGTGATTTAAATACCTACTTTTCTGTTATTTTAGTTCCTTTTTGGCTTTCAGCCAATTGTGGATTTTCCTCTAGCAGTTCTTCTCTACTCACAAGCTGGTTATAGTCACCAGGTTCAGATGAGATATAGTGAGTTTTACTGCAGCAACTATATGACATCTCAGAATATTCAGTGACCTTTCACTTCCTAAGTTCCACACAGGTGAAACTACCAGAGAAGTAAGATGTTTCAATATTATCTTTTTATCCATTGTCTGAATTTTTTTATCATTATTATTATGATGATGCCAGTACTAGGACTTGAACTTATGGCTTGGCTATGGTTTTTTTGCTCAAGGCTCACACGCTACCATTTGACCCATAGCTCCACTTCTGACTTTCAGGTGGCTAATTGGAGATAAGAATCTCATGGACTTTCCTGCCTGGGCTGGCTTCGAACTGCAATCCTCAGATTTCAACCTCCTAACCAGCTAGGATTATAAGTAGGAGCCATCAGTGCTAGCATTGTTCATTATTTTGTTTTGGAGCTAGGAGGGGCTGTCTTCCTATAGCCTAAGAATGTTCTGATCAACTCTTTTCCCTAACCACATAATAGGTACTCAGCAAATTCATACTTGGATTAGCAGAAGGGCAGTGAAACGGGGTGCCCCTTGCCCTTCTGCTCCCCCGTGAGCCCGCTCCTCTCACCAGAGCCCCCACCTTGGTCTCCCAGGATCTCTGCAGGGCTTCTTCTCTGAGGGCTCCTGGTGCAGACTCCCGGAAATCAATTAGGTGGCTCTCATTTCGCCGGATGTCATGTACCAGCATCACACCTCCACTGGGAGAGACACAGATAATAACATGCCAACTCTCTGAATGATTAACGTGCCTCCTCTCAGTCCCCTGTGGTGAGAGTTGTAGGCTTAGTTTGTCAACCTGGATCAGGTCACCCTATGAAGGGGGAACCAAAGGGGTTGGAATAGGGGACCTAGATTACTAGAGACTTTAATCCCTGAATAGGGAAAACTCAGAGACTGGAAGAGCAGGATGTTCTACCTTCCCACCCCCACCCCCATCCTAGACCAGATCAGGACCCTTGCCAGCTTCCTGCACCTGACTACTTGGTATGCCTCCTCCCCCTCCCCCAGGACTGCATTATGTAAGGATAGATTGTGTAAAGCCAAAAGGGGAATTTCTTTAGTAGAGCCTGGAGGGCTGGTTTTGCAGGAATCAAGGTATGGACTTTAAGATGTTCTTTTTCTGAGGCTTAAATACGTCTGATAAGAGTAGCAAACCAGGAAAAGCCTGAGAGCTGAGTGGTAGAGTAGTGGGAAGTGTGGCCAAGAGGTCAACCCCTGCCTCAGCTTTGGGAAGCAGCTGCATAATTGCAGTCAGTAAGAATATAGGATCTGTGTTACCAGAGCTCCTGGTTGCTCAAGAGATGGAAATCTGGAATTTTATGAAAACTTCTCAGCCTTTGAACAATAGCAAACTATTAAAAATAATTTTCCAGTGTGCCAACCAAGCCAGTCTGTGTGCTGGAGGTACGGACCATGAGTGGCCAATTTGTAAACTCAGTTTTAAAAGTTCTTAGCCTGGAATGTATTTTTGGAAGACATTAGATTGTCATTAGACTGGCCTGGATCTACGAATCTAAAAGTTGAAGTCTCATTTGGGGACAGGATGTTTCATTGTGTACTTTGCTTTACAGTTTACAAATTTCCTTTGGGGGGGGGAGGGAGAAAAGAAGGAAAAAAAATGTTTGTGAATACACTTCCATATGTTCCACATGATAGCTTTGCTGTTTTGAAACCATCCAGGAAGAAAAGGAGCAAAATTGGATAAAGAAAGAGAAAACTCAAGGAGTTGGGACTCAGTTTCTCCTCTGCCCAGGAGACCTCTCCATCTCCACAGAGGAGGCCTTACAGACCAGGAGACAAATGGGCCTGGGGAGGTGGAGGAGGGTGTGGGGGGGAGAGAACCAGGCCTCCACTGGGTTCTTACCCAGCTCCTTACCCGCCCAGGCCAGAACTGTGTGGAGCCACAATCCCCAAACACAAGGCTGCTGCCACGGCTGCGTCCACCGAAGAACCCTGTTTACTGAGCACCTCCATGCCCAGTGCTGTGCAGCGGGCTGCATCGGTCACCACAGCTCCCTGCTGGAAGATCTGAAAGGGGAGAGAGGACCCTTAGGGACAGGAGGGGCCCTCGGCCTGCCTAAGGCTACCTCCACGAACCCTAGAACCTCTGCAGGGGCTGGGAGGCAAGCCTTTCCCTCTCGTCCCCTTGGCTTTCCCCCACTCCCTTACCTTGTCTCATTTACTTACCTGATGGAGTCCCCTCTGCCTCTCCCCTGCTCCAGAGCCCTTCCCTTTGGGACTTTCCTCTCCCAAGTCACCATTCATTTGCCCCTTCCCATTTCTGCTCCCACCCGATCCTTTGGGCTCCCCTCACCTGGGGGTCTCCGAAGTAGATCTGCATGACCAGCGCCACCGTGACACCCGTGGCGAAGGTGAGGCAGGCCGTGACGATGACCGTGAGCCCGTCCTGGCGGCAGGAGCACTCGGCCGCGGCCGCGGAGAACGGGTCCTTGCGCGTCTCCCGCAGCGGCGACCCGTCCTGGCTGCCCATCTCCGACGACGAGGACGGCAGCCGCTGCAGCCTGGCCGACTTCAGGAAGGAGTCCGGGTCTGCAGCAGGGCGGCGGGGTGGGGGGTGGGGGTCGGTGAGGGCACCTCCTACCTGGTCCTGGGGCGGAGCGCTCAGCGATGCCCTGCCGCCCCGCCCCTGCCACTCAAACCCCACCAGCCAGCCTGGCTCACTTGGCCAGCCTCTGGGACACACCCCAGGGCTGGCCCAGGCTGGCGATCCCGGCTGGCAAGAAAACAGGGGAACCCCCCCCTCCCACCAAGTGAGCAACGGCTGGATTCCAGCCTGTGGCTGGTACCAAGCCCAAATTTCCTGGAATCAGGACACAGGGCTGAGAGGAGGTTTAGCTCTTCCTGGTAACCAGATCCTGTCTTCGGTTGAGCATCAACTTTCTGTGCCAGGACACAGCGACCAAGCAGAACCTGGCTTCTAACCTTGCTCCGTGGATCCATTCATTCAACAAAACAGAAAAGCCTATTGTGTCTAGACCTGTGCTAGATGCTAATTGGAAATGGGTAGTTCCTGCCCTCATGTCGTTCACAGGCCAGTGGAGGATGAAAGCCAGGAGCAAGTAAACAAAGGAGTGTATAATTACAAGTTGTGACAGGTGCTAAGACAAAAAAAAGAGGATAGTGCCACACACTGGTGAGTCACACCTCTAATCCTAGCTACTCAAGGATGAGATGTGAGGATCCTGATTACAAGCCAGCCTGAGCAGAAAAGTTCACGACACTCTTATTTCCAATTAACCAGCAAAAAGCCAGAAGTGGAGCTGTAGCTCAAGTGATAGAGCTTCAGCCTTGAGCAAAATAACCAAAAAAGATCCTGAGGTGAATTGTGTGCGCGCACACAGACACACAGACACACACAGACACACACACACACACACACACACACACACACACACACTAAAATGAAAAGAGAATGGCAGTGGAGAGAAGGCTGCTTACAGGGGAAAATCAGGAAGGCCTCATTGAGGAAGTGACATTTGAGCTGAGAACTGAAGCAAGAGGACCTAGCCACAAGTAAAACAAGGAGAGAATATGTAGAATGTTTGAGAAAGAGGGAGGAACAAGTACAAAGGCCCTAATGTGGGAATAACTTTGGCACATTAGAAAGAAATAACCACCTGGGCTCGAGGTGGCTCATGCCTGTAATCCTAGTTACTCAGGAGACTAAGATCTGAAGATCACTGTTCAAAGCCAGCCTGAGCAGGTAAGTCTG
Organism: Dipodomys spectabilis; assembly: GCF_019054845.1. Taxonomy (NCBI): domain Eukaryota; kingdom Metazoa; phylum Chordata; class Mammalia; order Rodentia; family Heteromyidae; genus Dipodomys; species Dipodomys spectabilis. The sequence continues at coordinate 12,221,903 of NW_024870852.1, forward strand.
GAAGATCATTGGCAATAAATGACTAGAAAAACTGGAAGTGGCACTGTGGCTTAAGTGGTAGAGTGCTAGCCTTGAGCAAAAGAAGTTCAGGGACAACACCCAGGGTCTGAGGGTCTGAGTTGAAGCCCCAGGACCAACACACACAGGACCAACACACACACACACACACACACAGAGCTCTGGGTACTGGTGGTTCACACCTATAATCTTAGTTATTCAGGAGGCTGAAATCTGTAAATCATGATTCAAAGCCCAGAGATTCTTATTTCTAATTAAGCACCAAAAAAGCTAGAAGTAGAGTTGTGGCCCACACATTAGCATTGAGCAACAAAGCTTAGGGACAGGGTCCAGGCTATGAGTTCAACCACAAGACCATCACCAAAAAGAAAGAGCTGGGAAGTTGGCTCAGTGGTAGAGTGCTTGCCTTGTATGCATGAGGCCCTGGGTTTGATTCCTCAGTACCACATAAGCAGAAAAAAAGCCGGAAGTGGCACTGTGGCTCAAGTGGTAGGGCGTTAGCCTTTAGCTGAAGAGCTGAGGAACAGCACCAGGCCCAGAGTTCAGCCCCCACAACTGACAAAAAAAAAAAAAAAAAAAAAAAGGAGGAAGGAAGAAAAGAAGAACAGAAGAAAGGAAGGGAAAGAAAAAGGGAAAGAAGAGAAGAGAAATAACCAATATCTGGTGGCTCTGATATAGCAGGAAAGGAGAAAAAATAAAGATGGAGGCTAGATCTCATTTCCTGGACCCTATGGGCCTTGTGAGAAGCTTGGATTTTACCAAGAGATCACTCCTATACACAGTTTTGTTTTGTTTTTTGTTGGTCATGGGGCTGGAACTCTGGGCCTGGGCGCTGTCCCTGAGCTGAAGAGCTCAGGGCCAGTGCTCTACCACTTGAGCCATAGCACCTTCTGGTTTTCTGGTGGTTAATAAGAGATAAGAGTCTCACAGAAGCCAGGCACCGGTGGCTCATGCCTGTAACTCTAGCTATTCAGGAGGCTGAGATCTGAGGAACACGGTTCAAAGCCAGCCTGGGCAGGAAAGTCTGTGAGACTCTTATCTCCAATAAACCACTGGAAAACTGGAAGTGATCTTGTAGCTCAAGCGGTAGAACGTTCGCCTTGAGCTGAAGAGCTGAGGGATAGTGACCAAGCCCAGAGTTCAAGCCCCACGACCGACAAAAAAAAAAAAAAAAAGAGTCTCATGGATGTTCCTGCCCCTGCTGGCTTTGAACCTAGATCCTCAAATCTCAGTCTCCTGAGTAGCTAGGATTACAGGCATGAGCCACAAGTGCCTGGCTTCCTACCCATAGTTTTAAGCAAGCCATTTGTTTTGTATTTCTCTGACTGCAGTCTGGAGAATAAACTAGGGGATAATGAGAATGGACTTATTTATTTACTTTTTTGGTCATGGGGCTCAAACTGTCGGCATGGACGCTGTCCCTGAGCTCTTCAGGGCTAGGCAGTGCTCTACCACTTGAACCACAGTGCCACTTCCTGTTTTCTGGTGTTAATTGGAGATGAGTCTCATGGACCTTCTTGCTCAATCTGCCTTTGAGTCGTGATCCTCAGATCTCAGCCTCCTTGAGTGGCTGGGATTATAGCCTTGAGCCACCAGTGCCCCACGGATTTTTTAAGTTTATATTCTGTGAATCTCCCTTAGTTTATCATGTTTGCCTGTAACCCTCAATACCATACTCTGTAAATAAAATTAAAATTCATTCAACAAAGAGATATTAAATACCCATGGAAACAGAAATCTTGATGGCCCTTAGAAGTACCAAAAAAAGTGTAAGAAAAGGTTTTGAACTTCAATTTATTAATGTTGATCATAAACCAGGCATTTTGAATATAGTCCTTCATTGAAGTGTTCCTATGACTTTATAGTAGACCCCACCTTTTCTATTTTACAAATGAGGAAACTGAGGCTGAGTCTAAGGTCATAACATGGACACGTGGGAAACTCAAGAGTCAGTGGAGCCGGGCGCCGGTGGCTCATGCCTGTAATCCTAGCTACCCAGGAGGCTGAGATCTGAGGATCATGGTTTAAAGCCAGCCTGGGCAGGAACATCAGAAAGACTCTTATCTCCAATAAACTAGAAAACCGGAAGTGGCGCTGTGGCTCAAGCAGTAGAGTGCTTGCCTTGAGCTGAAGAGTGCAGGACAGCGCCCAGACCCAGAGTTCAAGCCCCACGACCAAAAAAAAGAAAAAGTCAGTGGAAGTAAATTGAAAGCCCCTTTTCATTGTTCCAGGTGACACCAAGAGCCATTTCCATTTTCAAAAATGAACCTTACAAATTAATTTTAGTTATTTCTAGGCACTTCTATAGATCTATAGAGTCATGAGAAGATGAAAGGACCCCATCACAACTGGATCAATTTAAGACTATCCTGGCAGGGAATGTGGCTTAGTGGTAGATGCTTGCCTATCATGCATGAGGCCTTGAGTTTGATTCCTCAATACTACATAAATATATATTTTTTAAAGACTCTATCCTACCATGTAATTGTAACCCCTCTGTACAGTAATTTCACAATTAAAAAAAAAAAAAAAAGGACTCTATACTGGGCTGGGAAGTTGGCTCAGTGGTAGAGTGCTTGCCTCCCATGCATGATGCCCTGGGTTCAATTCCTCAGCACCACATAAGCAGAAAAAAGCCAGAAGTGGCACTGTGGCTCAAGTGATGGGACATAGCTTTAAGCTAAAGAGCTGAGGGACAGCACCCAGGCCCAGAGTTCAGGCCCCAGGACTGACAAAAAAAAAAAAAAAGACTCTAACCTACCAGTCCATCATTGAGTTATTCATTTATTCAGCAAAAATATTTACCAGGAAGAGAGAAAAAATAAGAAAAACAACAAGAATATGCATTAAAAATTGGTGAGTACTTATTATGTATGCTGAGTAATATTACCATTGATTTCACTGACATACAAGAATAACAACAGGCTGGATGCCAATGGCTCACACCTGTAATCCTAAATGATCAGGAGGCTGAGATCTGAGGATCTTGGTTTGAAGCCAGCCCAGACAGGAAATTCCTTGAGACTTTTTTTTTTTTTTTTGTCAATCGTAGGGCTTAAAACTCTGGGCCTAGATGCTATCCTTCAGCTTTTCAGCTCAAGGCAAGGACCCTACCAATTGAACCACATAGAGCCACTTCTGGTTTTCTGGTGGCTAATTGGAGATGAGTCTCATGGACTTTCCTGCTTTGGCTGGCTTTGAACCATGATCCTCAGATCTCAGCCTCCTGAGTAACTAGGCTTACAGGCATGAGCCACTGGTGCCTGGCTCTTTGAGATTCTTTTTTTTTTTTGGGGGGGTGGTCCAGTCGTGGGGCCTGAACTCTGGACCTGGGCGCTGTCCCTCAGCTCTTCAGCTCAAGGCTAGCACTCTACCACTTGAGCCACAGCGTCACTTCCGGCTTTTTCTTTTTGCTTATGTGGTGCTGAGGAATCGAACCCAGAGCCTCATGCATGCAAAGCAAGCACTTTACCACTGAGCCACCTTCCCAGCCCTTTTGGAGACTCTTATATGCAATTAATCACAGAAAAAGTAGGAGGCAGCACTGTGGTTCCTGTGGTATAGTGTTAGCATTGAGCAAAAGGAGCTCAGGGACAGCGCCCAGGCCCAGAGTTCAAGCCCCAGGACTGGCAATAACAACAACAAGAACAACAATAGGACAGTGGGAAAAAGTTAGTTTAGGGCTGGAAGAAACAAGTCTTTGGGGAGAAAAATAATACGCTTAATTTTGACTATTTTCAATTTGTAGGGTCCTAGGATAGCTGCGTGGAAGAAGCTGGTCTAGTGGGCAGCATATTTGCATCATTCTCAATTCAACTTTCTTTTTCTTTCTTTCTTTTTCTTTTTTTTTGTCAGTAGTGGGACTTGAACTCTGGGCCTGGGTGCTGTCCCCCCTCAGCTCTTCAGCTCAAGGCGAGCACTCTACCACTTGAGCCACCGCACTGCTTCTGGTTTTCTGGTAGCTAATTGGTGATAAGAGTCTCTCAGACTTTCCTGCCTACGCTAGCTTTGAACTGCGATCCTCAGATCTCAGCCTCCTAGTAGCTAGGATTACAGGCGTGAGCCACGAGCACCCAGCCATTCAATTTTCTTTTAGGCAATTTCCTTTCCCCTCCTTCAGTCAGCTCCTTTCATCCTTTCCCAGAATAATTAATAGTCCTGGTCTTGCTAATCTGTACAGACATCTCTATACATTGATTTGTTCAAGGATAAGCATGAGACTCACACCAGGCTGGTAAGACTCAAACTTGGTTGTTTTAATAGGATTGTTGGGAAAGAGAAAAGTTCTCTTTCTGTCTAGGTTCCCAGGTTGATAGAACGTAAGCCCATAGTTGTTGGGGATATCTTGTTCCCCAAATGAGGGCTTTCTGATAGTGCCTACAAAAAGGAAAGCAGAACCCAAGAGGACATTAATTCCTTTTTAGACACTTAAATCCATTTATACTTGAAGCACCATATTCCTATGTTTTTCAGTCATGCTACCCAATAAAATTCTCCTTTAAGCCAGGCACAGTAGATTAGGTATGTAATCATAGGAAGTAGAGATCAGGAGGATAATGGTTCAAGGCCAGCCTGGGCAAAAAGTTCGTAAGACCCCCATTTCAATCAATAAAGCTGGGTGTACTAGAATGTATCTGTCATCCCAGTGGAAAGTATAAATAAGAGAATTGTGAGTCAAGCTGTCAAGGACAAAGGTGTGAGACCCTATCTCCAAATATAACTAAAGTAAAAAGGGCTGGGATGTTGTTAAGTGGGAGGCCTAGAGTTAAACCCCAGTACTACCCTCCTCCCCGCAAAAATCCTTTTTGAGATGTAACTGTTCGATAACAAAAGAATCTAGAGGTTGGGAATGTGGCTTAATGGTAGAGTGCCTGCCTAGAATGCATGAAGCCATGGGTTCGATTCCTCAGGACCACATAAACTGAAAAAGCCAGAAGTAACACTGTGGTAGAGCTCAAGTGGTAGAGCACTAGATTTGAGTAAAAGAAGGTCAGGGACAGTGCCCAGGCCCTGAGTTCAAGCCCCAGGACTGGCCAAAAAAAAAAAAAAAAGAATCTAGACTAGAGTTGATTATGTAAGTACGAAGTTCAAGAGTGAGATCTCTGTTGAAGACTGAGGTCACACCTGGCTTCTTTACTTTTTTTTTTTTTGTCAGTCATGGGGCTTGAAATCTGGGCCTGAGCACTGTCCCTCAGTTCTTCAGCTCAAGGCTAGCACTCTACCACTTGCACCACAGCACCACTTCTGATTCTCTGGTGGTTTATTGGAGATAAGAGTTCCACAGCCTTTCCTACCCCAGCTGGCTTTGAACTGCGATCCTCAGATCTCAGCCTCCTGAGTAGCTACAATTATAGGCATGAGCCACTGGTGCCCAGCCTATTTTTTTGTTTGTTTTTGTCGGTCATGGGGCTTGAACTCTGGTCCTGGGCTCTGTCCCTGAGCTCTTCAGCTCAAGGTGAGTGCTCTACCACTTGAGCCATAGTGCCACTTCGGGTTTTCTGGTGGTTAATTGTAGATAAGAACCTCACAGACTTTTCTGCTTGGACTGGCTTTGAATCATGATCCTCAGATCTCGGCCCCCTGAGTAGCTAGGATTACAGGCGTGAGCCACCAGTGTCCAGACTTCCTTAATCTTAAGGAAAAGCTCACTATGTATTTCTGAGCCAGGAAATGGTGCTGTGGCTCGAGTGGTAGAGAGAGCACTAGCCTTCAGCTGAAGAGCTCAGGGTCAGTGCCGAGTCCCAGAGTTCAAGCCCCACAACCAACAAAAATAAATAAATAAACAAACTGAAAATATATTTCTGAGCCAGATGGTGATATGACCAGAAATGCAGACCAGAAATGCAGGGAAGTGGATGGATGAGGGTGAGTGCAGAGGCATACACAGGCATGTGAGGCTAGTGGGGCAGGCAACAGTGGTGATCACAGGATATGAAGGGATTTGGTATAGAGAGCATCTGATAACCTTCTGGAAGTTAGCGTTTGGCAAGAAGGTGTATCCTGGGCTTCTAATTTGGAGATGGGTTGAATGGCAGTGTCATTGATATTAGAGGAAGAACAGGACTGCGGAAAAAATGATGAGTTCAGCATAGAATGTATTGAAGGTAGGGGCACTTGCAGGACATCTGGAGGCTGGGAGAGGAAGGCACACATAAACTTGGAGCTATTTCCCAATCTTGGGGTGCTCTATTTTCCACAGTGCCTCTAATGGGGGACCCCTGGCACTAATGGCCCTAAGAGGATTAAGTGGTACCACTAGGTGGCACTATTAAGTTGAGAATCTAGAAGGCCTCTTAGCCATCAGGCTGGACCAAGGGCTCCTAGGAACTTGGAAGCAGGGTTAGGTGACATAGCATTGAACCACATACCAAAATGATGGCAAGGTCCTTGGAACTCTTGCCTTAGAACAAAGTAAGTCCCTGAGAATCTTGGAGTTTTGTGTTAAGTTTCAAGTTCCCAGATGCTCAGGTGACCAGGGTTTCGGGTAGATTTTTGTACAGCTGGGCAGAGTCTGGAGTGAACCCCTTAAGGTATTATTCCCTGAGAGTTTGGAACTTTCATTTTTAAAAATTAATTCAACAATTACTTACAAAGTGTCCAACACTGTGCTGGAGGATGAGAAATATAATAAAATAGTCATCATCCCTGCCCTTCTGGGGCTAATCACATTATTGTGTAAATAAATCATCACAAGTTTTTATAGGTGCTGTGACATTTATAGGGGTATTAGGAGAAAACATATTAAGGGAGCCCAGTTTCTAGGTTAGGAGAGAAAGGCATTCTTCCAAGCTGGAAGAGAAAACGAAGGCCCAGTATAGGTCCTACTGTAACACAGTGAGTCAGGAAATGCTAGAACCAGAAGCATCATTCTTGACCTCTGAATAAAAGCCCTGGCTTCAGGCTGGTATCCAACAAGGACACCTCTTCTCATCCTCTTCCAGCTACCTCCTGATTCCAAGGCCACTCCCCCTAGAAAAGAAGCGTGGATCTGCAGTCCTGACATTTGTGACCCCAAATCCTCCACACTCACTATTCTCTCATCCCCATCCCAGGTACAGTACAGTCTAGCCAGCTGAAGACTTAGGATACTAGCCCAGGCCAGATTGCCAGAAAGTTGTAAATAGGGAATTCTGAAAATTGGGGGCTGTTGGACAGGGAGCAACTATGTAAGAGCCAGGCCAGAGAGAGTTGGGCCAGAGAAGCAGCATCTACCAGGGGATGAGGCTCAACTGTCAGCACTGGGAGGAAGAGTCAAGCAGAAGGATGCTCTAATGCCAGGAAGTGACGTTTAGAGAAAGAGGGCTGGGGGATGGAGGATGAAGCATGGAAGTGAACATACAGCTGAGCCATATGGAGAAAAAGCACTAAGGAAGGAATGCTCTTGGCTCCAGCTCTCTCCCAAACCTGGTCTTTCCCCCTGCCTGGACCCCCCTCCCCCCCCTTTTTTTTTTTACAGTTCCTGCAGAGAAGGCTGAGAATGAGAACACCATAAAATTTGGATCCTGGGGATCAGGGTCGCTTACTAAAATTCCAGCCAGATCCATGGCTCCAGAGGAGCGGTAGAGTAATTCATCAGGCAGCAAAGGCACTCTAGTCCCCAAGGACTTTGAGAGGTCATGCAGTCCATCCCCCCTGTCTCCCAGTACCCAGTACTCCCAGACACAGGGGAATCATACTCGGCCTCTCCTCATCCCTGGACTCCGATTCTCTCCAGATGATGTTTCCGCACCACGGTCCCTGGCTGTGAAGAAGTTCTTTCAGACCTACACTACTCTCTCCTTCCTCTGCAGCCTCTGACTTGGTTTTTCTCCTGCACCTGTCCTCTGTGGCTAGAGAAGAACCTTTTTACCGGGTGATCACAAAGATCCCCCAGGATCTCCCGCATGGCATTCCTTCCTGGTTGGTTGGTTCTTCCTAAGAAGTAATAATCCCAGTTCCTCCTACTGCAGTCCCTGGCGTCGCCTCGCATGTCGCATCCTACGCCTCCGGGGCAGGCATGCACCCCCTTCCCCACCAGATAATTAACAGACAGGGGAGGAGGGGGAGGTGCAGGAGGAACCGAATGAATGAAGGACATGGAGGCCGAGGGAGGATGCTCAGAGGCAACGGATACAGGACGACCAGGGACCTCTCAAGGCGGGGCAGGGACGGCGCCAGAGGGCCTCACCGGTATCGGGGTCTCCCAGGAAGGCGTCCTCGTCCTTGCGGCCCCGCAGCGGGGCCGCGGGCGCCGGCTCATCCTCCGGCAGTCGCGGGAAGCTGGTGATGCTCATGTAATCCACCGGCGAGTAGGCGCCCAGGGCACTCTCCTGGCTGGCTTCGTTCTCCGCCGCCATCCTCACCCGCTCCCCCCAGAAGCGCAGCGCCTGCCGGAAGTGGCAGCGGCGGGGGTGGGGGTGCGAGGGTGGAGGGCGGGGACTGAGCTCCTGGGCAGCCGGGAGGGGGCGCCCCCATCCTCGGCAGTGTCCCGGTCTGACTCGCCCCCGCCGGCTTCGCGCCGCCAGCCTGCAGTGGGCACGCAGGTGCGGGCAGGGAGGATGCGAGCGGGGAGGAGAGTGCGGGGGAAGCGGGGAGGGGGAGAGGGAGGGCGCGCGGCTCCCGGCTCCGCCGGCAGCCCCGGTCACCTCTCCCTACCTCCCTCCGACCCCAGACGCTTTCACTGACCGCAAATCCCTCTTCAACTCTAGATCCTGTGACCCCCAAACTCATCACACTCCAAACTTCTTGGATTCGAAGATGCTCTTCCTTCTAGCTCAGACTTCGCCTCCAACTCTAGCCCTCTTTTCCAGTTCAGACTCTTCACCTGTAATCCTAGCTAACTCAGGAAGCTGAGTTCCAGGTTTGAAGCCAGCCTGGGCAGAAAAGTGTGTGAGCCTTTTACTTCCAATTAACTAAGGGGGGGGGGGGGCGGCAGGGGAGCCAGAAGTGGAATATGGCTCAAAAGGTAGAGTGCTAGCCTTGAGCTCAAAAGCTAAGGGAGCACCTTCACCCAACCTGTATACCTCTTTTAAAACTCCAGCCACTACTTCAACCCCAGACTGCTTTTCCACCCACAGAACCCTCCTCAAACAACAAATCCCTCTTCTGACCTGAGATCCCTTCCTTTACCTCTGTATGTCTCACATTTCTCTTCCAATTGCAGTCCCTTCGGGAGCCCAGCCACTCCCCCAATCCATCAGCATAGCAGAGTGATCCCTAAACTTTAGCATATTTTAAGGATCATTGAAAGCAAATTCTCAGATTCCACTCCATATATTATGACTCTATAGTCTGGAATGAGGTCTCTGGAATATGAATATTTACCATCATTTTAAGAGGTTTTGTTGCAGTTCTGAGAAGAAGAAAAAAATAATGGAGGTGTGAAAGGGCAGGAGGAAGTGGGCCTGGAAGAACGAAGGGTAAGAATGGGGACTAGAGATGGGGCTATTACCTAGAATGTGTGAGGTCCTAAGTTTGACCCTCAGCAGGAGCAATGGGAGTAAGACTGTATCTGTGAACTAGGTGTCTTGATTTCATCCTAGTACTACTGTTCAGAAACTGTGTGATGTTGGGTAAGACTCTTAAATACATTGAAGGCCTGTTTCCTCCTCCACAAAGTGCAAAAATAACAGGATCCATGTTAGAGAAAGTGAAATAGTTATAGATAATGTTTCATGCAGGATTTGGTACCTACTCATTAAATGACATTATCGCTGTCGCCGTCGTCGTCGTCGTCATCATCATCATCATCTTAATCTTGCAGATTTTCACCTCTTCCAAATCCATCCAATCCTCTCAGGAATTCCAACCACACTAAAACTTGTGTTACTTTTTCCCATCTCTGAGTATGGGAGAGGTTTCTTCCCTTATGCGGTTTCTGGTCAAAATTTCAATTACACAGCCAAGGGGGGCAGGGTCTAATGAAGCCTTTAAATGGCATTCCATTTTTCTCCCCAATCCCAGATTCAGAGAGGACCTTCTTTCCTCAATCCCAGGTTCAGAGAGAATCCAAATGGCTTTAGCATTTCCTATGGGAACAATAGTTGCAGTACCATATGTTGACAGGAGAGGGCTGCAATAGGTGGAGAACAGCTGTAGGAAAAAGACTTGGGAGAGGACAGAGCGGGCTTCTCAGGGCTATGGTGAGGGTGAGAAGGGATGATGATTATCTTTAGGTCATAGTTAGAATTGCACAAGCCTTTTTTCCTACAAAGAGTTTATCTTCTCTATGAGATTTGTACGGCCTATTATGCTGCCCTAAAGGGGTCTGTACTCCTACAATGATGTCTATTTACTCAGTGTAAGTATAGTTTGAGTACTTTTGAGATCTAGATTTCATTTTTTCTTTTTCTTTTTTTTGTCGGGCATGGGGCTTGAACTCTTGGCCCCAGATCTGTCGCTGAGCTCTTCAGCTCAACGCAAGTGAGTGTTCTACCATTTGAGCCATATTGCCACTTCTGGTTTTCTGGTGGTTAATTGAAGATGAGTCTCATGGACTTTTCTGGGGCTGGCTTTGAACCAAGATTCTCAGTTCTCAGCCTCCTGTGTAGCTAGGATTACAGGCATGAGCCACAATACCTGGCAATAGATCTAGATTTTTTTTTTGTTGGTCATGGGGCTTGGACTCTGGGCCTGGGCGCTGTCCCTCAGCTCTTCAGATGAAGGCTAGTGCTCTCCCACTTGAGCCACAGCAACACTTCCAGCTTTTTCCGTTTATATGGTGCTGAGGGCTTGAACCCAGAGCCTCATGCATGCAAAGCAAGCACTCTACCACTGAGCCACCTTTCCAGTCCGGATCTAGATTTCTTTTTCTGTTTTTCTTTTTCTTCTGTTTTTGGTCATGGTGCTTGAACTCTGGGCTTGGGCACTGTCCGTGCATTCTTCAGCTCAAGACCAGTGCTCTACCACTTGAGCCACAGCACCACTTCTGGTTTTCTAGTGGTTTATTGGTGATAAGAGTCTCATGGATTTTCCTGCCCAGGCTGGCTTTGAACCGTGATCCTCAGATCTCAGCCTCCTAAGTAGCTAGGATTATAGGCATGAGCCACCAGCACCTGGCTCAGATCTAGATTTCTTAAAGTCTGTATTCTCTGTATTTCTGTATTTCCTGGGGGGGAAATCTATGTCCCTCCAATAGGGTCAGTGCCCTTCAATACCGTTTATGTCCTATTAGCAGGGCTCAGAGATCTGAGTATCTCTAGCAAGTTACATACAAATTACATACTTCTGTAGTGGAGTCCAAATAACTTTTTTTTTTTTGTCAGTCCTGTGGCCTGAACTCAGGGCCTAGGCAATGTTTCTGAGTTTCTTTTGCTCAAAGCTAGTGCTCTAGCACTTGAGCCACAGCACCACTTCTGGCCTTTTCTGTTTATGTGTCACTGAGGAATCAAACCCAGGGCTTCATGCATGCTAGGCAAGTACTCTACCATTAGCACAGCTCTAAGTCCATATACCTGTAAGTGAAATATATGTTTCATTTTTTAATTAAAAATTTTTTTTGCCAGTCCTCAGGCTTGAACTCAGAGCCTAGCCACTGTCCCTGAGCTTCTTTTTTTTTTTTGGGGGGGGGGGGGTCCAGTCATAAGGCCTGAACTCTGGGCCTGGGCACTGTCCCTCAGCTCTTCAGCTCAAGGATAGGGCTCTACCACTTGAGCCATAGCACCACTTCCAGCTTTTTTTTCTTTTTGCTTATGTGGTGTTGAGGAATCAAACTCAGGGCCTCATGCATGCAAGGCAAGCACTCTACCACTGAGCCACCTTCCCAGCCCCAAATTGGGGCTTGAACTCTTGGCCTAGGCACTGTCCCCAAGTTCTTCAGCTCATGACTAGTGTTCTACCACTTGAGCCATGGCTCCCTGAGCTTCTTTTTGTTCAAGGCTAGTGCTCTATCACTTGAGCACTACTTCTGGCCTTTTCTGTTTATGTGGTACTGGGGAATTGAACCAAGGCCTTCATGCTTGCTAGGCAAGCAGTCTACAACTAAGCTACGTTCCCAGTCCATGTGTGTTCTTTTAGTGTGGTTGATTTCTCCTTATTGAAGTCTGTGTCCACTCCTCCATGTTTGTATGCCTTCAGTGGGCCATCACTCCCTTCATGAATATGTAGTGGATCATATGTCTGTTCATAAGGATGTTTCTCTCAGCTTAGAATGTGATGGGCTTTCTCCTGGGCAAAGAATAGGGAAGAGAATTAAAGGGAAGCAGGACTAGATGGAGTCACAGCCCTGTGTTAGACATCAGGAGATAAGGACTGATTGCTTCAGATTTCAGACTCACTACTGGAGTTAGATATTAAAACAACAACAACAGGGCTGGGAAGGTGGCTCAGTGGTAGAGCGCTTGCCTTGCATGCCGAGGCCCTGGGTTCAATTCCTCAACACCACATAAGCAAAAAGAAAAAAGCCAGAAGTGGCACTGTGGCTCAAGTGGTAGAACGCTAGCCTTGAGCTGAAGAGTTGAGGGACAATGCCCAAGCCCAGAGTTCAGGCCCCATGAATGGACCCAACAACAACAACTTGTAGCCTTGACAAGCAGTCTGAATTGTCAGGTGGGATGGTTCCTTCTTGATGAGTATAGATAATCTGGAGAAGGAGAGTCCAGCGTACTCTTTTCTTTCTAAGTAGGATAAAGGGAAAAAATAAATAAATAGGATAAAGGGAAGATAATTGAGCTAAAGAGATAAAGATATAATTGATATAATGATAAAGAGATAATTGAGCTCAAGTTGAGGTAGACGGACTATATCTCTAGGTAAAGTAACCAAACTGAGAGGCAAAGAAGTGAGTGTGAGTGATCCTTTATATTTGCATAGACTTTGCCATTTTACAAGCCTTTGTTTTAGCTATGGAAGTAAAAACAGACCGGGGGCAGGCACTGGTGGCTCATACCTGTAATCCTAGCTACTTAGGAGGCTGAGGATGGAGGTTCAAAGCCAGCTTAGGCAGGAAAGTCTGTGAGATTCTTATCTCCAATTAACCACCAGAAAACTGGAAGTGAAGCTGTGGTTCAAAGCTGTAGAGCTCTAGCCTTGAGCCCCAAAATTGAGTGCCCAAGCCCTGAGTTCAAGCCCCATGACCAATGAAAATAAACAAACAAATAACAATAAAACAGACATGAATCAGGGAGCCTAGGCTGGGTCCTACCTTGGTTTTCTCCTGGACCTTGAGAGTTACTCCCCTTTTCTGGGCTTACCATTTATACAATGAGGAGCACTCACTTACTGAGACTTGTACTTTAGATCTGGATGAAGATTTGTAGAGGCTAAACAATAAAAATGTCCTCAGAGGTATGAGAAAATTGGAGCTGGTCCGAGTTAGTAGTTGGTTGTGTTCTCAAGGTCGCAGGATTTTTCTGGCGGACTGAGTGGGAGGGTTGCTGGGGGCCAGGAGATGACCTGAGAGGGATGCAACTCCTCCCACCTTTAAACTCCGAGGGACAATTGGGCAATCAGACCCCGGGGCGACTCTAGGATGGGCCTGATCCAACTGCTCTCATTAGCTCAGCAGTTTCCTGCTCAAACCGCGCCCTAAACCAACCCATAAACTGTCTGTCCAGGACCCCAGTGTGGTCACTCCACGGCCTCGCCTCCTCTCCTGTTACATCCAGCCCAGTTACTCCCCATCTTTCCTGGGGCCCGCCTCCTCTCCTGTCACGCCTGGCCCCGCCCCTCTCCTGTCAGCCCACGGTCCCACCTCTCCCTGTCACTCCTAGCCCCGCCCCTTCTGCTTTAACAGTGGTTACACCCCTTCCGGCAAGTTAGCTCCGCCCTATCGCCGGCTTCTCTAGCTCTTGCTAACTCAGACCCCGCCCACACCATATAGGCCCCGCCCGCTACTGGCTTCCAGGCTCCGCCCCAAACAGGCCCCGCCCCTCGCCTGAGGCTTGGTCTCTACGGTCGGCCTGTTTTCCCTGCCTGGGCAGCCGCGGCTTCTGCAAAGGCGGCGGGTGCTCGGAGCTTGGGGCGATGGGGCTTCCAGAGGAGCGGGGCCGAAGCGGGAGCGGGGCCGGGAATGGGGGCCGGGAGGAAGCTGGAGCCGGAGGCCGGGCTCGGAGTTGGTCTCCGCCGCCCACGGTCAGCCGCTCGGCGCACGTCCCCTCGCTGCAGCGCTACCGTGAGCTGCACCAGCGTTCGGTGGAGGAACCGCGGGGTGAGGCTGGGCCCCGGGCGGGCATGGGGGCGCCACTGAGGAGACAGCGGAGGCTCCCCGGGAAGCTGAGGGTCCGTGAGGGGAGAGTGAGGGCAGACCGGTGGCCGCTGGGGGAAACGGAGAGGGGCTTCGGGAGAGGCAGAGGGGCTTCTCCCAGGAGGAGGGTTCCCTGGAAGTTGGGGACCTCGCTGGTGACCTGGCAGTTTTGTGAAGATAAGTGGTTTCCGTGAGGAGAAGCGGCTTCTGTGAGGGGACTTGGGGCCTGGAGGAGGCTGGAACAGGGAGTTGGTGAGAAGAAGAGGCGTCCTCGAGGGGCTCGCGGTGGTGGTGGGGATACCTTGGGAGAACAGAGCTTTCCTTTCAGGCTTTACCCGCTGAGAGCTGTAGCTGATCAAAACTGCGAGGTTTGACTCAGCAGGGTCTGCTTCTTTCTTGAGGTCCCAGGTCTCCAATTTAGCAGGATTCCCACCGGGCACCGGTTGCTCCGGGTTGTAATCCTAGCTACTCAGGACTCTGAGATCAAGGTTCCAAGCCAGCGAGGCAGGAAAGTTCCTGAATCTCTTACCTCCAATTAGCTATCAAAAAGTTGGAAGTGGAGCTCTGGCTCAAGTGGTGGTAGATCTCCAGCCCTGACCAAAAAAGCTAAGGCACAGAGCTCAGGCCCTGAGTTCTAGCTCCAGTACTGGCGCGACACACACACACACACACCAGCGACACACACACACACACACACACCAGCAGCACACACACACACACACACACCAGCAGCGCACACACACACACACACCAGCAGCACACACACACACACATACACCAGCAGCAGCAGCAATCTCAATAAAATGACCCAATATAGGACTGCTAAAAGGTCAATTTTTTGTTGTTGTTACTTAATCTGGCTCAAGTGGTGGTAGATCTCCAGCCCTGACCAAAAAAGCTAAGGCACAGAGCTCAGGCCCTGAGTTCTAGCTCCAGTACTGGCGCGACACACACACACACACAAACACACACGCAGCACACACACACACACACACACACACACACACACACACACACACACACACACCAGCAGCAGCAGCAATCTCAATAAAATGACCCAATATAGGACTGCTAAAAGGTCAATTTTTTGTTGTTGTTACTTAATTTGGTCTGGGATTGTAACTCAGATACTGATATACGTCCATGTCTTTTAAAAAATGTGCCTGGAAACTTCCCTACCCTTGCCTTCAGATTGGGTAAGGGGCAAACTACTCCAGCTTGGAGTCATGGGGGGGGGGGACACACATATGGGCCACAGATAAAAAATTTAGAAGAAAATGTAATGTGTGTGTGTGTGTGTGTGTGTGTGTGTGTGACTGGAACTCAAACTTGGTATCTGATGCTTTTACTCATTAGCTGGCATTCTTCCAACTGAGCCATACCTCCAAGCCCAAAATACATAAATTTTAAATCTTGCCTCTGCCACTCATTCACTGTGGGGTCTTAAGGCAAATTTTTCAACCTGTCTGAGATTTATTTTATTCATTTGTAAGATAATACTTCATAGGATATAGGAGGACTAAACTGGGTAATTGTGTGTTATAGAGTGGTGCACAGTAAACATTGAATAAGTGTTGATTTGTTCAGTAACATGGCAGAAAGCAGTTACTAAGGGAAAACATGGAATTCAGTGTAAGGTGTTAATTGCTGCAGGAGTGTTGAAGTTTGAGTGCTCAAAAACCTCTTATCACTTCTCTCTCTGTATTTTCTCCCATTAGGAGTTTATCTGTTTCCCAGAAATTAGATATTAGTACCGCACAATAACTCATACATGATATATCTGTTTTCCCAGCATTTCACTTTTATACTCTGGTCCCAAATTTCATAGGACTATAGAAACCATTTGTATCCACACATCTTGATGGTATACTATATTCAACACAACTGTGAATGAGATCCACCAAGTTTTCCTTCCAAACGTGCTTTCCTTCCTAATTTTTTAATTTCTGGCATTATCCCAGACTGGAAATTTCTTCTATTAGGCTGTCCTCTAAAAGTATCTATCTGTATCTCATCTATTTACAGATTACTTACTGCTTGTAAAGCACAATTCCAGTTTGATTTGATGTGAGAACTGTTAGAATCCACATTTTCAGAGAAGGAAACTGAAGCTTAGACAGGTTAACTAACTTGTTCAGGGTCATTAAGTTAGTTAGTGGTGGAATTTGGATTTGAATCAACACATCTTGACTGCAGAACCTGCCTATACTACTATGGATGCCATTGCTCACCACAGACCCCACAGTATGCTTTTCACCAACTTCTGTCAAATACTCCTTTAAAATGTCTCTGATTTCTCTCTTTTTCCATTCCTACAGACACTTTAAATTGAGGAAACAGTCTCCCAATTTGTTTTTTCTCCTCCATAACCTTCAATCTCTCCTACTGGCTTATTTAACCATCTTTAAGTTTATATTTTGGAAACACTGCTTTCCCGCTACAATGCAAAAACTTTTAGTAGTTCCTAACTTCCTAGATTTTCTAATTAAAATTCTACTTTTATTTGAGGCCTCAGGATAATCTAACCACACCCCACCTAATAATCCTTATCTCCTTCTATTCCCTACCACACCTTTCATTGTAGGCAAACCATTCTCTTTGATATCCTAGATACACAAAAGTCCCCTCCTACCTCCTCACCTTTGCCTATTTCCTCACCTTTTTTTTTTTGTTTTTTTTTTTGGTTGGTTGTGGGGCATGAACTCTGGGCCTGGGCGCTGTCCCTCAGCTCTTCAGCTCAAGGCAAGCGCTCTACCACTTGAGCCTCAGCATTGCTTCCTCCTCACCTTCTTTTTACCCAAACTCCCCTGTCAATTCCATAATACATTCCCTGATCATCCCAGGGAGATCATATATTTTTTTTCTGGTCTGAACTTTCAGTACTTAGAATGTGTGCAAAGGAAACATCCAGATTCTTATACACACACACACACTCACACACACACACAGAAAACACCTGTCACACAATAACACTTGTGTAAGTAGTAGTAGGAGATTCTTTTAAGTATTTTCTAAAAGACAGTGAACAAGTTAACAAAGCGATGATCCTGAAAGGCTTCTTTTACTTGTATTTTATCTAAAAATTTAATGACTAAATAAATTACACTGACTGCCTATAAAATTACTGATGCCTCTATGCACACTAGGCATTATAGTATAGTGTGAATAGATGCCAAAATAGTAGATGGACATTTGGAGGACAAAAGCAATATTTTGAATTAAGATACAGCATAAAGGAATGGATTGTCTGTTGGGGGAGTGGCAAGTAATAAGATTAGGTAACTTGGTCTTGTATATAGACTAGTAAGCCATCTAATGATAAATATGTCTGAGAAGCTTGCTGATTTCTGTGCATGTTTTTGCAGAGTTTTGGGGAGACATTGCCAAGGAATTTTACTGGAAGAACCCGTGCTCTGGCCCATTCCTTCAGTACAACTTTGATGTGACTAAAGGAAAAATCTTCATTGAGTGGATGAAAGGAGCAACTACCAATATCTGCTACAATGTGCTGGATCGAAATGTCCATGAGAAAAAACTTGGAGATAAAGTTGCTTTTTACTGGTAAAAATATTTATGTATAGTCGGTGTGCCTCATATTTATATAGAGTTGTCACATTTTACAATGTACTTCAACTTATTTCCTGCTAAGTGTTTAACCAGCTTAACTCATGTGATACTTAAAACAAACCAGTGGAATAAACAAAGTATTATTAACTTAATGTCTTAAAGAGGAAAAATACCTTAAGGGTTATGTCAGATGACATAACCAGTATATGACAAAGTTGACATTAAAGCTGTGTCCTGATTTCTAGACTGTTTGTGCTGGAGAGGAAGGAAGACAGCAAGTAAATGAAAGAGAACAGGATAGACTAGCTTGTTTCTCATTCTTGCTTTGTGAGGAAAATGAGGTTTTGTGCTTGTCACTATTTCCATTGCCTTGTTGAGTTAGTTATGTCATAGGCACTATGCTTAGGGGCTCTCAAATATTATTGAATATTATCTCACTTGTTCACAATAACTACAAAAGCACTATTTATTTCATTTTACATTTAGAAAACTGAAATTCTGAGTTTAATGATTTATCTAAAATAAAACCCCTAGCAAGAAGTAAGGTTAAGAGTCAAATCCAAGCAGTATAATTACAGAGCTAAAACTTTTAACCATGACCCTATCCTTCCTTTTAACTCAACATCTTTGCAAAATAGTCATAAGAATCAAATAAGAATCAAATTAGAAAACACTGTAGAGGGCTGGGAAGGTGGCTCAGTGGTAGAGTGCTTGCCTTGCAATGCATGAGGCTCTGGGTTCGATTCCTCAGCACCACATAAGCAAAAAAAAAAAAAAAAAAAGCCGGAAGTGGCGCTGTGACTCAAGTTGTAGAGTGCTAGCCTTGAGCTGAAGAGCTGAGGGACAGTGCCCAAGCCCAGAGTTCAGGCCCCACAACCGGACCCCCCCCAAAAAAAAAAAAAAAAAAAGAAAACACTGTAGAAATGTCAGTGGTTAGCATAGTATTGTTGCTGAATTAGGGGTCACTTTGCCTCTGAAATATACTGTTAGGTCTGTTGACACTCTTATTTCCTGTTCTAAGACTTATGCTTGAGCGCCAGGGTAACATTTGAGCTCACTCCTGAGGCTTCTAAAAGATCAGAAAACCCATTTCAAATGTGCGTAAAATAGCTTTTATATGTCATGGGGTTATCAACTGAGTAAGATTGAATAGGATGACATAATAAATATCAGTTATTATTATGATTATTTGGACAGTAAGAAAATTAAGTCTGTTTGGAATAAAAAGTTATTCAAGGAAGTTTTATTAATTCAACAAATAATGAGAATTTATGTGCTAGGCACTATTCTGGTTTTATTTTATTTTTTTTTAAGATAGGGTCTTATTGTATAATGTAGGCTGGCCTTAAACTTGACATCCTCTGCCTCTTCAGTACTGGTATTATATGTGTGCTCTACCATGTCTGGCTCTAGGCACTACTCTGAACCAAAGAAAGTTCTGTCTCCTATTTGGGTGAAGAGACAGTAAACAAAGAAAGCAAAGTAAGGAGTGCTATTGAAAAATACAGAGCAAAGGAAAAGCCAAAGCCAATGAAGAGAGGTGATTGATAAAGGAAGAACCCTCAGCGAAGGTGACATTTAGGCAGATATTTTAAAGGGGATTGATGGAATGCATTCTGCAGATATTAGGTTGGAGAGGGGAAATGTTCCAGAAGATGGAAGAACAAGTGTCTGCTGCTGCCTGGTGTGCTTGAAGAAAGACTAGCTTGCAAGCTGATTAAATGCAAGCAGTGTGAGATAGAAAAAGGCAGAGTAACAGAGAAGTCAGCCAGATGCTGAGTAGAACATTGAAAGCTCATGCATGTAAGACTTTGGCTTTTATTCATGGTGAGATAAGAAACCATAGCTAATCTTAAGCATAGTTATGGTAATCATTTGGCTTATATTTAGGATATGTCCTTTGAATTGACAATAAACTATAAGAAGGGCAAAGGTGGAAGCAGAGAGACTAATCATAACACTAGTATAGAAATTTAAGTGAGGATGATGACACAGGACGTAGTAGTTGTGAAGGTGGCTAGAAGTGGTTGAAATCTAGATCTATTTTGAATCAAGAGCACACAGAATTTGCTGGCATGGGCTGGATGTGGAGAGTGAAACCAGAGTCAAGGTCATTTTCAATGGTGAATGAAGTCCAAGTATGGGAGATGACTACTTTTTGAGGTCTATGAAAGGATTTATGCGGGAGAATGATGTGGTCTCAGGTTGATAAGATCACTTTGGACACCTAAGGAATAAGAGTGTAAGGCCAGAGAATAGAGAATTTATTATTTAGGGTAGACATGCCTGAATTGGAATGCTGCTGGTAGGAATGGGATAAAAAGATAAAAATTTGGAGTAATTTAGAGAAGCAAAACCAGCACAGGTAACCAAGTATGGATGTTGGGCAAGCAAAGGAAGAAAGTTAGGGGGAAGTGCCTCTTTCACAGGCATACATCTGATTTGAAGGTTAAATTTGTCCTTCAAAAGAAGACTTTGCTTCTTTCTTTCCTTTTTTTTTTTTGTCAGTCATGGGGCTTGAACTCTGGGCCTGGGTGCTGTCCCTCAGCTCTTCAGCTCAAGGCAAGCGCTCTACCAATTAAGCCACTGCACCACTTCCATGCTTCTTACTTTTCTTTCATAATCTTTCTACTAGCATGGCAGGTAGAGGATAGTGGGGATTTATACATGTATGTGTAAGAAAATATCAATGACAAAGTGTTGGGATAATTCTGGAAAGAGACATTGAAAGGTTTTAGAAATAGCTGAAAGAATGGGAGCTGGTTAATTTAAAGGACACTAGGAATCAGTAAGATATTTTGGATAATTAATCAAAGGGTTCATGAGATGAGAGGAAAGAGTATTGATGGCAGATATTCTGGTTATTTACATTAGCTGCTTCATCTAGGTTATTTCAGGAGAGATCCCAGTTATCAAAGCCCAACTTGTCAGCCGGGCGCTGGTGGCTCATGCCTGTAATCCTAGCTACTCAGGAGTCTGAGATCTAAGGATCATGGTTCAAAACCAGCCTGGGCAGGAAAGTCCGTGAGACTCTTATCTCCAATAAACCACTAGAAAACCGGAAGTGGCACTGTGGCTCAAGCGGTAGAGCGCTTGCCTTGAGCTGAAGAGCTCAGGGACAGAGCCCAAGCCCAGGGTTCAAGCCCCACGATGAACAAACAAAGCAAAGCCCAACTTGTCATAGTCCAGTCCCTCCATTACTGGCCTTGGATTTCCTATTGCTGTCAACCACCTCCACCTTTAACTTTAGCTAGTCATTGTTGTTTTCCCTAGACTTCCACTATATAACAATCCTTTTTTCTAAAATGGAGCTTTTAGCTAGGCACTGGTAGCTCACCAGTAATCCTAGCTACTCAGGAGGCTGAGATCTAAGGATCTCTGTTCAAAGCCAGCTTGGGCAGACAAATCTGTGAGACTTATCTAACCAGCAAAATGCTGGAAATAGAGGTATGGCTCAAGTGGTAGAGCTCCAGCCTTGAATGAAAAAGGGAGACCATGAAGTTTTTTTTTGTTTTGTTTTTGTCGGTTGTGGGGGCTGAACTCTGGGCCTGGGCACTGTCCTGCAGCTCTTCAGCTCAAGGCAAGCGCCCTACCATTTGAGCCACAGCATCACTTCTGGCTTTTTTCTGCTTATGTGGTGCTGAGAAATCAAACCCAGGGTCTCATGCATGTGAGGCAAATACTCTACCACAGAGCCAGCCCCGAGACCATGAAGTTCTGAGTTTAAGCTCCAGTACCAGCACACACACACACACACACACACACACACACACACACACACACACATACACACTCATTTGAAACACCCACTGGAGGTATGGGTGACTATATAGGTGAGGTTGAGGTGGTTAGAATGTGAGATGACCCTCTGTCTGACAAGGATATTTGTTAGGACATGGAATGGCAGAATCCTAGAGTATATTTTCTATCATTCAGGGGCTCTGGTAATTATCTAGGTTCATGTTCTAGAGTTTACCTTCAGTGGTATAAATAGGGAAGGACATTTTTTGCCTTCAATCTACATATATACGTGGTAAATATATACAACAGATGAAAATTTACTTGGTAAAGAAAAACTCTAATAAGACAGAAGATAGCTTCAAACCATTCTCTTCCTCTCTTAGGAAGGTGAGGCTTAGGGTGAGGGTTAGGTTGAGGATTAGGGTGAGGATTAGGGTGAGGGTTAGGGTGAGGTTTAGGGTGAGGGTGAGGGTTAGGGAGAGAGTTAGGGTTAGGGTTAAGTTTAGGGTTATTGTTAGGTTTAGGGTTAGGGTTAGAGTGAGGGTGAGGATGAGGGTTAGGGTTAGGATTAGGGTTAAGGTTAGGGCTAGCCTGAGGGTGAGGGTGAGGGTGAGGGTTAGGGTTAGGGTTAGGGTGAGGGAAATGTTTAGGGTTAGATTTAGGCTTAAGGTTACGCTTAGGCTGAGGGTGAGGGTGAGGGTTAGGGTTAAGGTTAGGCTGAGGGTTAGGGTTAGGGTGAGGATTAAGGTTAGGGTTAGGGTGAGTGGTAGGGTTAGGGTTAGTGTGAGGGTTAGGGTTAATGTGTGGTTTAGGGTTAGGATTAGGGTTAAGGTGAGGGTAAGTTAAAGATGTGGTTTAGGGTGAGGGTGAGGGACCTTCCCTTAGGACCTTCCCTTTGTGGAAATGGTGAGAGATGAACTATAGACATGCTGGAAAGCTCCCTTTTAGCTTTGGTCTTCCATTATCCTGTGATTGCTTCTGAAGAGGAGGAGTGTTTTAAAAGTTCTACTGTAAACTATAGTGTTGTTATGATGTTTCAGTAGGCAAGCTGGGTTTCTATTGAGGTGGTAAGAAAAAAGGGAAAATTTAGATTTTTGAATGAAAGAAATGAAGGAGTTGGTTCCTGTTGCTTGGAGGAATGGGCCTTGAACTCAGGGCCTTGCACTTGCTAGGTAGGTGCTCTACCAATTAAGCCACACCTCCAACCTAAAATCTTCCTCTTGATCATGAGTTTATTAAAATAATAATAAGAAGCCTAGCCCTAAGGTCAGTAGATCACTTTGTGATCTTCAGTAAGTGATAACATCCTTTTGAGCCTGTTTCCTGATCTCTCAAATTATTCTAATACTGTCTTTATAGCAAAAAGACTCACACAAAAAAATCACACATATAGTTATGTCTTTTTTAGTCTCTTTCAATCTAGGATAGTCCTTTAGTCTTGCCATTTTCCTTCCTTCCTTCCCTCCCTCCCTTCTTCCTTCCTTCCATTGTGGGGCTTGAACTCAGGGTCTGGGCACTATTCCTGAGTTCTTTTGCTCAAGGCTAGTGTTCTATCACTTTGAGCCACAGCTCCACTTCTGGTTTTTGAGTGGTTAATTGGAGATAAGAGTCTTGTGGGGACTTTTCTGCCTGGACTGGCTTTGAACCACAGTCCTAACATCTCAGCCTCATGAATAGCAAGGATTATAGGTGTTAGCCACCAGCACCCAGCTTGTCATTTTCTTTTCAGTCTTTCAGCCAAAAAAATGAAATGTAAGTAACAAACTGAATTGGCTGCATTTTTTTTTATTGGTCGTGGGGCCTGAACTCTGGGCCTGGGCACTGTCCCTCAGCTCTTCAGCTCAAGGCTAGTGCCCTACCACTACAGCCACAGTGCCACTTCCAGCATTTTCTGCTTATGTGGTGCTGAGGAGTCAAACCAGGGCCTCATACATGTGAGGCAAGCACTCTACCACTGAGCCACCTTTCCAGCTGTGGCTGCAACTTTTTATACCAGTGGTTGATACATACATTTTAAATTTCATGTAAATTTTAGCAGGAGCCCAAATGGTTGCCAATCTAAATTTTATAAAATAAATGTAAATTCTAGACATGTACTCTTCTGAGCTATATCCCCAACTCAAAGTAAAGGCTATCTATCTATCTATCTATCTATCTATCTAGCATCTGTCTAATCTTTATTTGTGTGATACAAGGACTCGAACTTATACTCACTAGGCTTCCCTCCCTTCCTTTCTTCCTTCCTTCCTGCCTGCCTTGCCTGTCTGCTTTCCTTCCTTCTTCCTTCCTTCCTTCCTTCTTTCTTTCTTTCTTTTTCGCTCTTTCCTTCCCCTTCTTTCCTTCTTTCCTTCCTTCCTTCCTTCCTTCTCTCTCTCTCTCTCTCACACACACACGCACTTTCTTTTTGCCAGTCCAGGGCCTGGATGCCATCTCTGAACCTATCTGTGCTCAAGGCTAGCTAGCACTCTACCACTTGAGCAACAGTGCCACCTCCAGCTATTTCTGAGTAGTTTATTGGAGATAAGACTTTCCTGCTCTGGTTGGCTTCAAACCATGATCATCAGATCTCAGCCTCCTGAGTAGAATAAGTCACTGGCCCCTGGCTTCGCTCAGCTTTCTCACTTATGTCTGGCACTCTATTTGAGCCATATCTCTACTTCTAGCTTTTTGCTAATTAATTGGAGATAAGTGTTTAATGTACTTTTACAGGCATGCTCATGCCTGGCAAGCACTTAAAGTTTTGAAGTAAGGGTGGGATAAAAAAAATTATAGAGGGTAAAGTCAGAAGAACCTTAGATATTACTTCATCTCTTTTGGGAATATAAGGCTTTAAGAACATCCCATACACAAAGTTTTAAGTATTATTTACTTATTAAAGCCTTAGGGATTTTTAAACAGGGAGATAATCTTGAAATATATGATTTTAGAGCTGTTCATCCTGTAACACATTACATAGAATTAATTACTCATTGGCTGGGAATGCAGTTTAGTGGTAGAGTGCTTGCCTAGCATGCATGAAGCCTTCGGTTCAGTTCCTCAGTATCACATAAACAGAAAAACCTGGAAGTGGTACTGTGGCTCAAATGGTAGAGTGCTAGCCTTGAGCAAAAGAAGCTTAGGGACAGTGCCCAGGTCCTGAGTTCAAGCCCCAGGACTGGCAAGAAAAATTAATTATTGAGGCAGAAAACATCACTAGAGGGCTGGGAAGGTGGCTCAGTGGTAGAGTGCTTGCCTTGCATGCATGAGGCCCTGGGTTCGATTCCTCAGCACCACATAAGCAGAAAAAAAAAGCCAGAAGTGGCACTGTGGCTCAAGTGGTAGAGTGCTAGCCTTGAGCTGAAGAGCTGAGGGACAGCGCCCAGGCCCAGAGTTCAGGCCCCACAACCAACAAAAAATAAATAAATAAATAAATTTGAAAAAAGAAAACATCACTAGAGTCTATCAACACATATTTCTGAGTGTATTTTTTTTGTCAAGATGCTCATTCTTTTTTTTTTTTTTTTTGGTCAGCCGTGGGGCTTGAACTCTGGCCCTGGGCGCTGTCCCTCAGCTCTTCAGCTCAAGGTGAGCGCT
This sequence comes from Dipodomys spectabilis, assembly GCF_019054845.1. Lineage (NCBI taxonomy): Eukaryota > Metazoa > Chordata > Mammalia > Rodentia > Heteromyidae > Dipodomys > Dipodomys spectabilis. The sequence continues at coordinate 12,246,963 of NW_024870852.1, forward strand.
CTACCACTTGAGCTACAGCGCCACTTCCGGTTTTCTGGTGGTTTATTGGAGATAGGGGTCTTACGGTCTCTCCTGCCTGGGCTGGCTTTGAACCGCGATCCTCAGATCTCAGCCTCCTGAGTAGCTAGGATTACAGGCGTGAGCCACCAGTGCCCGGCAAGATGCTCATTCTTGAAATCACTGTTTTCTTCTTTTTTGTATGATATTTATTTATTTATTCATTCATTCATTCATTCATTTTGGCCAGGCCTGGGGCTTGAATTCAGGGCCTGGCCACAGTTCCTGAGCTTCTTTTGCTCAAGGCTAGCACTCTACCACTTGAGCCACAGTACCACTTCTGGCTTTTTCTTTTCATGTGGTACCAAGGAATCGGAGCCAGGGCTTCATGCATATGAGGCAAGTGTTTTACCACTAATGCACATTCCCAGCCTTTTGCATGATATTTGAATACTTAAAAATCTATCCAAACAGTCAATTACATAGGCCTCTTATTGAATGGTTCTTGTACCTACCTATTTGAAGTGTTCAACTACCACACATATTGTTAGAGAATCTTAAATATGGCATCCAGAGTCAATGAAAATCTATCCAGTTATCTTCACATGATATGGAACAAACAGAGAAATCTAGTTTTCTTTGTATGGACACCCATGCCCCTATACAAATAAATCCATACACTATTCATAGATAACCTACTAACTTCAAATTTAAATGTTTCTACTTACAGATATCTGTCAGGCACTATACTCAGAGCTTAATATATCACAGTAATCAGGAGGAATCTGGTCTTTGTCTTCATCGAGCTCACAATCAACAAAGGCAAGATTTTTTTTTTATTAGTCGTGGGGCCTGAACTCTGGGCCTGGGTGCTGTCCCCAGCTCTTCAGCACAAGGCTAGCGCTCTACCACTTTGAGCCACAGCACCACTTCCAGCTTTTTCTGCTTATGTAGTACTGAGGAATTGAACCCAGGGCCTCATGCATGCAAGGCAAGCACTCTACCATTGAGCCATCTTCCCAGCACAGGAATGAACTGTTAGGAACAAGGTGATTTTCCTATTTCAAGGGAGAGGGTGAGGAATTGGGGGTCATTTCTCCAAGAACAATTGAATGTACAAATGGTCCTGTGATGTCTGACAATGCTAGGACTATTAATGTGGACATATAAAAGTTTCCATGTTGTCAGGGTGTTAAAGAGATCATGGAAATTGTGAACTTCACCACAGTCTATAGATCAAGGTAAATAAGAGTGTCCTCAGCTTCTTAAAGTGCTCTTAGCAATCTTTAGGAGAGAGACTTTTCCATGTTAATTTGAGTATAGCTTTCATTGGTATAGTGGAACACACACTAGTCTGGGACCTAATTACAGAGTTGGCCTTCTCAAATCTTCCCATAAAGTTCTTGTGGTTTTTTAAATTTTTTAAAAATTATTTTTTGTCAGTCATGGGGCTTGAACTCTGGGCCTGGGCACTGTCCCTGAGTTCTTCAGCTCAAGACTAGTGTGGTGCCTGGTCTCTTGTGTATTTTAAATGGGGAAAATAGGTGGGGCACTGGTGGCTCGCATCTTTAGTCCTGATTACTCAGGAGGCTGAGATCTGAGGATCCCAGTTTGAAGCCAGCCTAGGAAGAAAAATCCTCAGGACTCTTATCTCCAACTTATCAGCAAAAAGCTAGAAGAGAAGGTATACCTCAAGTAGCTGAGTACTAGCTTTGAACAAAAAAGCCAAATGAGAGAGCAAAGTTCCAGTACTGCCTACCTCCCAAGTGGGGATTATAGTGCTTCCTCTATCAGTTGTGAGAATCAAGGAGGGAATGTCCTTTAAAGCAGTTTTACATGTTCTCATGTGAGGAATTATCTGGATTTGTATTGATTTACACAACGATCATGTGAAGAAAGTATGGCAGGTTTCATTAGTTTGTTTTTCTCTTCCACATGTAAATTAAGTACTGGATTCTTGGGATATGATTCCCATATCCTTAATTTCACCTTCTCAACTTCAAGTGCTGTTTCCAGTCTTTTCCATGGTACAGTCTAGGAAAAAGCCTACTGTAGGAACTAAAGAAACTCTTCTTGGACTGGGAAGGTGGCTCAGTGGTAGAGCGCTTGCCTTGCATGCCTGAGGCCCTGGGTTCGATTCCTCAGCAAAAAGAAAAAAGCCGGAAGTGGTGCTGTGGCTCAAGTGGTAGAGCACTAGCCTTGAGCTGAAGAGCTGAGGGACAGCGCCTAGGCCCAGAGTTCAGGCCCCACGACTGGACCCAAAAAAAAAAAAAAAAAACTCTTCTTGATGTGACTCCAAACTTTATTCCACAAGTTAGGTCCATATTCTTCCCCTCTGGGGATATCTCTTTTTTTTGAAACTGATTTTGAGGCTCCATTCCTCAATTCTTCCCCCTTCCTTTCGCTCCTTCCTTCTTATCTCTTATACTTTATAGAGAAGGAAACCAAAGCTTCATTTGTGCAAAATTCATGCATTGAAATAGAAGGTAAACAATAAGCCTAGGTCTGGTGACTTCATATTCAGGATCAGAAATTCTCAAATTTTAGTATATAAGTACCCAAGGATCTTCTTAGAACTTATATTACCATACACTATCCTATTGAATCAGAATCTCCAGAGGATAAAATCTGTATCTTGTAGTGTGTGTATATATGTGTGTGCTGGTACTGGGGCTTCAACTCAGAGCCTAGGCACTATCTTGAGTTTTTATTTGCTCAAGGCTAGTACATGACTATTTGAGACAGCTTCATTTCATTGTTCTAGTGTGTGTGTGTGTGTGTGTGTGTGTGTGTGTGTGTGTGTGTGTGTGTGATTAATTGAAGAGTCTCTCAGGCTTTCTGGCCTGGGCTGGCTTTTAATAGCAATCCTCAGATCCCAGCCATCTGAATAGCTAGGATTATAGGCGTGAGCCAGTAACACTGGCAATGCTTTGTATTTTTATAACCTCCTCAGATAACTGATGTTGGCAGGCTACATTAAAAAATATAAAAATAAGGATGGGAAGGTGGCTCAGTGGTAGAGTGCTTGCCTTGCATGCATGAAGCCCTGGGTTCAATTCTTCATCACCACATAAGCAGAAAAAACCGGAAGTGGTGCTGTAGTTCAAGTGGTAGAGTGCTAGCCTTGAGCTGAAGAGCTGAGGGACAGCGCCCAGGCCCAGAGTTGAGGCCCCATGACCTGAAAAAAAATTATTATTATTATTAAATTATTTAGGGGCTAGAGGGAAATATCAGTGGTAGCATGTTTAACATATTTGAGCCTTGGGTTCAATTCCCTCCATTTTGAAGTCGAGGATAAGACAGAGGTTATATCATCCTTTATAACATGAGAAAAGATTAATTGTGAGAGAGAGTCAGAAAGGGGAATCAACTCCAGATTTCCTAAAAAGTGTCTGAAAATATTACATATGAAAGTTGATTTAAATTTTTTCAGCTCAAGTACTTCTAGAAATAGAGCATACTAGATTAAGGAAAAATGATTTAAGCAATGCTTTTTAGCTAGACATAAAGAACCAGTGCAATGAATATTCTCATATGGATCGGTTACACTTAAAGAATCCAATGTACATGTAAAATAGTACCTCTGGCTGTTTCTGCACATTCTTTTTTTTCTGCTCAAGGCATAGTCCTCATTTAGGCAGAAACAATGACATGATAATAGAGATCTGCCCTCATTCTCTTGTTATAGGTATGCCAATATGCATCACAGGATAGTAGGAGTAAGTACATGTGGTTTCTTTCCTACAAGCAGGCATGTTTGCAGTTGTCTAAGTGCTGTCTTCCCATCAGACAAGAAGTACAGAGTCTGACTGGCACCCAAGCTACTTTGGTCAAGGATAACAGGGACAAGGTCTCTGGATCAGGCCTGAAAATAGTTGGCAAAGGACAGGGTACAATAATAGCACAGAGTCCAGGGCAAGAGTCCCATACCTTGAACCTCAGCTCCAGGGCCTTCTTCAGTTTAATGGCACAGAGTCCAGGACTGAGCCTCATGTAGGGGCTCAAAAAACTTCTTTTTTTTTCTTTTTTTAGGCCCACCTCCACCAGACCCACCTCTACCTCTACCAGTCCTTCCTCTACCTCCACCTCTACCAGGCTTTCCTCTACCTCCACCTCCACCAGGCTTTCCTCTACCTCCACCTCAGTCCTTCCTCTGCCTCCACCTCCACCTCTACCTCTACCAGTCCCTCCTCTACCTCTACTTCCACCTCTACCTCTACCTCCACCTCTACCTCTACCTCCACCTCTACCTCTACCAGTTCTTCCTCTACCTCCACCTCTACTAGTCCTTCCTCTACCTCCACCTCTACCAGTCCTTCTTCTACCTCTACCTCTACCTCCACCTCTACTTCTACCAGTTCTTCCTCCACCTCCACCTCTACCAGTCCTTCCTCCACCTCCACCTCTACCAGTCCTTCCTCTACCTCCACCTCCACTTCTACCTCTACCAGTCCTTCCTCCACCTCCACCAGTCATCCTCCACCTCTACCAGTCCTTCCTCCACCTCCACCAGTCATCCTCCACCTCTACCAGTCTTTCCTCCACCTCCACCTCTACCAGTCCTTCCTCTACCTCCACCTCCACCTCTACCTCTACCTCTACTAGTCCTTCCACCTCCACCAGTCCTTTCTCCACTTCCACCTCCACCGGTCCTTCCTCTACCTCTACCAGTCCTTCCTCCTCAAAAAACTTCTTGACATGACTCTGACTTCCATTCCAGAAGTTCTGTTCTTTTCTGTGTCTATCTTTTCCACTGCCTGCCATGTATCTAGTTTTTAAATCTATACCCTCTCTTTTCCCCTAAGTCCTTCCATATTTCCTTTCTCTAGTCAGTCTAGATCCAGAAAGATATATGAGCAGAGATATTTGCTCATTTGTTATTTGACCCATTCATTTCACAATTAGATAGTAAGTACACACTATATATTAAATTTTTTGCTAGACACTGAGGAAGAAACAGATATCCTATCTGCCACTAGGGAATTCATAACCCAATGAGGGAGGTACATGTCCTCATATGACTATATTACAAGAAAAAGAAGTTCCAATATATCTTTGGACAAGAACCAACCAATGAATGAATAAATGAACAGCTAGATAGTAGTAAATTTTTCTTATGAATGGATCTAATTTTTCAGGAAAGGAAGCACTTGTAAAGATGTCTTCTTTTTCCAATTTAATGTATGTGTATTGCAATTCCAATAAAACTTTTTTTTTTTTTTTTTGCCAGTCCTGGGGCTCCAATTCAGGGCCTGGGCACTGTCCCTAAGCCTCTCTGTGCTCAACACTAACGCTCTACCACTTGAGCCACAGTGCTACTTCTGGCTTTTTCTGAGTACTTTATTGAAGATAAGAGTCTCATGGACTTTCTTACCTAGGCTAGCTTTGAACTGTGATCCTTAGATCTCAGCCTCCTGAATAGCTAGAATTATAAGCATGAGCCACCAGTGCCCAGCTCCAATAAAACTTATAGTTAACTATTTTATTGAGATATAAATCATACCAAATAATCTACTCATTTAAAATGTACATTTAATGACATATAATGTGGCCAGAGAGGTATGTAAATAATACTACAATTTTAGAGCATTCACTCTTTCAAAAAGAAACTTGATTCTCATTAGCAGTCAGTCTTCATTTCTCCCAAACTTTTCCCACTTTTGCATAATCTTTTTTCTGGTTTGGTGGCTCTAACTAGTTGGGTCATTTTATATAAACTAGATCATATAATCTGTAACCTTTTTTTTTTTTTTTAATCCGGTCGTGGGGCCTGAACTCTGGGCCTGGGCACTGTCCCTCAGCTCTTCAGCTCAAGGCTAGCACTCTACCACTTGAACCGCAGCGCCACTTCCGGCTTTTTTCTTTTTGCTTATGTGGTGCTGAGGAATCGAACCCAGGGCCTCAGGCATGCAAGGCAAGCGCTCTACCACTGAGCCACCTTCCCAGCCCTAATCTGTAACCTTTTGTGTTGAGTTTCTTCATTTTGTATAATGTTTTTCATGTTCATGTACAGTAATTATCAGTACTTATTTTTTATGGCTGAAAAATATTCAATTGGCTATGCCATATTTTTATTTGTATATTCTTCAGTTGCTAGATATTGGATTGTTTCCACTACTGGGGTTTGAACTCAGGGCCTTGAGTTCTTGATGAGCTTGCTTGCTCATAGCTAGCACTCTATCACTTGCACCACACCTTTAGTCCATCTCTTTTCCTAACTAATCTCACAGACTTTCTGCCTGGGCTAGCTTTGAACCACAATCCTCCAGATCTCAGCCTCCTGAATAGGTAGGATTCTGTCCATGAGCCACCTGTGCCTAGCCATTTCCATTTCTTTTTTTTTTTTTGGGGGGGGGGGGGGTCCAGTTGTGGGCCTGAACTCTGGGCCTGGGCGCTGTCCCTCAGCTCTTTAGCTCAAGACTAGTGCTCTACCACTTGAGCCACAGCGCCACTTCTGGCTTTTTCTTTTTTGCTTATGTGGTGCTGAGGAATTGAACCCAGGGCCTCAGGCATGCAAGGCAAGCACTCTACCACTGAGCCACCTTCCTAGCCCCCTGTTTCCATTTCTTGATTTCATAATGCTGCTAAGACCATTAGGATAAAAGTTTTATGTAGATGTATACTTCCAATTCTTTTGGGTATGTTTTTAGAAGTATAATCACTTGTGACTTTATATTTAACTTTTTTAAAAAAAATTGTTGTTGGTGGTGGTCATGGGGCTTGAACTCAGGGCCTGGGAGCTCAAGGCTAGCACTCTATCACTCTAAGTCATAATGCCACATCCAGTTTTCTGGTGGTTAATTGGAGATAAAAGTCTCATGGATTTTCCTGCCCAAGCTGGCTTCAAATCATGATCCTCAGATCTGAGCTTCCTGAATAGTTAGAATTACAGGTGAGAGTCACTGGTGCCTGGCCTATGATGTTTTCAAAAAGAACATTTTCTACAGAATGAGGGGAAAAACCAAACAGAATGATAGATTTTTGAAAAGTACACTAATAGTTCATTTTTTGTGATCTTCAACCTTATAGTTGTGAAGACTCTTCAATTTTGATTTTCTTTTTTATGCTTTCTGTGTGTGTGTGTGCATGCATGTGCACACAAAGTGCCAGTTCTGGGGCTTGAACTCAGATCCTGGGCACTGTCCCTGAGCTATTTTACTCAAGGCTAGTATTCTACCACTTGAGTCACAGCTCCCCCTCCTGCTTTTTGGTTGTTAACAGGTAAGAGTTTCATGGACTTTCTGTCTGAGCTGGCTTCAAACTGCAATCCTCAGATCTCAGTCTCCTGAATAGCTAAGGTTACAGCCATCATCACCTGGCTATCTCTATGATTTTTGTTTTGTTTTGTTTTTTAACTCTGGGCTTGGGCGCTGTCCCTGTACTCTTCAGCTCAAGGCGAGCGCTCTACTGCTTGAGCCACAGCGCCACTTCCGGTTTTCTGGTAGTTTATTGGAGATAAGTGTCTCACAGACTTTTCTGCCCGGGCTGGCTTTGAACCGCAAGCCTCAGATCTCAGCCTCCTGAGTAGCTAGGATTACAGATGTGAGCCACCAGCACCCGGCTCTCTATGATTTTTTTAAGGATAGAGAAGAGATTTATTGCATGGCAAGGGAAGCCATTATGCTAATCATTGGTTTAGCGTATGAGCCTTCTGGAAGTTTAAGTGTAGAATCTTAAAGCCCTCGGCACTTCTCGATTACTGCTCTCTTATCTTCTTACACTAACTTTCTCCCTTAAGAGCTCAGGACCCTGAATTCTTTCAGAGCTATAAACGGTCTTCTGACTGGGGACTGTAGAAGTTCTCAGGTAGAGTCTTGCTGTCTGTCAAGACAGACAAGCTGATCAGGCTTTTTTTGTTGTTGTTGTGGGGACAGCAGGACTATAGTTGTCATGATATGAAGTGGCCATCATGTCTAAAAGGAGCTGGTACAAAGTTACTGGATTGTAAGGATGAGGATACTCAGCAGCCACTTTGGCAGATCCAAGTCATAGCATTAAAAGTTACTGGTATCTGGGACCATTAAGCAAAAGAACTACCACAAATAATAAGAGCACAGTAGAGTCATTGATTAGGAAAAAAAAATGACACTTGGTGGGGCGGACAATCAGGTAAAGATTGTATGAAAGCTGTCTATCATTAGGGTTATCCTATTTATCCTATTTCTTTCTCCTACTTCCTTTTCTGTCTTTGGAACCATGTCATTTAAGAGAAGAATGTCTTTAACTAGAGACATTTAGACTGTGAAACTGTACTATCAATAAAGGAAGTCACTAAATACATAGCTTTTTATACTTAAAGCCATTGAAATTAAGTTAAATAACAATTCTTCAACTATATTTCAAATGATCAATAGCCACATGTGGCTAGTATCTATCACAGTGGACCAGAAAATAAATAATATTGCTAGTAATGCGCTCAGTAACTCTGATGCTACCATTTTTGTGCCTTAAGTTTCACATCTGTAAATAAAAGTGGTTGGCTCTCAAAAGCTCCATCTCCTTTAGCTTTCTGGGTGATTTGTGATTCAGTGTTTCGGGTTTGCCTTCTTCCAACTTCCTCTACCAACCTTTCTACTTAAGCTAGGGCAGAAATACCCAGAGGGAACATTAAGCTGCTAATTTATCAAGTTATATCACTTCCACTCCCTGCTCCCTTGGAGAAAGGGAACATGACCTGAGGGTACACTTACATTAGAGTACCTCACATTTATGCTGTACTTCATGGATCACAGAACTCTCACATTATCTCTTCATTTTATAGAATCAAAGAATACTGAAGTTGGAAGAGCCATAAAGGTCATCTCAATCTTCAGTGAGCATGAATTATATGGAAAGTTTATAGAGTGAAACTTTTGAGGACTCATGCCCTGGAGAATGATCTAGTACAAGCAGGTACTAGTGTTTCCTTAGCCCAAAAATCTGAATTACTAACACTACCAGACCACACTGTGAGAATACCCATGTATTTTTATTTCTAAATTACTTCATTGTTGTTTTAAAGAGATATAGAGGATTACTTTTACATACATCAGGTAATAAGCACATTTTCTATTGCATAGTATCATCTGTTCCCTCCTTCTTGCCAGTTTCCTCCTTCCCCTCTCCACCCACAGATTACACAGTTTACTTTCCTCACCTGTGCAGACAGTGCGCTCCACTGCTGCACTTTTCCACCATTTTTCCTCATCCCACCCTCCTCCATGTGTAAGGTAAAGTATACAGAATACAGAATAAAGAATACAGAGTCCTCAGCAAATGAAAAAAACTATTAAGAAAAAAGTAGTTTGTTTTCATATCTTTGGAGTTTGTTTCAGTATGTGTATTTTTTTTTGTTGTTGTTGTTGGTCGTGGGGCTTGAACTCTGGGCCTGGGCGCTGTCCCTCAGCTCTTCAGCTCAAGGTGAGCGCTCTACCACTTGAGCTACAGCGCCACTTCCGGTTTTCTGGTGGTTTATTGGAGATAGGGGTCTCATGGTCTCTCCTGCCCGGGCTGGCTTTGAACCGCGATCCTCAGATCTCAGCCTCCTGAGTAGCTAGGATTACAGGCGTGAGCCACCAGCGCCTGGCTTAAGTATGTGTATATTAAATACACATCCTGAAGAAGCACTTGGGTATTGCACCTTTGTGATTCTTTCCTAAGACTATCCTCTTTTGGTCTCACAGCATGCGAGTGTCTGGAATTCTGTGTAATTTGTCATATCCCAGTGTGTTTTAGATCTAACTTCCACATATCAGGGAGAACATGCACTGTTTATCTCTCTAGTCTTGGCTTACCATGATTTGTTCAAGTTCCATCAATTTCCCTGCAAATGACATTATTTTAGAGAATCCCTGTAAATCTTAAGTCCTACATGACTTCAGAGTTTAGGGAGCTCCTAACAGAGTATTTCCATCTTGGAACAGCTCTGACATTTAAAAGTTCTTCATACTGAACTCTTCCAAGTGGCCTAGTGCTATTTAGAGTTATATAATATTGGTATGCTTCTTTCCCCTAATAATAGTTCAGACTTATTTATTCAGAAAATTTAATAAGCACATATTATGCACAAAGTCTTATGTGAGGCATTGTGGATTCTGTACTGAACAAGACCAATTTAACCTCTACCTTAAGAAGCTGACTCTGTGTAGTAGGGGAAATAATTAACCAATAAAAATGTAAATAAAGGTCAGGTGCCAGTGGCTCATGCCTGTAATCCTAGCTACTCAGGAGGATGAGATCTGAGGATCATGGTTCAAAGTCAAGAAAGTCTGTAAGACTCTTATCTCCAATAAGCCACCAGAAAACTAGAAGTGGCACTGTGGCTCAAGTGGTAGAGCACTTGCCTTGAGCCAAAGAGCTCAAGGCCCAGAGTTCAAGCCCCATAACAGACACAAAAAAAAAAAGAAAAGAAAAGAAAAAGAAAACAAACAGAATGTTGTGCTAAAGAGTAGTAGGAAGCCAGGCTTCCTCATGCATATAATCCTAGCTACTTAAGAGGCTGAGATCTTAGGATCACAGTTCAAAGTCAGCCTGAGTTGGAAAGTCTGTGAGACTCATATCCAATTAACCACCCAAAAGCCAAGAAGTAGAGCTGTGGCACAAATGGTAGAGCTCCAGCTATGAGCAAAAAAGCTAAAGGACAGTACCCAGCATACACACACACACACACACACACACACACACACACACACACACACACATCACATACACATAAACAAAAGAGTAACAGGAAGAGTCAGTGCTATTTAGGATGGTCAGAGAAAAACTTCACTAGGAAGGTGACATTTAAGCTAAGATCTGAAACATAAGACATAGCAACTTAAATTGTTGTGAGGAGATAGTAAAAGAATGTGATAAGTCCTATCTATCAGAAGTAAAGTGTATTAGGAGCCTAGTGTGCTGAATGGGAGAATGAGACAAGATGAAGTAGATTTTAGGCAGGCAGCAATTTATGGGTTTTTTGTTGTTTGTTTTTGTTTTTGTCTGTTGTGGGGCCTGAACTCTGGGCCTGGGCGCTGTCCCTCAGCTCTTCAGCTCAAGGCTAGCACTCTACCACTTGAGCCACAGCACCACTTCTGGCTTTTTCTGCTTATGTAGTGCTGAGGAATCAAACCCAGGGCATCATGCATGCAAGGCAAGCACTCTACCACTGAACCACCTTCCTAGCCCCCTGATTTATGTTTTTATTTTTTTATTTATGTTTTTAATAGATCATTCTAAATGATGTATGGATTGGAAGTGGGCAAAAGTAAAGTCAGAGACCAGTTAGGGGGACTTTGTGGTCATCCATGCAACAAGTGAAGATAGACGAAGTAAGGTAGAGACAATAGAAATATAGATATTTGAGACTTACTATTCTATTCTTCAGTACTGTCTCTTTCCTAAGCTAATCATTTCAATTTGGTGTCCCTCTAATAACAGATTTGACTTCTTGTCTGTTTCTTTTCTGGAAGGCCTAATCACCAGGATAGAACTTTCCCTCCAATGTGTCTATGAAGAAACAGTTTTTATACCTATCTTTTATGTTTTTATTGCTGGAGATCCAACCTAGAGTCTGTGAATGCTAGATACCCTTCCACTTTCCTTTCTCTCAGCAGTTCCTTCCTATTTGTGCCTTACTTGTGGTTGGAGGAAATTCAAGTATTTAATCTCTTTGACTACGTCTCTCTTATAAAGAAGTGAAGACTGTTCTTCCAGGTTACTAATCAATTATTGATCTTTTGAAAGTATGACTGCATTCATTGGGTTCCTATTGTACCAGCTGTACTTGGAAGACAGAGAAGAAGATATGATACTTGCCCTCCTAGAGGTCAAGGGGTAATGGAAAAGATAAGACCCATATATATGTAATACATGGGGGGGAGGGGTTGCTTTTTTTTCGTCGGTTGTGGGGTTTGAACTCTGGGCTTGGGAGCTGTCCCTGCGCTCTTCAGCTCAAGGCAAACACTCTACCGCTTGAGCCACAGCACCACTTCCAGTTTTCTAGTGGTTTATTGGAGATAAGAGTCCCATGGACGTTCCTGCTTAGGCTGGCTTTGAACTGAGATCCTCAGATCTCAGCCTCCTCTGTAGCTAGGATTACAGTCGTGAGCCACTGTGCCTGGCTTTATTTTTTAAGATAACAACTGATCACTAGGATAGTGAGATAAAGGGCCTTGGGAGGAAGGGAGAACTTTGAGCTTTGCTGTAGGAAGGGGAAAATCTACCTAGGAAGATTCTACAGATGTTAATTTTTGGGGGGGGGGGTCCGGTCGTGGGGCCTGAACTCAGGGCCTGGGCGCTGTCTCTCAGCTCTTCAGCTAAAGGCTAGCGCTCTACCACTTGACCCACAGTGCCACTTCCTGCTTTTTTTTTTTCTGCTTATGTGGTGCTGAGGAATTGAATCCAGGACCCCATGAATGCAAGGCAAGCACTCTACCACTGAGCACCTTCTCAGCCCCTACAGATGTTAATTTGGATGTCCTAAGGCTAAAAGGTCAGGGAGTACAGGGAGAGGCCAAGAATGACCTCCTTCATAAGCTGGAGTTTGTGAAATGATTTATAGAGAAAAAGTCATGTGGCTCACTGGGAGAAGCTCTCTACAACTAGAGAACAAAAGGCTGTGAAGTATGGTGTCTTTTTGCCTAATAGGATAGCTACATGGGTTTGCAGAAGAGGGAGAAGGAAAGGAAGTGAGGGAGCTAGAGGTGTGGCTTGCATGGAAGAGCACAGGCCTTGAGCAAAAAAATTAACCACTATCACAGAGAGCTCATTATTTCCACACAGCCAGGACAAACCATAGCCCCCCTGTCCTGGGAGGATGAGAGAACAGAAAACTGCTGTAGTCTGGCATGGCTCCCACGAAAGTGTATGTTAGCCTTAAGCCTACCTCCTTGGCTGATTAGGACCTTTGGCTATAACCTAATGAGGTATGAGAAAAACAGTATCACCTTCTTAACTGCTCAGTCTTAAGCCTGAGAAGAACCACCAAAAGTCTCACTAGAGCCTCTCTGCAAGGACCTCCATACTTCCAATAAAGAAAAGTAAATAAATTCAGAAGTTAAAAAAAAATAGATTCTAGGCCTTTCTTTTTTCTTTTTTTTTTTTTTTTTTTTTTTGTCGGTCGTGGAGCTTGAACTCTGGGCCTGAGAGCTGTCCCTCAGCTCTTTAGTTTAAGGTTAGCGCTCTACCACTTGAGCCACAGCACCACTTCCAGTTTTCTGGTGGTTTATTGGAGATAAGAGTCTCATGGGCTTCCCTACCCAGGCTGGCTTTGAACTGTAATCCTCAGATCTCAGCCTCCTGAGAGTAGCTAGGATTACAGGCATGAGCCACCGGTGCCTGGCAGATTCTAGGTCTTTCTTTAACAAATTGGCAACTTTAAGCCAGTAGGCAAAACTGGACAGGAATTAAGCTTAGATACTAAGTCTCCTACCAGAGCATAGTTGACACCTCTATTGTTTTTCCTATAAATCAAGGCTGTTATTGTATTTGTTGTTATTTTCTTATAGAAAAGTTAAAAAAAAAGGGGGGGGTGATTCTTATTTTTAATATGATACATTTCAGCCATTTATATGACCTGTCTTGCCCTTATTATTTTTTTTTTATTCTGGTGCTGGGATAGAACCCAGGGCCTTGTATACTCTAGGATGTGCTTTATTACTAATTCTAAACTCTGACCCTGTTAATTTTGTAGCTTTTTCTCCCAGTATGGAGGAAAGAGGACTGGAGTCCATGTCCCTTTCCTTGCTCTCTGCAATCGACCCTATAATAGCCTTTGAAGCTCAGAGTAGAGATCAAGTTGGATATTAAGAGTCCTAACAACTTAGAGGGCCTGGGACCGTTACAGAAGGCTAATACCTTCTCCCCCTTCTGTCCAACCTGGGGCCCCAGCCTGGTTTGTATGTCAGAGAAAGATGACACTGGAATAAAGTATCTATATTAATAATGTATAACTTGAGCCCATAGCCAAGGAGAGGAACTTACACTCTATGTGTGTGCGTGTGCGTGCACATGCTCATGAGCTCAAGTGAGATGTACTTTCTATGTACCAAGATCTATCTTAGGTGCTAAAGATTTTTGCAGTAAACAATACAGACAAGGTCTCTGCTGTCATGGAGCTTACATACCAGTGAAGAATACGGTAAAGCCATGCAAACATAAAATTAATGAGATGATTTCAAGTAATGGAATAGAGAAAAAAATCAAAACAGAATGATTTGATCATGTATTTCTAAAAAGGTAAGTTGCGCTAGGTGTTGGTGGCTCACGCCTGTAATCCTAGCTACTCAAGAGGCTGAGATCATGGTTGAAGCCAAATTGGGCAGAAAAGTTCCCATGAGTCTCTTATTTTCAATTAACTACTCAAAAATATGAGAAGTAGCACTGTGGCTCAAAGTGGTAGAGTATTAACCTTGAGCATAGAGCTCAGAGATAGCACGTAGGCTCTGAGTTCAAGCCCCATGGCTGACCAGAAAAATTTTAAAAAAGGTAAGCTGTGAATAATATGTGACTCGTGTATTTGTCAAGGACCTGTTTGAATTCTGGGCTCACATGTTTATGCTATTTTTGACCACATATTCATGTGCTAGCTTTGAGCCTAAAATGTTTCTATATTATAAGTGGGCTGGTATGTAGCACATGATGGGGATTTATGCATGGAGATATAGATGTCAGCAGTTAGCCATAACTGAAGACATTCTAAGTTCCTATGGCATTTGTCAGTGTGCAGGTTATGGAAATAGCTTTCCTGGCATCCAGGGCCACTTGCCAGCTTCCTCACCCTTATTGCGTCTCACTTTAGTAAGCTTACTATGCTTGGCTCTTCTCAACCATATGAGGGGTAAAGCCAAGGAGAAGATAGTAACTGACTCACTGGACCAGAATCTGAAAGGAGGCTGATAATCTGCGTACCCTCTTGTCAGTAAGAAAAGGCTTAGTTTCCCTGTCTGTCCCTGTCCTTCCTACTATGGGGGAATGAGTCCTTACTTGAAATTAGAACACTTGAGGATCTATTCTTGGCTCTGTTACTTATTATTGTATGACCTTGGCTGAGTGCTGCTTCTCTCTAGGTTTCAGTTTCCTCTTTTACAAGTACTCTGAGTAGTGAGGAAGGAGAGGAAATATGATGGCCTGTAGCACAGAAGGAGAGCTATGTCTAAAGGAGGGAGGGACATTTCAAGCAGAAGAAGCAATAGCATGAGCTAAAGTGTGGAGGTGAGCATGAGCTTTGAGCAAAAACAAAGCAAGAAGAACCCACTAATGGCACTGGAATTGAAATATCTTTTTTTGTTATTGGTGGTGGTGTGGGGCTTGAACTCTGGGCCTGGGCGCTGTCTCTCAGCTCTTCAGCTCAAGGCTAGTACTCTACCACTTGAGCCACAGTGCCACTTCCAGTTTTCTGGTGTTTTATTGGACTTAAGAGTCTCACAGACTTTGCTACACAGGCTAGCTTTGAACTGCGATCCTCAGATCTTAGCCTCCTGAGTAGCTAGGACTACATGTGTGAGCCACCAGTACCTGCCCCCTCCTACCCCCGCCCCATTTTTTTTTTTTAAGTCAGGAGCCTCACTATGTAGCAAAGACTGGCCTGGACCTTGCTATGTAGCCCATGTTGGCCTTGAACTCATGATCCTCCTGCCTCAGTCTCCTAAGTACAAGGATTTTAGGTGTGTACCACCAGGTTCAGCTACCAATGTACCTTATCAAAAAGAGTCACCATTTTGCCTTAATACTACCCTAGGACAAAAGGAACCATCTTCCTGTTTTTATCAGCATAAAAAATAAGGCTCAGAAACACAGAATATATACATGTCTCAACTACCATACTGAAACCCTTTGATGGAATTAATACATACTTTAAAAAAATGAAAGAAAGGAAAGTAAAATAAGCTTGAATTGGAGGGAGGGAGGCAGGCACTAGCAAGAACAGGGAGGGCTAAAAAAAAGGTGAATGAGGATTAATATGGTTATTTATTTTTATATATGAAAATAGAACAATTAAACTGTTAAAATTGTTTCAAGGGGCTGGGAATGTGGCTTAGTGGTGGAGTGCTTGCCTAGCATGCATGAGCCCCTGGGTTCAATTCCTCTGTAACATATAAATAAAATAAAAAAAAATTTTTTTTTTGGGTCCGGTCGTGGGACCTGAACTCTGGGCCTAGGCGCTGTCCCTCAGCTCTTTAGCTCAAGGCTAGTGCTCTACCACTTGAGCCACAGCGCCACTTCCGGCTTTTTTCTTTTTGCTTATGTGGTGCTGAGGAATCGAACCCAGGGCCTTGAGCATGCAAGGCAAGCGCTCTACCACTGAGCCACCTTCCCAGCCCATAAAATAAATTTTTAAAAAGATTATTTTAAGAAGCAGGAGTAGGATGAGGAGAATGATAGAAGGGGTGAAGTTGACAGCATTACATGGGTTACATGTGTGGCAATGAATCATTCCTTGTACAACTAACATATACTAATAAAAATAATAAAATAAATAAGGATCAGAGATGGACAGTGAACTTTCCAATGATACATCACATGTGCATTTTCTTTTCTTGCCAGTCCTAGGGCTTGAATTCAGGGCCTGGAAACCATCCCTAAGCCTCTTTATGCTCAAGGCTAGCACTCTATCACTTGAACCATAGTGCCACTTCTGGCTTTTTCTTTTTCTTTTTTTTTTGTCAGTTGTGGGGCTTGAACTCTGGGCCTGAGTGCTGTCCCTCAGCTCTTTAGCTCAAGGTTAGCACTTTGCCACTTGAGCCACAGCACCACTTCCAGTTTTCTGGTGGTTTATTGGACATGAGTCTCATAGACTTTCCTGCCTGAGCTGGCTTTGAACTGTGATCCTCTGATCTTAGCCTCCTGAGTAGCTAGGATTATAGGTGTGAGCCACCATGCCCAGCCCCAAGTGTATGAAGTATCTTGAGGGGCCAAAGTATCTGTTTAGTCAGCTCAAGGTATGGTGGTAATTGGTTCACCATTACAGGACTTAGGCTTTAGTGTTAACAGATGCATTTTATGACTGCTCCTATTGTGAAGATGAAATTATATCCCTAATCATTGGTTCTTTCTGGTATATCTCAGGGAAGGAAATGAACCTGGGGAGGCTGCCCAGATCACATACCGTGAGCTTCTGGTCCAAGTATGTCGGTTCAGCAATGTTCTTCGTAAACAGGGTGAGTGTGGGGGTGTGGGAAAGGGGCTGGAGGGCTTGGCTTTGGAGTATCTGAGGATCTGTCGGGAGAGATGGAAGGAACCTAGTAACAGAAATAAAAAAGTTAGCTAACTGGGACAGGGGACAGCTGGATGGGTGTGGACAAGTAGCAGCAGGAAGGATCAACAGGCCTGTTCTGTGTCTTTTACCTGCAGGCATTCGGAAGGGTGACCGAGTGGCCATCTACATGCCCATGATCTTGGAGCTTGTGGTAGCCATGTTGGCATGTGCCCGCCTTGGGGCTTTGCATTCCATTGTGGTAAGAATTTGGGCTGGGGAAGAGGGAGCAGGTGGGGTGGGCCGGTGGAGATGAGATTTGGGGGTGGATTGGATCTGGATGATGAAAGATTTTAGAGTGCTAACGTCATAGGCAAAATCAGTTATTTGGTTTCATCTAGGACCCTGGTTTGGAGATGCTGTTTCATGAACAATTCTTTTCCTTCTTTATTTAACCTCTAGGCCTTTCCGTTCTCCTTCAGTTTTTCTTTCCTTCTCTAGTTTGCAGGCTTCTCTGCAGAGTCTCTATGTGAAAGAATTCTGGATTCCAGTTGCAGTATTCTCATCACTACAGGTGACTAATTCCCTCCCCCCTTCTCCAGAATTCCCCTATACCTTGACTCTTGGTCTCTATTCAGCTTGTTGACTTGGGTCTAATTAGGAAGGAGGGTCCAGGGACTGCTTGCCCTTGCTCTCTTGGTCCCACCTCAGCTAACTCTCAGCAGCCCAAATCATCTGGAAGAGTCAAGGTCAAGAGACCCGCTAAGGAAGGGCCTTATGGACATGGAGCCTACTGGGGATTTGGGTGCCTACTAAGGCCTGGAATATCTGTTGCTCCCCAAAGATGCCTTCTACAGGGGGGAAAAGCTTGTGAACCTGAAGGAGCTGGCTGATGAATCCCTGGAGAAGTGTCAGGAGAAGTGAGTATGCTCACCTCTTAGCTACTGCCCTGGGTGGACTGGGCCTTTCTCCAGGGCCAGCTTTCCTTTGCCCCTCCCACTGTGGATATGGGGTGAGGATCTTGCCAACTTCTCTTTAGTGCCAACTAGACTACTAGTTCAGGCTTTTATCTCCTCCAGGGGTTTCCCAGTGAGATGCTGCATTGTGGTCAAGCACATAGGGCGAGCAGAGTTGGGCATGGGTGATTCCTCCAGCCAGTCTCCCCCAATTAAGAGGCCATGTCCCGATGTCCAGGTGAGTTTGGCACTACTATGCTCTCTTCTGGGCTCAAATTTTCTACTGTTTCTTGCCTAAGAAGTTCCCAATGTCTTCCTTTCATCATAATGCTGAGGATCTGGAAACAATCCTGAGTGCTTTCTCTGGCAGGGCTAATTGGGAGCAAGGGACTTTGACCTTGAATATGAGCAGACAGGTCCCTGAGTCTCAAAGAACTAAGGATGAGAAGTTGTGAAGGAGACTCCTGTGTTGGTTAGGGTATCTTAACTGGCATGCCGGACTCTCAGGGGTTGGACTTGGGTTGGAAATGTGTCACTTCTGTATCACCTGGGTGACTATATGGAGTCACTTGTCTAGACTGTGACTTGGGTGGGATACGTTTGTGGCCTAGGGGCTGCCTACTATGGAGGGACTAGACTCCAGCCTTTAAGATGGCTGTTAGCTTTGGATCCAGTGCTTCTGGTGAGAGCAGAAAAAAAGCTCACTGGTGACTTCCAGGTCTGAGAGGTATAGGTATGGAAATTAGGGGATCAAAAGGACAGAGGTTTACTTAGATTGTATGAATTAAAGGGTGCTGACTTGTCTTGGGACTAGAGAGGCTATAGTTTAGCAAGATTGGAAATTCTAATCAGTATTGGAGATTCTGCTGGATTCAGGATGAGGAAAATTGAGGCTGGGAAGAAGTGAGAGGGGAGTCGGGGGGAATGGGTATCCAGGAGTTAGGGCATATTTACCCTTTCCTGCTCTATTTCTTGGACCCTGCTCATCAGGCTTTCCATTCCATGGGCTCTTAACAGGGTAAGCTGAAAGAAAAATCCAAGCGCATCCAGCCCCAGGTACATTTCCGCTCTGCCTTGGGCACTGCTTCCCTGTGTGCTTGTCTGTGAATCCATCTGTTCTTTGTTTGTTTGCCTCAGTGGGGTGTGTTGTCAGTTCTAACCCCTTGACATCTACACTACTCTGAAGGGTTGTAAAATCAAATGTTTGTTTCTACCTTTGTCAATTGGCATAGAACAAGGATTCCAGAGATGTAGCAACAGACATCTGATTTCACTACAGCTGCCCAGGTCTTTTAGGGGAAAGAGGACCAGGAAACCTGTCAGTAAGCGTTTGTTTTCTGTGCCCTCAGATGGTGAAGAGCTAGAAGAGACAAAGACAGGTAGAGGAGGTACAGTCCTTGACTCTAGGATCTGTTATCATTTAGGGAGTTAGATATGTATTATAAATGAAAACAAAAGTTTTATACAAGACAGATTTATGGGATTTATTGAGATTTATGAAATGTACATAACTCTAACTTGAACAAAATCATTTTGTAGGAGGTTCTAAGAAGGGTTATCCATAAGTGGGTGCATGTAGAAGAGCATTACATAGGAGTGGGCTTGGCATTCAGTGGTCCATTTTAAAGATCTCTAATAAAAGGGCTGAGAAGGTGGCTCAGTGGTAGAGCACTTACCTTGCATGCCTGAGGCCCTGGGTTCGATTCCTCAGCACCACATAAGCAAAAAAAGAAAAAAGCCAGAAGTGGCGCTGTGGCTCAAATGGTAGAGTGCTAGCCTTGAGCTGAAGAGCTGAGGGACAGCGCCCAGGCCCAGAGTTCAGGCCCCATGACCGGACCCCCCCCCCCCCGCAAAAAAAAAAAAAGATCTCTAATAAAGGGCTGGGGATGTAGCTTAGAGGTAGAGTGCTTGCCTAGCATGCATGAAGCCCTGAGATTGATTCCTCCGTACAAATAGAAAAAGACAGAAGTGGTGCTGTGGCTCAAGTGGTAGAGAGCTAGCTTTGAGCAAAAAAAAAAAGAAGCTCAGGGACAGTGCCCAGGCCCTGAGTTTCAGCCCCAGGAATGGCAAAAAAAAAAAAAAAAAAAAAAAAAAAAAGTCACCTCTCCTCTCTGGGCTTCATTTCACTCATCAGAAATAGAGATGATAATACATGCTTAAAAAAGAAAGTGAGGAGCCGGGCACCTGTGGCTCACATCTGTAATCCGAACTACTCAGGAGGCTGAGATCTGAGGATCATGGTTCAAAGCCAGCCTGGGCAAGAAAATCTGTGAGACTCTTATCTCCAATAAACTACTAGAAAACTGGAAGTGGTGCTGTGGTTCAAGTGGTAGAGCGCTCACCTTGAGGTGAAGAGCGCAGGGACAGCGCCCAAGCCCAGAGTTCAAACCCCACAACCAACCAAAAAAAAAAAAAAGTGAGTGTCTAGGAAGGTGGCTCAGTGGTAGAATGCTTGCCTTGCATGCACAATGTCCTGGATTTAATTCCTCAGTACCACAGAAGCAGAAAAAGTGGGAAGTGGTATTGTGGCTCAAGTGGTAGAGCGCTAGCCTTGAACTGAAGAGCTGAGGGACAGCGCCCAGGCTGAGTTCAGGCCCCATAACCGACAAAAAAAAAAGAGACAGAGAGTTTCTTTCCTAAAACAAAACATAAAGCCCACTGTTCCTGTGAACTTTAACATCATCACAGGTTATCATACTCAAAGTCTACTACAATTAGTCTCTTATGCTAATGGTACATATGTACATATATGTCTATTCTCATTAGTATGGTAGAGACATCTGATTTCTTGAGAATGTGGCTTTCTTTTTAAAACTCAAATACAGGTGGGGAATGTGGCTTAGTGGTAGAGTGCTTGTCTAGCATGCATGCATGAAGTCCTGGGTTCAATTCCTCAGCACCACATAAACAGAAATAGATGGAAGTGGTGCTCTGGCTCAAGTGGTAGAGTGCTAACCTTGAGCAAAAGAAGCTCAGGGACAGTGCTCCAGGACTGGCGAAAAAAATAAAATAAAACTCAAACACAAACTTGTCTTTTTTTTGTGTGTGTGGTATTGGGGCTTGAACTCAGGGCTTTGCACTTGCTAGCCTGACACTCTACCACTTGAGTGATACCTCTAGCCCTGATTTTCATTGGTAATTTTTGAGATAGGATCTGGCTTCTCACCTACATGCATGCTGGGATCATAGGTATGGTACATCATCGAATTCAGCTACTTTCTGTGAAGATAATCACAAACTCTTCCTAACCTCAGACTTCCAAGTGGCTAGGATTATAAATGTAAGCCACTGGGCCTAACCACTTCTTTTGAAAAGAGTTAACTAATAATGATTTAGAGTACAGGAGCTGTAGCCAGATGATCTGGATTCAAATTCTGGCTCTGTCACCTGAAATAACAGCATCACCAAATAAGCTTTCACCCATCTGTAAGATAACTATAATAACTGACCTATTCTATAGGCTTTTTTCAATCTATGTGAGGTGCTTGGCATATAGTAACCACTCAATCAATGTTAGGTGTTATTGTTCCCCCTTTCTCCTTAACATAGCACACAGACTGGCATTTCTAAAAATGAAATAGAAAACAAATAAGAAACTTAATTCTACTTCAGGCTCAGGCTTCTGAAAGGCTTTTATTTCTTGGAGGCAAAAAAAAAATCAGTTACCAAAACTCAAAGAACCTAACAATAGACTTACAAAGTCCAGGGTCTAAAAACAGCATTAAAATCTGCAGAAACCTTGGCAGAACTCCAAACACTTTTATCCTTCTGAAACCTTCAAAGGAGGGACTGGTATAGTTTGCAGGTGCACTCTTCAACCATATCACCTATGAGCTCCTTCATATTCCTTTTGTAAGAACAGCTGCCCTAATCTAAGGACAAGGGCCAACTCCTCAATTTTTATTTTAGAAAACTGAAACCTTTTCCTGGTTCAAAGCCCTGGGCCCAGCTTACATCAGGAAGTCAGCCTGCTTCCTGGTGCTCATTACCAGCTCTACACCTGGAGTGCCACACCTCCTCCACGCCTCCCTAAACACACATAACTTCACAAAGGAAACAGTTTTGTCAGATTACAAGATGACGCCTCATTGCAGAGCCACAGTATAACTATGTCTTACATTATGACAATTCACAGTACTTTAGACCTGCACATTTTATATAAAGCAATATTGACATGGTTCTGCTTACATTCATAATTGCCCTCAGCTCAAGCAACCACTTGGCAGGAAATGTAAGAATTCATGTGATAATGTACGCATAAACTCATATATGTCTCTCTCCTTTTTCTCTCTCAGTCTCTCTCTGTTTTGGTTGTAGGGCTTGAACTCAGGGCCTGACTCTCTTACCACTTGAGCCACAACTCCACTTCCCATCTTTTTGCTAATTAATAGTTGGAGATAAGAGAGTCATGGACTTTTCTGCCTTGGCTGGATTCAAACCACAATCTACAGATCTCAGCTTTCTGAGTTGCTAGAATTACAAGCATGAGCCACTAGCACCAGGCCTTCTTTACAGTAGCACCCTTACTTGAACTGGGATTGTCAGTCTTAGGAGGCTCAACTGACAAAAACTTGTAAGTTCTTAGGACTAAGAGTCCCATCGTTAGTCATTTTATAATTTAGCAAGGTATGTGTCTAACACTGGGAAATTCTGAAACCAGATATGCACTTAATAAGTTAGCATGGATCCATGTAATAGGGGAAGGACATTTCTGTCATATAACCATGTCTGCCAGCCAGCGTCATAGGAACAGTCAAGAATCTAATGTCTATGAAAGAGCTTTCAGGCAGCTAAAGCAAGCCCAAAACATCAGATGCTTAAATTTATCTCCCATTGGTCATTGAACTTAACCTTATCCCTTCCGACATCCATTAGTCTTGCCCCAATCTCTAACTCCTGAGATAATCCAAGGCTTGCTTTATTAGATAGTATCTTTTCTCTTTTGATGTTTCAAAAATCCTGTGAAACCATTAGAGCAGGAATGATTATCTTCCTTTTTAATAAGATGGACATGAAATAGAGTGATTTAAGTCATATAGCTAGGAAGTGACAAAATTGACATTGAAATCTAGCGTAGTTTTGGGACAAATTCAAGGAATCCAATTTTACCCAACAAAGAACAGTCTGAAAAAAAATTGGCATTTAAAGAAGAAAGAAAAATAGTTTCATAGGAAGTTAGAGAACGTTTAGAATAACAGACCCAGAAGCCATTAAAGACAATCAGGTGTGCGAAGACATTCTTTTCCTGGGAGGAATCCCCTGGGTTTTCCTCCATCAACTCGAAGCAAGGCTTCCTGCTTCAAGCTGATGGAGAAAAAGGCTTCCTGCTGAATGAAACCTATTTCCATGAGAGAAGTTGCTATGGGGGACCCCACTGATTATCCATGCTATAAAGGTAGGAGAGACGCTTCAGAACTGGATGGGAAATGGATATGTAGGGAAAAGTGCTTGAGTTCTTTCACAACTAACTACCAAGGTCAAGTACCCACTTCATCTGCAGTCTCTGACTGATTTTGCTTTTCTGAATTGTATGGTGTCCACATTCCTACTGATAATCTATTAGTTCCATAGTACATATGTGTGTATGCAGGCTGTGTGTGGTTATTCATCTAACAAAAATTTACTAAATGTCTTTTGAGTGTCAGGAACTTTTACCAGATGTTGGGGAGGAGAAAGACGTGTCACTACCCTCCTAGAAATCACTAGCTAGTTGGGGGAGTCAATAATCAAGGAAATGATTAAATAACTGAAAAGTATGTTCTATGTAGAAAAGACATGTGGTGCTGTGATCAATAATAATAGCAGGGGGTGGGATTGGAATCCATCAGATACTATTCAGGTAAAACCTTTATAAGGTGACATTTCAGCTGAGAACTGGAGGATAAAAAGGAAGGGTCCCTCCTCAGCCTGGGGCCAGGCGAGAGAAGTTCTGGAGTAAAGGTAGAGAAAGGATGGCGAGATGGTGGGAGTACCCAGGAAGTCTGCCATTCTGTTCCTGTTCTATCCCATTACATCCTTCTCTTCCCTCCTTCCCTTCCTGCACCTCCACCTACCAGTCCTATACCACTCCTCCAGGTGCCAGGTAGGGGTATCTGTTACCCTGTCTTGAATTATTCACAGTTCTTTCCTCTCTATTCCTATCTTCCTCTCTCTGCAGATTTCCTGGAACCAAGGGGTTGATTTTTGGTGGCATGAACTCATGCAAGAAGCTGGGGATGAATTTGAGCCTGAGTGGTGTGACGCTGAGGACCCACTCTTCATCTTGTACACCAGTGGCTCCACAGGCAAACCTAAGGCAAGTGTGTGTGTGTGTGTATTGTATAGGGATGAAAAATGTTACTGAGGAAGCATCCAAATGTTTAGGTCCCTTATCATATATTATCAATCAGTCCTGTAATTCCAGGAACCCAAGGTGATTTTAGGAGAAGGTAAGGGAGAAAGGGAGAAGGGGGTGGGGGGGTGGGAGAGAGAACTAAAAGTAAAGGCTATGCATGCAATAGAGGCATTTTTGGTTACCTTGTGGGCATATTAAGTTGAATTGAGAAAAATCCTCAATCACTAGATGTTGAGACAAGTTGAGTGAGGCTTCTATAATGCAAAAAAAAGTAGAAAGGATGAATTCATGTGGATGAAATGGGTGTTCTATTCCCATTTTCACATGGTTGGTTGAAGGAGTAAAGGAGAGCAGTCCTGTAGACTCATGACCAAGGGTGAACACAGAGATCCTTCTTGGGCTTTTAAGACCATACCTCTCAGTTATTTCCTTCTTCACAACACATTATTAACATCTAGTCCTCTATTATAGCACAGCTCACAATATGGACTACTAGATTTGAATAAGTTAGGGGTGATATGCATATATAATTGGTATGGATGGCTCAGAAATTATGATCTGAGGGTGTGTGTAGAAATGTGATAAAGAAAGTGGGAGACAGATGAAGTGAAGAGGGTTTGGGCAGGGCCAGAGGGTCTTCTTCCAGCCTCCATTTGTCAGACCTATTAAATGAGACCTATTCTTTCCACAGGGTGTAGTACACACAGTTGGGGGCTACATGCTCTATGTGGCTACGACTTTCAAGTATGTGTTCGACTTCCACTCAGAGGATGTGTTCTGGTGCACAGCAGATATTGGCTGGATCACTGGCCATTCCTATGTCACCTATGGGCCACTGGCCAATGGTGCCACCAGTGTTTTGGTGAGAAGGGAGATAGAGCATGGAGATTATTTTGGGTAACTGCCCCTTAAGACTACTTAGTCTAGAAGCAGAGGGACTTAGACCAAGTGATGCATTTCATAGAGAAAGAGGAGTCCTGAGAGGGTTATGTGTCTTTAAGATAGGTTGATGCCTTGGTTTGTTTGGTCAGAGTGAAGAACGGTTGGTCAGAAAGAAAAAAAAAAAAGAATAAACTTGAGGCCATAGTAGCAGAATAAAGGACTTTTGGGAAGGCCCAGGAATAATCAGCTTTCACTGGGGTCAGTTTGAAGGGATTCCCACATACCCAGATGTGAGCCGCCTGTGGAGCATTGTGGACAAATACAAGGTGACCAAGTTCTACACAGCACCCACAGCCATCCGTCTGCTCATGAAGTTTGGAGATGAGCCTGTCACCAAGTGAGACTCCCTTCCCCAGTTGTTGTCCCTTAGGTATCCTTCAGATCTGTGTGGTCCTTTTGTACCATTTCTTTCTTTCCATTATCCCAACTCTCTGACCTGGGAGTCAAGGAGAGGGGGCCAGAGAAGAGTTGGCCATGTGTATCCTGGCTCTTAGTGGTACTCAAGACTTTCCTCTCTCCCATTTCTCTGCTCAAGGCATAGCCGGGCATCCTTGCAGGTGCTAGGCACAGTGGGTGAACCCATCAACCCTGAGGCCTGGTTGTGGTACCACAGAGTAGTAGGGGCCCAGCGCTGCCCCATTGTGGACACCTTCTGGCAAACAGAGACAGTGAGTAAGGGTTCCAGAAAGCAGGGGCTGAGGGACAATGCGGGAAGACTGACTCTGACCCCTAATCTCTGACTTCTACAGGGTGGCCACATGCTGACCCCCCTCCCTGGTGCCATACCCATGAAACCTGGTTCTGCGGTGAGTGAAGTTCCCCTGTGGTCCTAAGCCTGGCAGGGGTAGGGTTTTGATGCTTTGGCCTTCTATAGAGTGGATCAATAGCTATGAGAACTTTGGGTCTTTGGGGCTCCATGGCAATTGAATCAGTTGCCTCATTCCTTTTCTTGGGACCTCTCTCCTATTTTCTTCTAGGCCTTCCCATTCTTTGGTGTAGCTCCTGCAATCCTGAATGAGTCTGGGGAAGAGTTAGAAGGTGAAGCTGAAGGTTATCTGGTGAGCCCCTAGTCTTTGGGAAGGGAAAAGACTTCAAGGGCAATCTTTCTAGATACTTTGCCTTCATTTCTGTCTATTGGTGTGTAAGCTCTTAAGGACATTTTTAGAGGCTATATAGAGATTTCTGATGGCACTCTTTTGGGCCAAGAAGACTTGACCTAGTTCTTCCTTTGATAAACATTCTAGAGAAAAGAGGCTTTGTAATGTGGTAGGACAATCATGTAAGCTCTGAAGTCAGCCTGCCTGTGTTCAAATCCTAACTCTGCTTCTTCTGTGAACACAGAGGCCTTTGAACCTAAATATGCTCATTCATCAAATTGGTTATAATAGGATAGATAGATAGATAGATAGATAGATAGATAGATAGATAGATAGATCGACCATATTTTTCTACAGGTGCTTGATTAAATTAAGTAACTCATGCAAAGGGATTAGCCTGGAACCTAGCAACTAATACCCAATAAATGTTAGCTGCTGTAGTTTTTAATTTTTATTTTTATTATCTAAAAGTATTGTTCAAAGGGGTTATCACTCAACAAATCAGTTTATAACTACAATGCATCTTGATCAATATTAACCTTTAGTTGCTGTAATTTTGTGATAGGATCACACCACATGTCACTTTTCCAAGGTCAAGACAATAACGGGCAGGACTAGAATCTAGGACCTCTGGGTTCAGGTTAGAATTCTGTACCTCCCATCAGTCTGATGCTGCAGAATGTTATATGTTGGGAACTATTTATTCACTCAGGTGTAGGACCTACTTGTTTTACATGACTGTTTTCATTTGTAAATTGGATCTGCTTCTCTGAAGGAGAGGTTAGAATTTACTGAATGCTTATCACTAAGGCACACCTCAGGTAGTTTCAACATACTATTAATTTAATACAATAACTTTAGAAGAAACTATTTTCTCAGATTGATGGGTGAAAGTCCCGAGGCTCAGAGTAGTTACTTGCCTAGGTAAATTGGCAGTTAGGATTTCCAAGCCAGGATCATCCATTTCCAAAACCTATCCTACCTCTCAGTAATGACATTTAGAGTGTTTTTCTTTAATTTAGCAAAGCTGTGAGACAGCCTAGAAGATGAGATCACTGTGCTTCTTCACGTCCCAGGTGTTTAAGCAGCCTTGGCCTGGGATCATGCGTACAGTTTATGGGAACCACACACGCTTTGAAACCACATACTTTAAGAAGTTCCCTGGGTACTACGTGACAGGAGATGGTAAGATTTGGATATCCTGTCCCCATACTTTTTTTTTTTTGGGGGGGGGGGGTCCGGGTGTGGGGCCTGAACTCTGGGCCTGGGCGCTGTCCCTCAGCTCTTCAGCTCAAGGCTAGCGCTCTACCACTTGAGCCACAGCACCACTTCTGGCTTTTTTCTTTTTGCTTATGTGATGCTGAGGAATCGAACCCAGGGCCTCATGCATGCAAGGCAAGCACTCTACCACTGAGCCACCTTCCCAGCCCCCCACTCATACTTCTTATTAAGACATGCACCTTCACTTTCCATTAAAAAGTCTCTGTAGTAATAACCACTGTACAAAAGATAATCAGAGCCGAGTGCCAGTGGCTAACACCTGTAATCCTAGCTACTCAGGAGGCTGAGATCTGAGCATCATGGTTCAAAGCCAGCCCAGACAGGAAAGCTGTGAGACTCTTATCTCCAATTAACCACCAGAAAACTGAAGTGGCACTGTGGCTCAAGAGGTAGAGCACTTGCCTTGAGCTGAAGAGGTCAGGGACAGCAACCCAGGCCCAGAGTTCAAGCCCCACCACTGACAAAAAAAAAAAGATAATCAGAGGGGCCAGGCACCAGTGGCGCAGCCTGTAATCCTAGCTACTCAAGAGACTGAGATCTGAGGATCAAGGTTCAAAGCCAGCCTAGGCAGGAAAGTCTGTGAGACTCTTATATTTAATTAACCACCTGAAAACCTAAAGTGGAGCTGTAGCTCAAATGGTAGAGAGTCACCTTGAGCTGAAGAGCTCAGGGACAGTGCCCAGGCCCAAAGTTCAAGTCCCATGACTGACCAAAAAAAAACAAAAACAAAATCATCCGAGAAGGCTTCCAAGACTTCCTGGATTTAAGTAGAGATGCAAACAGGGACTGGTTAAAGCAAGAGTATTGCATGGAGTGGAAAACAAACTTGAAATACATGAGGCTTAGACTGAAGCTAGTTGGCAGAATTGTGCTGAGCACCTGGAGACACAGTACTTGAAGCTGGAGAGGTAGAGAAAATACAGTGTTGTGGCCACAGTGAGCAGTCTGGATTTCATTCAAAGTATAGTAGCAGACTTTTATAGATTTTAAGCAGAGTTGTGATAAGAGCTAATTTCCTGTTTAGAAAATATCTTTCCTTGAGTTACAGAAAATAGATGTGTTTACCACATCCTCAGTTTCTGAGGATTAGATTCTGAGAGCACCTTAGTGTTTCTCAGTCACGGTCCCTTGTGAGTTACAGTCAGGCTGTTGGTAGGGGTTGTAATCATCTAAACATTTGACTGAGTCTAGAAGATCTACTTAACTGCTTATTCCTATGGCTTTTGGCAAGAATCTTCAGTTCCTTCACTACTTGGGCCTCTCTAAAGGGCTACTCTCAACTAGCTAGATTTCCTCAGAACAAATGATACGAGAGAATACAAGCAAGATGGAAGCCAAAGTGTCTTCTGTAACCTGATCTTAGAAGTCACAGTCCAGCATTTCTGCCAAATTCTGTTGATCATATAGACTATCCTATATAATGACAAAGAGAACTATGCAGTGCTATAAATGCCAGGGTAAAGATCACTGTGGCCATCTTGGAGACTGACTGACACAGTGAGCAGTAGACTTGTTAGAAGGCCCTGCACTGGCTATGACACTTTGGTTATGGAGATCCTGCAACCTGCCGTGGGTATTATCTGTTTTTCCCCTCAGGTTGTCGGCGGGACCAGGATGGTTATTACTGGATCACTGGCAGGATTGATGACATGCTCAATGTATCTGGTGAGGGTCCTGGATCCACTTCTCCTATCTCATTAGCTCTGTTTCCCTCTTAGAAAGCCTTCTGAGAGTGCTAGGGCTGTCCTTTGGCTTGACCATGTGTGGCATTCAATTTTGGGCCCAGAATTAGAGGAAGAGTGTTGGATGCTGGAATGTGCCTAGAAGAAGAGATTGAGGATGGTGAAGTAATGGAAAGAATGCCATCAGAGAAAAGAATGACCTCTTTCTTATAATCAGACTCGGTCTTCTCTCTGGGTGCAGATGGAACAGGGGCTGGGACAGACAGAGGCTGGGATCTCTCTTATGGCATTTTCGTTCTCTCCACCAGGACATCTGCTGAGTACAGCAGAGATAGAATCAGCTCTTGTTGAACATGAGGCTGTGGCAGAAGCAGCTGTGGTGGGCCACCCTCATCCTGTGAAGGGCGAATGTCTCTACTGCTTTGTCACCCTATGTGATGGTCACACTTTCAGCCCCACCCTCACTGAGGAGCTCAAGAAGCAGAGTAAGGAACCCACCCTGGGCAAGGACTACAGGGTCTATGAGTTATTATGGAGGGGCTGCATCAAGCTGATCACCAAACTAGGAACAGAACTCAGGGATCCCTTGGGCTGGCTCATTTCCTCCCACTTAATCTCCACTAAGATAATGACAATAGCAGATAAGTACAGAATACTTTTTCTCTTCTGTCACTGGGTTCAGTGCTTTGAATGCATTATCCTATTTAATTCTTATAATCACCTCAGTGAAACAGACCCTATTGTTATTCTAGTTATAAAAAAAACTTCAGACGTAGAGAATTAACTCTCTTGCCCAAGGCTACACTGCTAGAAAGTATTGGGATTTAAATCCTAGCAGGTTTATTCTAGAGCCAAAGTGGATTAAAATACAACAAAGAAGGTAAAGAGAAATGGTTAAGGGGGTGGGGGGAGGGAGGGGCAGTGAGCATGAGAATGCTTATGTAGGCTTTTGGGAATCTAGCTAACAATACTAAAGAAATGCTTGAATTGTTGATTATAGTTAGAGAAAAGATCGGCCCCATTGCCACACCAGACTACATCCAGAATGCACCTGGCTTGCCTAAAACCCGCTCAGGTATGTTCAGAGATCTCCAGGATTGTGATGGGTTAAGGGCCCAGTGGTTGGTGGAGTTTGTGGATTAAAATCCTTGCAGGGGGCTGAGAATGTGGCTTAGTGGTAGAGTGTTTGCCTAGCATTCATGAGGCCCGGGTCTGATTCATCAGGACCACATAAACTGAAAAAGCTGGAAGTGGCGCTGTGGTCAAGTGGTAGAGTGCTAGCCTTGAGGAAAAGAAGCTCAGGGACAGTGTCCAGGCCCTGAGTTTAAGCCCCAGGTCTGGCAAAAAAAAAAAAAAAAAAAAATCTTGCAGGACTAAGAAGGCTCAATGTTATCATGAAGTAACCAGAGGCCTATATTCCCCTAGGGAAAATCATGAGACGAGTGCTCCGGAAAATTGCTCAGAATGACCATGACCTGGGGGACATATCTACAGTGGCTGATCCATCTGTCATCAGTCACCTCTTCAGCCATCGCTGCCTGACCAGCCAGTGAACGAAGACTGGCCTTTGCCTAGTATTCCCCTTGCTTGGCTCTCCAGAGATCTGCCAATCTTTCCAACCCCCTCCCCCCCCAAATCCAGGCGTAATGAGAGCCACACTTGGTCCTCAAGTAAAGGCAGTTTTTTGTGACTACCAGGCAGAAGGGGAAGGACCCAGGCCAGTCTCAGATTGATGTACCCCTCAACTTCCAAGAGCTCTGTAAGCCCAGGATAGGAATCTCAAGGCCATGTCCCCACTTGAGTTCAGTGTTCAAAGGGCAAGGGAAGGTCTTGAAGCAAGGCAGCAACTCCAATCCTATATTAACTCTCAGGAAGCACCACTTCTGACCTTGTGCAGGCAATTACCTTAAAAACTGACAATGTGTGAGTCTAGGAATAATTATTATTTTTTAAATACTCTGCTGCTTTTGTTCTGAGTCTGAATTCCTAAATGGCAGTACTATCTGCCCACTTGCTCCAGGGGTAATGTATGTGAGTTCAGTCTCTAGAGGACTTTCATATTATCTGATTTGAAGGAGTGGATGTGTTTTGTTCCCAGGACCAAAGGAGTTTGTCTTCCTTGTCCTGTCCCATGAGACACACTCTCAGATTAAATTCTCTTTTCTTGCCCTAGTCATGCTCAAGCCCCATGGTTGTAAGAATAAAGTCTGTGACCTTAAAAAGGTGGTGAGTGGCTCTGATTTATGTGTCAGATGAAAGGGGAAGGATATTTCCCAGGACTATCCTAGTACTCTTCCTTGTAGAACTTTTGGTTCTAGTCAAGGCTTCGCTCACAGGACTTCTGACTGCCCGAGCTAAGCAGGAGTGACTGGACCCTGGTTTTTGTTTTTTGGGTTTTTGTCATGGGGCTTAAAACTCTGGGCCTGAACACTGTCCCTTAGCTCTTCAGCACAAGGCTAGTAGCGGTCTACCATTTGAGCCACTGTGATACTTCTGGCTTTCTGATAGTTAATTGACGAGTCTCATGGACTTTCCTGCCTGGGCTGGCTTTGAACCTTGATCTTTATATCTCAGCCTCCTGAGTAGCTAGGCATGTGCCACTGGTGTCTAGCAGGATGCTGTTCTTAACTGTGATGTCCCTCCATACTTGTTTTCCCCAATGGGCTCCTGCTAGGGATCCTTTCTCCTCCCTAGGGCCCTGTGGTAACTAAGGATCAGAACTTCAGGATTCTATCCTTTGGGGCTAGGTCTACAGATACCCTATAGCCTAGTCACCAATCAACCTTAAATGGGAAGATCTAGATTATGGCTCTCTGCTTCCTGATGGGTGTATAGCAATGAATCATTGAATCAGCAAGGTGATTTTATTTAAGGCAGAGCTAGGGAAAGTCTATACCCTTCCATCTGCCTCTTCCTACCATTTAGTCCTTTCCCAAGTCAGGCAGGAAACCTACTGGAAAGGCTGAAGAGGGGCCCACAGGAAGATGGCAGGGTTTATAGCCCTTTACCTCAGAGCAGCTTCCCTTTTCATACTTCAGGGGTTTGATGGCCTTCAGAGCTCATCTAAAGGGAAATGTAGCTTCTCTGGTCCTCAGATGGAGGGCGGAAAGAAGGCAACTGCCATTTACCCTTCCCTGAAGACTCAGAAGGGCTAGGAGAGGAATGACAAGTACAGGGGCTTAGAAGACGTCTTGAGTGAAGTCCAGGCTATGCCCTCAAACAGGGTATGGGTTGTCCAGGACTGCTACTCCTGCTGCCACACCACCGTCTGCATGTTCAATGGCTTTGGTTCGAAGCAGATGGCCCGCATGTGTGTTCATCACAAGTGTTTTCCCCTGCCTGTAGAAATAGGGTCAGGAGACACACAATGTCACCAAACCTAGGACCTTTCCTGGTCCCTGATGAGCAGTACATGAGAGTGACTACTCTGAAGAAACGCCAAGACATTAGAGTCAGATTTAGATTGTAGCCTGTCTTGGAACTACTAGTTCTATGACTGAGGAAGTTCCTAGTCTTTCTAAACATCACTTTCTAAATGTCACTTTCCTTCATTTAAAATTGGGATTATCACTTTCTTGTTTTGTTGTTGTTATGTTGTTTTGTTTTGTTTTTTGGTGCCAGTCAGGGGCTTGAACTCAGGACTTGGATGCCGTCCCTGCACTTCTTTTGTTCCAGCACCCTACCACTTGAACCACAGCTCCACTTCCAGCTTTTTTTGGTAGTTTTAGTGGAGATAAGAATCTCAGAGACTTTCTGCCTGGGCTGGCTTCAACTGCAATCCTCAGCTCTCAGCCTCCTGAGTAGCTAGGATTACAGGCATCAGCCATGGGTGTCCTCTTACTGATTTTTAGTGCTTAAATCTTCAAGGAGTTACTAAGTTCTTCAAAGCCACTCAATATCCTTTAGCTGACAAATCTCTCCTTTCCCTAGAATTCTCAGTGGCCTTGGAGCTGGACCTAAATAAACTCTCTTTAAGAGTCTCCTAGTGCTGCTTGTCATACCATCTTTTCTCAATCCTTTTGCTCCTATGTAGAATTTCCTTTAAATTTACAAAGCAGCTCTCCTCTGAGTGTCACTAGTTATCCCTATGAGTTGGGCAGGTCTTAGTTCCTAGCCTTATTTACTAGACCAGAAAACGGTAACAAAGCTAGGGACTAGCAAGGCTAGGAATGAAGCCCAGGATTCTTGACTCTGTTCAAGTTCCTTCTTGGCTTGCCTGGCTGGCACTCAAGAAGGGAGGTAGGGGAAAGAGTTCCTCCTCACCGACTCACCTGACATAGACTCCAAAGATGCCTAGCTCTGAGATACACTGAACTACTCGGGCAGAGCTGCCAGGCCGTAGCAGGCAATTCCTAAATGGTTCGGGTTCAATCTTCTCCATAAGGATGTAGGAAGCCCTCTCATCACTGTCCTTCAGCCGCTCTAGGGCTTGCACCATTTCTTCCCCGTACAAGTTATTTCCTGCAATGAAACGGCCAGTCAGTCAGTCTGCCCACTGTGTACCTTCTGCACCCTGTGCCCTCATTTCAAGAGCCATGTGGACAAGCCACCAGCCTCATTTCCTGCCACTAGCCCAGTGAGTCCAGCGCACGTATGGCTTGTGAGAAGGTCACTTCACAGGATAGCCCTTACCAACCAAACATGCCTGCCATCACACTGCCCTGCCTGGCTGTCTCCCGTCTATGGATGTTTCTTCCCAGTCTCCATTACTGCACCTCCTCTTTCTTCTTAAATGATAAGTTAAATGTTGAGGTTCTCCAGGAGTTGGTTTTTTATTTTTTTTTTTGGGTCCGGTCGTGGGGCCTGAACTCTGGGCCTGAGCTCTGTCCCTCAGCTCTTCAGCTCAAGGCTAGCGCTCTACCACTTGAGCCACAGCCCCACTTCCGGCTTTTCTTTTCTGCTTATGTGGTGCTGAGGAATCGAACCCAGGGCCTCATGCATGCAAGGCAAGCGCTCTACCACTGAGCCACCTTCC
Source organism: Dipodomys spectabilis (assembly GCF_019054845.1). Classification (NCBI taxonomy): domain Eukaryota; kingdom Metazoa; phylum Chordata; class Mammalia; order Rodentia; family Heteromyidae; genus Dipodomys; species Dipodomys spectabilis. The sequence goes on from NW_024870852.1 coordinate 12,281,382, forward strand.
CAGCCCCGAGTTGGTTTTTTACTCTTGTTCTCCATGTACCATTTTCCCTCCCCAGGAAGACTTGGTCCATTCCCAAGGCTCCACCTGTACCTATAATTAGATTCCCCTGTGTTCTACAGCACCTATCTACAAGGTCAAGGTCTTAGTGGACATTATCCGGGATGGATCACTTTCTCTTGTATCCACCAAGTCTGGCACTGTAAGTCCATAGTAAGTGCCAGTGAACACTGCCAACAACTTGCCATCCCTTCCCTTAGCAGCCATCAGACTGGGGGCTCCACCTACCTCCACCTTCTCTCTGGGGTTTCAGCACAAATCGGCTAGGGGCAGTGAGAGCCTCAGCAATGGCCTGGTCCCCTTCTTCACCCTGGCAGGAGGCAGAAAGTCATCACCAGCAGTCTTAAGGCAAAAGAGGCACTGAGATCCTACTGGTCATTCTGAGCCACATCAGGGGAAGAACAGGAGGGACTCCTCCCCACCCCCTATAGTAAGACCAAGAACAGGCTTTTCTCTAGTAACACAAGACTCTGTAGCAGGTGACCTAGAAAGTGGGTTCAGATATTCCCCAGTCATTGCTACCTGCTTTACAGTCCCTTCCCTGCTTGCAATTCCCATCTTTACCTTTGTTGAGGGAGCTTACAATGAATCTAGCACCTGAGATGGCCTGTTACCAATGTTCTAGGGCCTAAATTATAATGCCAGCTCCACCCCTCGCCCCCCAACACAATGGATTTCAGGTATCTGGCACCTAGGAGAGCTGTGAAGAGAAAGCAGGCTGCTTATGTACCATGTCCAGTGAATAGAGGCCAGCAAAGGTGGCACGAAGGCGGGCTATGGCCTCTGACTGGCCAGGGAGCAGCATTTCCAACATGCCCACCCTACTCAGTTCCTGCTGCACCTTCTTAGTCCCAGCCAGCTGAGTAGCAATGTCTGGGCACTTGACAGCACAGGACCTTTCCAGCAGTAGGCGTGCTTCCCAGTTCTGTAGAGGGAAGAAGACAAAAAGAATTCTACGTCATTTCACTTCAGCTAACTTTTACTGAGTATCCCTCAAGTGCCAGGTATTGTGCTTTTTATCTTCAAGTTGATAGTCTCCTTCACCAACCCCACTCCCTATGATTGCAACTTCCTTACCTGGCAGGTGTGAGCTCTCCTATTCTGCAGGATTCTTGGCTTTAGTCTAGCACACTGACACATGACCATAATTAAAGGGAAAAGGAGAAAAGGGGAAGCAGCCTTTTATAAAGGTATAGGAAAACTGATCAATTTTGTTTTTGTGTGTTTGTTAGTTTCTGAAGACAGGGTCTTGAATTTGAAACCTGACCCTGCAATCCTCCTGCATTAGCCTCCTGAGTGCTAGAATTGCAGGTATATGCCACCACACCTGGCTTGAGATGGAGTTTTAAAGAGCAGGGTACACTTGTTTATGAGCTATACTTCCCACTGTATTCCAAATAAATTCCAATACTCAGATTATATAACCTTTGCCTTTTCTTTTTGGGTCCGGTCGTGGGGCCTGAACTCTGAGCATGGGCGCTGTCCCTCAGCTCTTCAGCTCAAGGCTAGCACGCTACCACTTGAGCCATAGCACCACTTCTGGCTTTTTTTTTTCTGCTTATGTGGTGCTGAGGAATCGAACCCAGGGCCTCATGCATGCAAGGCAAGCGCTCTACCACTGAGCCACCTTCTCAGCCCCTAACCTTTGCCTTTTATCAAATAAAATCTAAACATCTTGCAATAGCCTAAAAGACCCTGAAAGATCTAGCTCCTATTCTTTTTTTTAACTGTTTTCCCTTTGCCATTCTTTTTAATTGAGACATCTTGCTAATACAGCTCAGACTAGCCTTAAATTTTTAATACTCCTGTCTCAGTCTTCCGATTGCAGGCATGTGCCACCATGCCCAGCTTGTTCTCATCTTAAATATTAATTCAGTCACCTTTTCAGAGAAGCCTTCTGTGACCACCCTGTTTAATGTGGATTTCTCCATAATTCTCTATCTTTTCATACTGTTGTTCATTCAACTGAGAGAAAACATTTTTTGGCTGGGTATGGTGGTACATGCCTGTAATCCTAGCACTTGGTAGGTTGAAGTAGGAGGATCATAACTTTAAGGCCAGAGTGACCTTGTCTCAAAACCCAAAACCCTAAAAATTCTTTCTTATTTCTGTTTATTTTCTGATGCTCATCTCCCTGACCAGGATCAATCAAGACGCTATTTTCCTTTCATATGAGAGCTGACTATAATTTCAGTTAATTTATAAATAACTTTAAAACGTTATAAATGAAATGGACCAAACTATACCTGTATAAAATTGATCATGTTTTAATTATGGGCTAAAAATGTATAAGACAGTAAGCCTGAATTAGAAAAATTAAGATTCCAAATACATTGCTAGAGAATTGCACAATGGAGGGATGAGGGAATTAATGAAAATTTTTCTCTACATACAACATGATCATTAGCAAACTAGTAAATCTTAATTGGAATGATAAGGCAAAGCTGCTTTATTTTCTGCTATGTACCTCCAAAAAATGCAGGTTCTGGTACTTAAAGGATACTCAAGAAGTTCTTTAATTGTTGCTTAGTGAAGTGAAATTTGAGTAGTATCCTGATAACTGTCAGAATGACAGGTAAGAATCAGTAGAGAATAATATTCAGGCTCACAAAATAATACAAACACAAGTCTAACAGTATGAAGGGTCTGATGTCCCAGGAGCTTAAAATTTAAGAAACAGGAAAATGGCAGAGGACTACAGCTCCCAGCTCTGGTCCTGTTCTCAGGCACTGAGCAGACAGTCTTCTCTTTGGTTCCAGACCACAGTACACTTCCCATTTCAGGATCAAGGTGGAGGCCGGAGGAGTACCTACCAAATCGCTAAGTTTTGGAGATCTACCTCCATGTTCTACCCCTACTTTCCATCCTTGTTAGCTCATCTCTTTTCTAAGATTTTTCAGTCCCTTTCCCTTCTCCCATCCTGAAACTTGGATCCATATTCCCAACAGACAATTTCTCTCTTCTCTAGTCAGCAAGTTTCCAGTACTGCTATACACCTCTTTAGAGGAAAGGCCTTCCTCAAAGATGCCCTCTCCATACAGATGCCCCCTTAGGGAGCTCAATCCTGGCAGAAAAGCCCAGATAAACTGTAGTTCTGCAAGGAGCTCCTTTAATTTTCCAGTGTACATCCCACTCTGAGAAATAGACCAAGAAAGCACAAGAAACTTGCCTATGTATGGCCAATCAAAACTTTGCTTATAACTCTCAGCCCTACTCATTGTATTTCTTGACTTATTCCTTCCTTTATCTTTTCCCAGTTCAATGCAGGGCTTCTTAGCCGGATGCTGTAATTCTAGCTACTCAGGAGGCTGAGATCTGAGGATCACAGTTTGAAGCCAGACTAGGTAGAAAAGTCCAATTAAAAATAAAAAAGTGAACGAAGCTGTGGTTGAGTGCTAGCTTTGAGTGAAAAAGCTCAGGGACAATGTTCAGGTCCTGAGTTCAAGCCCGAGGGCGCACGCGACACACACACACACACACACACACACACACACACACACACACACACACACACATACACACACACACACACACACACACACACACACACTGTTTTATCTTTGGGCCTGGACGCTGTCCCTCAGCTTTTCAGCTCAAGGCTAGTGTTCTACCACTTGAGCCACAGCACCACTTCCGGTTTTTTTCTTTTTTGCTTATGTGGTGCTGAGGAATCGAACCCAGGGCCTCATGCATTCAAGGCACGCGCTCTACCACTGAGCCACCTTCCCAGACCCACAGTAGGGCTTCTTAGCCTCCCTGTAGTATGGATGTTAGGGGCACAGGAGAGTAATGGTTTACTGGGAACACCATTTCTGAGAGAAAACTAGGAAATTCCTTTGATATCTTAGATAAGCCATGGCCTCTCTCTAAACCTTAGTTTCTCCACCTTATAATGAGATTAATTATATAAGTTAGAGAGCAAGCAGTTGTAAGAGTTAAATGAAATAATGGATGTGGAAGGTAAATTTGAAACTAAAAGACTGGATAGCAAAATGAAGTAATAGCACCATTACTGCCATGAACACATGATAAAAACTTTAATTCATGTTAAAGGAGAAGTAAAGAGGTAGGAAGGAAATAACCAGTGGTGTGCTGAAACTGGCTTTCACTGGCTAGTGAGGGCTGCTTGACTGTACCATTTCTTTATAACTGTGTTCAGAGATAAGTTGAGTAGTGAAAACTTATACTATGGAAATCAGCAAATATTATAAACTGACTCTCACTCCTGACCCACCTCTGAAATATGTCTGTTACACATTTGTCAGCCTATCTTTGGGAAATGTGTAAATGGTTAATGCCTGAGGATTCACATTCTAGAAGACAGTCTGTCTACAGAGGAAGAGGTAGCAAAAAGCTTCCAGGAGGAGAGGAGGTTCTAGCAGCAGGTTCCCCGAGGAAGAACTGAAGCTAGAGCTTGGAGAAAAACCCTGGTTGTTGTGACAACTATGTTGGGTCTCTGTGGAGCTAGTGGATCCCAGGAGGCAGTGAATGGCTCAACAGAAAATACCAACCTGTAGACTGTATTGACTTGGCATGTAACCATCTCGGAAATAAACCACAGCAACTTCCTGGCCATCCCTACAACACAGAATAAAAAAAAAGCTGTGTTAAATCACTCAGATAAGTTCAGAGTTTCAATCCATTTCTGGGTACATTCAAATATATTTGGCTTCTCTAAAAATCAGTCAGTGCACAAAGGGAGGCTGGACAGTGCTCACTAGAACCAGGGAAAGATACTGGATAGTTACATTGCTAGCATCACCACTGAAAACAACCGAGTGTGCAGCATGGAAACCTTTCCAAAAACTCCAGATTATTGTAAAAAAAAAAAAAAAGGCTACAGAACAACAAAAAGTAACCAGAATCCAATTAAATAAATGTGAATTCAGTTATGACACAAGATAGTCTTTTTAAGCTTCTTCCCTTTGACCTATGGGATATCTAGTTTATCAGGAAAGTACTTAATTTTGCTATGCTAAAAGTATATTTTGAAATACAGGGGGTAGTAAGTGGTATTATGAAATTTCAGGATGGTTTGTAACTTTTAACAGTTCAAGGTCCAGGTCTAATTATGAATGCAGCAATGCTATCCAAAGATGTAGCAATAAAGCCACCTAGTGGTGGCCTCTGGAGAGAAAGGACCAGGCCTCTTTTGGAAGATAAATCCAGGGCTGAGCTCAGAGTTAAGTAACAACCTGCTGGGTCCCAGAATGAGCCAGCTGCCTCTCCTGCTCCCTGGTTGCTCAGGACCAACTTGACCAGCCACCAAGACGGGAAAAGAAAACTTTTGAGATTTTAGGGGCACATGAAAACCAGGTCAGCATTTGGTTGCCCTTCTCCAGAATTTCCTGTGAGGATGAGGTATTTCAGAAGTTAGAAGAGAAGAAAGAAAACAAGCCATCATATCTTCCAGAAGAAAAGACCATTTGGCAAAAGAAGGTGGCATGAGAGTTTCACAAACCAGCCATCTTTGGGGACTCTGGGGATGCTTACATAAACAGCTTTCGATCTTGATCCAAGGACCCCTTTTCTGAGACATCTTCAAATCGTCTCCGTATTACGTGAATGTTCCTGGCAAAGATGGATGGACAAGAATCAGAAGGAGTGCATGCTCTGTTCTTGAGGCCATATCCGGAGGTTTCCTTCCTTTATTACTTACCTGGCTAGCAGCTCATTCTCTATAGCGCGCTGGTCAAATATGTTCCTTTCCTTTTCTTGAGCAATTAGTAGCACCAGGGCACTGGAGAAAGAGCACAGATGGCCCCAAACTGCTAAAGAGCCTGTCCTTGCTCTGACTCATCCCCTTCAGGAATGAAAACAGAGATTTCCTAAAAAAGTAGATGTCCCCTGCTCCAATTTGGGATTGCCTCAGGTTTTTGTTCTTGTTGTTGTTTTGCTGGTCCTAGGGCATGAACTCAGGGCCTGGATGCTGTCCGTAAGCCTCTTTTTGCTCAAAGCTAGTGCTCTACCACTTGAGCCATAGCTTCACTTCCAGCTTTTTTGGTAACTTATTGGAGATAAGATTTTCCTACCCGGGCTGGCTTTGAACCTTGATCCTCAGATCTCAGCCTCCTGAGTAGCTAGGATTACAAGCATGAGCTACCAGCACTTAGAATTGCCTCAGGTTTTAACACATTACTTGCTGAAAATAGGAAACTTGGAAAGAAAAAAAAAAAGAAATGTTTCTGCTCCTTTCTCCAGCAATGAAGTGATTTTTTTGTGTAAATTACAGTTTACATTTAAAACTATCACAAAAATCTAAGAGGATTTTTTTCCTAGAATTTTTAAGTCTATCTGAAAGAATAAAGAGGTAGTAGTATTAAAGAACATCTTTTTTTGTTTTTTGTTTTTTTGGGTCCAGTCCTTTGGGCCTGAACTCTGGGCCTGGGCTCTGTCCCTCAGCTCTTCAGCTCAAGGCTAGCGCTCTACCAATTGAGCCACAGCGCTACTTCCGGCTTTTCTTTTTTGCTTATGTGGTGCTGAGGAATCAAACTCAGGGCCTTATGCATGCAAGGCGAGCGCTCTACCACTGAGCCACCTTCCCAGCCCCTAAAGAATATTTTGAAAATAAACAATAACCCTCACTGCTGAGAGTCAGGTACTAATGACTTACTAGATTATAAAGGGTTTAATTTAAAAAACTATGATTTTTAATGAAAATTAGAATAGCTAAGTAGAACCCCGAGAAGCTCATAATGCTAATTACAATTATGGTATTGTCTCCCAGTGCCCTCCAATATTTCTGTCCACACAACTATTTCTGGTTTGACATTTTTGTTTCATTTTGTTTTAGTGCTAGAGTTCAAATCCAAGGTATAGTAGGTACTAGCAAGTGCTCTACCATTGAATGAATCCCTAAGCCCTGGTTTCCTTAATGGGATCACTGAGGTTTGCTGGGCTTCTTTCTCTCTGGTTACATGCATCTTTAAAAGAACCGGGAGGGAGCTGGGAAGGTGGCTCAGTGGTAGAGCATTGCCTTGTATGCCTGAGGCCCTGGGTTCAATTCCTCAGCAACACATAAGCAAAAAGAAAAAAGCCGGAAGTGGCGCTGTGGCTTAAGTGGTAGAGCGCTAGCCTTGAGCTGAAGAGCTGATGGACAGTGCCCAGGCCCAGAGTTCAGGCCTCACGACCGGACCCAAAAATAAATAAATAAAATTAAAAAAAATAATAAAAGAAGCAGGAGCTAGCCAGGTGCTGGTGGTTCACTCCTGTAATTCTAGCTACAAAGGAGGCAGAGATCTGAGGGTCACAGTTCAAAGTTAGCCCAACAGGAAAAGTTTGTGAGACTCTTATTTCCAATTAACCAGTAAAAAAGTCAGAAGTAGAGCTAGGGCTAAGTAGGAGAATGGTAGCTTTGAGCATAAAAGTTCAGGGACAATGCCAAGGACCTGAGTTCAAGACCCAGGACCAGCACACAAATATAAAAAGCTTGAAGTGGAGGTGTAATTCAAGTGGTAGAGTGTCAGCTTTGAGTGAAAAAGCCAAGCAAGAGTGCAAGGCCTAAAGTTAAAGCCCAAATACCAGCACATACCAAAAAATGGGCTAGAAATGTGGCTTAGTGATAGAGTGCGTGCCTTGCATTCATGAAGCCCTGGGTTCAATTCCTCAGTACCATATAAACAGAAAAAGCTGGAAGTGACGCTGTGGTTTAAGTGGGTAGAGTGCTAGCCTTGAGCAAAAGAAGCTCAGGAACAGTGCCCAGGCTCTGAGTTCAAGCCCCCAAAAACAAAACAAAAACAAAAACAAACAACAGCAAGAGCTTAGGTCTGACAAGTGATAGAATATCTGCCTAGCAAGCAAGAGGACTCTAGTTCAAACCAAAGTTCTAGTAAAAAGAAACGATCAAACAAACAAAACAAAGAAACAACAACAACAACAACAAAGTGCTTGAGAACTCAAGAAAAAGGATTGTCTCTTTAGCTACCAGTTAAGCTATCTTCAGGATCAAAGGTAGATCTAGTCCTCCATCAGACTCCTAAGGCCAATACTTAACAAAAGCAAACTATTTTTGCTGTGGCTATACTTTTTGTGCCTGTGGTCTCTTGCAAAGATCTGTGGAAGCCCCCAGACTCTGGCTTAGAATGCTGTGTGTATTCCTGACCTCCTATACCTGCCCTTGTATCTGTTTGTCTCTATTTTTATTTACCTTAGCTGAACCTTTTGGACTAAACACTGTTTACCTGACTTCTTTCCATGTGGCCAAATATAGGTCCTATTATGTTCCCTCTCAAAGCCTGCCTCAAACTTCATAAGGTCATATATACCAATAAGCAGAGGTCAGACTTGACACTGGCTTGAGCATTTTCTTGTAAAAGACTAGCTAGAAATAGTGCTCTACTAGCCCTAATAAGAGTAGGGAGGGCCAAAGATCTTGCTCTTTATTTTGCAGCCTAAATTTCTCTGTTCATGGGGAGGATGGGGTGGCATCTAGCCCAGAAACAGGGGGAAAGCAAGAGGGTAAAGTACAATTGCATGCTTTGTCCAATTAACTCAGCCTGCCCAAGCAATGGAAGCCAGATCCAGAAAACATATTCTACCTCCCTCTGAGTAGTCAGAACTGAGCAAGACTATGAACCTCAGTTTCCTCATCTGTGAAATGGGCAAGAACAGCCCCTATCTTATAGCATTTGTTATGAGATTTCAATGAGATCCATAGCACAAGGGATAGCACTAGTAAGTGCTCATTCTAGGACAACTGTTAGTGCCATATTAGCACCACAGTAATTAGTATTATGACCCCTCAATTATCTGGAAGTCACTTACCTAGCATCTTCACACATCTGGAACATGGTTGAGAAATAGGAAGAAAGCAAAAAATGCCCTAAGCAGTCAAAATAGACACCATAAAATTCTTAAGTCAAATCTTACGCATTTAATCATCAAAAGAACCCTCCCACTCTTTGGGTACAACTGTAACAAATTGAATCACTGTTTTTCGGGTTTTTTTCTATCATCTTTTTTTTTTTTTTTTTTGGGTCCGGTCGTGGGGCTGAACTCTGGGCCTGGGCGCTGTCCCTCAGCTCTTCAGCTCAAGGCTAGCGTTCTACCACTTGAGCCACAATGCCACTTCCAGCCTTTTCTGCTTATGTGGTGCTGAGGAATCGAACCCAGGGCCTCAAGCATGCAAGGCAAGCGCTCTACCACTGAGCCACCTTCCCAGCCCTCAGTTTTTTTTTTTTCTAAACAACAGCCAATCAGAAAAGAAAATACTAGAAGAGGAGGGAAGTATTCCACATTCAAGCCCACTGATGGTAGTAAATAGTCAGAGCTAATAATCAGGAAGTTAGATGAGAATTCATCTATTTCAGCACTAAAGGCCATTGGTACAAGCAAAAAGCCCCCTAAGCCTTTCTGATCCTAGGTGGCATCTCTGCAATATAGCAAGACACAACTGCTGACAGTCACAATGATGACTTCCAGCCAATAAGGAAAGGTTAAGTTGTACTCAGAATCCCTTATTTAAGGAAGTCCAAAATGCCATTAAAATCGTATTGGCACTTGAGAGTTTTAAGTTTCTGTTCCCAGAAAAATCCCTTTATTAATGATGTCTAACAAAGAAGAATCTGCTGCCCCAATGAATGCTGAATCTAAATCAGGATACTGCTGCCATTTTTCTTCCCCCATACTTACTTGGCTGAGCCATAGAGCTCCCAGGCTTTGGCGATCCCCAGGGCCAGTCCCTTGCTGGGATTATTGGAGAGGATCTTGGTAGCTTCTGTGGTCTTATTCAGGACATTGAGAACATGTCTGTTGGAACAGAGATGGCTATTCAGTAACTGGATGGACTAGAAGACCCCTCTGCCTATGACTTCACAGACACATAGGGAATATGACTCTGCAAATCAATCACATACTTAAAAGCATCTTTACCATCACATTCCTGCAGGATCTACTTTAGTTAGAACAGGCTGGAGTGAACTCACAGTGATTCCCCGATGTATATGCCCAGAGGAACCTGAGGCCTTGTGTCCGCATGACACCCCCCAGTCCAGCCTCCATGTAAGCTAGATCCCTGCCAACTGTCAAGGTCTTTCTCGCCACAGGTCTCTGGAACGTACTAGAATCTGTTGTTCCTCTACCTGGAACACTAACTTACGTAATGAAGAAGCAGGACTAAATAAGCCATGAAGTCTCATCTCTCCCTGACATATTAAAAATCTAATTACAAATGTAAACTATTGCAAGGAGCATATTGGGAGAATGTAAGGATGAAGGGGGAAAGGGATGGACACATGACCCAGGGCCCAGGCAGGCCCAGTCCTAACTGGGAGATCCCTGACTCAGTAATCCATGATCAGTGATCCCTGGCTTAGTAGGTTCTTAAGGCTGTGTCCACAGCTGCCCAAGAAACCCACCGGTGCACATCTGGAGTCCGAGAAGCAAGGCCCCCAAAGCTGGCAGAAATAGTGTTGATTTCAATCTGTTTCAGGGCTGGGGAGCCATCTGCATTACTCTGGAACATGTAGTCTGAGCGGTTCAGGCCCAGGAACACAGTCTGTGGACGAAACTGAAGGCTGAGGACATCTGCCCTGGGGCTGACTCTGAGGGTCTAGCCACACAGCAGAGAAATACACAAACTCCATGCTAGAGGAAAAGCACCAGCTAACACTCCCAATGCCAATGGGAACCAGTGAGAGGCAGATTACCAGGAGATTGAGGTTAAGATCAATTCAAAACATCAGAGAGAAGGGCAGGATCCAGATAGCAGAAGGGCCAAGAATGGTTACCTGTGCAATGCCTTCTTTCAGGACTTGCTTGTAGATGTCAAAGAGCTTAGCAGTAAAGTTGTCTCTTTTGATTGTACTGGAAGAGGAAACAGAACATTTTCTAGATTACATGGAATCTTCAAGTTCCTACCCCTAATCATTGGCTCCTGAATGCTTTTCTGTTCTTCTGGCCCAAACTGGAAAATCCATTCAAATCCAGTAGAGAATTATGGTTAAGGATCATGCCTATAAACCTAGTTATTCAGGAGTCTGAGATCTGAGAATGGAAATTTGAAGCCAGCCTGGACAAGAAAGTTCATGAGACACTGATTTCTAATTAACCTAGCAAAAAGTCCCAAGTGGAGTTGTGGCTCAGGTGGTAAAGTGCCATGCTTGAGCAAAAAAAAAAAAAAAATGGACAGCACCCAGACTCTGAATTCAAGCCCTGTTACTGGTGTGTGCATACGCATGCGTGCGTGCACACATACACACACACACACACACACACACACACACACACACACACACACACACACACACACACACACACACACACACACACACACACACACACACACACACACACACACACACACACACACAGCTCTAGCTGAGCAATGTAGACCACAATGTAATCTCAGCAGTTAGGAGGCAAAGGCAGGAGTATCTGGAGTTTGAGAAAGCCTGAACTATAGTGAGACCCTATGTAAAAAAAAAAAAAAGCTTTTAATGAATATGAAAAAAGAACATACACAAAAAAAACTCTAGCTCTACTACCCACTATTAGACAACCTCAGAGAATCATTTCATCTGTCTGAATCAGTTTGTTCAACTGTAAGATGAAGATCATAAAGCTGTGGTGAACATTACATGAATAAGACGTTTTATTTTTTTTAGTGCCAGTTCTGGGACTTGAACTCAGGGTCTGTCCCTGAGCCTTTGTGCTCAGGGCTAGTGCTTTACTGCTCTGAACCACAGTGCAATTTCCAGCTTTTTAGTAGTTAATTGGAGATGAGCGGTCTCACAGACTTTCCTGCCTAGACTGGCTTTGAACTATGATGCTTAGATCTCAGCCTCCTGAATAGCTAGGATTACAGGCATGAGCCACCAGTACAGGCATGAAACATTATTTTTTAAAAATTGAATGTGTTGGGGCGGGGGGGGGGGGGGAAGATGGGAAGGGATGGGAAGGGGAAACAAAGGAGGAGGCTACAATGCTTGATAAGAAATGTACTCATTATCTTGCCCATGTAATTGTAACCCCTCTGTACAGTATTTTCACAATAAAAAATAAATAAAACTTTTAAAAAATTGAATGTGTTCTTCTGGTCCAAGAGAAATTTTTAAATGGTAGGTGATATAACTATTCTATATTTGAACAGATCTGATGGCTGATAAGCTTTTCGGTTGATTCTCCATAGCTTCCCTGTACTTGGGTACCTTGAGACACCTTCTTCCTCTGGCAGACAGCATTACAGCCTCCCCCCTCCCCCCAGCAGTTACACCATGGGCTTATATAGGATTTTTCAGACAAACTAAATATCCTGGTTTTCTTTCAGCCAGCCATCATGTGATGGTCATACATATGATTTCCTCAGAGAAGCCTTTGCTATCTGGTAATCTTCCCTTGCTCAGGACTCTGATGGCCTCTCTTTCATAGCACTGACTATACACTGATTTATTGAGATGATCAGTGTCATCCTTCCTGTTTGACTATATACTGCATAAGGGTGGAGCCAGACTGGGTAGGCTCATCCTTGGAGCCCAGTGTGCAGCTATAACATGTGCCACGTACTAGGTGACCATCCAATAGGATTTTCTGGAGCCTCAGGTAAAAGCACAGTGAGGAGGACTCCATAGGGCCTTAACTCTACACGGCTGCTTCTCAAGATTCAGAGAAGCTGTGCCTGGAGATTCATCTAGTTCCAGGATCCTTGTGGCAGAACAATATGGATAGGCAAGTAGCTTTGGCCTGTCCTGGAGTTCCTCTGCTCCCAGCCAGCCTGCTTTCCAAGGAGAGTTTTCTCAGAGGGTATTCTAGCCTCTGGTGAGGAGGGAAGTTCTCAGCGGGCTTTAGCCTTCAGGGAAACTAGCATATATTTTCTCTTTTGTAATGTCCTCCACGTCAGGTTCTAGGCTTCCCTTCTCCCTGAGAGCTAGAAGGGTGTGTGGGGGTGAGGGAGGGTGTTGCAGAGAGCGGCTGTAGTGTTCTCTCAAACTTACATTGCTAATATAAAGGTGACGTGTCAGGCTGCTCCTAGAATCTAGAACTGCTGGTATGAACACCAGGCCCATCCTGAGAGAAGGTAGGGCAGAGTTTCCCAACTTATACCATTATGATTTCTTCTTATATTCATCCTCACACCAAAGGTACACATTTGAAAAAAGATTTGGTTTCTAACAAAATCGTTTTTTTAGATTATCAAAGATACACAGTTATCTATATATACATCTAGCAATTATGTAACATGTATACATTTAATTCTAAGATAAACTTAGATGTAATTCTAAAATAACTCAGGAAATTTCACTTGCTCCAGGATCTGAAGAAGGGAAAAAATAAAAAGACCTAGAAAGAAGAAAAAGAAAGGAGTGGCTGTGAGCCATTTCAGACTTGGTGCCTTGTGTCTTGGGTATGCTCCAATCTGCATTCTGTCCCACCAAAGCTAAGAGGCTGAGGGAAGAAGTAGGAAGTCTGACTTTTAAAACAATACGCTTCCCTACTCTTTTTTCCTCCAAACTAAGCTTACTTACCCTAATTTCAAATGGAAATTTTAGTCTTCAAAAGCAGGAAAGCATAGATCACAAAATGTCAGCACTGGAAAGGAGATTATATTTAAGCCAACTTCTTTATCTTTTAGATAAAGAAACTGAGGCCCAGAGAAGGAAAAGGACTTCTCTGAGGCCATATAATCACAGAACAGAAGCAGGAATTGAAGCCAACATTCCTGACTCATTTTCTACTTTTGTGTTTTGCCTGGGGCATCTGCCTCCTATCCACCAAGTCAGCTCACACAGAAGTACTCATGGATCCCCAATCTTCCTGTCCCTTGCTTCTAACAGGTCCTAGGTTCCTCAAGTTCTACCCAGTACCTGGAAAGAGTCTGCTCCAGGAAGACAGCATTCTGGCTGACAGCATCCACTAGCAGGTTGAAGTCCATCTGCACAGCATAGGCCTGCTCCAGCAGGGCACAGGGGACCAGAGAGGGGAAGAGTGTGAAAGGGGCATAGCTCACCACCTGATCAATGAGAGACAGTAGGGTAGGAATGAATGGGGTGACTTCCTGCAAAGGTAACCCCACGAAAAATCTGTCCTATGTTAATTGAGAATAAACCCATTTCAGGATAGTAGTTACCAACAGGAGTAGAAGGACAGAAGAAAGGTGAGGAAAGGGTACAAAGACAGCATTCAGTTTCTGTGACAATTTATCTCTACAAGTTTTTTAAAAATGAGCAAATCCACAACGAGATACTGGTGGCTCACATTTGTAATCCTAGAAACACTGGAGGCTGAAATATGAGGATCACAGTTAGGTCTTTTTTTTTTTTTTGGTCAATCCTGGGGCTTGAACTCAGGGCCTGGGCTCTGTCCCTGAGCTTCTCTGGCTCCAGGCTAGCACTCTACCACTTGAGCCACAGCACCACTTCTGGCTTTTTCTGTTTGTGTGGTACTGAGGAATCAAACCCAGGGCTTTGTGCATGCTAGGTAAGCACTCTGCCACAAAGCCACCTTCCCAGGCCAGGATCACAGTTCAAAGCCAGTCTGGGCAGGCCAGAAGTGGAGCACAGCTCAAGTGGTAGAGCATTGAGTGAGAAAGCTAAGAAGCATTACCTTGAGTTCAAGTCCCAGAATGTACACACGTACGTACACACACACACACACGCACACACACACACACACACACACACACACACACACAATCTACAAATGACTAAGCAGTTCCTGTGTGCAAAATGCCATCATTAAATACTTAAGATGGATTCATCACTTAACTCTATGAGGAAGATACCATATTATCCATACTTAAGAGTGAAATATGGGGGCTGGGAATGTGGCCTAGTGGTAGAGTGCTTGCCTAGCCTGCATGAGACCCTGGGTTTGATTCCTGAGTACCACATAAGCAGAAAAAGCTGAAAATGGAGCTGTGGCTCAAGTGGTAGAGTGTTAGCCTTGAGCACAGAGAGGCTCAGGGACAGAGCCCAGGCCTTGAGTTCAAGACCCAGGACTGGCAAAAAAAAAAAAAAAAAAAAAGAATTATGAATACTGGGGCTAACTGGCACCATCTTGGCACCTTGGCGGATGATAGGGACTTTCTGAAAACTCTTCGAGGTAAAATCCCCTGCCCAGACAGTCCACCCCCAGATGATAGGCTTGCCTGAATTCCTAGAAGCAGGGATGGGGACTTAGACAACACATTCCTGGACCTGCCAGACTTGTACTATGAACTCAGGAGACTTTTTGAACTTTTGAACTCCTATGACCCTGCCTCTAGACTACGACCCTGCCTCTAGACTACGACCCTATTTAGGCCCCTCCACCCCTGCCAACTTCCATGCCTCATGTTTCCTGATTCCTCAGGGCACCGTGGCGTCCCTCTTCAACTCTCCATTAGAGTTGATCTGGTTTGAGATTTTTTTCTCTCTTTCCTTACTGCCCTCATGGTTCAATTTCCTAACAGTATTAAGTGTATTGGAGGCTGCAAGTTTTTGAGGACATGTGTTTGCTCACAGTTACCAGCTTTCTAATAAAAAGTCTCCCAATTCAACTTCTGGTTTCTCTGTATCTCATGAACAAATTCTTTTTTTTTCTTTTGGTAGGTCATAGGGCTTGAACTCTGGGCCTGGACACTATCCCTGAGCTCTTCAGCTCAAGGCTAGCGCTCTACCACTTGAGCACAGCACCACTTCTGGTTTTCTGAGTGGTTTATTGAATATAAGAGTTTCACAGACTTTCTTGCCCAGGCTGGCTTTGAACTGCAATCCTCGGATCTCAGCCTCCTAAGTAGCTAGGATTTACAGGCTTGAGCCACTGGCACCTGGCTCTCACGATCAAATTCTTGTGTAACAAGAGATACAAGTGGGCACTGGTGGGTCACACCTAGCTACTTAGTAGGCTGAGATCTGAGAATCAAGGTTTGAAGCCAGCCCAGGCAGGAAAGTCTATGAGACTCTTATTTCCAGTTAACACCAGAAAACCGAAAATGGCACTGTGGCTCAAAGTGGTAGAGCATTAGTCTTAAGCAGAAAGCTCAGGGACAGCACTCAGACCTGGAGTTCAAGCCCCATGACTGACCAAAAGGGGAGGGAGGGGAAAGGGGGAGAGGGAGCAGAGAGACCCTACACAGAGACTAAGTAATAGGTCTAAAAGTATATTTGGCTGGTAAGGAGTGCTGGGATTTCAAGCAGGATGGTGATTAAACCCTATCAACACAATCCACACCCACACCTCCAGATATGAACTCATATCTGGTTGATATTCATGCCCAGGCCTTTACCCGTGTCAGAATCTCCCACTCCAGCTCTCTGGCCTTCTGGTTTGGCAGAAGTGAACTCTGCCCCTGAGTAGAAAACTGGAGTGGCTCCCACTTAGTACTTGAGATGATAAACTCAGGTTAGCAGGCTTGGAATTTAGCTGCATTTTGATATAGTCAAGTTTCTAGAAGGGGAGAAAATGCATTCTGAGATTCCCAACAACAAATGGACTAGAACTTGGTTAAGAGATAGTAAGACCTTGAAAGGTTCAAACAGTCCTGATTGAACTTTCAAGTAAGTATCAGTTTGCCATTACAGAAGTGAACTACGAGTGTACAGTGTTAGCTTTAGCGTTGGTGCATACCTGTAATCCCAGCACTTGGCAGGATGAGGCAAGAGGATCATGAGTTCAGGTCAGCCTAGGCTGTACAAGACTTTATCTCAAAAGAAAAAAATGAAGAAAGGAAGGAAGGGAGGGAGGACAGGAGAAGAGAGAACTTGGCTGTACACACACACACACACACACACACACACACACACGAGCACTGATACTAGGGTTTGAACTCAAGGCCTGGGTGCCGTCCCTGAGCTTTTGTGCTCAAGGCTGGTACTCTACCATTTGGGCCACAGCTTCACTGCTGGCATTTTGGTGATTAATTAGAGATAAGAATTTCACAGACTTTCCTGCCCAGGCCAGCTTCAAACCACAGTCTTCAAATCTAAGCTGCTTAAGTAGCTAGGATTATAGGTGTGAGCCACTGGCACCTGGCATCCTGAAGCCTTCTTGAGTTAAACAGGAACTACTGTAGCTTATATAAAATGCATGTGTGATGACTATACCAGCAATCCTCTGGCTTTAAGACTTACCTCCCCCAAGAAGTTTCATCTGCTACCAGAACCTCCCAGAGTTTTTCTGCCAAGACTTCCTTCTGCCTCAGCCCCCAGGACTCATTACCTGACTTGAATGTAGGATTGCAGGCATGCAGCCGCTTCCCACAGGCCACATGGCTACAGGCTGAAGTGCAAAGTCTCTTACTTTAGATAAGACCTGGGCACAAGAGTAACAGTAGCTCAGTGCAAGAAACACCACAGCATGTGTGATGCCAAGAACACTCTGATTGTGGCAAGGGAAATACCAGGTGAGGAAAGGTGGTGAGAAGTGGTATCTTATCTGAAATTCAGCCACAACTTTGCTCCAGCTGGTTGCCGCCATGTAGTAAAGTGGGCCAGACGTGCCCAGTGACCTGATTGTGCAGCTTTCTTTTTGGTGCCAGTCCTGGGGTTTGAACTCAGGGTCTGAGAGCTTTTTGGTGATTAATTGGAGAAAAGAATCATAGACTTTCCTGTCCAGGCTGGTTTCAAACTACTATTGTCAGCTCTCAGCCTCCTGAATAGCTCAGAATACAGAGGTGAGCCACCAGCACTGGCTTTTGTTGTTGCTGTTGTTTGTTGTTGGTTGTGGGACCTGAACTCTAGGCCTGGGCGCTGTCCCTCAGCTCTTCAACTCAAGGCTAGCACTCTACCACTTGAGCCACAGCACCACTTCCGGCTTTTTCTGCTTATGTGGTGCTGAGGAATCAAACCCAGGGCTTCAAGCATGCAAGGCAAGTGCTCCACCACTGAGCCACCCTCCTCGCCCCTGGCTTTGTTTTTAATATCATGAATTTTCAAAAAATGTTGGCTAACTTTCAAAAGGCATCCTGGTTTCAAAATAAAACAAAAAACCCAAAGCCTGTTAACAATGATTGCCTCTGTAAAGGAAAGATCAGTGGGGAAAGGAGATTTAGTCTACATGCCGCCTCTTGAAGGATGTACCCTGTTCATGGTTTACCTCGTCCGTCAAATGAATTAACTCCCTAAGCATTGCAGGGACCAAACCATCAGCCTGCATGCTGTGGCTGGTCCATGACTCTCAGCTACAGGTACCAAAGTGCCTGAGCTTCAGTTCTGGTTCTGCCAATTATTCCACTATTTAAACGACCTGAGATAAATTACTTAAATTCCTAGATCCATCGTTCCTAGATTCATCGTTCCTTTTTTTACGTGTGTGTGTGTGTGTGTGTGTGTGTGTGTGTGTGTGTGTGTGTGTGTGTGTGTGTGTGTGTGTGTGTGTGTGTGTGTGTGTGTGTGTGTGTGTGTGTGTGTGTGTGTACGGTGGTCCTGAGGCTTGAGCTCAGGGCTTGGGTGCTGTTCTTAGCTTCTTAGCTTTTCTGCTCAAGGCTAGCATGCTACCACTTGAGCCACACCTTCACTTCTAGCTTTTTGGTAGTTAACTGATGAAGTCTCATGGACTTTCCTGCCCAAGTGGGCTTTGAACCACTACCCTCAGACCTCAGCCTCTTGAGTAGCTAAGATTAAAGGAGTGAGTCACCAGCACCCAGGAGTTTATGTTTGCTATACTGAAGGGCAAATGAGTCAGCAAGTCGAAAGTGTGCAGAACAGTGCCTGACCACTCCCCAGAGGAAATACTCAGCAAATGACAGCTAGAACTGTGTGGTACTGTGTTCCTGAGTGATTCAATTTTGTTTTGTGTTCTCCAGCTAGAGCCTGAGCTTCAGAGGCTGGACCTCCAGCTGACTCACTCTGTCCTCAGTGCCAAAAAGGTCTTGTCCCAGAGAAGGCACCTGGTAAAGATTTAGAATGAAATCACATACCACATGCACGCACATGACTCTGGATTATATTCTCATTGAGGATTGTGCCTTTTCTTGCATTAACTCTCAGAAAGACAAATCAGACCTTCATACAATACCTGTTCATTAACAGGTAATAACAGAAAATAGAAGCTTGAAGGGGGATATGTTTCATCTTGAATTCAGAAAATCATAGCCCAAGAAATTTTATTGCCAAAGCCACCTTTACAGGATACGTCATGTACTTGGTAGTTGGCAAGTATTTACTGACTCTGGGCTATCCCCCAAGTCCCTAGTAAGTACTGATTGCAGAGACAAAACAGAAAGTGTTTAGCTTTAAAAAACAAACAAACAAACCATGCTGTTAGCTCTTTTTTTTGTTTGTTTTTGGGTCGGGTTGTGGGGCCTGAACTCTTCCCTCAGCTCTTCAGCTCAAGGCTAGCGCTCTACAACTTGAGCCACAGCACCATTTCCGGCTTTTTGCTTTTTGCTTATGTGGTGCTGAGGAATCGAACCCAGGGCCTCAGGCATACAAGGCAAGCACTCTACTACTGAGCCACCTTCCCAGCCCCTGCTGTTAGCTCTTTAATCACCAGTATAGATGGCTTTGAAGTACACTGGTAATTAGGAAGGATAAAAAAAAAAAGTACCCAAGAATTTGTCTAGTATGCCTTTTGGTTTAAAAGTGGGGCTATGTATGGTGACATATGCCTGTAATCCAAGTATTTAAGAGGCAGAAGCAGAAAGATTACAAATTTAAGGCCAATTTAGGCTACATAGTGAGAAGCCTTTCTCAATACAAGAAAAAAGAGAAAAAGCTGGATGTTGTGGCTGTAATGTTAATTACTTGGAGGCAGAGATTAGGAGGATCATGATATGAGGCCAGCCCAGACAAAAAGTTAGTGATGGATGTAGCTCAGTGGCAAAGCGCTTGCCTAGCAAGCGCAACGTCCTGGGTTCGATCCCCAGTACCAAAAAAGAAAAGACAAAAAAAAAGACAAGTTATGAGCTGGGAAGGTGGCTCAGTGGTAGAGTGCTTGCCTTGCATGCATGAGGCCCTGGGTTTGACTCCTCAGCACCACATAAGCAGAAAAAGCTGGAAGTGGTGCTGTGGCTCAAGTGGTAGAGTGCTAGCCTTGAGCTGAAGAGCTGAGGGACAGTGCCCAGGCCCAGAGTTCAGGCCCCATGACCAGACCCCCCCCCAAAAAAAAAAAAAAGTTAGTGAGACCTCATCTCAACAATGCAAATTATGCCTGGAAGCACAACTGCTACTCTGGAGTTTAGCAGTAAAAAGATTGATCTAAGCCAGGTCTTGAACAAAAATAACAGAGAGACTCTAAGTGAAAAATCACAAGGAAAATAAAGACTGGGTTTGTGGTTCAAGTGGTAGTACCCCTATCTACCAAGCTCAATGCTACAAGACACTGAGTTCAAACTCTAGTCTCTCTCACACACATACACACACACAAAAAAAAAAAAGCAAAAAAAAAAAAATACAGTTATATGTTATATATTTACTTACTGTGAATAAACTACCTGAAGAAAAAGGACACATTTGGGATAGGAGAATGTAAAAGGGAGGGTGAAACATTAAACTCTTAACTTTGGAATTTTGAACAATGGAAATATATTATTAGTCTTAAACAGGTTTTTGGCTGGGTGCTAGTGGCTCATGCCTGTAACCCTACTATTCAGGAGGCTGAGATCTGAAGATAGCAGTTTGAAGCCTGGGCAGAAAAGTCCCCATGAGTCTTATCTCCAATTGATCATTGAAAAACTGGAAGAGACACTGTGGCTCAAGTAGTAGAGCACTAGCCTTGAGCACAAAGATGCTCAAGGACAGCACCTAGGCCCTGAGTTCAAGCCCCAAAACCAACAAAACAAAAACAAGTTTTTGTTATTTTAGGAATAAGTTTTTTATTTTTTTTAAGCTTTGTTTTGGAGGCGAGGACTGATATGTGTGTGTGTGCGCGTGTGCATGCGCGCATGTATCAACATCCATGCATGCACACACACATATCAGTCCTGGGCCTGGATACTATTCCTGAGCTTGGGTGTTCTACCACTTGAGAGCTGGCTTGGAACTGTGATTCTTAGATTTCAGCCTCCTGACTAGCTAGAATTACAGGCATGTGTCAACCGTGTCTGGCTAGAGGTGACAGGTTGTTTGTGTGTTTTTTTTAACTATTGCCAAGCTGGTCTAAAACTCCTGAACTCAATCAATCTTCCTGCCTTCCAAGTTCTGTGAGTATAGACACAAACCTACTCCCAGCTCAAGGAGATTCTTAAAAATAATGGGGGGGCTAGGAATGTGGCTTAGTGGCAGAGTGCTTGCCTAGCATGCATGAATACCTGGGTTTGATTCCTCAGTACTACATATACAGAAAAAGCCAGAAGTGGTGCTGTGGCTCAAGTGGTAGAGCCTTGAGCAAAAGGAAGTTCAGGGACAGTGCTCAGGCCCTGAGTTCAAGCCCCAGGACTGGCAAAAAAAAAAAAAAAAGTAATGGGCTCAGAGATTCTACTTTTTTTTTTTTTTTTTTTTTTTTTTTTGCTGGTTGCGGGGCTTGAACTCTGGGCCTGGGTGCTGTCCCTGGGCTCAAGGCAAGTACTCTACCACTTAAGCCACAGAGCTACTTCCTGTTCTCTGGTTATTTGGAGATAAGAGTCTCATGGAATTTCCTGCCCAGACTGGCTTTGAACCGTGATCCTCAGATCACACCCTCCTGAGTAGCTAGTATGACAGGTGTGAGCCACTAGAGCTCGGCTAGGTTCTACATTCTTATATTTATCCTGGAGAAACAAAACAGGCATGAACATGGATTTCCCATCTGCTATTTGTAGTTATAAAACATTAGCAGTCACCTGTCCATAGCCATCAGAAGAGGAAAGCTAAGCTGATCCAGCCACACCTGCATCAGAACAAAGCCTACCCTGATGGAAGGCACTAAAAAGAGTTCTAAGATTTATGGTTAAAGAAAACACAAAAACATATCTTCAAACAATATGATTCCATTTGTTTTTAAAAACTACCAATTTTTGTAGATAACATGTCTAAGCTTATAATCAGATAACACACAAATCATTGTGATTAGGGGAGCTTAATAAATAACAGCTCCCTGGACAAAGTGCTTTATGTGAACTTTTTTTCTTTTAATTCCTCTGACCAATTCTACAGGCTTTACAATTATTACATTAATGTATCTGTAGAAAGCCCAGCTAAGAGAGGTTAAATAACTTGCCCAAATCACAATTTAAGTCTGACTACTCCAGCTTTTTACTTTACATCTTTTCAGAGATTAGTTTCAGTTACTGAATGAGATAAATTGTAGCTTTGGGGGCGGGGGCGGGGCCGGGGGGGGGGGGGTGTTCTGACTGGGGCTGCCAGGGCCCAGGCAGTGGGCTCGGAGGGGCGTGGCCAGCGTGTGGGTGGGGCTGGTGCTTACGTCGGAAGAGCTGGGCTCCTGCTTGGTCCTCAGCAACACTCCCTCGGCCAGGGCCCGGTCCACGGCCTGCCTGGCCAGCTCCTCCAGCTGCTGCTCATCCTGCAAGAGGCTCCCCCAGCTGGTGGCCATCCCAACCTGTGACAGTCAGGTGACAGAGGGCAGGAGTCCAGCAACCACTCAAAGTTGCCACTAGCCACCTCCCAAACACTGCAGGACTCTTGACCAGTCTCCTGAAAAGACAGTGTGGTGCAGGGAATGAACACTGGCTGGTCCCAGCGCTTAATTTCTATGTACACAAAATAGATAACTTTACAGAGCATTTCCACCGCCACTCTCGAGTTCCCAATACAGCAATGGCATTATTCTCACAGTAAGGAAGTGTAATTGGTCTCAGACTTGTAAGTCTGGGCTTGCACCCAGGCTTCTGAATTTCCAGTCCAACACTCTTTAGAGAAAGTAGTAATGTTATACATGACTGGGACAAATTCCTTCCCCTCTCAGAACTGCAGATTTCCTACCTGTGAAGCAAAGTGCCTGGGAGAGATCAGCAGTGACAAACCTGAACTGAACCTGCTGCCTTCTCTCCACCACTACCACTCCCCTCCACCTCACAGCAAGAGACTGAAGTTGAAAAGGCCTGAAAGGAGGAAAGGGTGGAAGTTCTGTATTTTTTTAAAGTTGTCCTGGATGAGAATTATTGTAGATTATTAATTTCCCTTCTCACTCCAGCATCTCATGTAACAAACCAAACCAATCATGTATGAGGCAAGAGCTCTTTGTGGAATAACATGAAATTAAGATAAGGTGAACTGTGTGTGTGCGTGTGCACGTATGTGCATGTGCATGCCAGTACTGGGGCTTTAACTAAGGGCCTGGGCACTGGTCCCTGAGCTTTTTTGCTTAAGGCTAGAGCTCTACAACCTGAGCCACTGCTCCACAGCTCTGGCTTGCAAGGCAATCCTCAGATCTCAGTCTCCTAGGATTATAGGCATGAGCCCCTGGTATCCAGCAATAAAGTGAACTCTTTATTGGCAGTAAACAATTGGGGTTCAAACTCGGCCTTGTGCTTGTTAGAGCAAGTGCGCTAGCCCCAACCCAGAAAATATCTCATTCTTTTTGCAATGGGGTGAGAAGGGGATTTGGGCAAAAACACCAGTTATTAATTTTGTTCTGCCTTGTCATTTAATTTTAAGATGATATGGCTAGGGTCTCACACAGTGGCGCAAAGAACAATGTTAGAAAATGATAGGTAATTCCAGCACTTTCAGTCCTGCCTCCCTTGCCTCATGACCGAACTGGTATTAAATCAATTATCAAGCACAACGTTTTAAAAGAATGAGTGTGTGCTCCCAAGAAGGTTCTGATTAACATCTCTGTCCAGTGAAGTAAATGAGAACAGTCATAATATAGAACAAGGTTCTGGAGTCAGGAAGACCTGGGTTTGAGTCTATAATACTATTATTTCCCCTATCAGTAAGGTCACTGTTTGGATTACATGACAAAAATCAGTGTGAAATTTCTCAGCAGTATTTGGAACTTTTGTTAGTCTGTTTTCTGTTACTTTAAAAAAATAAATGTCCAAAGCTGAAACCTTTATAAAGAAGCTTATTTAGTTCATAGCTTTAGAGGTGTAGGGGCCTAGTACTGGCTATGCAGTACTAAACATTACAATGGCAGTACTGACAGTAAGCCGAAAAGGGTGATTAGGGCTTATGCCAACTCACTCCCAGAACTCAGGGTCCAACAAGAACTATTTTAATCTCTTCCAGTGGCAGTAACTTCAACTACCTAAAGACTTTCCACTAGGCCTCACCTCTTAATTCTCCCCACCCCTGCCCCGCCCCAGTCACTACCTTGGGCCCCAAGACTCCAACACAGGAACCCTTGAGAGGCACATTCAAGCCAGAACCAAACCATACAGAAAATAACATGAGAGGTTTTTGTTTGTTCATTTGTTTTGTTTTGACCATACCTACTTAACAGGCAATAAGACTTGTTGGAGGTCACACACAGCAGCCTAGTGGCAGAACTAAGACAAAACCACATGACTCTGGACTGGAGGTGTGGCTCAAGTGGTAGAGCACCAGCTGTGAGCAAAAAAGTCGAGCAAGAGTGACAGGCCCTGAGTTCAAGCCTCTGGTACCAGAAAGGGAAAACAAAACAAAACATTAGAGCAACAGAACCTTCCATTAGCCCCCAACTCTCCACAACTTTGGAATTCCAGTATTTCTGCTGCATGGCTTTTGCTTAATCAGCAAATATTCCTAATGCCAGGTTCTTGGCTACATACTAGGGACATAGAATGCTAAGACATAAAAATAATCACTTTGGCCAGGTATAGTAGTGCACACTTGTAATCCCAGCACTCAGAAAATTAAAGGAGGTGGATTGCAAATTCAGGGCCAGTCTGGGTATATAGTAAGATCCTGTCATGACATAGTAATTATAGTAATGTTCACTATGAAAAGTGCTATCCCCTCCCCTCACTTTTTTGAGCGGTACTGCAGTTTGAACTCAAAGCTTCCTAGTGCTGTACCACTTGAGACATTCCACTAGCCCCTTTTGCTAGAATGATAACTACACACCACAGCACTCTGCCACTAGTTGAGATGAAGTCTCACATGTACCTTCGGCGGCCTCAAACCACCATACGGGCCAGAACCACCAAGCCAGCATTGTTTCCCTCATTCTGTTTTCTCAATCCTCCTCGTGACTTAGGTCTGCTTTGCTGAACACCACACAAATCAGCATTTTTGAAGGCTGCACTTTCCTGAGGTTCAAACTGGAATATCCAGCTGCTTCCAACAGAAGTTGTTGTCCTCCTACTCACTGCCCAACCCCCTAAAAAAATAATAATCTGCTTCTTGTCTGATGAATCTTACTCTGGCACCAAGCCTCCTGTGTACTTTGCTCCTAGGTCCTGTTCTCCAGTCCCCCGGATTCTGCTGCCTAAATATACGGACAGCTTTGAATTCTCAAGGTCTGTGCACTGGTCGCCGAGTTCCTCCCCTCCACCTCCAACCCCATCTCTTCCTGGGCACTAAAAGTTTCGCGTGAAGTATCTTCAGTCTGCAGGCTACACCGGCCACTCTCCCTCTTCCAGGCCTTGGAAGATGTTTTTTCCCCCTCTGGTAACACTCCCTCCCCGCCCCCCCCCCCTCCTGATGGCTTCCAAAGCAGCCCCGGTGCTCTGCCCTGGGCTTGACCACCCCGCTCCTTCCTTCCCCGGGTGCGAGGAAGTGGCACTGGCCTCGAGCACTTCTCTTCCCAGCTCGTTACTCCAGGATCCTTCAAGGAATGAATGACGAGTGAGTCACCCACAGTCCTACCCCGCCCACCAGGACAACCCGGCCGGACTTCACCCCCACGGCCAGGCCCAAGCCCGCCCCGGGCCTGGCCGCCGGCCCCCACGGCCCGTCGCTCCCACTCAGGGCAAAGTCTGGTCCCTCTTCTCTTTTCTTTTCTTTCCCCCCTTAAACTCTGGCTCTGATCTCACGAGCTGACACCGGCCAGATCTGGAAAAAGCCAGGCTCCACACGCGCCGGGCCAACCCCACCCCCCGCACTGGACACGAGTTCCCCGCTGCCCGCGCAGGGCCGGACCGCGACGCGCTCGGGCCTCCCGCGCTCCGCTCGCTCCCCGACTCCTTCCCTCCCTCGCTCCCCTCGGCGCTGCCCCCACGGGGAGGGGACGGGAGAGGAAGCGTGACCCTCGCCAGCCGCCGTCGCGGAACCTACTC
This sequence comes from Dipodomys spectabilis, assembly GCF_019054845.1. Classification (NCBI taxonomy): domain Eukaryota; kingdom Metazoa; phylum Chordata; class Mammalia; order Rodentia; family Heteromyidae; genus Dipodomys; species Dipodomys spectabilis. Next base: position 12,307,432 of record NW_024870852.1, read on the forward strand.
TTGCCTCCTCCGGCCGCGCGCCGCACTCGGACTCCCGGCGCCGTTACCCAGCGTGGTGGGCGGGGGCCGCGCAGGCGCGGTGGGCCGCGCCCGGCCCTCCGCTGAGGATACTGGGCGGAGCTTGGGCGGGGGCGGGGACCTGCGCTTGAGAAGCTGGACGGCGGCCTGGAAGGGGCAGTAGGTGTGTGCTGAGAGTCACCGGGGCTTTAGAGGTGCGCTCAGGCGAACGGCCCTTGGAAAGTAGAGGTAGGGTCAGGCTGCATCCGCGTGGTCGGAGGTGGCGACGGCCAGTGTGAGAAGAAAGAACTTCAGAGCGAAGGCGGCCACCAACTACCCACCTCAGGGACTTGGCACTGACCGGGGTGGGAGGTTGAGAGGGGGAGCGCGGAGCGTAGAGGCCCAGAGAGAGTCAGAGGACGAAGCAGGACCGCACAGCACCTTAGCAGCAGAGCTTGTGTTAGAACCCAGGTTGTTCTCCAGCCCAGTCAAATCCTCCCCTCTCCCCAAAAGAAAAAACTCGTGGGAGGGCCATCTCCAAGAAAGCCTTGGAGGCCAAAGGAAAGGTTTATTGTATTTCTATGAATTTTCACGTCAGGACAGCTTGAGGGGTGGCCCAGTGTTTTCCAGCTTCAATACCATCTGCATCGGAACCTGGGGAAGTTGGTAAAATAGGCGAATTCATGATCCCACCCCCTTTTTACCCTCTTGGCAGCGCCCCCAACGCCTTAACCTTTTTTCCCACTGGGTTAAAAGGATCGTTTGCAATCTGAAGCACTTGATAAGAATTTTATCATCCCAAACTTAAGGAATTAGCCATTGATAAAATTCAGCCCCTGCTTTCAATCTGATTTTAAAAAAGAAATGGTCAATTGCTTTTTTTTGTCAGATTCAGGGAAGGATGAATGACAGAATGGACAGACAGTGATGGAGGTAGGGGTGGATCACTGAGTGTTCCGAGTAGCAGAAGCCAAAGCAGCAAAGGCACAGCCAGGTCCTGGTGGCTCACAGTTAGCTACAAGGAGGCTGAGGTCTGAGGATGGGAGACACCAGCTAGGGCAGAAAATCTGAGACTTCTCTCCATTTAGCCAGCAGAAAAACAGAAGTGGAAGAAGCATGGCTTAAGTGGTGGTGCCAGCAGAGAGAGAAAAAGCTGAGAGGGAGGGCAGGCACCAGCACCATGGCACACACAGGGGGTTGGGAATGTGGCTTAATGGTAGAGTTTTGCCTTGCATGCTTGAGGCCCACATAAGCAGAAAAAGCAGGAAATGGCCCTTGGCTCAAGTGGTAGAACACTAGCCTGGAGCTAAAGATCTGAGGGACAGTGCCCAGGCCCAGAGTTCAGGCCCCACCACTGACAAAACAACAAAACAGAAAAGTAATGTGGAATGTGAGCTCCATCAAAGCAGAAGGTGGCTCAGTGGTAGAGTGCTTGCCTTGCATGCATGAGGTCCCGGGTTCAATTCCTTAGTACCACTAAGCAGAAAAAGCTGGAAATGTTGCTGTGGCTCAAGTGGTAGGGCGCAGGCCTTGAGCTGAAGAGCTGAGGGACAATGCCCAGGCCCAGAGTTCAGGCCCCATGACCATCAAAAAAAAAGAAAAGAAAAGAAAAGAAAAAGCAGAACCAATATCTGTTTTTATTTCACCACTGGACCCCTGGAATGGTGCCTGCCACTTAGGAGATACTCAATTGTATTTGTTGAATGATGGAAGTAGACTGGAGGAGGTGAGGGGGGGGGGGGAGATTAAACTGACATTTATTCAAAGCTTATAATGTCAGATCCTTCTCCTAAATTGCCTCTTTGAATCCCCTCACAGCCTTTCAAGGTAGATACTGTTATCTCCAGTTAGTGATTTGTTACCTTTCAGGCTACCTTTGAGAGGAGGCATTAGACACAAACTTTTATGTACCATGCAGAGGAATGCACAGACGGTTTTGGGCCCACTCAGAGGTCCCAGATTAAGAAACAGGATGAGAGCTGAGTTGGCTTAGTGTAGATCACTGCTTGGCATGTGTGAGACTTGAGTTTGATCTATATTCTCCCCTGCCCAACCCCCAATATGGTCTATATCTGTGTATAGAGCTCCTGTCTCTTTTTTTAGGAATGACATCACGCCTCCTGGCCTTGTTTTTGAGACTATCTCCCCACTTGGCTGGGGGGGGGGGCACCGTTCTGGCCATTCATAGAGGAATTCTCTGCCTTCCAGCCCCTAGCACAGTCTCACTGCTCCGGAACCAAAATGAAGGTTCTCCCACGTGTGAAACATTTTCTGTGTGCCAGGCAATCATGTGTATGATCTCCTTTAGATTCCTGCAGTAATCCTGGGAGGGACATATTATTGTCTTTGTTTTACCAAAAAGAAATTCAAGGAATTTAAACTTTTAGGCCCCTAGAAGCTATGAGCACCAGCACTGGTTCTAGGGCCTGTGCTGTGTGCATGATGAACTTCGGGAAGGGCTGTGGGCTGACAAAGAGGATTTCTAGGCTCCGGGATCCTCTGAGATGTTCGGCTCACAAGCTTCTAATCTAGCTCTCATTTTATTTATGAGCAAAGAGACTCAGAAAGGAGAATTGATTTACCTGGAATCCTTCTCCACTTACTATTTCATCTCTTTTTATGCAGGATGGAATCTGATTTTACCATGCTATCACCCCAGCAGCCCAGATAGATACAGATCTAAGCTAAAAAAATACTTTAACTTTTTACTTACTGTAGAACCATTGAAAAAGACATAAAGATCAATACCATGAACATACACATCTACTAAACAGCTTGCAAAATAAAGTGTTTCTAGTGTAACTGCCTTATCTGTGTGTGTATGTGTGCACGCTCGCAGGCATGTGTGTGTGCACACGCACGCTGGTACTGGAGACTGACCTCAGCCTTGTGCTCTGGAAACTAATATAAGCAGCAGCAGCAACTGCTAGCATTGTCTGGATTCTAAGAATAGCTTGAGCTGAAGATTGGAGGCTGAGGCCAGAGCGGGAGGGGGCGGGGAACAGGAGCCTGTGCCACACCCCCTGCTGCTAATTGGCATGGAGGCTAGGAGGCCTCCCTTTGGCTCACCATTTGTTCTCGGATGGTTTTGAATGGGCATACTTTCCACCACCGGGCTGGGTGGAAGAGAGTGCTCCCAGGACTCAGAATCAGGCTGAGGAGAGTGGACCTATACTCTGAGGACCAGCCCTTGCCCATGCTGCTCCCCACCAGCACCGACTAGGGGGTTATTTTCAAGGATCATGTTGAACATGAACTTGGTTCATTTAGCAAACACTTAGCAGTTCAAATGTTATTGAGTCTCCACTAGTACTAAGTACTCCAGCTGTTTTAGCTCACAAGACATTGACCACAGCCCTACTGCTAGCATTATGTAGGAATGTCTGCTGTTAAGAGGATAAATGATTCTCCAAGATGTTGAGGCTCATAATTGGCAGAGCCAGAATTCTAACGAAGGCAGTCTGAATCTAGACAAGACATTCTTCACCACTCTGGCCTGCCTCTCAAGCTTGGGTCACTTCTCTCTATGATACTATCTCCTTCTTCTTAAAAGCCAAGGGATGAAACACTTGCCAGGTAGAGGCTAGCCTATAGCAGCGTGTAAGAAAGACCAGGTCTCTGCCCTGCCCTGGCCCTGGCAGTCCAATACTCCTGAATAACTGCCAACCACATGTCTCATATCCACATGCCCACATACAAGTCTGCTATTCAGACACAGCCTTGTCCCTTATTCACAAGTCCTACAGTCACAGAGCCTTTGAGCTGAAAAGCTTTGAAGCCCAGAGTTATAGGTGGGAGCATTTAGGTCTAGACAGGTAGCCGCCTATGAAAGATCACCATGGAGCCCTGGTAAAGCTCATCTCCTGCCCCCTGAGATCCATTACAGCAGGGCTGGTGGGGGGTATCTCTAATCCAGGGCCCAACCATTGTTTGAAGTTGAGAACAATTGAAGGGCAAGGGAACTATAGATAGATCCACAGCTGCTGTCACCTGTCCCAGCCTGGGCACTGGGCCCAAGCATTGTCTACATTGGGTCACTCTACCATTGAAGGCCCCTTGGGTGGGAGGTTGACCCAGCTCAGCTTAGCTCTATGCAGACAGAGTCAGAGACCAAGTCAGAGAAATTCAGTCTCAGAAGGTAGAGAGATGAGAAGTAACACAGAAAGGACAAGACCCTTAAGAGATACAAGGAACTGAGCCAGGTGCCTGTGGCTCATGCCTGTAATCTTAGCTACTCAGGAGGCTGAGAGCTGAGGATCAGGGTTCAAAGCCAACTCTGGCAGGACCCTTATCTCCAAAAACAAAAAAAGCCAGAAGTGGAGCTGTGGCTCGTGTGGTCAAACAATAGCCTTGATAGCAAAAGAAGTTCAGGGTCAGCAACCAGGTCCTGAGTTCAAGACCTAGGACTGGTGCAAAAGAGAGAGAATGCGAGATACAAGGAACTTCTCCCCAGGAAGCTGGTTGGAAGTGAGGGCAGAGGCAGAGAACTACTCAGATGATGAGGACTTAAGGCAAAGATTGAACTCACAGATGTAGATCCAGTGCTAGGGTCCAGAGCATCAGTCCAGCAGAGGTCTTTCTGCCCATCCCTTCTGGATGGCTGCCCATGTGCATTTCTCACCGGGTGATCACATCCCAGGACTTGGATTCAAGAGCCAGTCTGAGGGACCCTTGTGAGTGGTCTAAGAGCCCCCCCCCCCCACACACACACACATCCAGGGTCTTCCGAGGTTGCACCACTGTGAGGTTTAGTTATAGCTTTAATTTACTGTTGTAGACCGGGCACCAGTGGCTCACACCTGGAATCCTAGCTACTGAAGAGGCTGAGATATGAGGATTGCAGTTCCAAACCAGCCCAGGCAGGAAAGTCTATAGGACTCTTATCTCCAATAATTTTTTTTAACATTTTTTTTTTTTTTGGGTCCAGTCATGGGGCCTGAACTCTGGGCCTGGGCACTGTCCCTCAGCTCTTCAGCTCAAGGCTAGTGCTCTACCACTTGAGCACCACTTCCGGCTTTTTCTGCTTATGTGGTGCTGAGGAATCAAACCTAGGGCTTCATGCATGCAAGGCAAGCGCTCTACCACTGAGCCACCTTCCCAGCCCCTCCAATAATTTTTTTTAAGGTGGAAATGGTGCTGTGGCTCAGGTGGTAGAATGCTAGCCTTGAGCAAAAAAGAAGCTCAGGGACAACACCCAGGCACTGAGTTCAAGCCCCAGGACTGGCAAAAGAAAGAAATAAAAATAATTTACTGTGTGATCTTGGGCAAGGACCTGCTTCTCCTCTCTGTGCCTCAGTTTCCCTGACTGTTCAACAGCAGGTTTGCTCCTAAAGGTCCATGATACTCTAGTTCTGGCGGGACATTTCCCTTTCTATGTCCAACCTTCCTTCTTTTGCTGCAGCTGAGGCCTCAGTCCCTGTTTTTCTTTGTCCTTTGTGGGGATGGGGGACAGCTGGTCTCCTTCCCTCCTTTCCCCCCTCCCACCATAATCTTCCAGCCATAAATCCGTGCTGAGGCATCTCTCCTCCGGATAAACAGCCTTGATGCCTTTTGGCTGCCCTCATCCCATTTTCTGCTTGAAGCATCATAACCAGGGCCCACTGGAGACCTTTGCAGCTGCCCAGGGCCCCAAGAGGGGAACAAACCTGGGACAAACAGGAGCCCAACCTTTCCAAGGATGCCAGGGTGGTGGGCCCCACTTGGGGCCGCACCACCTTGCATGTGGACTGTTACGGCGGCAGCCTCCTCCCAAATGAGTCTTCCTGCCTGCCACCGGCCTCACCCCTTCAGTTCATCCTCCACACCAGCTGCCACGGAGATCCGATGAACACATAAATCTGACCACATTCAAATTCCCTTACTCAGAGCTCTTTGATGAAGAAAAAAACAAAAATGCCTTTGATGGTGCCCCAACTCCTACAGGGAAAAGCTCTGCATTTTAATCTAGCTTTTGAAGCCCTTCAATCCATCCCAATTGCTTAGTCCCCACTGAGCCCCAGATCCAGCCTCACCCCACCCTCCACCTTGAAGCCCCAGAGCTCAGCCTCAGCCCTCACAGCTGCTCAGGTCTCCTTTCCTTCTCTCCTGCCCTGGACTGTTGGTTTATGTTGTCTGACTCCTCTCTTCCACTTTTAGTGCCTGTATCTGTCCAGGCCCGTCTGCTCTGGAGAGCCTCTTCAATTGCTCCCTTCTATTTCTCTTGTCCTTTCCGGTCCATTGTAGGAAGCCAAAATGGCCATTATTAAACTTCAGGTCACTCACTTTACCATCCTAAGAGGTTCCTATTGCACTTTCAATGAAGTCCAGAGTTTCTTCCAAATCGTTTGCAATGATCTGCCTACCTCTCCCTCTTTTTAACCTCACCTGGGAAAATGCTCCCCCTCTTCACCACACCCAGTTGCACCACTGTTAGGAAAGTATCTCGGTTTTTGCATTTGTTGTCTCTTCTGCATGAACATTCTTCATAGAGCTCTGGCCTTCCTCGCTTCTCATCTTTCTAGTCCCAATCAGATGACCCCTCTTCAAAGAGGCCTTTCCTGGCCAACTTCCAGAGCATTGCTCTGTCTATTTCCACCTTGGCACCTGCCATAGTCTTTACCTTCAAAAACATACCTACTTTTTTTTTTTGTCTCCAGAGAGAATGCCAGAACTCTGAGGAAAGAGACCCTATGTTCATGTCCCTGTCCTTGCCACTCTTGATATCAAATTCATATTTGTCCTTCAGGTCTATCTGGATGTCTTCTTTGAATGTCTTTCTTTTCGTGGACTATGACTGCTTCTTGTTCCAATCCTGGACACAGAACAGAAGCTGTCAGGTGCATGCTGACTTGGATTTGCACATTCCTCCTAGCTATAGTAGCATTCCAGAGGAATGCCTCAATAGTTCCTCAAAGAAGAACTTCCACCTGAAGGAGGAATTCCAGGTACTGTGGTACATTGATGGAATACATAAAATAGGTTAGGTTCTAAACTCCTGAAGTTGGCCCCAACCTTAGGGGTCTCCCGGTCTACAGCCCTGGCCCTTGTGGCAGCCTTTGCTTGAGTCCCTTTGGTGTCTACAGATCTATTTTCTTTCTTCCATTGCCAACAGGTCCTGAGTGTACAACAGTCTTCCTTTGTGTGCATCCAAACTGATTCTTTGTCCCTGTCTTCTGGTCTACCTTTAAAGCCCTTAAGTTCTTTCAGATATTAGTCTTGGTTGCATCTCTCAGGAGGTATGGTTTCTTCTTTGCTTTGTCAGGTTTATCTGTGAGCTCATCTCAGCAGGCAGATGGGCCCTAGGTAGTGAAGGGGAACTTAACAGGACAGTTGTTCTGGACCTGAGTTTTGGCTTGATCTCTCAGTACCAGGATAAACACTGAGTAGGTGATTCTAGATTTTGACCCACTTAATATTTGATATAGGCAAGGTTGTGGAAGGTTTTGCTTCTCCAGGCTAATTCTGTTGCTCGGTCACCAGGCAAGAAGCCCTGCATCCTGGGCATTCCCTCCCCCCCCCCCCCTTTTTGTCAGTCATGGGGCCTGAACTCTGGGCTTAGGCACTGACCCTGAATTCTTTAGTTCAAGGTTAGCGCTCTATTACTTGAGCCACAGTGCCACTTCCAGGTTTTTCTGCTTATGTGGTACTGAGGAGTTGAACCCAGGTCCTCATGCATACAAGGCAAACACTCTACCACTGAGCCACCTTCCCAGCCCCTGAACATCCTTAAATAATGAAGTGTTCTCTCCAACTTACACTTTCTATAAGTTGTCGTTTTCTACAAACTGGCAGCTGCTATATGCTTGTAATCCTAAGCTATTCAGTAAGCTAAGACCTACCAGATCACCATGCTAAGGCAGTCTGAACAGAGACTCTGTCTCCAACTAACCAGGAAAATGCTAGACTGGAAGTGTGGCTCAAGTAGTAGCTCACCAGCTGTGAGGAAGGAAACAGAATGGGAGTGTAAGGCCCTGAGCTCAAGCCCTGGTACCAACACACACACACACACACACACACACACACACACACAAATTGTGCTCAGCTCCTCAGTCTCTGACCCCACATAGTTATTAAGACTATTATCTACTATCACCTTGGGAATGTGGCTTAGTATTAGAGTGCTTGAGTAGCATTCATGCAGCACTCAGGTCAATTCCTCAGTACCACATAAACAGAAAAAGCCAGAAATGGTGCTGTGGTTCAAGTGGTAGAGTGCTAGCCTTGAGCAAAAGAAGTTCAGGGACAGTGCTCAGGCCCTAAGTTCAGGACTGGAAAAACAAAAACAAAACAAACAAAAAAACCAATCACCTTTGATTAATGTTCTTGCTCAATAGATACTTGACAATTTTCCAGTATGTGCAGACTCTGTAAGACCATTCCCCTGACCTTAAATTTTTCTTTTTCATTCCTTTCTTTCTCTTCTTTTCTTGTGTGTGTGTTTGTGTGTGTGTGTGTGTGTGTGTGTGTGTGTGTGAGAGAGAGAGAGAGAGAGAGAGAGAGAGAGAGAGAGAGAGTAATGGGTTATGGACTCATGGCCTAGATGCTGTCCCTTAGCTTTTTTTGGCTCTCTATTACTTGAAGCACTTCCAGCTTTCTTGATGGCTAATTGGAGATAAGAGTCTCATAAACTTCCTGCCCAGGATGGCTTCAAATTGTGACTCTCAGACCTTAGCCTCCTGTTTACTGAGGATTACAAGCATGAGCCACTAGTGTACCCAGTGGTAATTCCACTTCTTTAACAGAATAAGTTTGATCTGCAAAAGTCATTAGGGTGTATAAGATTATTCACCATAACAGTCCTGATTATAATAGCAAGAGATCAGAAGCAATTTTAATGTCACTCAAACGGGGCTTGTGACATATTATAACTGGGGAGTATTTATGGTAGTTCCTAAAAGGGCCTAGAAGTTTGTAATTTTGACAAGTATTGCCAAATTTGGCAGGTGTGTGGGTGAGTGAGTATATGTGTGTGTGAGTAAGTGTGTATGTGTGTGCCATTACCAGGGCTTGAATTCAGAGCCTTATACTCTCAGCTTTCTTGCTTGTGGCTGGTACTCTTAACACTTAAACCATACCTCTAGTCCAGCATTTTGTTCATTAATTATACAGTCCCAAGGACTTGTCTGCAGAGCTGACTTAGAACCTTGATCTTCCGAGTCTCAGCTTCCTGAGTAGCTATGGGAATGTATTTTGATTTTTTTTTTGGGGGGGGGGGAAGTGACCTGGGCACTGCCTCTGAACTCTTCAGCTCAAGGCTACCACTCTACCACAGTGCCACTTCTAGTCTTCTGGTGGTTAATTGGAGATAAGAGTCATGGATGTTTCTGCCCAGCATGGCTTTGAACCATGATACTCAGATCTCAGGCTCCTGAGAAGCTAGGATTACAGGTGTGAGCCACCGATGCCTGGCGGGAATATATTTTTTTTTAATGTCTTCATGTACTAATCATATAATAGAGTACCTAAACTTTTATGTACAACTTGATTTGTTTTACAAGGTGGGCACACCTATGTTGCCACTTAGCTCAGTCTATGGGGCATTTCCTACATTCCACAGGCCTCTCCTGTGCCCCTTAGTCATCATCCTCCTAGAGGACCACTCTTGCACAGATTAGTTTTGCCTGTTTTTGACCTGTACCTTTGGGCCAGTGGGTCATACCTGTAATCCTACTCAGGAGGCTGAGATCAGAGGGCTACTGTTCAAAGGCAGCTGGAGAAGGAGAAACCATGATACTTTTATACCAACTAACCATTGAAAAGCCAAAAGTGGAGCTGTGGCTCAAGTGGTAGAGGGATAGCCTAGAGAAAAAAAGCTAAAGGAACTCAGAACCTGGGCTCTGTCCTTTAGCTTTTTTTTCAAACTCCAGGACATTCTCTCCCTCGCCCCCCCCCTTACACACACACACACACACACACACACACACACACACACACACACACACACACACACACACACACACACACAGTACCTTTGAAATAACTTTATATTTTATTTGGCACAGGTGCATATTTGGAATTCATAGACAAAGGATTTCTCTGATGTCTGGTTGAAACCCCGGCTCTACTCTCTAGTTCTGTATGTCCAGTGTCTAAAGTTCTTTTTTTGGGGCGGGGGGAGGTCTGGTTGTGGGTCCTGAACTCTGGGCCTGGGCGCTGTCTCTCAGCTCTTCAGCTCAAGGCTAGCGCTCTACCACTTGAGCCACAGCGCCACTTTCAGCTTTTTTTCTTTTTGCTTATGTGGTGCTGGGGAATGGAACCCAGGGCCTCAGGGTATGCAAGGCAAGCGCTCTACCACTGAGCCACCTTCCTAGCCCCTGTCCAGTGTCTAAAGTTCTTGGATCCTTTGATTCTGTTTCTAAAATTCTGCAGTGTCACCAAGCCCTGAATGAAGTGATAGACAGGAGGAGCTACAAGTGCCCACATGCCTCTGAAGCCTGTAGCTGGCAAAGTGAGTGCCAGCACCAACCTCAACTCCTCAACTGAGTAGTTTGCAAGAAATTGGCTTCTGAGGAAGAGGAAGAGAAAGGAGGAGGAGGAGGAGGAGAAGGAGGAGGAGGAACAGGAGGAAGAGGAGGAGGAGGAGGAGAAGGAGGAGGAGGAGGAGGAGGAGGAGAAGGAGGAGGAGGAGGAGAAGGAGGAGGAGGAACAGGAGGAACAGGAGGAAGAGGAGGAGGAGGAGGAGAAGGAGGAGGAAGAGGAGGAGGAGGAGGAGAAGGAGGAGGAGGAGGAGGAGGAGGAGGAGGAGGAGGAAGAGGAGGAAGAGATAATAACTAGCTTCTTGTGAATCTTAAATGTCAGAAAAGAAAGGATTCCTAATTGGTCTAAATTTCCTAGATTTTCTTAGACTCAGCCACCTCACTCCTTTAACCTATATAATCCCTAGTTTTCTTCATATTTAATTTCCTCAGGGGCCTCAGAGAATGAAGATGGGGCAGAGAAGAAAGAGATGAGGTCCAGGTGCTGGAGAGCGTCTCAGTGCTCTTTTTCACCCATTTCTGACACTGCTCATCTGTGAGACTTGGCCAGTGCTTTCCTTTCTCTGGGCCTCAGTCTTCTTGGATATATACACACAGTTGTACTAGGTAGTTCAACAGTGTCCTCATTGGTTTCCCATCTGTGAATCTCTTTGCTTTCTCTTTCTCAGAGTATGAGTCCTTTTCTGGGTGTACAGGCTTCTCTGTGACTCAGTTTCTGTCTCTTGAGTTGCTCTCTGCCTTGTCCCAGCCCCTGTCAGTATCTGAATCCAGCCTTCCGGTCTCTGTGAGTTGGTATGTCTCTCTCTGCCTTTGTGATCCCTTGACAATGGGAGGTAAAAATAGCCCAGGGGCTGTGCTGGTGGAGATAAAAGGGAATTTGCCTTTTGTGTCCCGTGGCCAGGCTGGGGTGGGGGGGCTGTAACACGTGGAGATTGCAGACGTAGCTCTCCTCTGCTGACCTTGACAGTAGCAATAAAAGGAGTAGCACTGCTTCCCAGCCTTCATTGTGGTGCTAAGGTGGGTGATCAGGGCTGGGGTTAGGGCTAGAGGATATGTGGGTACAAGGCTTATAGGTGAGCACAGGTCTGCTGTATCTGTGGAGATACTGTGATGCTCTGGGGTGGGAGTCAGGGGCTCATCCTGGGAGTCCTTTAGTATCAGCTTCTGTAGCTGGTGGATCATGCACCAAGTTGCATCAGTCGCTTCTTCACTGCCATCTCCCAATACAGGCTGCCTACAACTGCTTGGAACTGCCCAGTTTGCCAGGCCACCCTCTTCTTCCACCTTTCATCACCATGATGGACGTGAGTGAACTTGGGGAATCAGCCTGCTACCTCCGCCAGGGATACCAGGAGCTGATGAAGGTGCACACCGTCCCATGGGATGGTAAGTGAAGGCAGAGGGGGTGAAATACAATTATTTACAACCAAGCTCTTATGGACTCAGATCAGGAGTTGGGCGGGGTAGCCCTCCACTTAGGGTACTCTGGCTTTGACAGCTTTAGCACTGGATGTTTCCCTCAGATGCTGGGGCCTTGAGGTTCAAACCCCAGAGAACATGTGTACACCACTGTGTCTGAGCCAACCTTGGTTTGTCCCTCTGTAAAATGGGACAATACCACTTACTCCTAAAACTGCAGTCGGTGAGGACTCAGGCTGGAACCTGAGATGAGACTGATTGGCATGTGTGCAGGCGGCCTCCACCTGTCCACAAAACCTGTGCTGGGCTTATTTTTAGTGCTTTCCCCAGAGCCAAATCCACTGTTTGTTAGGGACAGGAATAAAGACTACTATTTATGAGCTGGTTACTCATAGGCCATTAATAATAGGCAATGTGTATTAAGTGTTTATTGTGTGATAACTTTCCATGAATTCATTCAACAGCCTGAGACGGTGGGGACCAAGACCGGGGTCAGAGCCAGCTTCCAGGGTTGCACAGGGCACCATACTTAGAAAGGCCTTGTGCTTAATTTAACACTCAGCTATGTCACCTTGAATTTTTAAATAAGTTTAATGGAGGGTATATTATTTATATTGGGGCTTTGTTATATAGATGGTCCTCACCAAGACATTTGACTAGCAAAGTCAATTTTTTTGTTGTTGTTCTGTGCCAGTACTGGGCTTGAACTTAGGGCCTCATGCTCCTGCTTGGCTTTTTCCCTCCTATAGTTGATGTTCTACCACTTGAACTACTTCCAATTCTAGTTTTTTGTTTTTTGTTTTTGTCGGTCATGGAGCTTGAGCTTTGGGTCTGGGCACTGTCCCTGAGCTCTTCAGCTCAAGGAGAGTGCTCTACCTCTTGAGCCATAGCGCTACTTCCGGCTTTTTCTGCTTATGTAGTGCTGAGGAATCAAACCCAAGACCTCATGCATGCGAGGCAAGGACTCTACCACTGAACCACCTTCCCAGCCCTTTTTGTTTTTTCTTTTTGTTGGTCATGGGGCTTGAACTCAGGGCCTGGGTGCTATCCCTGAGCTTTATCGCTCAAGGCTACTACTCTATCACTTTGAGCCACAGCGCCACTTCCAGTTTTCTAGGGGTTAATTGGAGACAAAAGTCTTATAGACTTTCCTGCCTGGGCTGGCTTTGAACCACCTCAGATCTCAGCCTCCTGAGTAGCTAGGATTACAGTCATAAGCCAAGTACACCTGGAGAGTCTATTTTTTTAACCACCACAAAATCTGGGCACCCTGAAGCTCTGGGGCCAGATGGCTAGGCAGGAAAAAGCACATGACACAAGAGACCCAAGGCTTCAGTAAAAAGGGGAAGGAAGAACCACCTGCTGAAGATTTAGTGTGCCTAATATTGAAAGGATGTTTTATAGCTGGGTGCTAGTGTCTCACGCCTGTAATCCTAGCTACTCAGGAGGCTGAATCTGAGGATCTTGGTTCAAAGCCAGCCCGGGCAGGAAAAGTCTGTGAGACTCTTATCTCCAATGAAACACTAGAAAACTGGAAGTGACGCTGTGGCTCAAGAGGTACAGCGCTTGCCTTCAGCTGAAGAGCGCTGGGACGGCGCCCAGGCCCAAAGTTCAAACCCCATGACCTACAAAAAAAAAAAAAGGATGTTCTATGTGAGACTTGAAGAAGGCATTTGAGGGAATAGGCCCAGAGAAAAATGTGTTTTCCCTAGGCTTTCCCTAGGCTGCAGAGCAAATATGGCTGATGCACAGCCCAGAGTAAGGCACAGCTTGAGAACCTAGTTCCTCTCAAAGTTTCATCTCCATTCTGAAACTCAGGAAAGAAAAGAGTTTGGATACCTGACGAACAAGATGCCTATGTGGAGGCTGAGATCAAATCGGAGGCTACTGGGGGCAAAGTCACCGTGGAGACCAAAGACCAGAAGGTTGAGCCCCCCACCCCACCCGGAGATTAGTCCCTCTGTCCGTCCCTGGGGTGCAGCTTCAGGGGTGGTAGGAACAGCTGCCACGGGGCAGTGGGAGGACAGGCAGCAAACTGCTGCCTACTGAAGTGTTATACCCCAGTGTGAGTCCTCTGGTCTCCAGACCTGCAGGATTCTAGGCTGGGGGTGTGAGGAGCCTGGAAGCATATGGGTGGGAGTGGGAGGTAAGGTCAATGGGTCCATCTCTGCCCTCGCTATACGACACGCCTCCTTGATAGGTGCTGACAGTGCGGGAAACCGAACTGCAGCCCATGAACCCGCCCCGCTTCGACTTACTCGAGGACATGGCCATGATGACGCATCTCAACGAGGCCGCAGTGTTGCACAACCTGCGCCAGCGCTATGCTCGCTGGATGATCTACGTGAGCCGTGGGCCTGGGCGGGGCTGTGGTGGGCGGGGCGCAGCCTAGGGCAGGAGCTAAAGGTAGGGCTGTAGGGGCGGTGCCATAGCCATGGGGGCGGGGCTAAAGGCTGAGCTGTAGGGGCGGGGCCATAGCTATGGGGCGGGGGGGGGGGGGAGCATATCCGTGGAGGTGGAGCTAGAAGTAACACTATGGGGAGAATAGCTGTGGAGGCGGGGCCATAGTCATGGGGGCGTGGCAGAGGTAGAGCTTGGGGGTGGAGCCATAGCTGTGGGGGCGGGGCTGGAGTGAGAGATGGGCTGAAGGGGCAGAGCTAGAGAAACCCTCTAGAATATTGCTAACGTGAAGGTTAGCGACCGACCAGAGGCACGGTTGCAGGCGTGGAGGGTGGGCCGCCGGAGCTGGAGGGAGGGTTAGGAGGGTGGGGGAGGTGGAGAATGTGGTGGCAGGGCACAATTAGTGGTCCCTGGAGGAATACTGCACAAGTCTCAGTGCTGTGAAGAGTCTGGAAATGGGACTTGGACCTCCCATACAAAGCTAAGAGACATCTACCAATGCTCTCTGTCTCCAGACCTATTCAGGCCTCTTCTGTGTCACCATCAACCCCTACAAATGGCTCCCAGTCTACACAGCGCCAGTGGTAGCCGCCTACAAGGGAAAGCGGCGCTCGGAGTCCCCGCCGCACATCTACGCGGTGGCGGACAACGCCTACAACGACATGCTGCGCAGTAAGGGCTGCCTGCCTCCTCACCCGCACCCAAAACCCTCCTGCCCTCACCTGCACTGCCTTTCTTTAAAGCTCGGAGATGCTCCTGCAACCATTCTGCCTTTCCAAATTAGAAGTCCCTCCTGGTCTTTCTCATTTGGGGCCCTGGGTGGAGAGACTGCACCAGTACCATGGGTGCCCCATAAGTGCCACTAGTGACTGCTCCCTCACCCAGGTTGATTTTTCTGTCCCCTCTCCTTTTCTCTAGACCGAGAAAACCAATCCATGCTGATCACGTGAGTCTGAAAGTGTGGGGGTGGGGTGGAAAATACTGGCAAGAAGGGGAAAGGACCAGTCATTTCCTACATTGAATTCAAAATGCTTAGAGCAGAACCTTAGCTCCTTCACACCAGTGTCCCAGCTGAAGCTAAATCAGGCCTGAGCAGCATGGCGCTATTTGTGTGTATGCACGCACAAACACACACGTGTGCAAACACTTGGAGCTGGTGATTAAGAACAAGGACTTTGAAACCAGGCAGATCTGAATTCAAGCTTTAACATTTTCTCTCTTTTTTCTGATACTAGGATTTGAACTCAGTGCCTTGCAGTCCCACCCATGGCGGGCACTCTACCACTTTTTGTTGTTGTTGATGGTGGTGGTGGTGGTGGTCATGGGGCTTGAACTCAGGGCCTGGGCTCTGTCCCTGAGCTCTTTTGCTCAAGGCTAGTGCTCTACCACTTAATCCACAGCTCTACTTACAGTTTTCTGGTGGTTAATTGGAGATAAGAGCCTCCAGTTCCAGTTTTCTTTATTGGTTAAGAAATACGAGTTTCTTGTATTTGTCTGCCTAGTCTGTCTTGGAATGGTGGCCCTCAGATCTTAGCCTCCTGAGTTTCTACAATTACAAACATGAGCTACTGGGCTTATGAGCTACCTGGGCCTAGTTAAAAATAAGAACTACTTACTATGTAGAATGATATGTCAGTGAATTGATACATGTGCTGGCAAATAGTAGGTATAATCATAGAACTTCTGAGGCCTATTTCCTTAGTGATGCCTGCCTTATAGGCTTTTATAAGGCATAACTGAGACAATGGAGGGAAAGTTACTCGGACTATCACCTGTTGGTAGATGAGCACTGAGCAAAGCCATGGCATCATCATGTGTATCATCTCACTGGGTTGCCTATAGTGCCTTGCTTTGTAAACAACCCTTTGAGTGTTGCTTTCCCCTGGGGGTTGGATTTGGTGGTCCTGACTCCGGGAGAGAAGGAAAGAGATATCCTGCTTGGGAGGGGGGTGACTGGGGGCTGAATTAGAGAATTTGATGAGCATTGGTGACTCATATTTGTGTCCTCCAAGCGGAGAGTCGGGGGCCGGTAAGACCGTTAACACCAAGCGGGTCATTCAGTACTTTGCCATCGTCGCTGCCTTGGGAGACGGGCCGGGCAAGAAGGCAGTAAGACTTGCCCATTGGGCACTGATCCCCACTGCTTCTCGCTTTTTCTTTTTTTTTTTTTTTGGTTGTTGTTTTTTCTTTTCTTCTCTCTCTTTTTTTCCCCCTTTTCTTTTTTCTTCTTTTTAAAATTTTGACTTCCCCCAGCCCTGCCTGGGCCTTCTGCTTTGGTAGGAGGCTCTGGCTTGAGCAAGGCTTGACCAGAAAAACTGTGGCCATCCCTGACACTTTGCGTTTTATATTTTTGGAAGAGTTTATTTAATAGGCCGCTTTTTACTACAAAGTGGTTGTTTTTCTTGATTTTCGTGCATTGAAGACTTGGTCACCTGAGGCCAATCTTACCCATAGAAATGAGTCAGAGCTGAGGATGCTAACCTTTCAAGAACAATTGTATAGCTTGTGAGTTCTTCAAGATTTGGGGAAATTTTCTAAAAGTAGGGTCTAGGTTACTTTTGTTTTTGTCAGTCATGGGGCTTGAAATCTGGGCCTAGGCACTGTCCCTGAGCTCTTCAGCTCAAGGCAAGTGCTCTACCACTTGAGCCACAGTGCCACTTCCGGTTTTCTGGTGGTTTATTGGAGATAAGAGTCTCACGGACTTTCTTTACCCAGGCTGGCTTTGAACCTCGGATCTCAGCCTCCTGAGTAGCTAGGATTACAGGTGTGAGCCACCAGTGCCTGGCTTATTTTTGTTTTTAAGGTACAACATTCTATTACCTAGCCCCAGGGGCAGCTGTCCAGAGTTCTGGGGTTCCCCCACCCCGACCCCTCGTCTACCCTTAGTGGCTGCTTTTTCTTTCCAAGAGCCCAAGACCCCACTCTTGTCCTGGTCCTGTTAAGCCTTGCTTTATTTTGGGGCATTTTTCTTCTTCTTTTTCCCTGCTTTTTTTTTTTTTTTTTCCATTTTTCCCCCTCATTTGTTTCTTGGTTTTTTATTTTTATTTCAGTTTTGCTTTTTGATTGTGGTCACTGTTGTTTTTGTCGTTTCGTTTTTGCCGTTGATTTTTTTTTTTATCATCTTCCTTTGTTCCCTTTCCTCCACTTTTTCCATACTCCAAAAGCTCTTTAAGGATACTAAGGTGGGTTGCTCCAGTGAGAAGAAAAGATGGCCAGAGCTGGCAGGGATATAGTTGGAAGGGCTGGAAGTAAGAAAGCACCTGGGCAGAAAAGAGTCCTGATCAGGAGTGCAGGGAGGAGGGTCAGGCAGGGAAGGTAAAGGAAAGGCTGCCATCAGGATTTGAGGATTTAAAAGCTGTATCAGTCCTCTCACTTTGACCCCAAATGTGGCCAAACTGGCCAGAAAGTCCTGAACCGAAACAAGCAGTAGGAATGTGTGGGCAGGGACTCCTGCTACCGCCCTCCTTGCCTCCTTTCCCCAGCCATGTGTCTGGGAACATATTTTTTAAGTCTTGAGCTCCCTGGAGGTGAGTAAATGAATGACTTACCACGGAGTCTCTAGGGGGCTTTCCTATTCTTTCTATTCATTCATTTCTTCCTCTTCTTTTCTTCCTAGACTCTTGGCATCCAGAGTAGAGAAGAGAAGGAAAGGGAAAGGATGAAGGGAAGAGAAGGCTAAGGCCAGGGAGAGGGAGTGTGGGTTTAGGTCCCAGAGTCCCTCTGTGTGGGACATAGGACAGCTATAGGCCTGAGGGAAGTACGATGTCTGGATTCATGCCCACTTCCCAGGCCATTGCACTTGCTTTGTGGCCTTGAGCAGATCAGCACTTTGCACCCGGCATGTAATTATCCACTTGGGATAATAGTAGGTATACTGTATTATTGAAAACACACCTGATTGCACACTACAAAGGATATATAAAAGGGCGATCAGTAATAAATGCAATACACAGATTTATTTTTAAAAAGGGAGGGGGCATCAGAGGGAGATTAGGGCAGGAATATTCAGAGTCTCTTCCCTCCTTAGAGGATGAGGAAGGAAAGTCCTTCTGGAAGGTGGGGGCTCTGACAGGACTCTGAAGGAGAGCAAACTTCATGAGAAACTCTGAGAGCTTGAGGCATGGTGTTCTGTGGGAAACAAAGGGATGCAGGAAAGAACAGAACAAGGTTGAGGGAAGGCCCGATCTCAGCTCCCCACCTAAAAGCCCTGGTTAGGGCCTTGCTTGCTCCCTCTTTCCAGAATCTCTCCTTCTACCAGCCCTAGGCAAGCCAAGCTGAGGGGAGGGGGGAAGGGTGGGGATGCTGCATTCCTTGTTAGTAAACACTGGGGTGTCTAACATTCACTGTCTTTCTAACTGCCACCTGTCCTTCCCACCCCCTCGCCTTGTGAGACTCCTGGTCTTTGACACTTTCTTCCTTCTCCCTCCAGCAATTTCTGGCCACAAAGACTGGGGTAAGTATGAAGCCAGTGGACCTGGGGCAGGCAACCATTCTGAGATCACAACCAGAGACCATGATCCCCCTGGCCTCCTGGTTGGTGAGTACCAGGACTGAAAGGCCCTCATCCCTGTCACCAGGGCACTCTTGAGGATCAAATCATTGAGGCCAACCCAGCCATGGAGGCTTTTGGCAATGCCAAGACGCTGAGGAATGACAACTCCTCTCGCTTTGTGAGTGGCCAAAGTGGGAGCCGGTCTGGAGGGTGGGCGGAGTATGGCTGTGGAAGCCTTCAAACAGCTTGGGCAGTGCTGGCTGAGCCCCTTGACTGAGGGGAGCCCTTCTGCTGCAGGGCAAGTTTATCCGCATTCATTTCGGACCCTCTGGGAAGCTGGCCTCTGCGGACATTGACAGCTGTGAGTCTGGGAGAAGGGAAGGGGCAGGAGGGACAGAGGCTGGCCTGAGCCTTTCCACTTCGACTCCATACCTGTCCACTCCTTTGGATTCAGCTGGCTTTGGCATTTGTCTCCATCCCTCAGCCACTGCCCATTTTACACCACCAGGGCATTGTCCCTCCAGCCTCTGCACAGGGTCTCCCAGCCTCCACTCTTCTGCTCGCTCTTCCCGATAGTCTCTCTGATCCTAACTGACCATATTCTATCCCTACTTAAAGCTGGGCATGGTGGTACACATCTGTTACCCTAGCATTTGAGAGGCTGAAATAGGAGGATCATGCGTTTGGAGCCTGTAAGCATTATGCACACCTTTTGGTCCTCAGCTCCACCCAGACCTGAGCTACTCCCAGCCCTAGAGTTCCTGCCATACAACTGGCCACTCCCTCTCTCTGCCCAGACCCGGCTGAACTCCCACCTACCTCACTTCTGGCCCAAGGCCAGCCTGGGCTACAGAGTAAGTTCAAGGCCAGCTTGTACTACATAGCAAGACCCTATCTCAAGCACACACACACATACTCTAGGTCTTGTCACCTGAAGATGAGGCTCATATCCTTATTTGGCCAGACAGACTCCATATAACTGGTCCCCTACCACACCTGGTCTTTTCTCTGCCCTCTGACAGGGCAAGCCTGCCCTTTGTCATTCCCCCATCCCCCATCCTCCCATCTAGCCACATGTCTCATTTACAGTCTCCAGCCCTTTCAGGCCACCTCCTAGAAGCTCATCCTCTCCACAGATCAGCTGCCCAGACCCCAGCTGCAGGGCTATACTTATAGACCCCACCCACCCAGGAGCCCCTACACTGGCCACTCTCCACCTTGGGATGCATGGCTCATCACGATGGATACGCACATTGAGTGACACCAACACATAGCCTAATGTGCATCCTTGTGCATATCCCCACCCCAAGGACACTCACTGGTCAGAGAGATACCCAGAGACATACATTCCAACAGTGACAGAGTTGATAAAGCCCTCCCAGCACATGCTGGCCTGAGCATGGACAGAGCACCTCGGCACATGGCCTACCCCTTTTTTATTGTGACCTTCCCATCCCTCACCTATGGCTTTGAGGAGGTGTGGGAGAGATGGCAGACTATTGTCCCTTCTATGCAGACCTCCTGGAGAAGTCACGAGTCATCTTTCAGCTGCCTGGGGAGCGTGGCTACCATGTCTACTACCAGATCCTCTCAGGGAAGAAGCCGGAGCTGCAGGGTGAGGGCCACAGATGGAGAGAAGGAGTCAAATCATAGGGCTGCTGGGTCCTTCCTAGCCTATCAACCCAGGCACTGGGATGGTTGGTCCCTCCCTATGTTGGGGATGTCCTACTTTCCCCAGAGCTCAGAGCCCATTGTGTTCACTCTGTCCTTTGACTTCTGATTATTTCTGAGCTCTTTCCTCCTGTGCCTATTATTCCACTGTCCCACCAATGTTGTATAGTTTCCCACAGATACCCATGTCCCTCCTGCCACCCCGAGACCGGAGGCCCCCAACAGCACAGAGTGCCCAATGACTTAACTGTCTATACCCAACATGCCCCTCCCTCCCTCCCTCCCTTCCTTCCTCCCTCTCTCCTTCCCTCCCTCCCCCCCCCCCCACTTCTCTAGTCCCTTGGGGATAGAGTCCATCTGTCCTGTTTCCTGACACGCAGCTCAGGATCTGGGCCAGAGAGGTGGCTCTGAGCAGTGGTCAAGGGAAGAAGGAGATGTGGGAACTGGGGCCTTCCTCAGAAACCATAAAGAGAAGCCTTTCAAAACTTGAAAAGTAAGCCAGGTGCTGGTAGCTCATGCCTGTAATCCTAGCTGAGGAGGCTGAGATCTCAGGATCAGGGTGCAAAGCCAGCCAGGGCAGAAAAGTCTTATCTTCAGTAACTCTTATCTTTAGTAACCTACTCAGAAAAAGCAGAAAGTGGTGCTGTGGCTCAAGTGGTAGAGTGCTAGCCTTGAGCAAAAAGAAGCTCAAGAGCTGGGTGCTGGTGGCTCATGCCTGTAATCCTAGCTACTCAGGAGGCTGAGATCTGAGGATCCCGGTTCAAAGACATCCAGGACAGGAAAGTCCGTGAGACTCTTATCCCCAATTAACCACCAGAAAACCCGAAGTGGCACTGTGGCTTAAGTGGAAGAGTGCTGGCCTTGAGCTGAAAAGCTCAGGGACAGTGCCCAGGCCCAGAGTTCAAGCCCTGTGACTGACAAAAAGAAGGAAGAGGAGGAAGAGGAGGAGGAGGAGGAGGAGGAGGAGAAGGAGGAGGAGGAGGAGGAGGAGGAGGAGGAGGAGGAGGAGGAGGAGGAGGAGGAGGAGGAAGAAGAAGAGGAGGAGGAGGAGGAGGAGGAGGAGGAGGAGGAGGAGGAGGAGCAGCAGCAGCAGCAGCAGCAGCAGCAGCAGCAGCAGCAGCAGCAACAGCAGCGGCAGCAGCAGCAGCAGCAGCAGGAGCAACAACTCAAGGACAGTACCCAAGCCCTGAATTCAAGCCCTAGGACTGGCAAAAAGAAAAGAAAAGAAAAAGAACAAAATTGCTAAGTTAAACAAACAAACACAAAAAACCCAGGTGTCTTTAGCTCCTGTTTCCTTGATGGGGAGTGGGAAATGTTTCTCCTTCTTTCTAGTTCTCCCTCTGTTAACTCTGTCATACTAAAACAAATCCTTGCTAAAACTTAAAAACAGGGCTGGCTTAGTGGTAGAGTACTTGCCTAGCATGCAAGAAGCCTTGAGTTCAATTCTTTAGTACCACATAAACAAAAAAGGCCAGAAATAGTGCTGTGGTTCAAGAGGTAGAGTGTTAGCCTTTAGCAAAAGAAGCTTAGGGACAGTGCCTAGGCCCTGAATTCAAGCCCCAGGTCTGCCCCCCGCCAAAAAAGACCTTAAAAACATAAATGAATAAAAGGGACCATGGGTGTAGCTCACGACTAGAACATTAGTTTACTATTTGCAATGCCTTAGGATCCTCCCCAACATTGAAAAAAAGAAAAAGAGACGGGAGAGAGAGAGAGAAAGAGAGACACAGACAGAGATAAACACAGAGAGAAAGCAACCAGGCATACCTGTAATCCAGCCCAGGATTTGGGGGCAGGAGTATCACACGTTTGAGGCCAGCCTGGCCACATAATGATACCTTGTCTAATTAATTAATTAATTATTATAATTTTGTCAGTCGTGAGTCCTGAACTCTGGGCCTGGGCACTGTCCTTCAGCTCTTTAGCTCAAGGCTAGCATACTACCACTAGAGCCACAGCACCACTTCCAGTTTTTTCTGCTTATGTGGTGCTGAGGGATCAAACTCAGGGCCCCATGCATGTGAGGCAAGCACTCTACCACTGAGCCAACGTCCCAGCCGGAATATTCATGAACATGGAGATGGGGATTAAAAACCCAGGTTCCAGAGAAGGCCAGGGAGGGCCCTAAGACTTCTGCTGGCTGCAGCCCCAGAACTCACCATTCAGAAATGAGAGCAGTCTGGTGAGTACACATAGCCTAAGCCTCCCTTTCCTGCCCTCTGTCTACAGACATGCTGCTCCTGTCTATGAACCCCTATGACTACCACTTCTGCAGCCAGGGAGTCATCACGGTGGATAACATGGATGACGGGGAGGAGCTCATTGCCACGGATGTAAGGGGCTGTGGTGGGTGTGGCTGAGCAGGGCACCGTAGCGAGGGGTGTGTGTAGTTGGTGCACTGGGCAGGGGATCGGGGAGTACTGTCAGGGGAGCAGTGCTTACCCAGATCCTGGAATGGTCTAGACTTCTCTGAACCCACCGTGTTCCCACCACCCCAGCATGCCATGGACATCTTGGGCTTCAGCATGGATGAGAAGTGTGCCTGCTATAAGATCGTTGGTGCCCTCCTGCACTTTGGCAATATGAAGTTCAAGCAGAAGCAGCGGGAGGAGCAGGCTGAGGCCGATGGCACTGAGAGTGAGGGCCCTGACCCAAGTCTGACCTGACCTTCACCTTGACCCTGATTGCCTTGACCCATTCATGATGAACAACCCTCTTATCCACATCCTTTGACTACAGTCTTACCTGCTCTTGACTCTTCAACTCTAGACCTTCATCATCCCAAGGCTGATAATATGCAGGCCCTTAACCTGACTGTGCCTCTCCTAACCCCAGACTGAGGCAATAGTGCCAGCAGGTGCCCACATTGTTGCTTTCCTCCTTCCTCCTCCAACCTATGCACTGCCAGGTGCAGACAAGGCTGCCTACCTGATGGGAGTCAGCAGCGGGGAGCTTCTCAAAGGCCTTCTGCACCCCCGGGTCCGTGTGGGGAATGAGTATGTAACCAAGGGCCAAAGTGTGGAGCAGGTGAGCTATCCCCAAAGCCCACTTGGGGGACAGCTGGGGTAGGGCTCCCTCTTTGCCAGATTCCAGCCCAGCCTCCCTGCACCTGCAGGTGGTATTTGCAGTGGGGGCTCTGGCCAAGGCCACCTATGACCGGCTGTTCCGGTGGCTGGTGTCTCGGATCAACCAGACCCTGGACACAAAGCTACCTCGACAGTTCTTCATTGGGGTCCTTGACATTGCTGGCTTTGAGATCTTTGAGGTGAGAATGGCCCACAACCCCAGCTTCTGTCTGTCGGAGGCAGAGGACACCTCAGGTGGGAGGGGACAGGCCAGCTTAGGTGCATCCTGCTTCTCTGTGGGCCTCCCTGTCCCCATCTGCCAGGAGTCTGCTGAGCGTGTGTCACCCTCTTGTAGTTTAACAGCTTCGAGCAGCTGTGCATCAATTTCACCAACGAGAAATTGCAGCAATTCTTCAACCAGCACATGTTCGTGCTGGAGCAGGAGGAGTATAAGCGTGAAGGCATCGACTGGGTCTTCATTGACTTTGGCCTTGACCTGCAGCCCTGCATTGATCTCATTGAGAAGGTAGGGCCTGGAGCTAGGGCAGTGTGTGTGTGTGTGTGTGTGTGTGTGTGTGTGTGCGCGTGTGTGCGCGCACGCGTGCAAGCCCATGTCAGTGTCTAAGTGTGTGGCTGTACATTGAAGTAAGCATGAGTGTATGTGTGTGACTATGTGTGTGCACACATGTGCGTGGGAGTTGTGTGTATGCAGGGGACTAGGTGTTTTGGCTGGAATGTTGGAGGATAGGTGTGAGCAGTAAGAGCATGAGGTATACGTGGCAGGACTGAAGTCAGCCCATGGTTCTGTGCAGTCAACCAGGCCAAGGCAGCCACTGCTTCCCTAGGTCTTCAGAACCACTTAGGCCTCCATGTTTATTTGATTGTGAAACATGACCTATATCTCCCCATTGTACAGAAGAGGGAAGGAGAAAATGACAAAATTGGAAAAGACGTTTTCTCTAATCCTCCACTACAGCCTGTATCTTGGTCCTTGAGTTGATTTCTTTTACATGCTTTGCCCCAGGCATGCGTTTTCTCCATGGGCACAGTCTCAGTTGGCATCTCACTTCTCCACTTAGCAAACATTTGTGTATGAGCCATGGATGTTGGAGAGGAGAGAGGAGGTAACACATGCCACTTTGCATTTGTATATGTCATAGAAGCAAGAGAACAATTCAATGGTGTGAATTGCACAGAAGGAAGTAGGAAGTCAGGCCACAGCATCTTTCTTAGAAGGTGGGGCTCCGAGGAGTGAGTTTGGTCCTTGACCCTTTGGTGAAATGGCCAGAGTTAGGGATCTGGGGGATGGAGGTCCAGCATAGCCAGGATGGGCTGACTCTTCATGCTGTTCTCTGTCCACAGCCATTGGGCATCCTGTCCATCTTGGAGGAGGAGTGTATGTTTCCTAAAGCCTCAGATGCAAGCTTCCGGGCCAAGCTCTATGACAACCACTCAGGGAAATCACCCAATTTCCAGCAGCCTCGGCCTGACAAGAAGCGCAAGTACCAGGCCCACTTTGAGGTGGTCCACTATGCAGGCGTGGTAGGTATCTGTTGGAACCCCAACCTTGACCACTCTCATCTCTCCCTCCTAGGGGTCCCCACCCTAGTTTATTACCCATCTCACTTCTGTAGGTGCCTTACAGCATTGTGGGCTGGCTGGAGAAAAACAAGGATCCTTTGAATGAGACAGTGGTCCCCATCTTCCAAAAGTCCCAAAACAGACTCTTGGCCACCCTCTATGAGAACTATGCAGGCTCTTGTTCCTGTGAGTACCTGGGGACAAACTCTCCATTTCCAAAAGGGCTCACACAGTGGCCTTCTCTGGATTGAGGGGGGTTCTGTGTCTCTACTAGCTGAGCCCCCCAAATCTGGGGTAAAAGAGAAGCGTAAGAAGGCAGCATCATTCCAGACAGTGTCCCAGCTACACAAGGTAAGGCCCAGGATGGGCCCCCACCCCGCTCTGGGGCTGGCTTTTACCCCTCCAGCCTCCTCCTCCTCCTCCTCCTCCTCCACTTCCTGCCATACTGCACCCTGGGCAGGAGGCGGTTAAGACTTGCAGTGATGTTTAACTGCTCTCCACATGACGTGAACATCACAGCAAGTCTGTGCTGCCTCCTGTCCCCACACTGCTGGGGCAGGGCTGGGGTGTGGGGGGAGGGAGGGAGCCACAGGGCCTCTGAGGGATGGGATCCGGTGAGGGGAGTGGAGACTTCGGTGAGGATGGGAGAGGGCAGGCTATCACCAGGAGCAGGAGTGTAAGAACGGAAGGGCAGGGCCTACTTAGGCGCCGTGCCCAGTCCTCACTGGCTGGATTTCCTGCGGCATCCAATTCTGGTTCTCTGCCCGTCCTGTTCCTTTTCCCTGCTCTCCGGATTTCTAGGAGAACCTCAACAAGCTGATGACCAACCTGCGGGCCACACAGCCCCACTTTGTCCGTTGTATTGTCCCCAACGAGAACAAGACCCCAGGTAGTGGCCCCAGGGCTGGTTGGGGGTGGAGAGTGGGTAACAGGGGAGACCAGAAAGTGAGAGGCTGGGACCCAAAGGTGTGTTCTTAGACCTCTAACCTTGTCCTCTAACCCCTACTATGCCAAGGGGTCATGGATGCCTTCTTGGTGCTACACCAGCTCCGCTGCAATGGGGTCCTGGAAGGGATCCGGATCTGCCGCCAAGGATTCCCCAACAGGCTGCTCTACGCTGACTTCAGGCAGCGGTGGGTAGCTAGCTCCTGCCCCGCTTGGCTCTTCCAGCTGTGCCTTCAGCCACCCTCCCTGCCCTTAGCAGGGAGGCCTGGGGGCGGGAGGGGAATATGTTAGAGTGACAGGACAGATGGCGGTTCTATTCGCTGAGCAGGAGGAAGGGGGCAGTGAGGGGTGGGAAGGCATGCCCATGAGAGATGTGGAAGCTCCAACCTGGGAGAGAAGTCAGTGAACACAGGAGATGGGAGTCTCCCACATCTGTATTCTGGATATAGAGTAAGAAAGGGCCAGGGTTGGGTAGCTCATGCCTATAATTTTAGTTACTCAGGAGGCTGAGATCTGAGGATCATGGTTTGAAGCCAGCCCAGGCAGTAAAGTCTGTGAGGCTCTTCTCTCTAACAAACTACCCTCTCCCCTCCAAATAAGCCAGAAGTGGAAGTGTGGCTCAAGTGGTAGTGCACTAGCTTTGAGCAGAAAAGCTTAGGGACAGCACCCGGGCCCTGATTTTAAGCCCTATGACTGGCACAAAAAAGGAAAGAAAGAAAGAGAGAGAAAGAGAGAGAGAGAAAGAAAGAAAAAAAGAAAGAAAGGAAGAAAGAAAGAGAAAGAAAGAAAGAGAAAGAAAGAAAGGAAGGAAGGAAGAAGAGAGAAAGGAAGAAAGAAGAGAAAGGAAGAAAAAGGAAGGAAGGAAGGAAGAAGGAAGGAAGGAAGGAAGAAAGGAAAGGTCAGGAGGGTGGGAAAGTCATGGTTATTTCCCAGGTTATGGGCCTGAGCAAATGGGGAATTAGGAATAGATTTACTGCATTACAAGGCAGAGTGATTAGATTTGGTCAGACCAGGCAGTGATTGGAGCTCTGTTTTGAGGATGTCAAGTTGGAAATGACTCCAGCAGACATTCTAGATAAGAGAGTTGGATTTATTATTCTGGAGTTCAGGCAGAAAGGGTGTAGGCTTGAAAATAGAGTGGAAATCACATGACATATAGTAGTCTGCATGTATGAGCACCCTGTCAATGCCATCAGCTCCCTTTCCCTTTCCCTTGATAGGCTCGATTTTCTTTTTTCAGATTTTAATTGTCTGTGATTTCATCCCCTTCTAGAGTTAGCTGTGGTCCACACTGCTCTTCCTACATGGATTTCTATACAAATACTGTATCTGTGGCCATGTGCACACACCATTTTTGAGTTTGATTTTCATTTTCAGTCTTAGGACTGTTCCTTACTCACAGGCATAAGTCTGTATTATCATCCTTTTGTTTGGCTGTTAAACACCCGGTAATTCAGTGACCCATGGGCTTTGTTCAATGGAGCCCCTCTAGAACACCTAGAAACCCCACATTGAGGCTGGGAATGTGGTAGAATGCTTGCCTAGTATGCATGAAGCCCTAAGTTCAATTCCTCAGTACCACATAAACAGAAAAAGTCAGAAGTGGTGCTGTTGGCTCAACTCGGGGACAGTGCCCAGGCCCTGAGTTCAAGTCCCAGGAATGGCTAAAAAAAAAAAAAAAGAAAAAAAAGAGAAAAAAGAAAGAGACCCCAAGTTGAAGGACCCAGGGATAAGACTGCCCCTTGGGGAACCTGTGACAGGCCAGGAATGAGCCCAGGTGCAACCAAGTAGTACCTCATCCTGGAGGGGTACCATCACCTACGGGAAGCCCTGACCTCTGTGTGGCCAGGGTCTACAGATCTCAGTAGCTCTCTGGACAGGTCCCCAGTGAAGGACCTGTCCTATTTTGGGGCTTTCCCTCCAGGGTGGCAGAGCCAACCTCATTCCATTGCCCATACACATGTATACATGCCCACTGAGACACATGCACTAGAAATCATTGCTCTTTTTTAAAATATAATTTTCTCCTAAATGTTTCTTCAATTTGTGGTATAGAATAGCAACTTTTATCTATTTTGTCTTTTAAAAAAGTTATAGGGCAAGGCACAGTGGCTCATGTCTGTATTCCCAACTACTTGGAAGGTGATTAGGAAGGTCACAGTTTGAGGTCAGGCCAGGAAAAAAGTTAGTTATACTCCAGTCTCAACCAATTAGCTGGGCATGGTGACACATGCCCATGATTCCATGGTTTGATGCTAGTCCCAGGCAAAAGCACAAAGACCATACCTGAAAAATAACATTAAAAAAAAAAAAAGACTTGGGCAGGGCTCGGGTGGTAGAACAGCTACCTAGCAAGTACAAAGCCATGAGTTGAAACCCCAGTACAACCCTCACCCCTCAAGAAAAAAAAGAAAAGAATTATAGAACTAGCATATGCTTTTTATAAAACTATATCTTCTTTAAAAACTTACTGAATACATGTAAATATACCATGAGGTTTTCTTCCTGCCCCCCCCCCACCTTTTGGAGCATTACTGAGGTTTTGAATTCAAGCTTGCTTTGTAGGTACTCTACCACTTGAATCATGTCCCAGCTCTTTTTTCTTTTCCTGGTAGGGTCTCATGGTTTTTCCCCAGAGTTGGCCTCAGACTGCAATCTTCCTACTGATAACCTCCCATATGGCTGGGGTCACAGGTGAACACCACCACACCTAGCTTATTGGATGAGATGAGGTCTTGCTACTTAACTTTTTTGCGCTGTTCTAGAACTGAAATCCTATCCTATTTTCACCTTGCTGGGTAGCATAATCACCATGCCTTGCCTTCTGCTTCTTGAGACAAGGTTTTACTGAATAGCTCAGATTGGCCTCGATTCATTGCATCACCTTCCACATGGAGTAGTGTTTGCCACTCAGGAGCCTCTGCCCTGCCAGGAGTGATCCTCTGTTTCCCCAGCAGCCTCTTCTTGTTATTCCATTCTCAGAGGCCTATGCCTATCTCCTCACCATCTGTTTCCGGTTTCCCTAGGTACCGCATCCTGAACCCCAGTGCCATCCCAGACGATACCTTCATGGACAGCAGGAAGGCCACCGAAAAGCTCCTGGGCTCCCTGGACATTGATCATACCCAGTATCAGTTTGGGCACACCAAGGTGGGTCACATTAGAGTTATGGCTGATCCTGGGTATGGGTGTCACTCTGGGCAGGAGTCATACCTGGCTGCACCCTCCACCATTGGCTCCACAGGTGTTCTTCAAGGCTGGGCTTCTAGGAGTCCTGGAAGAGCTCCGGGATCAGCGCCTGGCCAAGGTGCTGACACTGCTGCAGGCACGGAGCCGAGGCCATCTCATGCGCCTTGAGTACCAGCGCATGCTGGGAGGCAGGTGGGTATGGGGTGAAGGTGGCATTGTGGCTACTGTTCCTTGGCCCACAGAACCATCCAGGCTTTCCAAGCCCTGTCAGGCTTCCCTTTGGTCAGGTCGTCCTTCAGGTGGGGGTGAGGTTCTGTGTGTGTCATGTAAGTGCACCCATCATGCTGCTTCAGGCCATGTCAGAATTGTAGCCTGGAAAGGTAAGGATGGCATCCAGTGTTTTCCAGGCCCTGCACCAGATACTTGACTTGCATATCAACAAGAGAGGCAGTCCTCAGCAGAGCGAGGCCTGAGTCAGAGATCTAGGAACAGCATGAACATGAACTCTGACCTCAGGGCCGAGTAGATTAACCACTGGGTCTTGATACTTGGGGCTCATGAGCCCTGCCCTGGAGGTGCGAACCCTTAGTCTTCCCTCTTAGAAGTACTGGCACATGCTTAGTGGGGTACCAAAAATCAGTGCTTGGGGAACTTCTGGGCTCACCTCAAGGGGGAAGCACTAGACCTGTCACAGCAACTGCCCCTTCCCAGGGATGCCCTGTACACCATCCAGTGGAACATCCGGGCCTTCAATGCTGTCAAGAACTGGTCATGGATGAAGCTTTTCTTCAAGATGAAGCCACTGCTGCACTCGGCCCAGGCAGAGGAGGAGCTGGCAGCCCTGCGGGCAGAGCTGCGGGGACTGCGGGGGGCACTGGCTGCAGCCGAGGCCAAGCGCCAGGAGCTGGAGGAGACGCACGTCAGCGTCACCCAGGAGAAGAATGACCTGGCCCTACAGCTGCAGGCTGTGAGTGGGACGAGGGCGAGGGTTCCCCTCGGTGACTGGCTGCTGTGAGGAAACAGTACACCCAGACTGTAGCCAGGGAGGCCCTGGGCTTTACCTGAGTCTGTCCTCCTGCTGAGACACCCCAAGACAGGCTTGCAGGCTCTTGTCTACCCCTGCCCCCCCAACATCTTGCTACATCTCCTTTTCTTGTTCGTGAGGCAGACCCTTGCTCCCCTCTCTAGTGAGGGGGGCTGCAGAAACTCAGGTAGCAGGAACAGAGTAAAAACCAGAGGGCAGCAGCCAAAGGTTCAGAAACTCCCCAGCTCCACAGAGCAAATTGTTCCTCCTTCAGCACAGATTTTGAGTATCACCTGTGTGATGGCCCCAGGCTCATGCTAACTCCCTGGGGGTCAACAGAAACAGCCCTGAGGTCCTAAGGCTCATCCACTAGTACAGGAGAAGGTTATGCAGCCAGGCTGTGAGCAAGCACAGGGAAAAGAATGCCTGGCCCCTCTCAAGATGGCATCTGGGAGCTGCTTTGTGGTGTGTGAGTTTCTGCCTGGCAGCACTGCCACCAAGCCCAGTGCACTTCTCTCCTAGAGCCATTCTCTTGGCCTCTTTCTGGGTTGTCCTCGGCTTGTTGTAAGGTTATCCTCTGGATGGCAGCAGTCTGGTCCTCTGCTTCTCTCCTCATGAATCCTCCAGGGCCAAGAACAGGTCAAGACATCGGTCCCTAGTGCCCAGCCAAGTGTGGTCACCAAAGCATTGCTTGGACAAGCAGTTCCTTCTCTGGGGATGGAACTGCTGTCTCTCAGTTGGCTCTTCTTTGACTGGCCTCACCCCATGTCCCCTCCAGGAGCAGGACAACTTGGCAGATGCTGAGGAACGCTGCCACTTGCTGATCAAGTCCAAGGTGCAGCTCGAAGCCAAGGTGAAGGAGTTGAATGAGCGGCTGGAGGACGAGGAGGAGGTAAACGCAGACCTGGCCGCCCGCCGGCGCAAGTTGGAAGATGAGTGCACAGAGCTTAAGAAGGACATAGATGACCTGGAGCTGACACTGGCCAAGGCTGAGAAAGAGAAGCAAGCCACAGAGAACAAGGTGAGGGCAGGCTTTCAGTGGGGAATGGCTCGTTGAGATCTCACAGCTGAGGTTCCCCTCCAGCCTCTACCAGACCTCTGCAGTGTAGCCTGCGATGTGTCCCTGCCTCTCATGGGCCTCAGTGTCCTAATAGGAGGCTAGCATCACACACCACATTCAGGTGGCAGAGGAACGATGCCCTGATGGGCTTTGTACACAGAAGGTGCTCCTCAAATGCTGGCGATTAGCATCTGTCCTGGCTTGCAGGACAGGGTAGTTCTTCATTCTCCAAATGGCCTCTGTCACTAGGTCCTTGTGATGTGCTCAGAGTACTGGGAGGGCAAAAGTGAGCTACTTATTCATGTTCTCACAGGCGCATGGACTAGGCCAGGACTCAAACCAGTGGCTGACATCCACTGGTCTCTTACTCTGGTCCAGGCACTGGGTTCATCTCTGAATTGGGAGTAGTGAAGGCTCACACTGTGTCCCCTAGCTGGAAGGGGTGGTGGATGCTCAGACGAGAGTGTGATGGAGGGATGTGCTATGGTAACCCCGGTCCAGGTGAAGAACCTGACGGAAGAGATGGCCACACTGGATGAGTCGGTGGCACGGCTGGCCAAGGAGAAGAAGGTGTTACAGGAGGCCCACCAACAGGTCCTGGGTGACTTGCAGGCAGAGGAGGATCGAGTGGGTGCTCTGGCCAAGGCCAAGCTCCGGCTGGAGCAGCAGGTGGAGGACGTGAGTTGAGGCCTTTAAGGGGGTTGTGGAAGCGGGAGACAAAAAGGGGCTGGCCTGAGGCTGAGGCCTGCTCTGCTCCCCAGCTGGAGTGCTCCCTGGAGCAGGAGAAGAAGCTGCGCATGGACACAGAGCGGGCCAAGCGCAAGCTGGAGGGTGACCTGAAGCTGACGCAGGAGGCAGTGACAGACACCACCCAGGACAAGCAGCAGCTGGAGGAGAAGCTCAAGAAGTAGGTGTGGGGTGTGGGGTGGCAGGACCTCTGGAGACTTACTGGGCCCTCCTTCCCTTCCGGCTTCAGTGGTGGTCCAGTGGGGGTGGGCACTGGGAGGTGGGAGTCACTAGGGCAAGAGTAATGTCTGCTTTGCCTGGACTTGCACCGAGCGCAGCAATCCCACAGCAGCATGTGCAGAGGCGTGAGTCACGTTGGGGGCCCTGAGCAGTAGATGGTAGAGATGAGTTAGAGCTCATCCCAGCCTTGTGCTTCCAGAAAGGACTCGGAGCTGAGCCAGCTGAACCTGCGAGTAGAAGATGAGCAGCTCCTGGGCGTCCAGCTGCAGAAGAAGATCAAGGAGCTGCAGGTCTGTGGGGGTGTGTGTAGGCTAGGCTCAGGCCAGAGGCCTGATGCTCAGAGCTGACCCTCTCCTCCCTGCCTTCCCTTCACCTAGGCCCGGGTGGAGGAGCTGGAGGAGGAGCTGGAGGCTGAGCGGGCAGCCCGGGCCCGGGTAGAAAAGCAGCGGGCAGAGGCAGCCCGGGAGCTGGAGGAGCTGAGTGAGAGGCTGGAGGAGGCGGGCGGTGCGTCGGCCGGCCAGCGCGAGGGCTGCCGCAAGCGGGAGGCTGAGCTGGGCCGTTTGCGCCGGGAGCTGGAGGAGGCAGCTCTGCGGCACGAGGCCACGGTGGCTGCTCTACGGCGCAAGCAGGCCGACGGCGCTGCAGAGCTGGGGGAGCAGGTGGACAGCCTGCAGCGGATACGGCAGAAGCTGGAAAAGGAAAAGAGTGAGCTGCGCATGGAGGTGGACGATCTGGGTGCCAGTGTGGAGAATCTGGCCCGAGGGAAGGTATCTGACTGTATGCCAACCCCAAATTCAACAGCTGACCTGACTGTCTGACCTCTGGCTACCTCATGTCAGTACAGACCCCACAGCAGCATTGTCCCTGTGCTGATTGTTGGTGCCATTCACCTGGCATCTAACCTTCAGCTTGGACTCTTAACCCGATTCCCTGAGTCATTTTGACTCAGCACTCTTTCTAGCCTTTGTCCCTTAGTCCTGTGCCTTGTCCTGAATCTATCCCCAATCTATCACTCTGACCTCTGACTCCTGACTCAGATGATCCCAGATCTAGTATCCTAACCCTCATTTGAGTTGACCCTGAGGCAGGCTCAACCCTGTCACTTCTGATGCACTCCAGTTGAACTATAAGCCCAACAGTAGACTCCCTGGCCCTGAACCTGAAACTCTGATCTTTCAATCCTGAGCTCTGTCTAGCTTTCTAGTTCCTAATCCCAGGTTCTAGTCTCTGTCTTACCCCTTGACTCTGGACCCCAGGCTAGTGCAGAGAAGCTGTGCCGGGCCTATGAGGATCAGCTAAGCGAGGCCAAGATCAAGGTGGAGGAGCTGCAGCGGCAGTTGGCAGATGCGAGCACTCAGCGGGGGCGGCTGCAGACAGAGAATGGTGAAGCCAGGGCTCAGCTGGGCCACACTCGGTGGGGCCAAGGTGCTGCCCCTCACCAACCTGACCTGCCTGCTGGCCTCTTCATCTGCAGGGGAGCTGGGCCGCCTGCTAGAGGAGAAGGAATCTCAGATCAGCCAGCTGAGTCGTGGGAAGGCCTCGGCAGCCCAGAGCCTAGAGGAACTGCGAAGGCAGTTAGAGGAGGAGAATAAGGTGGGCTAGCAACAGTGACTGTGGGCAGGTGGACACTGCAGCCATTGGTTTGGACTGAGGCTGAGGTCACTGATGTCCCTACAGGCCAAGAATGCATTGGCTCACGCTGTGCAAGCTTTGCGGCACGACTGTGACCTCTTGCGGGAACAGCATGAGGAAGAGGCTGAGGCCCAGGCTGAGCTGCAGCGATTGCTATCCAAGGCCAATGCTGAGGTGGCTCAATGGAGGACCAAGTATGAGGCAGATGCCATCCAGAGGACCGAGGAGCTGGAGGAGGCCAAGTGAGTGGCGGCTAGTCAGGCCAGTTCCATGACAGGCTTGTACCTGTGCCTGCGGGTGGGGGGTGAGGGTTGAAGCTGGAGTCTTTCTGCTGGCCCTGCTCCCTAAACGGTCCATACTCTATCCACTCAGGAAGAAGCTGGCCCTGAGGCTGCAAGAGGCAGAGGAAGGTGTAGAGGCTGCGAACGCTAAGTGCTCATCACTAGAGAAGGCCAAGCTTCGACTGCAGACCGAATCAGAGGATGTGACTCTGGAGCTGGAGCGGGCGACCTCAGCGGCTGCTGCATTGGACAAAAAGCAGCGACACTTGGAACGGGCCCTTGAGGATCGGCGGCGACAGGAGGAGGAGATGCAGCGGGAGCTGGAGGCGGCACAGAGGGAGGCCCGGGGCCTGGGCACGGAGCTCTTCCGCCTGCGGCACAGCCATGAGGAGGCTCTGGAGGCCTTGGAGACACTCAAGCGGGAGAACAAGAACCTGCAGGGTAAGGCCTGGGGTCGGAAGCACTGTAGAGTCACACTTAAGGATAAAAAATAGTGACTTGGAGGCTGGAAATGTGATGTAGCGGCAGAGTGTTTGCCTAGTATGCAAGGAGCCCTGAGTTCGATTCCTCAGTACCATGTAAACTAAACAAGCCGGAAAGGGCACTGTGATCCAAGTGGTACAGCACTAGCCTTGAGCAAAATAAGTTCAGGCAAAATAAGTTCAAGCAAAATAAGCTCAGGCCCTGAGTTCAAGCCCCAGGACTGGCCAAAAAAAAAAAAAAGTGACTTGGAGGGGAAAAGCAAAGGGGTAACATTGTCTGTAAAAAGAATTGTACTCATCACCTGAGTGACAAAGTAGTCAGACCTCTGTACAGCACTGTCGTAAGAACAGTAAAATTGTATTTTTTAAAAAGTAACTTGGTCAGGGCACAGGCTGTGAGGGTGACTCCTGCGCACCCTCCCCGTCCACTCTACAGAGGAGATCAGTGACCTCACGGACCAGGTCAGCCTCAGTGGGAAGAGCATCCAGGAACTGGAAAAAGCCAAGAAGGCACTGGAAGGGGAGAAGAGTGAGCTCCAGGCTGCACTGGAGGAAGCCGAGGTCAGGGCTGGCTGCAGGGTTGGGTGGGTACTGACTCAAGGCTCCCTGATATCCTGACCTCCACTGGGTACCGCTGCTGTCTGTCCTCAGGGAGCCCTTGAGCTAGAGGAGACAAAGACACTGCGGATTCAGCTGGAGCTGTCCCAGGTCAAGGCTGAAGTGGACCGGAAGCTGGCGGAGAAGGACGAGGAGTGCACTAATCTGAGGTCTGCGGAAGACAGCATTGCTAGGCTCATGGTGGCACACTGGCATAGACTAGTGTGGCCTGCCACATGGCTTTCTCAGGTGGATGTCCCTATTCCAGAGGAAAATTTCCACAAGGGAGGCTAAAGGATGCCCCAAATCACACAGTGGGGTGGAGGGAGCAGCCAAGCCATCTCTGTCTCTGGACCTCTCTCTTCTTGGTGAACTGGCTCAGAAGAGCACCTGGTAGCCACAGGTGCTTTAACATGGGAAAGGACGACTCTCCTGTCTCTAGTGGGCAATTGGAAGAGCACAGGCGGTGCCCATGCCATTCCTTCCTCACTGGCTGAGCCCTCCATTCTGCCCTCTCATAGGCGCAACCACCAGCGGGCAGTGGAGTCCCTGCAGGCCTCCCTGGATGCGGAGACGCGGGCCCGCAATGAGGCACTGCGGCTCAAGAAGAAGATGGAGGGCGATCTCAATGACCTGGAGCTACAGCTGGGCCATGCCACTCGCCAGGCCATGGAGGCACAGGCAGCCACAAGGTTGCTGCAGGCCCAGCTCAAGGAGGAGCAGGCAGGGCGTGATGAAGAGCAGCGGCTGGCTGCCGAGCTCCGTGAACAGGCGCAGGCCCTGGAGCGCAGGGCTGCACTGCTGGCTGCGGAGCTGGAAGAGCTTCGCGCGACCTTGGAACAGGGCGAGCGCAGCCGGCGGCTGGCAGAGCAGGAGCTGCTGGAGGCCACAGAGCGCCTCAACCTCCTGCATTCACAGGTGGGCTGTGCCAGGTGGGGTGTCCACAAGGACGGGGGTGGAGGCCTGATGCCAACTAAATCTCTGCTTTCCTGCAGAACACGGGCCTCATGAACCAGAAAAAGAAGCTGGAGGTGGACTTGGCCCAACTGAGTGGGGAGGTGGAAGAAGCTGCTCAGGAGAGACGGGAGGCCGAGGAGAAGGCCAAAAAGGCTATCACTGATGTGAGGCTGGACCAGAACATGTGTGTGTACAGAGCCAACAAAGGGATTTTTCCCTGGGGATCGTCTTCTCTTGACCATGCTACTTCCCCCCACAGGCAGCCATGATGGCAGAGGAGCTGAAGAAGGAGCAGGACACAAGTGCACACCTGGAACGGATGAAGAAGACTCTGGAGCAGACAGCGCGGGAGCTGCAGGCACGCCTTGAGGAGGCGGAACAGGCTGCTGTTCGGGGGGGAAAGAAGCAGGTGCAGAAGCTGGAGGCCAAGGTGTGTGTGGCCCCGCAGCCCTTCCCTAGCAGGGTGGCAGGCTTGGGCAGCAGGCTCACCCTCGGCTGTCTCCAGGTACGGGAGCTGGAGGCTGAGCTTGACTCAGAGCAGAAGAAGCATGCGGAGGCCCTCAAGGGTGTGCGCAAACATGAGCGCCGGGTCAAGGAGCTTGCGTACCAGGTGGGTGGTGAGCCCCACTCCTGGGGCAGTGGGAGGAGCGGTGCTGGAGCTGGCTGGAGCCAGGCCTTGTGTTCCCTTTCCTTGCCCAGGCTGAGGAGGACAGGAAGAACCTGGCTCGCATGCAGGACCTGGTGGACAAGCTGCAGAGCAAGGTCAAGAGCTACAAGCGTCAGTTTGAGGAGGCGGTGAGCACGAGTCTGGGTACCCAGGACTACTCAAGCTGCTGGGGTCAAACACTGTGAACCATGACCATAGGCCCGGTGGCCAGCCAGTTGAGGCATGAATAGGCTGCCCTAAAAGGTGGCAGCTACATCTTCTCAACTCAGTGATGCCCCTGCCCCAGCAGGAAGAGAAATTCCCAAGAGCTTGGAAGAGATGAGCTGTTTGTGACCCATTGTGCTTGCTGTACCCTAGCCAGGTTGGCACCAAGGCACTTTCCGAAGGAGTTTCCACTTCTGTTTTCTTGCTGTGTGGTCTAGGGAGGGGAGAGGCTAGTGGTGAGAAGTAGAGGACCAGGAAAAGCCAGCTGTCTTCTGGGGCTGGGACTAGAGTGACTATTTCAGTTTCCAAAGGTGCACCAAGGCCATGTGTGTGCCCTCCCCCTGACCTCAGGAGCAGCAAGCCAGCACCAACCTGGCCAAGTACCGCAAGGCCCAGCACGAGCTGGATGATGCAGAGGAGCGGGCAGACATGGCAGAGACTCAAGCCAATAAGCTGCGGGCACGGACCCGGGATGCCCTAGGCCCCAAGGTGAGGAATTGAGGGAACTGCCCCTGGAAGCTGTGTGTTGTAGGGGGCCAGGCGGCATGGCTCACTCAGGCTGCCCTTGCCTCATAGCATAAGGAGTGACGGACAGACTGAGACTCATTCTCCTGTACTCTGACATGGGACATCCAGGGCGATCCTGCCACCTCTTCGTCCCTGCTGCCACTCTGCTCTCCCCAAGCCTTGCGTACCCTGAATAAACATGACATCTGCAGCAACAGCTGGTGTTTCTCTTATTCCTTGGGGTTCTCGAGGGAGAGTAGAACACATAATCCATGGACAAAGTCAGGTCCACATCAGCCATTTAAAATAAAGTTCTTTAATAGTCTCCATTTAATTGGTTTATTTGCTGTTAATAAATTGGCAACACAGGAGGGGCCACAGGTGAGCTCCCAGCTAGGCTCCTGTGTCTAGGCTCAGGCAGGAGATGCTGCCCTGGGCAGGGCAGCTCAGGCACTCTGTGCCTCAAGGGATGGAGAGCTAAAGCTCCTTCCCATACTTCTGAAGGAACCTCCTGGGATGAACACAGTGGCCAATGAGCAAACAGAACCAGAGGAGCTAAAGGAAGATGAGGCAGGGAGGGAGGGAGAAAAGATGGGCAGGCCTAGGGGAAGGCAGCATTCTCCGGTACCCCAACCCTTGCCTGGGGCTCAGGAGCCTCTATGGGTGCTCAGAGGCCAGGGAAACTCGGCTCATGGCCGGAAGGAAGGAGGTACATCTCCCTTCCCAACCTGGGACCGACAATCAGGAGACAGGGCAGGAACTCAGAGCTATTTTCCTAAGTCCTCTTCCTCTGAGCAGGCCGGGGCCTCACAATTTTGAGGGAAGGGTGGGCAT
Organism: Dipodomys spectabilis; assembly: GCF_019054845.1. Lineage (NCBI taxonomy): Eukaryota > Metazoa > Chordata > Mammalia > Rodentia > Heteromyidae > Dipodomys > Dipodomys spectabilis. The sequence continues at coordinate 12,345,856 of NW_024870852.1, forward strand.
GGTGCCCCTGTCCTCATTAGGGGAATCGTCAGGGAACTGAGGCTTCCCAGTGACCTGGGCCCTCAGACTCAGGGGTTGAGAGCTCCAGGATGCTCCTCCCACTAAGCCTGTACCTGAAGACCTGGGCAGGCAGATTATCATCAGGGAGGCAGGGGAGGGATGGAAATAGGCAGGGCGTGTGGTACAGGTACCCACGCTCACCCATGCTGGCCCTGGCCCAGCAGCCTCCCGAGGCCTGGCCCAAGGTCACTCCTCAGTGAAGTCTCTGTCTATGTCCATGTAGGGCTCCTCAATGTAGCTGACCAGGGCAGAAGGCGACTGGCGGTCTGGGTTCAACAGGATGGATACTGTCTCCTTCCAGTATGAGAAGCTGATGCAGGAGCTCTGGGTGAAAAGAGAGGAGATGGGGTGGTGCCTGGAAGACCTAGCTGAGCCCAGCCTCCCATGGAGAGCCTTTGTACAAGGACAAGGAATAGCCTGCTCATGGCCCAGGCAGCATCCATGCACCCTAGTTACTCCTCTGAAGGCCCCTGGGTCTGTGTGCTACTGCCCACCCACTTCCCACGTGGGGCTGGGCTCTCACGTTCTCCAGGCAGGTGCTGTCCTTGTCCTTGTGTAGGTAATGCTGCTGCCAGAAGCGCAGCAGGTTGTGGAAGTTGTTGAGCAGGAAGCCGGGATACTTCTTGCTATGCTCCATCCGCTGCAGGAGCCTCAGGTACAAGGGCAGCCGCTCTTTCCTTCGGGCCAGCATGAGGATCACCAGGCTGGTGTTGAGGCAGCTGACATTCTCCTGCAAGGCCATAGGCAGCCAGATTGAATACATGCCAGCAGCCCCAGTGGTGGCTGGCGAACCTGGGCAGACACTTGGCTGGAAAGATGGTGTAGCAGGCTTGGGCCTGGTAGGGTTCCAGTACAATCTATGGGTCCACTCCCTGAGTTGCTCTTGCCTAAGCTCTTTCCTGTTCCCTAAGCGTATTTCTCATTCTCCACACCCTGATCGAACATGTCATTGACTAGATCTCAGTTCAGGCATGGCTTCTTCCAGCAGTTTCTATCTCCTGGCAGTGTTGTGTTCATGTGTTAGATGCAGTTACAATGTTCATGTTTCAGTAGACTGTTAGCAGTCTCAGTCTGCCTTGTCCACAAAGCATCTCCAGAAGGGCCTACCTTCCCAACACGTATGTTAGACAGCAGAACAAAAGACCACCTCAGAGAGGTGTTTGTAGGACCTCCATTTTAGAGAAGGGCGTAAAGCTGCAGGTGGGAAGGCTGACAGTAACTCACAGAAGGAGCTGGGGCCAATCTCAGGTCTGATCACATACATAGCTTAGCACAGTTGCAGGGTAGGGATGTAGGACATGGAGGAAGAGTCCTGGACTGGGAGTTGGACAAATGAAAGACGGAGTGCCAATCTCAACTATGTCCCAACTTAGTGGGCGACCTCTGACTTGCTACCTCACCTTAGGCTCCTCTGCAAACTGGAAGCACCAGGCAAAGCCCTTGGGAGGGATGCACACAGCGCGTGTGTCTGTGTGTTTGGGAGAGACACAGATGTGCTGGGCTCCAGGACTGAGATGGCTTTCCAGTGCATCTTCCCCCTGACATCAGCCTGGGCTCCTCACCTGAGTCAGTGTCTGCACATGGATAATGTTGATGAGACGGAAGAGGAAGGACATCTGCGTGGGCACCTGGGATATGTAGGCGAGCAGGCGGCACTCGGATAGAACTTCCGCCACTGTGGAGGGAGGCAAATGCATAGCAGTTGGCTCAAGTACAGTGGCAGCGCCAACTGTGCCTCTGAGTGTCAGATGGGGCGTCTCACCACCAAAATAGGAACAAGAGCTGCTGCTGCAGGAACAACCTCCAACCATTCTGCCACTAGGACAAGCCAAGCCTTGGCCTGGTCCTGCAGAATCACACTCAGGGGGCAGTCCTTCCTCCTGCAGCTCCCTTCTCCATCCTAGAACCAGAGCCCAGATCCCCTATCTTTCCTTCCAGGAAGACAGGTATGATGCTCATTAAGAAACATTGTAAGGGGCTGGGAAGGTGGCTCAGTGGTAGAGCGTTTGCCTTGCATGCATGAGGCCCTGGGTTCGATTCCTCAGCACCACATAAGCAGAAAAAAAAAGCCGGAAGTGGCGCTGTGGCTCAAGTGGTAGAGCGCTAGCCTTGAGCTGAAGAGCTGAGGGATAGCGCTCAGGCCCAGAGTTCAGGCCCACGACCAGACCAAAAAAAAAAAAAAAAGAAACATAGTAAGCTAGGCGCCGGTAGCTCACGCCTATAATCCTAGCTACTCAGGAGGCTGAGATTTGAGAATTGCAGTTTGAAGCCAGCCCAGGCAGAAAAGTCCGTGAGACTCTTCTCTCTAATAAACTACTCAGAAAAAGTCAGAAGTGGTGCTGTGGCTGAAGTGGTAAAGCAATAGCCATGATCAAAAGAACCTCAGGGATAGCACCTAGGCCCTGAGTGCAGGCCCCAGGACCAGAAAAAAAAAAGGAACACAGTGAACTCAATGCCAGTAATTTATACTTATAATCCTAGCTACTTGGGAGGCCAAAATCAGGAGGATCCTGGTTCAAGGCCAGCCTGGACATACAAGTGAGACCCCTTCTCAACCAAGAGCAGAGTACAGTGGTTCAAACCTATAATCCTAACTATGTGAGAAGCTGAGACTGAGAGGACTGTGGCTTTAGGGCAGCCTGGCAGAAAAGTCCATGAGAATCTATCTGAACAGAAGAAGCTCATGGTATGTGCCTGTCGTCTTAGCTATGATGAAAAAGTGTAAAATAGGCAGACTGTGGTCTAGGTGCAGGCTCAAGGAAAAAAAAAAATCTTATCTCAAAATTAAATAGCACAAGCTGGGTGTGCTGGCTCAAGTCTATAATCCTAGCTACTTGGGAGTTGGAGATTAGGGAATCCTGGTTCACAAGGCCAGCCAGGGAAAGTAAGTTTGTGGGGCTGCATCTCAACTGGCATTCAGCTGTCATCCCCAGCTGTGGGAAAAATGGTGGGCTGGGCGCCCGCGGCGGCGGCAGTAGCTCACACCTGTAATCCTAGCTACTCAGGAGGCTGAGATCTGAGGATCACAGTTTGAAGCCAGCCCAGGCAGAAAAGTCCCTGTGAGACTCTTACTCCAATTAACCACTCAAAAACCAGAATTGGTGGGGCTGGGAAGGTGGCTCAGTGGTAGAGCACTTGCTTTGCATGCATGAGGCTCTGGGTTCGATTCCTCAGCACCACATAAGCAAAAAGAAAAAAGCCAGAAGTGGCACTGTGGCTCAAGTGGTAGAGCATTAACCTTGAGCTGAAGAGCTGAGGGACAGCGTCCAGGCCCAGAGTTCAGGCCCCACAACCGGACCCAAAAACAAAAAAACAAAAAAAAAACCCAAAAGTGGTGCTGTGGCTCAATTGGTAGAGCAATAGCCTTGAGCACAAAGAGGCTCAGGGACAATGCCCAGGTCCTGAGTTCAAGGACCACAACTGACAGAATAAAAACAAAAACACCAATGTTGGGGGTACAGCAATGTGCACCTGTCTTTCCAGGGACAAAGGGAAGCACCAATAGGATTGCAGTCCAGGCCAATCAGGGCATAAAACAAAGACCCAATCTTGAAAACTGACAACACAAAAGGGAATGGCTCTAGTGGTAGAGCCTTTGCCTAGCAATACAAGGCACAAAGCCCTGTGTTCAAATCTCAGTACTGTCAAGAGAGAGAGAGAGAGAGAGAAGAAAGGAAGAAATTTAGATCATTTCCCAGAGCTTTCATATGTCTATGCCTACAGTTGGGTCACTGAGTACAACAGCACTGAGCAAAAGCTTCCACATTATAGTGGGACAACAACCAAATGTACCAAAGATCATGTAGTCAGCCCCCAGAAACAAACAGAAATCGCATGCTTCTTACTGCCAATGATAATGACTGAAACAGGGACAACTGTATTTTTGGAGGGGCTCACAAACTTGTGAGAATCTACTAGATTCCACAGCATCTTATAGAGGAAAATACAACATACATACCATACATATAAACATTACATGGAAGTACATTCAATTCTACATGAGGTCAGGTACTTCACCCAGACACAGCTGTCTAACAGCACTGCACAGAGAGACAGAACAAAGGGTCCTGCTCATCGCAGAGAGAAAGTAGCCTTTTGCATTTTCTAGACAACAACGGCTTTTATGTCATTATGTGTTCATTAAAGGAAGCATGAACGATAGAAAACAGTCAACACAGCAGAGAGTAAATTACCTGAGTAAATGTCACTCTCGTGACATGAACCACATGGTTATCTGGGCTACTTCAGCCGTTCCCATCTCCTGGCTGGAGGCCAGGTGTCTCCTATCAGTGACCACTGTACCCGTGTGCCCTGGCATCCTAGCCGCCCCTCACCTTTCATGTCCACCTGGTTTTCAAATCGGTCCAATGACAGGGTGACACAGCGTACCAGCATGTTGGAGTCCACCAGCGAACTGTTAATCTGCTTCAGGAACACCTGGAACTGGAGTAGAGACAGTGCTCGCTGGCAGCAGGGGTACCAGAGATCCTCTACCCCAGCTCTGCTAAGTCCTAGACATAAGCTGCGTGACTGGTGGGAGCCAGGCTGATAAGATCCTGTGACCCTGGCGAGTGTTTCTGCACCAATGGTGGTTTCTGTCACACACACTCTTGGGAGCCTAAGGAGTCAGGCCCAATTCTGTTCTGGACCTCTACCTTAGCAATAAACTCAGCAATTCCTCAATCACCCATTCCCATCGTCATTCCAACAAGCAGCTAAGGTTTTCATCCCTGTATCCCCTGGCCCAGCACAAGATAAGTGTAGGAAACGTTGCTTACTGGATCCTTATACTCCCCAACTGTAAGCCCACACTTGAAGACGATAGGCCAGGGCTCCCAGACAACTTCTGGCAATGTGGTAAACTTCATAGGGCCCTGGTCTAGCCTTACCTTGGCATCAGTATTGATGTATTTATTGAACCTTTTGAACGCATCAACATTGAACTTCATCAGCTCCCCCAGGAGGTCGAAGTAGCTTTGGAGCACATCCCTTGATTTGCACTCGCTGTCCACGATGCAGTATAGGATGTGCTGGGGTAAGGAAGGGCCAGGATGAAGAAATAAATATGGCTGCCCCCACCTGTCTCCCACCTGGGCCTGGCCTGGGGCTCAGACCATATATTTGCTTCAAGCAAGCACCCAGGTGGATGGAACCTGCAATCTTGTCTAGATTCTTCTTTGAGGATGTGGGTGGCTCCAAGACCAGGGCAGGTGACAGACAGAGCTCAGCAGGACAGGCAGTGGCTTAGTGTGTGGAGCACATGCCCTCACTGCCCAGGGCTCGCAGAGGTCACTAACATGGCCACAGCTCTAGTCCCCAAGAGGGCCAGCTGTCTCCAGGTCTATCCTCAGCCACTGCCCAAGCAGTCAGGCACTCAAAGAAGTGAAGGACAGAGATTTAAGGACACTTGACATATGTTGACCCCATGGGTTTTCTTTGTGTTAACAAATGAAATCATGGAAAATTTGTATCAAAATCAATGGATGTTTATCAAGAACACAAAGCCAATTTTAACTTCTTGATAAAGGTTTCTATGACAAATGGTTTTCAACATTTTCCATTTCCTTTTGAGGCAGTCTCAGTATTCAGCCCAGGTTGGCCTGGAACTCTACATTCTCCTGTCTGAGCCTCCCACATGCTGGGATTTCAGGAATGCATGGACCATCACATTCAGCTCATTTTCCTGAAGTTACACCAACTTAGATTCATTCCTTTTCCATGTGGATCTTACAACACATGTGTCAATTTCTTGTGGGCACTGACAGGGGGGCCCACAGTTGGAAACCTGGGAAAATACTAGGACAATCTACACTGGCTCTCCTAACAAACCATGTAGGGCTCAGGACAGGAAAGCAATGTGTGGGGCTGGGGGAGAATAGCCACCCAACACCCCAGCTCCTCCAGGCCATACCTCTAGAAGGCCTCGCTTCAGCAGGAACATCTGGTCTGCATAGGAGGTGGTCCCTCGGAGGAAACTCTCCACAGCCCGGGCTTGCCAAAACCTGTGACCCAAATATTGACCCCTGGCCCAGGTGGCTAAGGCTGCCCTCTCCTGGCCCAGGTTCAATTTCCCCCCAGGGTTGGGAAATGTCTGTTGCCTATTCATTCAACATTTACTGAATATCTACCGTGTATCGGGGCCCGCCTAGGCCTTAGGTTGCAGCAAGTCAGCAAGAGAAGCCCCGTCCTCAGACAGTAGACAGCTAAATGGACAGTCTCACATGCAGGCCTGTCTTAAGGATTGGCATTTCAGGGAAGGTGGTAGCTGCGAGAGTGGGCACCAGCAAGCTCCATGTGAAAATACTCCAGGCTTTAATCTTCCAGGGACTGGAGGGACATGGATTTGGGGACCAGAAATGTGGAAAGCAGAAGGTGTGTGTGGACCTGCAACTGCATTCATGTGTACCAGGCTGACCCAGAGGAGAGATGGCTGACAGTCACTTAGTGGTCCCAGGGCTCAATGGGACCCACAATGCTAAGTCTGGATAAAGAAGGTTCTAGGGACAGAGATCCTCTTGGGACAAGGCCTACTGAAAGCTTCACATCGAGCCCTGACACAATTTCTCCTGCCTACAACTTTCATGACTCGTCTCTGAGGAGTTTGGAACTCTGAGCAGCTCCCTGCCCCCCCCCCCCCGCCCCCGCCATCTGCCCATCACCAACAGGCATAGCAGGCAAAGGGCTGTCCTTGGCTAGCTCCTGGCTCTACTCCTTTCCACGCTGCAATGCCCTGAAGCAGGTTTCTTTTAGTTGTTCTTGTTTCCCACAAGCCTAAGAAAAACCATGTAGGTGGGGCCTGTATTCCAGCTCTCTCCCACCTGTGCAGCACCATCACAACAGGCACTTGCTGAACACACAGCTACCTTCTGACATAGCCTGCTGTGTTCAGCAAGAATATGTACACTTACCTGCAACAATACATATGCCTCCCCCAACAATGACCATCTTCACAAATAGATACTGGGGACTAAAGGAAGCATTTCTAACCACTTGGGAAACACCTATCTCTTGAGCCCCTCACAAATGGCAGGTAGCTGTCCACAGACTTACCTGAAAGATGACTCTGCTGGCTCCTTCTTCATGACCTGCAGCAGTCGAGTTAATAAGCCCCTTTTCCCATCACACACCAAACTCCTGGAATAAAAAAGCACTAACATTGGTGGCAGATCTGAGGGACTGAGGGCTGGGCTGGGTAAGTATGCTGGCTTAGGTAGGTGAAAACAATATGGAGGCACTCCTACTCCACCTTGGCTTAGAGGCCCAGGGCCCTTATCACCAGAACAGCTGAGGACATTGGCACCACACCTCAAGCCAGCTGTCTCTCCTTGCAAGAGGCAGACACATCCAGAGGTAGCTAGGGCTCAGAGCTGCCATAGGAAGACTATTTATACAAGTGGGTTTGAGAGAGGCCATGTCAGTCTGTCGGATGGGTCAAAAATCTCTCTGCCTCAGGTTTGGTTCCAGCCTAGCCATGGCCATAGACCCTCACATTCAGGCCTCAGCTTGCTGTTCTATGAATCAAAAGGCAATCAAAGAGGAAACAGCTCAGGCTCCATCATGGAGGAAAGTAGATGGCCAAGCGGGCAGAGTTTAAGGGACTCCTTAAACTCCATCTTCAAATAAAGCAGCTCTGCCTTTATCCCTTAACATCATCAGGGCAGGTCTGTTTTGTCTGCATCTGAGACATTCTGTCACCTTACTGCCTAGTTCCAGAAAATAAGGCAAACACACCAGGTAACAGGACTTGACTCCTGGCAGAGGGTGAAGGAGCCTGCTTGGTTCACCCTGTTGGTCAAGCTGCCACCGGCAGGAAAGGACGTCAGCAAAGGGCCCTGTGTATGTGATAAGGGAAGGAGATACACACAGAGGATTTTTGGCAGGTGGCTCTTTGGGCCTCTGTCCCTCATCTTTAGAGAAGAGTTAATGACACTATTTCCTTCTTCTCCAGGGCTGCTTTGAGGCTCAAGGAGAAAATGCAGGGGGCATCAGTGTTTGCACACAGGAACCCTTGGGATAGCTCAGCTACATGTGAGAAAGGGCAACGTGTGGCCACAGCTCCCCCACCAGGTCACCTGTCAGTATTGAGGACGGCTTCCACCTCAGGGATGTTGGCCTTGAGAGAGATGGCACTGAGTTCATTCAGCTCCTGGTTGTTGAGGAGCAGGTACTTGTTTCTGAAACAGATGGGTTGAGAGGTAAAAGATAGGAACTGGAGCGGCGCAGTGGCTCAAGTGGTAGAGCGCTAGCCTTGAGCTGAAGAGCTGAGGGACAGCGCCCAGGCCCAGAGTGCAAGCCTCACAACTGAAGGAAGAAAAAAAAAAAGATAGTAACTGGCATTGTGAAGCAGCGCTGGACGAGGGTAAGGAGCTTTCGGCTGCCCACTTCCCACGGGGAAGGCGGCTGAGAACCCATCAGTTCCCCGCCCAGGATCTCTCAGCCCTGTGCCAGCCTTCCATAAGACAGTATCTTGACAATGCCTGCAACATTCCTTAACAAGGTCTTAGAATTTCCAAGTTTAGGTTGCCCATTGACCATATTTACTTGATTCCACAAAGGCACCGGCACCTCTGCATGTCCAATCTCACCTCAAGTTGGTCCTGCTACACCACTCCCAACAACCACACTGTTACCCACACAGAGGCCTGGTTAGCTGTGACACATTTTCCCTCCCTTCTACTCCAGGCCTGTCATGACCTGAACCTAAGCATGGCACCAGACTCCTACATGGTTTTCCACAGGAATGGTGTCCTCACACAGCTCCTAGAGTGATCTTCAGAACAGACTGGTTTCATCTATTCTGTTTAACGAGCTTTCTCCAGTTCCCACTGCTTTAAAGTAGGTAATACTGTGGACTGTGAACATGGCTTCCAGGCCAAGAGCAGCTACTCTGAAACTAGCCCCCATCAATCCTACCAATTGAGCCCACCACACTCCCTTACAGAAAGGGCTTCTGACAGAACCCTCACCCTTGCGTGCTGTGCCTTCACCTCATTTCCTATTACTGAACCTTTAGGCCTCAGCTGGCAAGATACTTCTAGGTCTTTGCCAACTGTCCTCTCATAGAATCGTGCTCTCTACTTCCAAATATTATGTCTGTCACCATGCATTCCATATATATATTTGTATGTATGTATGTATGTATATGTCCATACATTCATTCTCTGACTAATGTCTAACCCCTTGCAAGACTACACTCACATCTCTGCGGAGCTGTGAAGCTGAGGTGCCTGGAACGCAGACTTTATGTTAACTTGTACAATGTTCCAAAATGTTAAAACTAACATTTAAAACTCAGAACTGGATCCTCGACACTACAAAAAACAAAACCAAATGAAACCAAACCAAAGCATACACAAAAAACAACAATAAAGGGGCTGGGAATGTGGCCTAGTGGTAGAGTGCTTTACCTAGCATGCATGAAGCCCTGGGTTCAATTCCTTAGTACCACATAAACAAAAAATAAAAAAGTGAAAAAAATAAGAAAACAACAACAACAAACTACCCAGGACCTTCACATAAAACTTAATTTCTGACTTTTCTTGAGGAGCTGAAAAATCAGAAGCCATGCAAGAGCATGGCTCCTGTTCACTCAGCTGCTGCAGCTGCGTGACAGACAGCCTGACACACAAGGTTACCAAGATTCCCAGGACATGCTGAGGTCAAAGGGCCAGCTGCTATTCCTTGATTCCCTGCATTGTTTCCCTTACAGAAGAGAAACATGTTCTCCATCAAAGGTAGAAAAAAATTTAAAAAATCAGAAGGCAGAAATATGTGAAGAAATAAGAGAGACAGCACATCTCACAGAGGAGTCAGTGCGCTGCCTGTGTGAGGTTTGGAGGTCAGTCAGTGAGAGAGATGTTGATTCCACACATAACAAGCAGCCAGCAACTTCCACCTTACCTTTAGGGCAGCAGTGAGGGCTGAGGGCAAGCTCAGAACCTGGCAGGAAGGAAGGCTGGCCGCTCTTACTGTGGGCCCAAGAAAATGCAGCCATACTTTGTCACTCTGAGGCTCTGGGGTTCTCACTACCTCCCACAGCCTCCTCCTGAGTAGAGGGGTCAGCACAGGATAAGGACAGAGAAGACCTCAGAACATAGCCCAACAGCCCCACTGCGAGGACAGGCATACTTACTCGTGATGGTCACTGAAACTCTGGAGAAGCCTCAAAAACTGGATCTTCAAGGTGATGTCCTAAAATATATGTTAAAACCACAGTAGTCACAGTGTTCCTAAATAAGAGAAAGCCAAGGCTCTGGTGAGAGCCCAGAGATAGCACGTAGTGAGCCTCTTTTCTTTTGTTGGAAATCCACCCCATCAGACTTATACCTCTAACCAACTGCAAGTTCAACTAATGTGGACACTTCTTGCTAAAAGCAATCCCAGCATACTGGATTAAAAAAAAAAAAAAAGGGCTGGGAAGGTGCTCAGTGGTAGAGCGCTTGCCTTGCATGCATGAGGCCCTGGGTTTGATTCCTCAGCACCACATAAGAAGAAAAAACCAGAAGTGGCACTGTGGCTCAAGTGGTAGAGCACTAGCCTTGAGCTGAAGAGCTGAGGGACAGCGCCCAGGCCCAGAGTTCAGACCCCACGACCGGACCCAAAATAAATAAATAAATAAATAAATAAATCCAGGTTTGGTGGCTCACACCTGTTTTCCTAGCTACACAAGAGGCTAAGATCTGAAGATTGGGGTTTGAAGTCAGCAAAGCCCACGAGACTCTTATCTCCAGCTAACCAGCAAAAAGCCAGAAGTGCAGCTGTGGCTCAAGTGGTAGAGTGCTAGCCTTAAGGAAAGAAGCTCAGAAACAGCACTCAGGCCCTGAGCTGCAGGACTGGCAAATACAGAAAAAAAAAAAATCATAAAAAAAATTTTTAAAAGGTGAGTTCCGTTCATAAGCTAGAAAGGAAGACCTGTAGGAATCAGAAATGTAAAAATGTCTCTGAGTCCAGTGAACTCAGGCAGTGGTACTCAGGTAGCCAAGGGTGTGTGTGGAGGAAGAGAGGCCTGGCCCTACCAGGGCTGGGATTCTAATGTCCCACAGTGACCAGACAGTCTCCAGCCTGTGCCGGGAGAGCTGGTTAAGAAGTCTAGTGTGGGGCTGGGAAGGTGGCTCAGTGGTAGAGTGCTTGCCTTGCATGCATGAGGCCCTGGGTTTGATTCCTCAGCACCACATAAGAAGAAAAAACCAGAAGTGGCACTGTGGCTCAAGTGGTAGAGCACTAGCCTTGAGCTAAAGAGCTGAAGGACAGCTCCCAGGCCCAGAGTTCAAGCCCCACAATCAAAAAAAAAAAAAGTCTAGTATGCCTGGCGTAAGCCTCCCAGAAGTGAAAACTCAGGTTCACCCCAGCAGAGCAGTAGGGCTGACACTGAATGTGAAAATTGGCCTTGGAAACTATGTAGTCTTGAAGACAAAAACATTAAATGTGGCTGGGAATGTGGCTTAGTGGTAGAGTGCTTGCCTACCACATGTATGAAGTCCTAGGTTTGATTCCTCAATACTACATACACAGAAAAAGCCAGAAGTGGCACAATGGCTCAAGTAGTAAAGGGCTAGCCTTGAGCAAAAGAAACTCTGGGACAATGCCCAGGACCGGCAAAAAAAATCAAAACAAAACAAAACAAAAGTGCCCTGAAAAATACTTCCAGGACCAAGGTTCCCTGGAAAAGCTAGCCTCCCTACAGGTGGCTTCTTCATGCAAGTTATAAAACACGAGAAATGCTATCCTGAGGGCTAGATGAATGGAAGGCTTTGGTACCCTGTGAGTTAACTGAAAAAGATCATAAGAAAATAGCAAACTATTAAAATTTGAAAACAAACAAACCAGAAAAAAACCAGAAGGCATTCACATGATAAAGCAGTTTTTAAAAAACAGCCACACAGAATGCTTAGAAATGCAAAATATATTCATTTGAAATTATAAACCCAAATTGGTTGGGTATGATAACTCATGCTTATATTCCTAGCTACTCCAGACATGGAGATTGGTAGGCTCACAGTTTGAGGTGACAGTTTTCAAGATGCTGTCTCAACAGAAAAGGTTGAGCATAGTGGCATGTGCCTGTCATCCTAGTTAGTGCTGTAAGTGTAAATAGGAGAATCATGTTCCAGGCCAACCTCAGCAAATAAAACCCTATGTCAAAAATAATCAAAACAAATCAGGCAGAAAAGTCTCTAAGATCCCTTCTCAACCCATAGTTGGGGGCAGTGGTATGTACTTGTCCAAAGCTACATGAGGTGGCTGAGATTGGAAGGATCAAGATTCCCTCTTCACAAAGGGTGATGCATACCCATGATCCCAGTGAAGATGACAAGACCAAAGGTACATAGGTCAAGGCTCAGGTGCATACCTGGAAGGAGGTAAGACCCTGTCATAAAATTAACCAGTGAAAATCAGGTCTGGAGTCATGGTTCAGAGGTATTATACCAGCCTAGTAAATGTGAGGTCTTCTGTTCAAACATCAATACTAATTAAAAAACAAACAAACAAAAAGCACTATAAAAAAAATAAAAATCAGGTTGGGATGTAGCTCAGTGGTAAAGCACTTGCCTAACAAGTGCAATGTCCTGGATTCAATCCCCAGTACCAAAAAAGAAAAGAAAGAAGAAAGAAGAAGAAGAAAGAAGAAGAGGAAGAGGAAGAGGAAGAGGAAGAAGAAGAAGAAGAAGAAGAAGAAGAAGAAGAAGAAGAGAAGAAGAAGAATGAAGAAGAAGAAATCAAAGCAAAAAGGGCTGTAGGTATGGCTCAGCAGTAGTGTATCTGCCTAGCAAGCATGATGCTTTCAGTTCAAACCTCAGTACCTATAAGAAAGAAAAATCTCAAATGGACAGACTAAAAGGCACCCAGAGAAATTTGTGTGTGTGGCGGGGGGGGGGGGGGGGGGGGGGGGGGAAGGGGGGAGGGGAGGGGGGGAGGGGTTAGGGGAGGGGGGAGGAGTGTTGGAGGTGAAACACAGGAATGCCCACAAGGCAGAGGTCAGGAGCCATGCTGTGTCCTGCAGGTGCATAGCACTTAGAAGTCCAGGGTACTTTTTCTCCCATGTTGGTAGGCAGAACATCACCCAACGCCAAGGAGGCACATAATCTTCCTTTTGGAAGAAAGGGCTCAATGAGTCATTCAATCTCTTCCAATAAGCTGAATGGCATGAAAGGCCTCTGACTCCCAATGCAGTGCTCTGTCTAGGGCACTGTGGGAAATATAAGGTAGAGGAGAATTCTTGGCCTCAAAAAACAAAACAAAAAAACAAACCACTACATCTCAAAGCATTGCCTGACTTAAGACATTACTGATGTGTAGAACCTAGGGGTAAAAGCTGTATCAGAGGACAGAGCACCAAATAAAGCATCTCTACTCTATACTTAGAGGTATAGAGGGAACTGGCACATCTTAAAGGGATTTCAGCAAAGGCAGACACATTGATTGGTACAGACTGGTCCACTAGGGATCATGTAACAGATTTTTCAGTTTCTGCTCTAGTGCCAAAGAACCAGAGATCATGGGCCAGCAGGTCTTGAAACAACTACTTCTAGCAAGTAAAATCACAAATGTCCCCAGGGTCCCTTGCTTACTGGGCTACAGTCACAGTTCTGGTTGTGACCATGGAGAACAAGGGCTGATGCTGAGTGTTTCCTCCAAATCAGCTTGTCAAACAAATTATTGAGTCCAGGGATCAGCTTGAACTCAGCAATCATCCTGTGGACCTGGACAAGGAGGGAAGAAGAGAAAGACTATGACCAGTGTGCTTCTAAGAACCAGTAAAGACACCTGTGCAGTACAGACCCACAATTTTCAAAACATAGAAAATGTCAGAAAGCCGAGTCTCTATACAACTTGTACTATATCTGACTACATAGAAATGCCTGTTAACTCTGCAAATAGTTGCTCAAAATAGCAGTAAGGATATAAATATGAAAAAAAATGAAACTGGCCAGCCACCAGGGGCTTATGCCGATAGCCCCAGCTACTCAGGAGGTTGAAATTAACAGGATCAAAGTTCAAAGCCACCAAAGGCAACAAAATCTGCTAGACTCCATCTCTAAAATACCCAGCAAAAAGCTGGGCTAGAGGTGTGGACTCAACTGGAATACAAGCAAACAAGCAAGTAAACAGAGTAAAGCACAAGTTAACCCCAGTACTAGGGAAGAAAAGAAAATTCAGGAGTAGAGAAGCCTTTCTAAAAGATTAAACCTGGAAGTCTTAGCAAAATTCACAATGAGCTATACATACAAAGAAATATAAACTGAGAGGGTGTCTCAGTGGCAGAGTGTTTGCCTTGCATGCATGAGGCCCTGAGTTCACTTCCTCAGCGCATAAGCTGAAAAAGCCAGAAATGGTTGTGGCTCAAGTGGTAGAGTGCTAGCCTTGAGCTGAAGAGCTGAGGGACAGTGCCCAGGCCCAAAGATCAGACCCCACAACTAATAAACAAACAACAACAACAAAATCACTTTGTGAAATACATGGCCAACAAAAATAATTTTTAAGCCAGGTGCTGGTAGCTCATAGCCGTAATCTTGGCTACTCAGAAGGCTGAGATCTGAGGATCACAGTTCAAAACCAGCCTAGACAGCAAAGTGTATGAGACTCTTACCTCCAAAGAAAAAAAAGAAAATTGAAGAGAGGGGATGAGTTGGGAGAGATGGGGAAAATAATGAAAGGGGCGACATTGATCAAGAGAGATGTATTCATAAAGTGATCTGTTAAACTGTAACTCTTTTGTACAAGTACTTAAACATACATACATACATACATACATATATATATGTGTATATATATATATATATATATATATATATATTTTTTTTTTTTTTGTCAGTCTTGGAGCCTAAACTCTGGGCCTGGGCGCTGTCCCTCAGCTCTTCAGCTCAAGGCCAGCACTATACCACTTGAGCCACAGCACCACTTCTGGTTTTTTCTGCTTCTGTGGTGCTGAGGAATCAAACCCAGGGCCTCATGCATGCAAGGCAATCACTCTACCACTGAGCCACCTTCCCAGCCCACCATTTTTTTCCATTTTTTTTAATTAAAAAAAAAAAAGTGGATATAGTGGCACGTTCCCATAATCTCAACTATATGGGAGGCATAGGTAGGAGGATTGTGGTCAGAAACTGGCCTGGGCACAAAGTGTGGGGCTTTATCCAAAAACCAAAGCAAAAAAAGGCTCCAAAGCAACCTTCCTATTTCTAGCCTCACATGTAGCTGGGATCACAAACATGAAGCCCCACGTCCAGCTTATTGATCTGGGGTTTCTCGCTAACTTTTTGCCAGGTTAGTCTTGAACCATGATCCTCCTAGTCTCTGCCTCCTAAATCACTGAATTACAGGCATAAGACAATGTGTTTGGCTGTCTTTTTTTTTTTTTTAACGTATGAAACAAAGCAGTTCTCAGGGATGTTGTACAGACAATCATAGAATGTATGTGAGGCAGAAGCTCAATCCCTATTGGTCTACACGGCAGGGAAGTTCAGCAATATCAACCTTGCCAAGGTTAGCCAAGGAAACCCCACTTACGGCATGTGTGTCCAGATCTCCACAGATATTATCTTGGGGGATTAAGCCTTAAGAAGCCTTGCCTGACAGAGGTATGCCCACAGACATCTCTGGACACTGAAGTCACAGCCAGTATGACATTTTCAGGAAGCCCAGACTGACAGACTGATAGATAACTGATTGCTGCCCAGGCCTAAATTGAAATCCAACCTGGTTTATGTTGCCCTGTTTAATGAGCCTCATCTGGGAGATGAGGCTTATGGTGATCATCAAGCCATATGCTTCTCTGTCTCACTCTAAACTCTAAGCCCTGCCCAGGGCAAAGAGAAGAGGCAATACCACAATGGCCCCCAAAAGTTCATCCTGTCCAAAGGTCGCATTGTGCAGAGTGGAAACCCAGGATAAGACTAGGGGTGAGGGCTGGGAAGGTGGCTCAGTGGTAGAGCACTTGCCTTGCATGCCTGAGGCCCTGGGTTCGATTCCTCAGCACCACATAAGCAAAAAGAAAAAAGCCGGAAGTGGCACTGTGGCTCAAGTGGTAGAGCGCTAGCCTTGAGCTGAAGAGCAGAGGGATAGCGCTCAGGCCCAGAGTTCAGGCCCACGACCAGACCAAAAAAAAAAGACTAGGGGTGAGAATCAGTGTCAAGCATCTATAATCACAGTTGCTGGGGAAGGATTACTTGAGCTCAGGAGTTCAAGGCCAGCCTTAGCAACGTAAGACTTTATGTTAAAGTAAGATTAGAGGGCTGGGAAGTAAGATTAGAAGGCTGGGAAGAAGAAAAAGCCAGAACTGACGCAATGGCTCAAGTGGTAGAGTGCTAGCCTTGAGCTGAAGAACTGAGGGACTGTGTCCAGGCCCATAGTTCAGGACCCACAACCGACTAAATAAATAAGTAAGATTAGAGGTGAGGTACAAAGCTCAAAAAAGAAGGCCTTCTGAGGCAGATTATCATTTGAAATCAAAGTCAATGGTAGGTTTGATCCTTCCTTTTCTTCTTCCCTCTCCCTGTTTCTCCTCTCTTGACCACACGGGTTTTGAGCTTAGCCTGAGCTTGCTGAGCAAGCCCTCTACCAACTTGAGTCAGCCCTTTTAGTTGAGGCCAGCCTTGGACCACAATTGTCTTACTTATCCCTCCCAAATAGCTAATAGAACAGATATGAATCACAACACCAGGCTTATTTGCTAGCTTTTTGCCTGGGCTGGCTTCAAACCACAATCCTTTCAGTCTCTGCCTCCCAAGTAGATTACAGGCATAAGCCATCATGCCATGCTGAGATTTCTGCTATGCTATTTTCCTTTATTATTATTATTTTTTAAGTCTAGATTCTTCTCTAGCAAATTGTACTTGTACTTGCTTCATTCTGCTCTCAACTACAGCTCCTTGTTTGGCTTCTCAGTGAGGTGGTAAAAAATAGAAGGCAGATATACATTCAGGCTTTGAGACCCTCTTGGTCTTCAGCTCAGAGCCAAGCTCTGTGGTCTTGAACAATGTTCCTTGAACCTTAGTAACCCTGGGTGGTACATGGGGGACAATGGAGCTATGAAGTAGGCTCAATATGATAATGTGGGGGAAGATTAGTGCACTGAAACAATGACTGTTATACTGAAGATTTACATAGTAGTAGAAAAATGGAATTTAAGGCATTGGGAGAGTACTTCCTGTCTTGTGATGACTATTTGGACAAGACTAGTCAGAGAAACTAGCTCAATTATACATTAATACTCTAAGAAGGAAGATTTTACAGGGGTGCTGGTAGCTCATGCCAATAATCCCGGCTGCTCAGGAGGCTGAGATCTCAAGATCATGGTCTGAAGCTAGCCTTGGCAGGAACATCTGTGAGACTTTTATCTCAGAGAACCACTAAAAACCTGTAAGTGGAAAGTCTATGAGACTTTTATCTCAGAGAACCACCAAAAATCTAGAAGTGGAGCTGTGGCTCAAGTGGTGTAGCACCAGTCTTGCACAAAAATAACTCAGAGACAACAGCAGCCACTTTGAGTTCAGGCCCCAGAACCAGCACCAAAAAAACAACAAAAAAAAAGAGAAGACATCTGTAAAGCCCGGCCCCTTGGCCAGGAAATCCTTTCCTCAACTTCCCAGTCTGGGGAGGATGGGTGAATCCCTGTGCCCACAGTGCCTGGCACACAGAAGGACTTAGTAAATGGTGACTGCACACTCGAGGAAGTATTGACAAAATGCTGGTTCTCAGTGGGGTTGGACTTCAAGGCCACTGCCAGCCCCTGAGAAGTGCCTGTGCCTGAGAATCTGACAAGAGGAAGGTTCAGAGGACAGGTAGGCAGGTCAGTGGCCCTTAGATCCTGGCTCTCCCAATGCTTGGACACTGAGAGCATGGCTCCTTTTGCACTTTGGTTTTCTCAACCATCATGTGTGGGGAGAGGGGGTCATTCTACCTGTGGGGTAACTTATCAAAGTATCTGAATGTTCAAACATGGAAGCAGTGCTGTGGCTCAAGTGGTAGGAAAAAAGTGGCAAAAAAGTTCAGGGACAAGCCAGGCCCCAGTGGCTCACGCCTATAATCCTAGCTACTCAGGAGACTGAGATCTGAGAATCATGGTTCAAAGCCAGCCCAGGCAGGAAAATCCATGAGACTCTTATCTCCAATAAACCACTAGAAAACTGGAAGTGGCACTGTGGCTTAAGCGGTAGAGTGCTCACCTTGAGCTGAAGAGCGCAGGGACAGCCCCATGACTGACCAAAAAGAAAGAAAAAAAAAAAAGGTCAGGAACAGTGCCCAGGCCAAATACAAATAATGGTGAAGTGCCTCCAAAACATAAAACAATGCTGTTACCATCATCATCTTTTTTTTTTTTTTTTTGCTATTATTGAGCCTGTGTTCTTTTTTTTTTTTTGGGGTCCAGTCATGGGGCCTGAACTCGGCCTGGGCGCTGTCCCTCAGCTCTTCAGCTCAAGGCTAGTGCTCTACCACTTGAGCCACAGCACCACTTCCGGCTTTTTTCGTTTTGCTTATGTGGTGCTGAGGAATCAAATCCGGGGTCTCATGCATGTAAGGCAAGCGCTCTACCACTGAGCCACCTTCCCAGCCCCTGAAGGCTGTGTTCTTGCTCAGCTTTTTCACTCACAGTGGGTGCTCTACCACTTGAGCCACATTTCTAGTTCTAGCTTTTTGCTGGGTATTTGGAGTTAAGAGTCTCTCAGATTTGTCTGTACAGGCTAGCTCTCAACCTCCATGCTCAGATCTCAGCCTTCTGAGTAGCTAGGGTTATAGGTTTCAAGCAACTGACACCAACCCACCAGTTTTTTTTTTTTTTGTTTTAATTTTGTTATGTATTGTTTCTGGGTCTTGAACTCGGCCTGGGTGCTGTCCCTGAGCTTTCTTTTCTTGCTCATGGCTAGCACTCTACCATTGAGAGCCACTGCTCCACTTCCAGCTTTTTGATGCTTAACTTGAGAAAAGAGTCATGGACTTTCCTGTCTAGGCTGGCTCTGAGCCATAACTTGCCCAGGTTCTATAAGTGGACACAGCTCTGGTCTCTGGCCCTTACACTAAGCCTCCATCAGACTGGCATCTCTTCCAGAGCACGTATAGGCCTGATCTTTGTTCTTCACGGTTCTGGGATAAGATGCCACTCCTGGCATCTGTTTAGATGCTGCCTAGAAAATCCGCCACAGCCAAGTGCAGTGGACAGACTTGCAAGCTCTGGAATCAGTCTGGTTTCCTTATAAGAAAAGAAAACATCACACACATTCTGGGCTAGAATGCGTGCTATTGCCATTCTGAGAGAAGGCTGGGAAGTGGATATGGCCTGCCATGCCAAGCAGCATTGCTCCCAGCTCCCTTATTCTGAGGTGCTGGGAGATACCCACCTGGTTTCGCTGACGCCCCATCAGCAGCACACAGAGGACATAGAGCACTTCCAGTTTGTACATGATCTCATGCATGATCTTCATCGACTGGGGCAGCTGGGTCCTGGCTGAAGTGTGAGGCAGCCCATTCTCCTCAGCAGCTCCTGGAGGAGGGAACAGAGTGGAGGCTGACACAGCCCCCAGGAGAAGCCTGAGTCTTGGTTCATAAGGAAACATGATCTACCCTCAAATTTGTGGACAGAGCATCAAATGGGTTCCATCCCCCATCAGACACTTTAATAGTCACACAAATCCCCCTCGAGCCAGGTGAGCTTAGAAACTTAGAAAATGCGTCTGTGGTTTTGGTTCACTCAAAAGGAGCTCTATGAAGTTTCTGTAAATAGCTAGCAAGAATCTTAACAAGTCCTGATCTAGGACTGCCTTAAGGAAAAGTCAAAGGTGAGCAAATCTCACATTATTTTTCCTTGGGAAGGTGATTAGGAATGTTTTCAGAGGTCGAAAAAAGCTCACCACTCAGGAGACCCTCCCAAAGTACCTTGACTGTGCTCCGACTCCTCACTGGCTACTCGCATCAGAGCATCTAGCACCAAAGCATTGTCTAGCCATGTGTACCACTCCTCCAACTCCTGAAGGAAGCTGGCTGTGCCTGTTGACTCTGACACTTTTCGGGTCGCCAGTTTGCAAAGCCGCTCCACAAAGCCAGGAATGCTGAGAAGGGCCGCTGTAAGGAAGAGAACAAGAGAGAGAATTTTAAGAACAGTCTCAGAGGCTTTTCTGCTTGGGCTAGCTTTGAACCTCTATCATCCAGGTCTGAGACTGAAGAGGTAGGATTCCAGGTATGAGCCACCAGAATCTAGCAATAATATATTTTTGTATCAACAATATGATTTCTGAATTTCTAGCTAATAGCAATCAAGGGATAGCATTATAACACACAAATGACTTGGTTAAAAAGTGGACTATCTATATTCATATGCCTAGATGTATTCCTAGCTTTCCCTAAACCTTCTTAGGTCAGAGTATTTCACCAACATAAGAGTTCTAGCCGGGCACCAGTGGCTCACGCCTGTAATCCTAGCTACTGAGGAGGCTGAGATCTGAGGATCACGGGTCAAAGCCAGCCCGGGCAGAAAAGTCCATGAGACTCTTATCTCCAATAAACCACTAGAAAACCAGAAGTGATGCTGTGGCTCAAGCGGTAGTATTCGCCTTGAGCTGAAGAGTGCAGGGATAGCGCCCAAGCCCAGAGTTCAAGCCTCACGACTTGGGGAGGGGGGTGGGGGGAGGAAGGGGGAAAGAGTTCTTCTATTGAAAACAATACCTAGGATAGATTGGTTAGAATAGTGTGGAGTGTTTTTCTCATTGAAGTAATTTATATACTCATGTGGTTCTAAATAAAAATATACAATAAGGAGTCCTTTAGATATTATCTGTTAGCAACCACTTTAAGTTTCTTGTGTATCCTTTCAGTTTCTTTATGCAAACTCTATGATCTTAATTTTCTCCCCTCCTAAAGTATCATATCAGCTGGGCACTGGTGGTTCATTCCTGTAATCCTGGCTACTCAGAAGGCTGAGATCTGAGGACTATGATTCAAAGCCAGCCGAGGCAGCAAAGTCCATGAGATTTTACTCCCCAATTAAGCAGACACACTCAAAAGCTGTGGTTCAAATGGTAGGGCAAGTGGTAGAGCAAAAAAAAAAAATCAGGGACAATGCCCAGGCCCTGAATTCAAGCCTCTGGACCAAAAAAAAGTGTGTTTTGGGGGGCGGGAGGAGGGGAATCAAAGCTCAGAAGAGGCTTAGGAAATCAAAAGGTATATGCAGTTCTCCTAAACATTGTTTATTGTTTTGTTGGTTTCTTATTTTTTAAATTCCAAACCCATTTAGAAAAAGACAATCTGGGGGCTGGGAAGGTGGCTCAGTGGTAGAGCACTTGACTTGCATGCATAAGGCCCTGGGTTCGATTCCTTAGCACCACATAAGCAAAAAGAAAAAAGCCGGAAGTGGCGCTGTGGCTCAAGTGGTAGAGCGCTAGCCTTGAGCTGAAGAGCTGAGGGATAGCGCCCAGGCCCAGAGTTCATGCCCCATGACCAGACCCAAAAAAAAAAAAAAAAAAAAAGAAAAGAAAAAGAAGAAAAAACAAATAATAACAACAACAAATCTGATGAGAGAGAAATTACCTTGGTTGATTTCAGCTGCAGAAGGCCCCAAGCTCAAGCTCTTCTTCTGCTGAGCATTTTTGGCAAGAAGAGTATGCTTGTCATCATTCCCTGTATCCATCTCTGAAATGGTGACAGCCAGAATCCGGCAGAAATTAGCAAGCTGTTGTTGATCGAAATTGGATACTAAGGAACTCAGATTAGGAACTTCATCTAGTCGAATCATTTCCTAAAGAAGACACAAATAAAACAATAACCAAATAAAATAAACAACACAATCCCCCTTCTCAATTCACTTGTATGTGCTCTTACATTCTTCCCCAAATATGGCTCAGTAAGGAGACCCCTGAGGTTCAATTCCCAGCTCTGCAATTCAATATACAACCTTAAGTAAGTTATGGGGTCTCCTGCTTTCTACCCTACCTTGTAGGATTAGTTTATAAGGGTTAAATTTACCTCTGGGAACCACTGTTCTCATTAGTTATCTTTGCTCTTATGGCATATTTTGCCTATTAAAGAAAGCCCACATTCAAGTTTGCTTTTTTTTGTCAGTCCTGGGGCTTAAACTCAGCACCTGGGCACTGTTCTTGAGCCTCTGTGCTCAATGCAAGCGCTCTACCACTTGAGACACAGTGCCACTTCCGGCTTTTTCTGTTTATTCTTTTTCTGTTCTATTCTGAGGAATCAAACCAAGGGCTTCATGCATGCTAGGCAAGCACTCTACCACTAAGCCACATCTCAGCCCCCCACATTCAAGTTTTTGAAGTCATAAATCCCTATTGCTTAAAAAAAAAAAAAACTTTAAGAAATAAGAATGTTTGAAACATAACTGAAGGCCTTTGTGTATTCCCCCACACAGCTGCATTCCTTTTTCTTTCCCAGAAGTAAACATTATTTTGAATTTAGTGATTATTCCTAGAGCATATTTTTATTCGTGCAAATATTTTCACTTAACTGTATGGTATTACTCTGAAAGCATAGTGTGAATGTACTATCCCTTACTTTTGACTCAACACTGAGACTTATGCACCCTTATCCAAATAGTCTTTCTTCTATTACTTTTCAATGATTTACTACATAGCTATTCTCATTCATATATATATTGCACACATTACACCCCCCCCCCCTTTCTCTCTCTCTCTCTCCCAGCCCTACCTTTGCTGGTTATTTTGGAGATGAATTAGTAAACTTTTTTGCCTGGACTAGCCTCAAACTTTGACCTTTTAGGTCTCCTGAGTAGCTAAGACTACAGGAGCAGAGACATGGACTTGTTTTTAGTGTTTAGCTCTGAAACAATGATACAAATGTTCTTGATGCACATACAGACAAGTTTTTCTCAGCCAACAGCTTCCAATGAATTAAAAAATTTATTTTCCATCACAACTCAATAAACATTGATATTGGAATGTACACATTCACGTATGCATGGCTTCAAACAATACCCTTACATAATAAACCCTGTTATTTTCCACTGAGCTGGTAGTCTTATGAGTTTACTGTTTTTATTTCTAAAAATGTGTTGTCATACTGAGCTTCCTGAGGTGGAGGTTACAAGTGATCCACAGCAAAACACTGAATCCTAAGCCCTTAGGTAGATCTTTACTAGGTGCTCTGGTACAGGATATAGGCATATTGAAGTATAAAACCCCGAAACAGCTAGATGAAGTGGTTTAAGCCTATAATCCTAGTTATTTGGGAAGTGGAGACAAGGGTTGGGGATCCAAGGTTGAAGCTAGCTGGACATAAAAGAAGTTTGCAAAACTTTACCTCAACCAATGGCTGGGCACAGTGGCACATGCCCATCATCCAGCTATGGAGAGGCACAATGGGGGTGCCTGAAATTACCAGCGACTCAGAGAGTCATAAGTAGGATGACTGTAGCCCAGATTAGCCTGGGCATTAATTGAGACCTTACCTTAAAAATAACCAATGGAAAAAGGAGTTAGTGGTGTGGCTCAAGTGACAGAGTGCCTGTTAGCAAGTACAAGGCCGCAAGATCAATCGCTAGTACTGCCCCCACGACTAAACAAATAAATAATAAAATCAGTAAACATATACATATATTCTGCTAATATTACAAAAACAAAGAAAAAAAACAGGACTGGGAATGTGACTTCGTGATAGAGTGCTTGTCTAGCATGGATGAAACTCTAGGTTCGGTTGCTCAGTACCACATAAGCAGAAAAAGACAGAAGTGGTGCTGTGGCTCAAATGGTAGAGTGCTAGCCTTGAGCAAAAAAGGGTCAAGGACAGCACCTAAATCCTGAGTACAAACCCAGAGACTGGCAAAAAAACAAACAAAAAAACCCAAAAAGAACAAAAAACCTAGCAGCATATAAATGTTTTCACTCATATGCGTTTTTCATCAACATTTGCTCTCTACCCTCATGGTACAGAATTTTTATTTCCTGTTTATCAATGAAGTGAAACATCTTCTCATATTTATGACCTATTGTTTCCTTTCTGTGAAATGCTTGTTCCTATCACTGTTCTTTTTTTTTTTTTTTGATGAGGCTAGTTGTCATACCAAGCTGATTTGTAAGAATTCTGAATACGAATCCTTTGTCTGTTGTATAAATTGCAAATTTATTTTTCCAGATTGTGGCATGAAGTTTCACTTCTGTTTGTGTATCTATTCCCGCTTTGAACCACACACAGTGAGGTAATCCATAAAGTGTAGGAGAAACCATTATCATTTTGGGTAACACAGACAGAAGGACATGAGAGACCAGATAGGAAAAGTTGAGAAGAAGCAATCACTGCTTTTATGTTGAAACTTCCAGGAGAGGAGAGGACACCATGGAGGCATCCTCTCACACTGGCTGGAACACGCAATTATTGGAAAAATAACAAAGACTTTTTATCAAAGGGCACAAAGGGTCTGTCTGGGGCCTGCACACATGTATTCCTACAGACAATGGCCCACTTGTGCTTCTGCCTCAATGATGACAAGCAAGGCCTGGGCAACAGAATGAAGGTTTGGATCCCCATAATGCACGTGGGCATCCTCTTCTTTGCAACCACAATTTCAAGGAGCTTGCTGCACATTAAAAGGAAGAAATCTGACAACCGACCACTAACGTGAAGGCTTGGGACAGAGGATTGAGGAAGTACGCTGCAGGTCCTAACAAATTTTATCAGCTGGGCGCCAGTGGCTCATGTCTAAATACTAGCTATTCACGAGACTGAGATCTGAAGATCATGGTTCAAAACCAGCTTGGGCAGGAGAGTGTGTGAAACCCTTATCTCCAATTAACCATCAGAAAACCAAAAGTAGCACTGAGGCTCCAAGTAGTAGAGTGTAGCC
This sequence comes from Dipodomys spectabilis, assembly GCF_019054845.1. Taxonomy (NCBI): domain Eukaryota; kingdom Metazoa; phylum Chordata; class Mammalia; order Rodentia; family Heteromyidae; genus Dipodomys; species Dipodomys spectabilis. The sequence goes on from NW_024870852.1 coordinate 12,370,718, forward strand.
TTGAGTGAAAAAGCTCAGGGACAGCGCCCAGGCGCCACCACCACCACCAACAACAAAAATTATACAAAATTCTAACATAATGAACGAGTCCCTCTAGCAAAGTTTATGGATATAATTATTTCCCTATAATTTTTTTTTTGGTCCGGTCGTGGGGCCTGAACTCTGGGCCTGGGCGCTGTCCCTCAGCTCTTCAGCTCAAGGATAGCGCTCTACCACTTGAGCCACAGCACTACTTCTGGCTTTTTTCTTTTTGCTTATGTGCTGCTGAGGAATTGAACCCAGGACCTCATGCACACAAGGCAAGCGCTCTACCACTGAGCCACCTTCCCAGCCCTTCCCTATAAAATTTTAACTTAATGGTTTTCACCCCTTTCTGGGGAAGCAATAAGTACTAGGATTTGAATTCAGGGCCTCTAGATTAGCATACTGTTTGCCTTTTAGGAGCCATACCTCTAACCTGGATTTTTGCTAATAATTTTGGAGATGAAGTCTTAGTAAATTTTTCTACCTAGCCTTGAACTGTGATCCCCCTGATTTTAACTTCTGAGTAGCTAGGATTATAGGTGTGAGCCAATAGCACCTGGCTAATTTAGTGTTTTGATTTTTATTATATATATATATGTATATATATATATATATATATATATTTTTTTTTTTTTTTAAACTATTGGCCGGCCAGGCACGGTGGTTCATGCCTGTAATCCTAGCTACTCAGGAGCAGAGATCTGAGGATGGCAGTTCAAAGCCAGCTCAGGCAGGAAAGTCCATGAGACTCTTATCTTCAATAAACCACAGAAAACTGGAGGTGGGGGGGCTGGGAAGGTGGCTCAGTGGCAGAGTGCTTGCCTTGCATGCATGAAGCCCTGGGTTCGATTCCTCAGCACCACATAAGCAAAAAGAAAAAAGCCGGAAGTGGCACTGTGGCTCAAGTGGTAGAGCGCTAGCCTTGAGCTGAAGAGCTGAGGGACAGAGCCCAGGCCCAGAGTTCAGGCCCCACGACTGGACCCAAAAAAAAAACAAAAAAAAAAAAACTGGAGGTGGCGCTGTGGCTCAAGTGGTAGAATGCTAGCCTTGAGTTGAAAGTTCAAGCCCCATGACTGACAAAAAAAAAGCTACCAGCCATCTGAGTGACCACCTTATGACCCAGTGGCAAGATTTCAATACAGTATGTTTTTTTTTTTTTTTTTTTTTTTGGTTCCGGTCGTGGGGCCTGAACTCTGGGCCTGGGCGCTGTCCCTCAGCTCTTCAGCTCAAGGCTAGTGCTCTACCACTTGAGCCACAGCGCCACTTCGGGCTTTTTTTCTTTTTTGCTTATGTGGTGCTGAGGAATCGAACCCAGGGCCTCATGCATGCAAAGCAAGTGCTCTACCACTGAGCCACCTTCCCAGCCCACAGTATGTATGTTTTATCTGTGGTTTCATTAAACAATTTTGACTAAGTACGGTTGAAACAAACAAAATTTCCCTGTGCCTTATGCAATTTGGCAGACAGAAAAAAAAACTTGCAATTAGTTCTGTGCAATTAGTGTTTAAATCATTGTGTGGTAAGTATTTCTCTACCCTTAATTTTGTTGTTGTTTTTTCATGGATCTTGAACTCGACCTGGGCGCTGTCCCTCAGCTCTTCAGCTCAAGGCAAGCGCTCTATCACTTCAGCTACAGCGCCATTTCCTGTTTTCTGGTGGTTAATTGGAAATAAGAGTCTCACGAACTTTCCTGCCTGGTCTGGCTTTGAATTATGATTCTCAGATCTCAGTCTCCTGAATATCTAGGATTACAGGCATGAGCCACTGGCACCTAGCAACCCTTAATTTTGTGAAAATACGCTTCATAAAAGGTGAACAGTATCCAAAAGACAAGGTAAAAGTTATGCCAATCCTCCTATGCCAAAATGGGCACACAATGTGCTTAATTAATGTGATAAAGTACACACTTCAGATTTGTTGCAAGGTGGCAATGTCTTTATGGAAGCTAGACAGTACTGGGGGGAAAAGCATGAAAGAAGATCTAGTTTTTGGTGATCAGTATTCATGAGTACAACAGTAAGTTTTGTGAAGGTAATGTAATTTACTCCAAGTAGTTTCAAGTTATAGCTGCTCAGAGTACTCTGTATAGGCAGATTTAAGCAATTTTTTTAATAGTACTAAACTTTATATATTCTGAGTACTCTTGGTGTTTCCTCATGGAACTCTCCTTTAAACTATATAACCACAGATACTAAGAATCTACTCTATTCACATTTGTGTTTTCCATGTTGGTACAAATTAACCAACTTTAATTGAGGACTAATAAGTAAAAAATATAAGTGGGTTAAATAAGCAAAAGCTAAATATTACCACCACGAAGAACAAAACCCTAAGAAGAAAAGTTCCAGCTCAAATATAGAAATCTGCTTTGAGACTAGAGTCATTATACAAGCAACAAAAGTGCAGGTGTGCTAAAAAGAATTTCTGCCATAATCAGTGAGAAGGATTTTATTTCAGCATGAAAAGTAATCCACTGAGTTTACTAGGTTAATATGAAGTTTTGACTTCCATAGTTAGTTTGATTTCTAGTTATATATTTAAGTTTCACACTAGTAAATGGAGTATAATTCAATTTTATACTTTTTTTTTTGGTTGTGGGGCCTGAACTCTGGGTCTGGGCGCTGTCCCTCAGCTCTTCACCTCAAGGCTAGCGCTCTACCACTTGAGCCACAGCGCCACTTCCGGCTTTTTTCTTTTTGCTTATGTGGTGCTGAGGAATCGAACCCAGGGCCTCGTGCATGCAAGGCAAGCATTCTACTACTGAGCCACTTTCCAAGCCCCCTCAATTTTATACTTGAATATGTCCAAATAATGCAAAAATAATTAACCCTAGGGGTATAGAAGAATTTCTTTCTAAAAGGCTATCTACAGGAAACTGGGCTAACAAGGAAAATACAACAGGTTGAATACTGTTGAAATAGATGAAAATAGAAACTGTTTTGGGAAGAGGGAAGACGGAGTAATAGAGGAGGTAAGTGACTGGAACACAGTATAAATGTATACAAATCCATCCTTCCCCATAACTAATGTAATGTTTTTTAAAGGTGTTCTGTACATTGTTCAAGTTTCAGACCCTCTGCCCCATCTGATCAACTACCAGCTCGAGGAGTTAGCTTTTTACCTTTTTAACACCCAAAATATCTTCAATGAGGGTTGCTGTTTGTAAAAATGTCTTCTTACTTGTCATCAATGTAAACAGGAAGATCACAAAATCATTCTTTTCTGCCAAACGCTTTGTAACTCCTTCAGTCTGTCACAAGGAGGGAGGAGGGAAGAAAAAGTGAACAATTATAACCACAAAGGAAATATGAAGAGTAAAAGCCAGTCTGTGTTATGTAGTAAGGCTGTATCTCAAAAAGAAACAAAAAAAAGAAAAGAAAAACAAGCAAACAAGATTTCTGATACTGTTTGTTGTTGTTATTGTTGGTAGGGCTTGAACGCTGGGCCTGGGCACTGTCCCTTCAGCTCAAGGTGAGCATTCTACCACTTGAGCCACAGCGCCACTTCTAGCTTTCTGGTAGTTAATTGGAGATAAGAGTCTCACAGACTTTCCTGCCTGGGCTGGCTCTGAATGGGGATCCTGAGATCTCAGCCTCCTGAGTAGCTAGAATTACAGACGTGAGCAACCAGTGTCCGGCCTCTTTTTTTTTTTTAAATAAAGCAAGCAAGGGAGTTAAATCTTTTATATTTCCAAGGCATATAGCTTCTATTCTTCCACAATTTCTCTCATTAAGCAATGTATTCTGATTCACTGTTTACTATACAATATGAATCTAAAAGATAGGTACTGTGTTTTTAAAAAAAACTAGCACTTTTATATTGTTTTAAAAGAACATTCACATCTATTATGTCATTTAGTTCTCCTAATAACCCTATGATGTTAGATGTTAGTATGACTGCTAACTACTGTATGGATAAGAGAATGGAGATGTACTAAGCCAGAACACAAAATGAATTTGCTTGCTTTCTTCCCCATTCTTACTGGCTCATTGGTCAATCTGGTAGCATCCAACTCAATATATTGGTATGATTTCTGGTTCTGGATTTGTTTTTGAATAAGGGAATTGAAGAAACAAGCAAAAAAAGGGTTAAAGGCCATCTTTAAAAACACAGGCGCTCTGCCAATGCCTATTGTTCTTTGACCAATAATCAGTCTCTGCTTGGACATGGAGTTCAGTATCCAATGAAGTAGCCTTGGCTTTTAACAATTACTACAAAAATTCTGCCTCCTCATTATTTGTTAGTTCTATTTCGTGGCTATACATAAAACAAATCCACTCTCTCAAATGTAAGGACAGTTCCCCTTCTTGACCACTGGAGATGTGGTAGGGAGATTAATAGTGCCTGAATGTCAGGGGTACTTACACAGACACAGGTATTATACAGGATGCTCAAACAGTCCTTGGACATTTCATCACTTACTGAAAGAGAAGAGGGAATGTTATATTTCTCAATAAAAAGATAATGTAACATTATTACCTTTTTTTGAATGTAAGAACTGTTACAATTCTAAGATTACTTTTCTTTTTGTATATCTATTTCTAATCTCTGTCGACCAAAGATTTTCATAGTTCCCACCTGACTTTACAATCAACACGCATACTGCATTTATTTGGTTTAACAGCCATTTTCAAGAATAAACAAGTGCATCAACAAGTCACTACAAGATGTTATTTGCTATCAGGGCAGATAGATAATCATCTTAGGAGTTCAAAACTGAGCTATTAGACATGAATGTGAATTCTCTTAATCACTACTGAATACATAAATGAGGTCTTATACTGTTATGTCTTACAGATACTAGGGATGAAAAATTTCAAAATATTAAAAACATGTAGCTGGGTGCTAGTGGCTCACGCCTCTAATCCAAACTACTCAGGAGAATGAGATCTGAGGATCACAGTTCAAGGCCAGCCCAGGCAGGAAAGTCTATGAGACTCTTACGTCAAATAAACCACCAAAAAACCTGAAGTGGTGCTGTGGCTCAAGTGTTAGAGCACTCACCTTGAGCTGAAGATCTCTGGGACAGTGCCAAGGCCCAGAATTCAAGCCCCATGACCAACAAAAAACAAACAAAAAAGCAGGTACATGTGATGCTTGTAGGTCATTTCATCAAATATTAATTGAAGTGATTTTTTAAGAGCAGAGTGATGTGCACTAGTTTTTAAGAATTAAACACTGAGTTCCTAAAAAGAAGATCTGTAATATAGAAGTAGGTTATAAAAATCAGTAATTCCTGGGGGGGGGGGGGGGTGGGAAGAGAGGAAGGGAGGATAAAAAAAATTAGAATTCCTATATACCTTCCACACAGCTCAAAAAAAGTTATGTGCTATCAAAGCACATTGACTTCTTATCATAAACTGGTAATGGCTGAACCTTTTAGAAGAGCATATATTGCCCTTGTAACAAAAATCTAATTTTAGGCTGGGTGCTGGTGGCTCATGTCTCTAACCCTAGCTACTCAGGAGGCTGAGATCTAAGGATTGTGGTTTGAAGCCAGACCAGGCAGTAAAGATAGTAAGACTCTTTCACATCCCGGAACATACCTCTGTGTTTTTCACACCTTGGTTCTGAAACAAGAACAAGCTTGAAAGAACATTGTAAAAGACCCAAGTTGACCATAAATAATGGAAAAATTTTATAAAAGAGCTAAAAGTAAAATTCTTCATAGACATACATTCCAGGCTCACTGCATCTTCTGTCTCTGTCTCTGTTTCTCTCTGTCTCTGTCTTTCTCTGTCTCTGTCTCTCCTCTCTCCTCTCTCCTCTCTCTCTTCTCTCTCTATCTCTCTCACTGGTCCTGGGGCTTGAACTCAGGGCCTGAGCTTTGTCCATGAGCCTCTTTGTACTCAATTTTAGCACTCTACCACTTGAACCACAGTGCCACTCCCAGCTTTTTTGAGTTTGATAGTAAGACTCTTATCTCCAATTAACTACCAAAAAAGGTGTCACTCAAGTGGTAGAGTGCTAGCCTTAAGCTAGACAGTGCCCAGACTCAGAGCACAAGCCCTAGGACAGGCGCACATGCGTGCACACACACGTTCTCTCTCTCTCTCTCTCTCTCTCTCTCTCTCTCTCACACACACACACACACACACACACACAATCTAATTTTTTTAAAAATGAAACAAGATGGGCACCGACGGTTCATACCTATAATCCTAGCTACTCAGGAGGCTAGGATCTGAGGAGCATGGTTCGAAGCCAGCCCAGGCAGAACAGTCCATGAGACTCTTATCTCCAATTAACCACTCAAAAACTGGAAGTGGTGCTGTAGCTCTAAGTGGTAGGGTACTAGCCTTGAGCAAAAGAGCTCAGGCACAGCACCCAGGAGCTGAGTTCAAAAAATAAATAAATAAATAATATTTTTTTAAGTGCAGGGTCCAGTGGCTCATGCATATAATCCTAACTACTCAGGAGGCTGAGATCTGAGGATCACAGTTTGAAGCCAGCCCAGGCAGAAAAGCCCATGAGACTTTTATCTCCAATAACCTACTTGGAAAAAGCCAGAAGTGGCACCATAGCTCATGTGGTAGAGTGCTAGTTCTGAGCACAAAGAAGCTCAGGGACAGCGCCCAGGCTCTGAGTTCAAGCCCCAGAATGGGACAAATAAATACAATAAAGTGATCTTACAACACTCTCAGCTAGCTATATATACAAAACAGGATTTGCAAATAAAGCCAGTGCCAGTAGCTCATGTCTATAATCCTTGCTTCTTGGGAGGCTGATAGGGCGGACTGTAGTTCCAAGCCTTCTCTAGGAAAAAAAAAATTCTTGGGACTTCTTCCTGACCAACAGTTGGACATGGTGGCATGTATCTGTCATGTAGAAAGTGTAAATAGGGATTATGGGACAGGTACTCACCAAGGCAAAAAAAGCTAGATGCTATATAAAAAATAACTAGTGCTGGGGGCTGGGGCAGTGGTGGCTTGATGTGTGGTACAGAGCGCACCTAACAAGAACATAGCCCTGAGTTCACGCTCCACCAACACTAAAAAAAATTTTTTTTCAAAGAAAACATAAAGCAGATCAAAAGACTATTAATATACAAAGATGCAATTCTTTTATCCAAACTGTTTTCTGCTTTTTCTTTTTTTTTTCCAAGCTCTTTTTTTTTTGGGGGGGGGGGGGGAGGTCCGGTCATGGGGCCTGAACTCTGGGCCTGGGCACTGTCCCTCAGCTCTTCAGCTCAAGGCTAGCGCTTTCCACTTGAGCCACAGCGCCACTTCCAGCTTTTTTCTTTTTGCTTATGTGGTGCTGAGGAATCGAACCCAGGGCCTCTGGCATGCAAGGCAAGCGCTCTACCACTGAGCCACCTTTCCAGCCCCTCTGCTTTTTCTTTGAAAGCACTAGATCTATGTTTCTACTCAGTGTATAATGAATAAAGGGAGCTGCTTAGCTGGGGATGGAGAGAACCACTTGCAGCTGAATCTACAACATGTCCTCATTATAAACAGCTAGGAAGGGAAAGATAAGCAATTACAAGGAACTGATACCATACTGTCACAGTACGCCTGACAAAAAGACTTAAAATATACTTACTTTTTAATTTTTGTCCCCGGATAGAAATTGTGGGCCTCATAAGAATTTCTACAAGAAGCTATAAAAAAAAAGGATAAAAATCTTCAAATTTGAAAACACAACTCATAAAATAATCTGTATTCTGAAAACTCAAGTAGCTGTCATAATACGCTAAAGTACTCTCATAGGACTCTTGTTCTAGGAGGCAGTGAGGGTCAATGGAAGAACACTGGCAAGAGTCCAGAAATCTAGGTTGTAGTGTCAGCCATCTAGCTCAGCCACTTATTTTCCACACAAACATAAGCAAATCAAGGCCCATCCTTGAACCTCAGCTTCCTCGTTTAAAAAAAAACAAAAAAAAAAAGAGTTAGGTAAGTGGAGGCATAGCTTAAGTGAGAGTGCCAAAGTTAAGCAGAAAGAGCCAAATGATAGCATGAGGCCCTGGGTTCAAGTCCCAATACCAGCACCCCCCAAAAAAAATTAGCTAATCTCCGGGATCCCATATGGCTTTTCTTTTTTTTGTGTGTGCCAGTATTGTGCTTGAACTCAAGGACTTGGTGCTGTCCTTGACTTTTTGTGCTCAAGGGTAATGCTCTACCATTTGAGCCACAGCCCTACTTCCAGCTTTTCGGTGGTTAATCAGAGATAAAAGTCTCACAGACTTTCCTGGCAGGGATGGCTTTGAACTGTGATCCTCAGATCTCAGCCTCCTACATACTAGGATTACAGGCACACTTGGCATGGCTTTAATTTTAAAGCCAAAGAACATTACCGTTAAGCCAACCACTGGTGGCTCAAGCCTGTAATCCTAGCTACTCTGGAGGCTGAGATTTGAGGATTGTGGTTCAAAGCCAGCCTGGGCAAGAAAGTCCTTGAGACTCTTCAATTAATCACCAAAAAGCCAGAAGTGAAACAGTCAAGTGATAGAGCACCAGTCTTGAGCGCAAAAGTTCAGGGACAGTGCCTACACCCTGAGTTCAAGCCCCAGGATTGGTACACACACATAAAAAAAGAACACTACTACTACTATGACTCTTCTTTTTCTGAAAAACATTTGTCTGGGCTGAGCATGTGGCTTAGCGGTAGAGTGCTTGCCTAGTATGCATGAAGCCCTGGGTTCGATTCCACAGTACCATATAAGCAGAAAAAGCCAGAAGTGGTGCTGTGGTTCAAGTGGTAGAACACTAGCCTTAAGCTCAGAGAGGCTCAGAGACAGTACCCTGAGTTTAGGCCCAGGGACTGGCTAAAAAAAAAACAAAACTAAGTCTATAAAAAAGGTCTCAATGGCTGGGAAGGTGGCTCAGTGATAGAGTGCTTGCCTAACATGCATGAAGCCCTGGATTCGATTCCTCAGCACCACATAAACAGAAAAAAAAAAAGCTGGAAGTAGCACTGTGGCTCAAGTGGTAGAGCTCTAGCCTTGAGCTGAAGAGCTGAGGGACAGTGCCAAGGCCAGCCCAGAGTTCAAGCCCCACAACCGAGAAAAAAAGAAAAAAAAAAAGGTCTTAAAAGATACACTATAAATTTTAGTACTGATTTTCACAGGGGGTAGGAATATGTATGAATTTTTCATCTTATTTATTTTAACATAATATATAAATTTGCTTAAACTGTTTAAAATAAGCATAACTTTTAAAAAAATTAATTCTGCTGGGTACCTGTGACTTATGCTTGTAATCCTATCTACTCAGAAGGCTAAGATCTGAGGATCCCAGCTTGAATCTAGCTGGGGTAGACAAATCTGAGACTCTTATAACCAAAAAGCTGGAAGAAGAGATGTGGCTCAAGTGGTAGAACATCAGCCTTGAGTAAAAAAAATCAAGTGAAAGAATGAGGCCCTGAGTCTGGCACAAAAAAGAAACAAAGCAAGAGAAAGCAAGCAAGCAAGCAAGGAAAGGAGGTAGGAAGGAAGGAAGGAAGGAAGGAAGGGAGGGAGGGAGGGAGGGAAGAAAAGTCAGACACTGGTGGCTCATGCCTGCAATCCTAGCTACTCAGAAGGCTACAATCAGAGGACTGCTGTTCAAAGCCAGCCTAAGCAGTTCTGTGAGACTTTTATCTGTAATTAACCAGCCCCCTGTTTGTACTAGAAAAAAATGTGTGAAAATTATAAATGCCCATGCATTGGGACATGAACAAATAAATCATGGTACAATTACATTTTAAAATGCTATTTGGTTATTTAAAATAATGAGACAGATTCATGTGCACTAAAATGAAACTATCTCAAAGCCAGAGGTATGTGGGGGAAAAAAGGTAGCATAGCCAGGCGCTGGTGGCTCATGCCTGTAATCGTAGGTACTTAAGAGGTTGAGATCTGAGTATCATGGTTCAAAGCCAGCCCAGGTAGGAAAGTTTGTGAGACTCTTATCTCCAACTAATCACCAAAAAATCAGAAGTAGCACTCTGTCGGGGACAGAGAAAAGGCCCTGAGTTCAAGTCCACAACTGGCAAAAAAAAAAGTAGTATTACACTGTCAGAGAAGATCTCCAGAAGGAAATTCAAGAAATGTTATCATAACCGATTTTGAAGAGAAACTGGGAATACTTTGTAACTTAGATATATTACCAATTCCAATTAATTCATGTTGTTTCAACATGCTGAGCTTCTAAAAGTTAAATATAAAATGTTTGCTATAAAATCTGAAATGTTGTCTCTCATTTTAATCTTTAAATTCTGAAGCTGTTAAAGCAGTAGTGACAATAAGCGGCTACTTACATCAACACCTCCAAATAAGTCAAAAATATATGTATTTGGATAAGTGGTTTCTTGAGTAAGTTTCCTATCTTCCGTGACAAATGCCATAGCCTCCATGGAGAGGAGAGGAGAAATTTCCTAGTTTAAAGAAACAAAACAGTAAACATTCTGTTTTATGAATGTGACATTAAAATTTCTGTTAGTATTTTAAATCCTCATGAGCACATCCCCCAAAGAATCGCACTCCATAGTATCCAGATCTTAAGAGTCCTTTCCCACATTGAATCTGGGCTAAGGTTAATTAATGCGGCAAAAGTGGCAGTATGCCACTCTGGCATAAGCCTTAAAACCTAGTAGAATTGGCTTTTGCCATCTTGGAACATAATTCTCATGCTGTGAGAAACCAACATGGGACAGGCTGGGAAGAGGAGAACTGAGGCCAGGACTTAGATCCTTAGACAACCTCCAGCTGACAATCAGCACCAAACTACCAAGAATGTTAAGTGAGACCATTTGAGATACTGAAGATGTCATCATCCCATAATACCACATGGAGCAGAAGAATCATTCAATCAGCCAAGAATGGTTGGTTATTTGATGGTGGTTGTTATCAAGCTACTAAGTTTTCCCATAACTAGCTTTATAACAGTACCTAAAATGGCTCAAATGTCACCTCCTAAAGGAAGTCTGTCTTCCCTGTTTCCTCCATTCAAAAGCACTCTGATCTTCCTCTATCAAGCCTATCTTATTTCTTTCCTATACTAAATGTTTCCTAAGTATGTATTCCTTCTGCACTTGAGGCAAACGGGTGTTTAATACAGTAGAGACAGGGCAGCAGTTCTCATTCAGGGGCCACGTCATATGGAATACACAATGGAAAAAAATGTTACAGAAAAGCCTGCAGTGAAGTATGGCTTCAAACATAATTTTGCTGGATGAATAAAGAAATGATGACCTCATTTTAAGAGCATACAGATGTTAATTTCCTCTCTGTCCTTAGCCTCAACTCTGTATCTTAGACATTTTGCAAAAAACAAATGAAGTAACACACTTTTTTTGGTGGTACTAAAAGGGTTGAACTCAGGATCATGCACTTGAACTACACTCTCATCCCTTGAAATAATGTATAATTTTTTGGAAAGCATTTTTAAAGCAAGAATAAGAGGTTATAGCCAGGCGCCAGTGGCTCACACCTGTAATCCTAGCTACTCAGGAGGCTGAGATCTGAGGATCACAGTTCAAAGCCAGTCCGGGCAGAAAAGTCCGTGAGACTCTTATCTCCAATAAACTACCAGAAAACTGGAAGTGGCGCTGTGGCTCAAGTGGTAGAGTGCTAGCCTTGAGCTGAAGAGCTGAGGGACAACACCCAGGTCCAGAGTTCAAGCCCCATGACTGACCAAAAAAAAAAAGAGAGAGAGAGAGATTATAATTACTTCTATCAGAATGTAAGATCAGGAATAAGAAAATATGAATCTCAAGGTACAAACAAAATGTATTTAGAGATTATTTTTATGTGTATGTGTGCCAGTCCTAGGGCTTGAACTCAGAACCCGGGTGCTGTTCCTAAGCTTTTTGTGCTCAAGGCTAGCACTCTACCACTCTGAGCCACAGCTCCATTTCACACTTTTAGGTAGTTATTAAGATAAAAATCTCAGACTTGGGGCTGGGAAGGTGGCTCAGTGGTAGAGTGCTTGCCTTGCATGCATGAGGCCCTGGGTTCAATTCCTCAGCACCACATAAGCAAAAAGAAAAAAGCTAGAAGTGGTGCTGTGGCTCAAGTGGTAGAGCACTAGCCTTGAGCTGAAGAGCTGAGGGACAGGGCCCAGGCCCAGAGTTCAGGCCCCACAACCAGATCCAAAAAAAAAAAAAAAAAAAACCTCAGACTTTTCTGCCCAGGATGGCTTTGAACTGTGATCCTCCGATCTTAGCCTCTTAAATAGCTGGGATTACAGGTATTAGCCACTTGTGCCAAGCTGTAACTATTATATCTTATAACAACTTCTATAATCTAACCATTAAACTTTCATCTCTGAAGTATCATTTAGTTTCACTGTGATCAAATATGTTTACAAAGGTTGTAACTGTAGCTAAGCTGCTTACTACAAAGTGACATTTGGGCCCAATACAATGCTAAAGTTTGAATGAAGTAACCCCAGACCTAATTACTCTAAAACTCAGCAAGTGGGGCAAAGCACTGTGATAGACTCTCAAGTTTGAGAACAGTTCCCTAGAACAATGTCTTTGCATTCTCTCACCCCTTTCCTACATCAAACCTAGAGCCTTTGATTTATTTTATGTTAATGATAATTACTAACAACCACAAGATCTCTTTCATGAACCTTCAGAAACATAAGGTCTTCTAAACTCTGTTCAAAGGGAATGCTATCCAGGACTAGGGTATATATAGCTTAGAGTGCTTACACAGCATGTGCAAGGCTCTGAGTTCAATTCTAATCACTGTGGGGCAGAGGACAAAAAAAAAAAGGTACAGAAAAGCCTACTGTGAAGGTCTCAATATGATTTTGCTGGATGAATAAAGAAATGATGATCTCCAAACCCAAGTCATAGTGTTGATGACCTTCCCAATTAAGCAAGCACTGCTACAAAATAAACATGAAGAAAGCCAGAAGTATGTATACAGGAAACCTAATAGCAATTATCTTTAAATGGTGAATACTAGTGATTTTCTTTTTTGCACTCTTTCTGAACTTACTAAATTTTCTACAGCTCACATAATTAAAACAAGCTATTTTTGAAAGGCAGACAGAGGTCCTAAATACAGCCTCTTCAATGCCCACTAAGAGTTACCTTAAGGATGTTTTGGCACTCGACGAAGTCACTGTGGAGGTGGCTGGTGGCATACAGCTTAAGGAGCAACTGAGGAATTCCACTCCATTTGGACTGTTTATCCCTCTCAGTCAAAAAAGTCTCAGTGAACTGTGAATCAATAAGAGGAAAAAAGAATATTTTACTGGTGAAGAAAGATCTAACCCTAGATATGACAAAGGAGAGCAGCTGACTCCCAAACACACCCAGGAGAACAATTCAAAGGCCACTCTGTAGACACCTTCAAAAATTCCCTAATGGCCTAGGAGCTAGAAATCCAACCTCATGCCTTGTAATATTAATACCCTCTACAATCTACCCTCTACTTTTCAGCCTTGTCTCCTTCTCAGTGGAAAGTATGGCTTCAAATTCATAGGTTCTCTCTTTCTATGTTCCTCTGTACATGTTCTTGCCCAAAATGCTACATTTTCCACCTGAAGTGCTCATTCTTCAAAATGCAAACTATAGGTCAGAAACATTCTAGATTAGTCTTCCTCCCTAAGAGATTAGGTGACTCCTCCTTTAGGCTTTATCTCTTATATAATTTATCCTTCTGTATCATAACTAAAAGTTCATTTGTATCTTCTTCCTTTATCAATTAATTGCAGAGTGTCTGGCACAGAACAGAGACTCAGTAAATATTTCAAGGCATGAATAATAGCAACAACACAATAACAGAGCCATTAATCAAGACAATTTTCACTAAACATGTTTGTGTCAGGGGCCATATTTGAATCCCTTCCATGTGCCTCAATCAGATAAAAAGTTTTCTATAAAAGCTGTTAGTGGGCTGGGAAGGTGGCTCAGTGGTAGAGCGCTTGCCTTGCATGCCTGAGGCCCTGGGTTCGATTCCTCAGCACCACATAAGCAAAAAGAAAAAAGCCGGAAGTGGCGCTGTGGCTCAAGTGGTAGAGCGCTAGCCTTGAGCTGAAGAGCTGAGGGACAGCACCCAGGCCCAGAGTTCAGGCCCCACGACCAGACCCCCAAAAAAAAAAAAAAAGCTGTTAGTATCAGACAAACAGATCTTCAGTAATGTGTCAATTCTATCCTAATGCATACAACTTAGTCCTATAGTAACGGAAAGTCTCAATATTCTTCCTTGGCTTGTATGCTTAGGTTATAACACAAGGGTATGGCACAAGGTAAAGAGACATTCAGAGGAATACTTGTCTCTCGGTAAAACAGGAAATTACTACTTCTGTACCTCCCAAATGATTGAATACCAATAATTTCATATTATTCAAGTTGGCCCAAATCAATACAAGCTTAAAACAACAAATACGGCTTATATTTCAAAGTACACACACACACACACACACACACACACACACACACACACACACACACACACACACACACACACACACACACACACACACACACGCCAAAGAAAGAAAACAAGATTATGAGAGCTAGCAAAGCAGCACTTATGGAAAAAAGTGTAGTTATAAACAATGATATTAAAGCAGAAGACAGATTATTCACCAATACTCTAGGCTTCCACCACAAAAAAACTATGAAAAAGGGGTGCTTTAAATACAACCAAGCACAAGAACATATAAAAGATTGTGGCAGAAAGAACAGTAAAATCAATGAAACCAAAAGTTTCAAGTTTCACTGAGAAGACCAATAAAACTGACAAACTTTTGGCTATACTGACCAGCTTCTACAGGCTTAAGTTACATTTATGAGTTAAAGTGGGAATACTACGACCAACTTTACAAAATTAAAAAGGATTACAATGGAGTAATATGAAGAGTAACATGCCAACAAATTAGATAACCTAAACAAATGGGAAAACTACTAGAAAAACAAACTGTAAAACTGACTTAAACAGTACAGTAAATATATCTTTAACAACAACAAACCAAATTAGTGATACTTTAAGTTTTTTTTATTATTATAATTATAAAGAGGATGTACAGAGAGGTTTACAGTCTCATAAGTCAGGTAAAGAGTACATTCCTTTTTGGACAATGTCACCCCTTTACCAGTTCTCTCCCAGTTTTTCCTTCAGTGACTTTTTTAAAGAAAAACTTGAGCTGGGCGCCAGTAACTCATGCTTATAATCCCAGCTACTCCGGTGGCAGAGATCGGAGGATCATAACTTGAAGCCATGACAGAGAAGTCCGTGGTGAGACTCTTATCTCCAATCAACCATCAGAAAACCAGAATTGGTACTATGGCTCAAAGTGGCACTAGGTTTAAGCAAAAAAAAAAAAAAAAAAAAGCTTAGGGACAGCACCCAGGCCCTGAGTTCAAGCTCCATTATTGACCCAAAAAATAAATAAATAAATAAAGTATACTTCCTTTTGAACAATGTAACCCCTTCCCTTGCTGTCTCCCAACCTTTCCCTCCTATCCCCACCCACAAGTTGTATAGTTCATTTTCAACATAGTGTCTAGTGAGTACCACTACTCCATTTGTTCACCCTTTGTCCTTTCATTTGTATGCCCCCCTTCACTCTCAAAGACAAAAAGAAAACAACAACAAAGAAAAAAAAAAACAACCTCTTGTTTCCATTTCCTGGAGTTCATTTCAATAAATGTTATTTTTCGGGCTGGGAAGGTGGCTCAGTGGTAGAGCGCTTGCCTTGCATGCCTGAGGCCCTGGGTTCGATTCCTCAGTACCACATAAGCAAAAAGAAAAAAAACCAGAAGTGACGCTGTGGCTCAGGTGGTAGAGTGCTAGCCTTGAGCTGAAGAGCTGAGGGACAGCGCCCAGGTCCAGAGTTCAGGCCCCACGACCGGACCCAAAAAAAACTAAACAAAACAAAAAAAAAATCAATAAATGTTATTTTTCTTTTCTTTTCTTTTTTTTTTTTTTTGTTCTCAGTGGTGGGGCTTGAACTCTGGGCCTGGCGCTGTCCCTCAGCTCTTCAGCTCAAGACTAGTGCTCTACCACTTGAGCCACAGTGCCACTTCCAGTTTTCTGAGTGGTTTATTGAAGATAAGAGTCTTGTGGACTTTCCTGCCTGGGCTGGCTTTGAACTATGATCCTCAGATCTCAGCCTCCTGAGTAGCGAGGATTACAGACATGAGCCACCAATGCCCAGCAGTAAATATTATTTTATATGATCAGATGCACATAGTCATTGTGCCTTTGTGATCCTCTCCTAAGAACATCCTCCTTTGGTCTCACTGTGTGAATGCCTATCTCTAACCACACTTTTTTTTTTGTCAGTCATGGGGCCTAAACTCTGGGCCTGGGCGCTGTCCCTCAGCTCTTCAGCTCAAGGCTAGTGTTCTACTACTTGAGCCACAGCGCCACTTCCGGCTTTTTCTGCTTATGTGGTGCTAAAGAATCGAACCCATGGCCTCATGCACTCTACCACAGAGCCCACTCTATCCAGCCCCCAAAAGCCACTTCTGCGGATCTGTGGCTCAAGTGGTAGAGTGGCAACCTTAAGCAAAAAAGTCCAGGCTCTGAGTTCAAGTCCCAGGACTGTCACCAAAAAGCAAAGCAAAACAAAACAAAAATAACTCTGTTAAAAGAAATTAAGAAGCAGGGTGCCAGTGGCTCATGCCTATAATCCCAGCTACTCAAGAGGCTGAGATATGAGGATCGCGGTTCAAAGCCAGCCTGGGCAGGAAACTCTGTTACATTCTTATCTCCAATAAACCACCAGAAAACTGGAAGTGGCACTGTGACCCAAGTAGTAGAGCGTTAGCCTTGAGCTGAAGAGCAGAGGGATAGCGCCCAGGCCCAGAGTTCAAGGCCCACAACCAAAAAAAAAAGAAAGAAAGAAGAAGAAAAAGAAATTAAGACACTCAGGAAACTGAGGCAGGAGAACCAAGTGCCAGTTTGAGTTATGCAACAAGAACTTGTCTCAAAACAGAAAAAAATAGAGACATTCATATTCATGGATGGGAAGATTTAGTATTACTGAAAAAGCAATATCCACTATATTATTAGTCCTAAAATAGAGGTATTCTTTATACTGATTCAATCTAATTCCTACTAAAATCCCAGCTGGCTTCATTGTATACGTTTACAAGCTAATCTTAAATTTCATGTGGAATTTGATTAGAATATAGTCTCTAAAATGTACAAACTTGTAGCTCATAATAAGACAAAAAATTTAATTAAAAAATTTCCCATTCACAAGGCAATATGTTGGAAATGAACTTTACAACTTGGGGGGATAGGGAAAGGAAAAATGGGAGAAAAATGAGGGAAGAGGTAACAATGTTTGACAAAAAATGCACTCATTACCTTACATATATAACTGTAACCGCTCTGTACATCACCTTGACAATAAAATTAAATTTTAAAAAATTGGAAGTGGTGTTGTGGCTCAAGTGGTGAAGAACTGGCCTTTAGCTGAAGAGCTGAGGGACAGCATCCAGGCCCACAGTTCAAGCCTCATGACTGACAGAAACAAAAAACAAAAACAATTTTGGGGGCTGGGAAGGTGGCTCAGTGGTAGAGTGCTTGCCTTGCATACAGGAGGCCCTGGGTTCGAGTCCTCGGCACCACATAAACAGAAAAAGCCGGAGTGGTGCTGTGGCCCAAGTGGTAGAGTGCTAGCCTTGAGCTGAAGAGCTGAGGGACAGCGCCCAGGCCCAGAGTTCAAGCCCTATGACCAACAAAAAAAGAAAAATTTCCCCAGCCAGGTGCTGGTGGCTCATACCTGTAATCCTAGCTACTCAGGAGGCTGAGATCTGAGGATGGCAATTCAAAGCCAGCAGGGGCAGGAAAGTCTGTGAGACTCTTATCTCCAATAAACTACCAGAAAACCAGAAGTGGTGCTATGGCTCAAGTGGTAGAGCACTAGCCTTGAGCTGAGGGACAGTGCCCAGACCCAGAGTTCAAGCCCCATGACAGACAAAAAAAAAAAAATCCCATTGGCCAGATGCTGGTGGTCCACACCTGTAATCCTAGTCAGGAAGTTGAGATCTGAGATTGTGGTTCAAAGCCAATCTTGGCAAGAAAGTCTGTAAGATTCTTATCTCTAATTGACCAGCAAAAAGCCAGAAGTGGAGCTGTGGTTCAAGTGGTAGAGTACTAGCCTTGAACAAAAAAAGCTCAGTGACAGTGATCAGACCCTGAGTTCAAACCCCAGAACTGGCTCATGCACATGCACACACAGACAAGATGACATAACAGAAAAATGTGTGAGAGATCTGAACAAGTACTTCACAAAAGGGGATGTCCAAACAGGCAATAAAGTTCTAAGAAGAAGCTCAACCTCACTAAGTCATCGGTTGAATACAAACTATAACCACAATGGTATGCCACTAAACTTGTGAGAAAGGCTAAAATTAAAGCTACAAAACTATGGGTTGCAGGAATATGGAACTGATAGACCTGGCTGATGGGGTGAATGTCACCACAAACACTTGAGAAACTCTGACAACAAGCATCAATGCTGAGCCTATACATATCCTACAACACAGAAATTTTAGATCTCAGGACACCTCAATCACGCAAACATGTACCAAAAATACCGATAAGAATGCAGCACAAAGTAGAATCCATTAATGCAATAGAATACTATGTTGAAACACAAATGAACTATAGATAGTTCTACCTACTTTATGAACAAATCCAAGAAACAATGTACATTTGAACAAGTGCACCGTTTCAAGACAATGGAAGAGTATCAGTTAAAACTTAAGGGAAAGGGGCTGGGAAGGTGGCTCAGTGGTAGAGTGCTTGCCTTGCATGCATGAGGCCCTGGGCTCAATTCCTCAGCACCACATAAGGAAAAAGAAAAAAGCTGGAAGTGGCGCTGTGGCTCAAGTGGTAGAGCACTAGCCTTGAGCTGAAGAGCTGAGGGACGGTGCCCAGGCCCAGAGTTCAGGCCCCATGACAGGACCCAAAAAAAAAAAAACTTTGTAGCTCAAAATTCTATGCCTAATTAGAGACACAAAGATTAGAATAAGGGACATGTTCAGATATGTAGGCTTAAAAAAAATAGTTGGGCTGGGAAGGTGGCTCAGTGGTAGAGCGCTTGCCTTGCATGCATGAGGCCCTGGGTTTGATTCCTCAGCACCATAGGCATAAAAAAAAAAAAAGCCAGAAGTGGTGCTGTGGCTCAAGTGGTAGAGTGCTAGCCTTGAGCTAAAGAGCTGAGGGACAGCGTCCAGGCCCAGAGTTCAGGCCCACGACTGGACCCCCCCCCAAAAAAAAAAACTCACCAGGCATGGGTGACTCCTAGCTACTCAAGAGGCTAAGATCTGAGGATCACAGTTCAAAGCCAGCCTGAGTAGGAAAGTCTGTGAGACTCCAATAAACCACCAGAAAATCGGAAGTGACGGTGTGGCTCAAGTGGTAGAGTGCTCACCTTGAGCTGAAGAGCTGAGGGACAGCACCCAGGCCCAGAGTTCAAGCCCCACAACTGACACACACACACAAAAAAATTCCAGGGTATTCTTTCTTGGGAGTCTACATGGGAACATACTGCAAGAAAAAGGAGCATAAAGAATTTAGGAGAAGTCAAAAACATGAGAAAAGCAAACAAATGTTCTGGATTTGGTGAAGGGAAGTCCTAAAAATTCTGTTGTATAACAGCTTATTAAATTACCATTCCAAACTTTGGCTGACTTAAAAAGGGGCTAAAGGGAGCTGGGAAGGTGGCTCAGTGGTAGAGTTCTTGCCTTGCCTGCATGAGGCCCTGGGTTCAATTCCTCAGCACCACATAAGCAGAAAAGGCCAGAAGTGGTGCTGTGGCTCAAGTGGTAGAGCGCTAGCCTTGAGCTGAAGAGCTGAGGGACAGCAGCCAGGCCCAGAGTTCAGGCCCCACGTCTGGCAAAAAAAAAAAAAAAAAAAAGCAAAGCAAATTTTAAAAGAATACAATATTATGCTAGTGAAAGAAGCTAGTCAAGACAAATGCAAAAAAAAAAATCTCAAAAAAACAGAAAGAAAACAGATGATTGGTTGTAGAAGGGGTTAACTTCTACAATAGGGTTTTCTACATTCATACTACAGTGGTAATTAAATGACTGTATGCATTTGTCTAAATTCATACAATACACTAAAAAGGATGAGCCACAGCCAGGTGCTGAGGGCTCACACCTGTAATCTTTGCTACTCAGTAGTCTTGAGATTTGAGGATCACAGTCTGAAGCCAGCCCAGGCAGGAAAGTCTGTAAGACAATTACCTACAATTAACAGCAAAAAACTGAAAAAGCCAGGCACTGGTGACTTATAGCTATAATCCTAGCTACTCAAGAGGCTGGGATCTAAGGATTGTGGTTTGAAGCCAGACCATGCAGAAAAGTCCATGAAACTCTTATTTCCAATGAATCACCAGAAAACCAGAAGTGGAGCTGTGGCTCAAAGTGGTAGAGTACTAACATTAAGCAGAAAAGCTCAAGGATAATGCCCAGACCCTGAGTTCAAACCCCAGGACCAACAAGAACAACAAAAAAGCTGCAAAGTAGAGGGTGTGACTCAAGTGGCAGAGCACCAGCCTTGAGCCAAAAAGCCAAATAGAATGTGAGGCCCTGAGTTTAAGCTCCAGGTCTTGAGGCTTAAATTGTGAAGCTACGATATTGTGAACTTTAATCTTTTAAACAAGAAAGTAGATAAAATCAAACTGAATTTCAAGAAATAGCTTGATAGGCTATTTATTTAGAAATAAAGCTTTATTTAGAAATAAGCTTTATTTAGAAATAAAGACTGGCTCTTTAGTTTCCTACCTCCTTCTTTTGCAAAAGTAATAGCTACATTGTGGACAGTGATTGGCTCAGGAAGTATAGAATTCAGAGGTGTACTGTGGACAGGGCACCATTTTTTGTTACAAACCTTGAGAGAGTCAGAGATCCAATAACAGCCAAATATTCAATTTCACAAGGAATTTCTATTACTATATGTATATTGTCTTCAAGGCATTGTTTTCACTTAAAAATATTCATTTAGACTTTCCTTTTCTTTGCAACAGCTGAACGCTGTGATGAAAAAGCCACCATCCAGTCAGCTTCACAGCTGAATTACTGGCAGATGCGTATGGTTTTTCTCTTGGAGTACTTGTGGTTTGACAGTTTACAGCAGTGATAATCTCTTGCATCATGTTCCCTAAGCTGTCACCCTGTTCAGTCAGTGTAATATTTCCAGACATTTATAGACTTTATTGTTTATTTAAATAATTAAGTGATTAATTTCCTAAAGACAAATTATACTTTACTTGCTTAATCTTAAATGCAAATAGACATTTTAAAGGATTGTTAATGAAAATTAAGTATCTTGTTAGGTTATTCTTACAATAAATGTTAACCACTGAATACTTGTGTCCACTTTAATGGTGTTTATATTGCTTCAATATAATTTCTGAATTTTGGGTCCTGTGCACACAAATACTTCCTGTCAAAATTAATAGTACTTAAGTACTTATACGAAGTTATCTTATCAAGGGGTTTGTCATTGTCAAAATGTCTTTGATAGACAAGGGAAGATATAATTGACTTAAATCCCTAGGTTTCACAAACACGAATGCTTAGAATAAATATAAAACATAGTGCCATTGGGGATGCCTGAAATCCTAGCTACTAAGGAGGCTGAGATTTGAGAATCATGGTTTGATGCCAGCCCAGACAGGAAAGTCTGTGAGACTTTATCTCCAATTAACCACCAGAAAACTAGAAGTGGTGCTGTGGCTCAAGCGCTAGGCTTGAGCTTTAAAAAAGCTCAAGGATAGCACACAGGACCTAAGTTCAAATCCCATGAAAGAAAAAAGAAAAAGTGTTGAAATTAAGGGAAAAAAGTGGGGCTGGGTAGTAGTGTTTGTCTACTATGTGTCAGGCCCTGAGTTTGATTTCCAACACTGCAAAAAGAAAAAAAGTAAAAACATTCAGGTGAAATTTAAATATGTCAATAATCATAAAGGATGCAGTGAGTAGCATTTGGGAAACAGATATCCCATAACTCAGTCTGTCACCGGACTGCCAAACTGAAGGGGATCTGGGGATGGTGGAGCACAGTCTACATATAGTATGAGCAGCACTGCCTGGTCTATCCTTTGTCTTTCCTCTTACCAATCATGAAGGACCTTTTACAGTATGGAATCCAAATTTGATTCTAGGTATGATGGGAAGGAACTAGATAGTTTCAAGCAAGTTATAAAGACCTGATGTGCTTGAAGGATCAAATGTGTTAATGAATGTGAAAAGGCTCAGTAAACTCTAAAGTAGCATTCTTGCATATTACCTTGACAGAGGACAGAATGAAGACAAGAAAATAAGACATACTACAATCCAAGTAGGATAGTTTCATTCTAAATCATGAACTCTGTACACTTCTATAAGCTTCCCTTATTTCCCTTTTAGAGAGACGGGGAACACATAGGAAAGAGGAATTGTTTTTCATCACATGAAGTTTGGGATCCCTGCCACATACCTATGTGGAAAGTTGGACAGACACTTGGATATAGTTACACATCTGAAACTAAAGAGAGAAATCAGCAAAGGAAATACAGACTTGGGACCCATCCCAATAGACTTATTAGTAGTAATACAACAACACAATTAATACAGTATCAATACTAGCTCATCTTTACAGCATACTTAAATAACTTAAGCATACATTAAATAACTCGCCTAAAGGCACAAAGCAAGTGTATATGAGAGCCAGGTTTCAAATCTTAGGCAATTTTACTCTGAAACTCTTAAAAGTCTTAGGACTAGCACTGGTGGCTCACACTTTTAATCCTAGCTACTCAGGAGGCTGAGATCTAAGGACCACATTTCAAAAGCCAGACCAAGCAAGAAAGTCTATGAGACTACCTATAATTAACCACACATATACAACAAAGCCATAAGTGGAGGTGTAGCTCAAATGGGACCTAGCCTTGAGCAAAAAAGCTCAGGGGCAGTGCCCAGGTCCTGAGTTCAAATCCCAGGACTAACGCGTGCGTACACACACACACACACACACACACACACACACACACACACACACACACACACACACACACACACACACACACACACACACACACACACACACACACACACACACACACACACACACACACTCTTGAGATTGCTGGAGAGTAAGTATAGACTATATATAGGCTATACAAAGTTTCAATTCAAGCAATTTCCTGAATCCTTAGTATCAAGTGGCTGGTGTGGTTTCATGCTCTGCAGATACAAGAGATATAGAGAAAATTATTCTCTCAGGAAACCCAGTTTAATTACTAGCTGAGAACACTTATTTACTAAATATCAAATACATTTAATATGTGCTATATAAAGCACTTTTCTTCTTTTTTTCTTTTGGTTCCGGTCGTGGGGCCTGAACTCTGGGCCTGGGCACTGTCCCTCAGCTCTTCTGCTCAAGGCTAGCACTCTACCACTTGAGCCATAGTGCCACTTCTGGCTTTTTTTCTTTTTGCTTATGTGGTGCTGGGGAATTGAACCCAGGGCCTCATGCATGTAAGGCAAGCGCTCTACCACTGAGCCACCTTCCCAGCTCCTAAGCACTTTTTTTTTTTTTTTGGTGTGGGTTCTGGGGCTTGAACTCAGGCACTGATCAATGACCCTGATTTTTTTGTGCTCAAAGCTAGAGCTCTACCATTTGAGCCAAGTAGGGCAGTTTCATTCTAAATCATGTACTCTGTACACTTCTATAGGCTTCCCTTATTTCCCTTTTAGGGAGACAGGAAAAACATAGGGAAGATCAGATTTAGTGGAAGAGGAATTGCTTTCCATCAGCTCTATTTCTGTTTTTTTTTGGAGTGGTTAACTAAAGCTAAGATTCTCATGGACTTTACTGACTGGGTTGGCTTAGAATTATAATCCTTAAACCTCAACCTCCTGATTGCAGGCATGAGCCACTGGCACCCAGCTATATTAAAGTTTTATTTAGTTATTTATTTGGTCGTGGGGCTTGAACTCTACAACATGGATGAAGCCTGATGACATAATGCTAAGCGAAATAAACCTAACTTTTACAAAAAGACCAACACTGTAATGGTTCCACTTATATGACATCATCATCTAAAGTAGTCAAATTGGCTGGGCATGGTGACACTAGGAAGGCTGAAATAGGAAGAGTGCAAGTTCAAGGCCAGACTGTGCTACACGGTGAGACCCCGCCTCAAGAAACAAAAATAAGGAATCAAAGCCAAGCGTCAGTGGCTCAGCCCTGTAATCCTAGCTACTCAGGAGGCTGAGATCTGAGGATTGCGGTTCAAAGCTAGCCCAGGCAGGAAAGTCTGTGAGACTCTGATCTCCAATAAACCACTTGAAAACCGGAAGTGGTGCTGTGGCTCAAGTGGTAGAGCACTCGCCTTGAGCTGAAGAGTGCAGGGACAGCACCCAGAGTTCAAGCCCCACAACCAACCCAAAAAAAAACAAAAAGGAATCAAGTAGTTAAACTCACAGGAACAAAAAGTAGAAGAGTGATTGCCATCAGCTGAAGGAGGGAGGAATGAGGAGTTTTCAGATTTGCAAGATGAAAAGTTCTAGAGTGCTGATATCTCATGGCTATAATCCTAGCTACTAAGGAGACTAAGATCTGAGGATGGAGATTCAAAACTAGCCTGGGAAAGAAAGTCCATGAGACTCTTGTCTCCAATAAAACAAGTCAGAAATGGAGCTGTGGCGCCTTAAGCAAAAGATCAGGGCCAGTGCTTCCCCCACTCAAAAAAAAAAAGGTCTAGAGATTTAGACGCACAACAATGTAAATACACTCAACATTGCTGAATTGTACAGTCGGTTAAGTTTATGTTGCACACAAACATATGTATGTGTATATATTTATCCTTAAAAAAAGTAAAAACCGCCGGGCGCTGGTGGCTCACGCCTGTAATCCTAGCTACTCAGGAGGCTGAGATCTGAGGATCCCAGTTCAAAGCCAGCCCGGGCAGGAGAGACCGTGAGACTCCTATCTCCAATAAACCACCAGAAAACCGGAAGTGGCGCTGCAGCTCAAGTGGTAGAGCGCTCGTCTTGAGCTGAAGAGCTGAGGGACAGCGCCCAGGCCCAGAGTTCAAGCCCCACGACCGACAAAAAAAAAAAAAAAGTAAAAACCTGTTATTTTCCTATACTACATGCAACATGGATATGTTTACTCTGCTAAGCAAATATAAGTAAGAAAACAATTTATTCTAGAGTAGGAGAGGTAAGAGGGAGGGTGTAGTAAGCAAAAAAAAGAAAGAAAGTTACTAGGTAATATATGTGCAATGAAGGTCTCCTTATCCTCACGATAGTTCTAGGAATCCCTAACTCAACCCTGAAATAGATCTTATTCCTGCATACAAAGATCAGTGACCACAATGATAAAAGTAGGCTCAAGAATATATTCTAGGGATGGGAAGGTGGCTCAGTGGTAGAGCGCTTGCCTTGCAGGCCTAAGGCCCTGGGTTCGATTCCTCAGCACCACATAAGCAAAAAGAAAAAAGCCGGAAAGTGGCGCTGTGGCTCAAGTGGTAGAGCGCTAGCCTTGAGCTGAAGAGCGGAGGGACAGAGCCCAGGCCCAGAGTTCAGGCCCCACGACCGGAACCAAAAAAAAAAAAAAAGAATATATTCTAGTAACCTAGTAACTAGTTTCTCTAGTTACACTCAGCTGAAACCTTTCAGCAGTGGAAACAAATTAGTTTCCTAAATTGCCTCATTCATGATGCTAAGGAATTTCTAAAGTTCCTTATTATTCTATGTAGACAGATTATTTGGGGGAGGGGGAAAGGGTGTATAGGAGTACACTAACCACCTGTACAAGTTATGTGCTCATTAAAGGTTTGTTAGAACTGGGTCCAGTAGTTCATGCCTATATCTTAGCTATCCAAGCAGCTGAGGTCTGAGGACTGCAGTTCCAAGCCAGACTGGATAGGAAATCGCATTAGATTCTTATCACCAATTAACCAGCAAGAACCTGGAAGTGAAGCTGTGACTCAAAAGGGTAAGAGCTAGCCTTGGGTGGAAAAAGCCAAGAGCCCTCTCTTCTCTCTTCTTCTCCCCCCCCCCCCCCCCCCACACTGGTTAGGTACCTTTCTGACATCCCCTAAGCATGCCTATCCCTAACATACTCAGCTCAGTACCTAAAGAGTATTTCCAGAATTATTTTAAGACAGATAGGAATGCATAGGGGAAAAACATTGTTCCTCCAGGGTGATGTCTGAGAAAGTATGTCACCCAGAAGGGCTCCTTCATCTACTTCTCTTCACAAACACAGACCTTCTAGCCTTTATCTTTTTAGTCATTTGAGAAGCCATTCAGATGGTTCAAAATTCAATATGTAAAGTTACACAGTGTGCAAGTCTCACTCCTCGTTCTCTCCTCCAGTCACCCAATTCCCATCCTTCCTCAGGCAAAATGTTTTTATTTATGCTAATATGGATAATTGTGAAAATATGTGAAAATCTAATCATGAAACCCCCCTCTGTATAACTAATGTAAAGCTAATAAAAATAAAATAAATCAAGCTAATGTTTCACAGGTATATTCACGAAGTAAGTTCTGGGACCACAAGAAGAGTGAAGAGGCTACCTCTTATCCATCCTGCTTTACCCTAAAGCAATATCTTCCACACATTAAAAAAAATCACTGATCATATATTGGGCACAGATTACAAAGCCAGGCACTGAGGATAACACTGACTTATTAACCTTCTTCTCCCAGTAAGTACCAGGAATGCATTGACATTTTACACAAGTCGCCTGTGAATTTCACAACAACCTTATAGGTTGCTAATTCTCATCCCCTTCTTACAAATGAGGAGACTAAGGCACTGAAAGGCAACTTTCCCAAGCCAAGGAGAGCAGGGTTTTGACCGTCGCTCTACACAGACAAGCCTCCAGCACCCGCTGGAGCTCAGCCTAATGTAATGGGCAAGAAAAAGGCGGACAACAAAGAAATATGTAATTAGAGACTAAGAAAGTAAGGTGAACGACACGAATTCCGGCGTTTGATCGAATAACAATGGGGACGTACTTGAGAAACAAGGAGGACTGCGAAGGAAAGGGTTCCAGGAGAAAATGACATTTGGAGATAACGCTTGGGGACCGTTTGGGGGCTGCAAATGAGGACAGCCCTCCCCTACCCACCACCCCCCCGACCCCACCACCCAATGATCAAAAGAAGAAACGCCAGGCCCACTGAGGATGAAGCAAAGCAAACTCGACAGGGTTCCCCAGACGTGCAGACGTGGCGCAGGGAAGGGAGGATCCAGAAGCTGGGCCCAGGGCTCGTCCACGCCATCAATGCCCACAGCAGCCCGAACCCACTCGGCCCCTAACCCGAGACCTCAAGCCAGCCGCTGCCCGGGGTCCCACCGAAGGTGACAGCATCCGGGAGGCCCACTAGGAGGCCCTGTGGCTGGCTACAGGGGGTCCGGCCCCGTCCGGCGGCGGCCCGGGAAGGCCTCTTCCCCGGCCCCCGGCCAGCTCCCGCCGGGTCCGCCCCGCCCCGCCCCTCCGGGCCAGCCTCGTACCTGCACCGCCCGGACCAGGCCCCGGCCGGTCAGCTGGCCCTGCCGCAGCTGCAGCAGAATGTTCCCGGGCCGCGGCCGGCCTCCCCATCCACCCCACGCCGCCACTGTTGCTGCCGACCGTCTCCCCCGGCTGGCCCCAGCCCCAGCCACCGCCGGCGCCGCCGCCATGTCGCCTCGTCGGACAAACAGGAAGCGAGCGGCCCTAGGGCCGCGTCGATTTCTACGGGGCGGCGGAGGGTTCGGCGCAGCGCCCCCAGCGGGTTGATGGAGGAGGCGCAGGCCGCGTGGCAGGGACTGTGCGCGCCCGGGGACTCGCTGGGAAATGTAGTCCTTTCCCGAGGCCGCGCAGGGGACAGAGCGACGCGGGACTTTCTTTTATTTTTTCTATTACTCCTAAGTCTAGCCTTCCCGCAGAGGATCGGCCCGACGGCGACGAGGCCCCGCGTGCACACTCTTCCATCTCTAGTCCATTTCGCCTAGAATGGAGCCCACTGGCCAATGAAGGCCTGCTGGAGCAGCACTCTCAGACCGTTGAGTCTGACTTCCACCTGCTTCTCTCTCTGCCTGCGATTCGCTGCCGACCTCAGCCAAGTCACCGCATTCTGCCCCTGGGCTGCAGTGTCCTCCTTAGTTCACTGTCTTCAGTTCCCGTGAGCCGGATCAGTTAATAGTTCCTACGGGGCCTGCTGTGCTTCGGGCCTGGGACCCGTGCCTGGGACCCATGCCTGGGGTAGCGGTGCGGGTGCTGGGTGAGCGGAACCCCCTCCCACCCTGTTCTGGAATGCAGTCCGCAGGGGATGACAACTTCTCCCACACTATCTGGATGGGCAATGAACTGGATAAGCGGCTTTGAAGTTAAATGAATTCGCGGAAGGAAAAGAGATTAGTAAATTGTGTCATCATCTCTCAGAACTCGGTCCTAATTTTTCTCTAGCAGTTTGTTGTTGTTGTTTGGTGGGTCATGGGGCTTGAACTCTTGACCTGGGCACTGTCTCTGAGCTCTTTCACTCTACGCTAGCGATTTACCACTTGAGCCTTCTGGTGTTCTGGTGGCTAATTGGAGTTGAGTCTCTTGGACTTTGCTGCTCAGGGTGGCTTTGAACCACGAACCTCAGACCTCAGCCTCCTGAGCAGCTAGGATTACAAGAGTGAGCCACCAGCACCCGGCTCTTAGCAGTTGTTCTTTAAACCAGCATACTGCTTTTGACAAATTTCTGAGGTAAGGTGGTTTTGACTCTTCCCACTTCCCCTTCCTAAGGGGCAATATTGTAACCAATGAAAGTTGTTGAATGTGCTCAATTAGGATATGGTAAACACTTTGACTAGCAACTAAGGAGGCTGTAATGAACTGCCCAAAGAGTGAAAGAACGTCTGATCTCTACCTCTAAAAGATCTGGGATTACAGGCGGGAGCCACCTCACCCAGCGGGGACAGAACTATAAACTACTGCATGGAAATGTTGGATTTGAAAAATAAACACATGCATAGCACCTGGAAGCATCCCCTCGGAAACTGTGAAGACTGGGCTGTTAGCTTTCCATGTCAGAATCTCTTTTCAAATATACACGTGATACTGAAAAATTAGGGAAGAGGAGGAGAAGAGTAAAAGAAGACAAAAATCATACCAGAACAATAGGCACTGTCCCAGACCAACTGAAAGTGTGGTTATGATTTTTATGCTCATTATAAATTTGCCCTTTAGAAAATTGTTGCTGGTTGGAGAGAAAGGGGGAGGGTGGGTAAAAGTCTGAATTTTCATTCCAGGTTGCCCAATTCTGAAAGTTATATAAGCCAAATAAAACCTTGTGATTGTTAGGAGACTAGAAATAGACATGTGTATATGTGTGTGTGTGTTTAACATGGTAAAGGAGATAGTTCAAATCAAGAGAAAGAAGAAAATAATAGTATATTAGGTCTCTAATTTCATACCAAAAGGTAAAATGAATCTTTTTCCTGTTTTTCTTCTTCCTTTCCCTTTCTTTCCCTCCCTCCTTTCTTTCTACTTTCTTTCTTTTGTCAGTCATGGGGCTTGAACCCTGGGCCTGGGCGCTGTCCCTCAGCTCTTCAGCTCAAGGCTAGCGCTCTACCACTTGAGCCACAGTGCCACTTACGGCTTTTTTTTTCTTTTTGCTTATGTGATGCTGAGGAATCAAACCCAGGGCCTCAGGCATGCAAGGCAAGCGCTCTACCACTGAGCCACCTTCCCAGCCCCTGTTTTTGTTTGTTTGTTGTTGTTGTTGTTTTTTGTTGGTCATGGGGCCTGAACTCTGGGCCTGGGCGCTGTCCCTGAGCTTTTCAGCTCAAAGCAAATGCTCTATCACTTGAGCCACAGTGCCACTTCCAGCCTTTTCTGTTTATGTGGTGCTGAGGAATAGAACCCAGGGCCTCATGCATGCAAGGCAAGAACTCTACCACTGAGCCACCTTCCCGGCACTTTTCTTTCCTTTTTTCTTTTCTTTTCTTTTTGTCAGTCATGGGGCTTGAACTCTGGACCTGGGCACTGTCCCTGAGTTCTTCAGTTCAAGGTGAGTGCTCTACCACTTGAGCCACATCACCACTTCTGGTTTCTGGCAGTTTATTGCAGATAAGAGTCTCATGGCCTTTCCTGCCCAGGCTGGCTTTGAATCACAATCCTCAGATCTCAGCCTCCTAAGTAGCTAGGATTACAGGCATGAGCCACAGGCGCCTGGCTTCTTTTTCTTCTCTTATTGTACTTGTCCTAGGGCTTGAACTCAGGGCCTGGACACTGACCTTCGGTTTTTGTACTCAAGGCTAGCACTCTACTACAGCACCACTTGCAGCTTTTTGCTGGTTAATTGGAGATAAGAGTCTTATGGACTTTTTGAGCATGCTGGCTTCAAACCATGATCCTCAGATCTCAGCCTCCTGAGTAGCTAGTATTACAGATGGGAGCCACTAATGCCTGGCCAAAAGAATAGTGTAAAACTGGATTATAGGGGCTAGGAAGGTGGCTCAGTGGTAGAGCTCTTGCCTTGCATGCATGAGGCCCTGGGTTCGGTTCCTCAGCACCACATAAGCAAAAAGAAAAAAGCTGGAAGTGGCGCTGTGGCTCAAGTGGTAGAGCGCTAGCCTTGAGCTGAAGAGCTGCGGGACAGCGCCCAGACCCAGAGTTCAGGCCCCACAACCGGACCCAAAAAACAAACAAACAAACAAAAAAACTGGATTATAGTGATAGTAATACACCATAAATTTATTTTTTTTTACATCACTGACTGTACATGGAAAATAGGTTTCTCACCACCAGAGGGCATAGCACCCTTCCCACAAGAGAACTGTGGACATTCAATTATTTGGGTTCATGCTAGAAAACTGAACCTCCCAAGCTGGTTTTGTTTTGTTTTTTTAAAAAGAAATTCCAAATGATTTAACAAAATATAATCATGTTATTCTGAGAATATTTCCTCCTGTAAATGAACTACTAAACATCTCAGTTGGACAAATATTTTCTAGGATAATTTTTGAATTGTGTCTGTTAAATCATAGAAATCTTTGGTCGTTTTTCTCAATGCTGGGATTAAACGCAGGCTTTACACAGGCTAGGCAAGTACACTGCCACTTGAGTTATGCCTCTGGCCCTTTTGTCTTTCTATTTTGATTTTTGAGGCAAGGTCTCAAAACCAGATCTTTAACTTACTGCTCTGCTCTGCCTCCCAAGTAGCTGGGCTTACAGGAATATACCGCTATACCAGACAGGATATTTATCCCCCCATGGTCCCAGGGGTGATTCTAGGGCTTTGTGCATACTAGGCAAATGTTCTTCCTCTACATTACTTGAGAAATCTTCTCCTGAATTCCCAGTACTAGGGGTTGAATTCAAGATTTCAAACTTGCTAGGCAAGCATTTGAGTCATGCCCTCAGTCCTTTTGCTTTTAGATTGTTTTTCAGATGGAGTCTCATGCTTTTGCCTAAGATGACCACTGACTAAGACCCTCTACCTCATAAGTAGCTGGGAAAACAAATATATATCACCATATCTGTCATTTGAGAAATTATTTTAATCAAAGCAGACTGGCACAATTATATTCAACATAAGTTTTCCTATGCAAACACCCATATAATCCTGTGGTAACATTTTGGACACTATCACATTGCATTTCTACTGTACAATTTCTTCTCAATGACTTGAGGTTTGTTGTTGCTGATATTATTATTTTTGTTTGTTTGGTATGTGTTGGTCCTGGGGCTTGAACTCAAGGCCTGGATGCTATCCCTGAGCTTTTTTTGTTCAAGGCTAGAGCTCTACCATTTGAGCCACAGCTTCACTTCTGGTTTTGGGGTAGTTAATTGGAGATAAGAATCTCATGGACTTTCTTGCCAAGACTGACTTTGATCAACGACCCTCAGGTCTCAGTCTCCTGAGTAGCTAGGATTACAGGCATGAGCCACCAGTGCCCAGCTAACCATGACTTTTTTAAGTATATGTTTTCATTTCCCTCTTATTATCCTTTTTAGTGCTCAAGCTGTCCCAAATTTGACCATTCGAACTTTGTCCTTGTGACATCTTCTGGGATGGTCTTAATGGGATATGGCCTCTGTGGGACTTCCACTTGTCCTGTGATCAGGTCACATCCAGCTACCAGAGAAGCACAATATATGGGCACAGTGACATGCATCTGCCATCCCCAATAATTCAGGGAAACACAAGTAGTATGATCACAGCCCAGGCCTGCTAGGTGCAAAGCAAAACACTATCTCAAAAATAACCAACACATAGCTGGAAGCAGATGGCTCACGCCTGTAATCCTAGCTACTCAAGAGGCTGAGATCTGAGGATCAGAGTTCAAAGCCAGCCCAGGCAGGAAAAGTCCCTGAGACTCTTTTTTCTTTTGGTCGGTCATGGGGCTTGAACTCTGGGCCTGGGCACTGTCTCTCAGGTCTTCAGCTCAAGGCCAATGTTTTACCACTTGAGCCACAGTGCCACTTCCAGCTTTTTCTGCTTATGTGGTGCTGAGGAATTGAACCCAGGGAGGGCCTCATGCATGCAAGGCAAGCACTGTACCACTGAGCCAACTTTCCAGACGAACCCCCCCCCCCCCCCCCCCCCCCCCGCCTTCCCAGACCAGACTCTTATCTCCAATTAATCACCAGAAAATCAGAAGTAGAGCTATGGCTCAAGTGGTCGAGTGCTAGCCTTGAGCTGAATATCTCGGGGACAGTGCCCAGACCCAGAGTTCAAGCCCAACGGCTGATAAAACAACAACAACAACACAATGCTAGGGATTCAAACACAGGAGATCAAAGGAGGATATTCTTAGGCGGGGAACACAAAGGCACAATGCCTATGTGCATCTGATCATATAAAATAATATTTGTGCAAATGAACTCCAGGAAATGGAAACAAAAAGTGTTTTCTTAGTTGCTGTTTTTGTTTTCTCTTTGTCTTATTTGTTCATTTATCTGTCTTGGGGAAGGTAAGGGAGGACACAGAAATGGAAGAACAAAGGGTGAACAAATGGAGCAGTAGTACTCACTGGATACTATGCTGAAAATGAACTGTACAACTTGTGGGTGGAGATGGGAAGGAAAAACTGGGAGAGAACAAGGGAAGAGATGACATTGTCCAGCAAGAAATGTACTCATGGGCTGGGAAGGTGGCTCAGTGGAAGAATGATTACCTTGCATGCATGAGGCCCTGGGTTTGATTCCTCAGCACCACATAAGCAGAAAAAGCTGGAAGTCATGCTGTGGCTCAAGTGGTAAAGTGTTGGCCTTGAGCTGAAGAGCTGAGGGACAGCGCCTAGGCCCAGAGTTCAGGCCCCACAACTGACAAAAAAAAAGAAAGAAATGTTCTCATTACTTGACTTATATAACGGTAACCCCTCTGTATATCACCTTTATAATAATTTTTAAAAGCTTTAAAATTTCTATGAATCTGTCTAATGATTTTTAAACCTCCTTACTGATGACAAATTAGCATTGGCTGATGGATATCACTTTTGTAAACAACCCAGAGCCTTCTGAGTACAGCTTGATGAGTAAGTGGATGATTAATACCACTTTTCCATTTTTAAAAAAATGCTTTTTTTTGTGCTGGTCCTGGGGCTTGAACTCAGGGCCTGAGTACTGTCTTTTAGCTTTTTTTGCTCAAGGCTAGTTTTCTACCACCTGAGCCACAACTCTATTTCCTGTGTGTGTGTGTGTGTGTGTGTGTGTATGTGTGTGTGTGTGTGTGTGTGGTTAGCTGAAGACAAGAATCTCAAAGACTTTCTTGCTTGAGCTTACTTCAAACCATAAACCTCAGCTCTCAGCCTCCTGAGTAGCTAGGATTATAGGCATGAGCCACCAGTGCCCAGCAGGGGAGTGAAAGACCTTTTTATTTGGGCTGTGGTGGTAGTACATGCCTGTGATCCTAATGCCTAAGAGGCTGAGTCAGGAGGATTGGGAGTTTGAAGTCAGCCTGGACAACACAGTGAGCTATTACCAATGCCTGGCTTGGCTTTGTCTGTCTAAGGAATTACACTATTAGAGTTGTCCCTAGAGTTGACTATATTTCAATTAATTCATTTGTGACCACTTGCATACCACTTACCACTCAACATGTTTATTTACACAGTTTTTTTTTATTTTTTAATTGTTCTTTTTTAATTGTTATTTATTTTTTATTGTGAAAATACTGTACAGAGGGGTTACAATTACATGGGCAAGATAATGAGTACATTTCTTATCAAGCAAGCATTGTAGCCTCCTCCTTTGTTTCCCCTTCCCATCCCTTCCCATCTTCCCTCCGCCCCCCTACTTACACAGTTATGGGCTTAAATTCTAGATACCACAAATGAGGGAAACCATACAACCTTTGTCGATCTGGGTATGATTTACTTCACTTAATATAATTTTTCCAAGTCTTTCCATTTCCTTACATATAGTACAATATCATTCTAACAGATGAGTAAAATGCCACATTTTCTTGATCTATTTGTCCACTGAGAGGCATCTGGGCTGATTCCATATCTTGATTGTGGTGAATAGTGCTACAATAAACATGGTTGTGTTGGTGGCTTTACAGTAACTGGTTTGTGATCTGTTGGATAAATGCCCAGGAGTGGCATTGCTGGGTCATAGGATAGCTCTATGTTTAAGTTTTTGAAAAAATTCCATACTGCTTTTCCAGAGTGGTTAACAAGCTTACATTCCTACCAACAGTGTATTAGTGTTTCCTTTTCACCTCATCCTCACCAACATCCATTGTTGTTTGTTTTCTGGATGATAGCCACTCTGACTTCAGTGAGGTGGAATCTCAGGTTGTTTTGATTTGCATTTCCTTTATGGCCAGAGATGTTGAACATTTCTTCATATGTCTATTAGCTATTACTTCTTCTGAGAAGTCTCTCTTGAAGTCATTAACCCATTTATTAATTGGGTTGCTGGTTCTTTGAAGGTTTAACTAGTTGAGGTCTATGTATATCCTGGATATTAGACCCTTGTCTGATGTATAGCTGGTAAAAATTTCTCATTTTGTAGGATTTCTTTTTACCTTGTTGGCTATGTCCTTTGCTATGCAGAAACTTTTAAGTTTGATGAAATCCCATTGATCAAGTCTTCCTTTGAAAAGTTGTGCTTTGGTATTTTTACTTAGAAAGTTTTTTTTAAAGCTGTAAGAAAAAGAAATCTCAGGGGCTGGGAAGGTGGCTCAGTGGTAGAGCGCTTGCCTTATATGCCTGAGGCCCTGGGTTCGATTCCTCAGCACCACATAAGCAAAAAAGAAAAAAAGCAGGAAGTGGTGCTGTGGCTCAAGTGGTAGAGTGCTAGCTTGAGCTGAAGAGCTGAGGGACAGTGCCCAGGCCAAGAGTTCAGGCCCCACGACCGGACCCAAAAAAAAAAAGAAATCTCAGACTGAGGAAGTGGAAGCACAGCTCGAGTGGTAGAGCACCGGCTTTGAGCGAAAAGGCTAAGCAAGAGTGAAAACTTGCTTGTCTAAGTCCAAGCCACAGCAACAGAAACGAACAAAAGAAATCTGATTACCATGCTGTAATCCTGGTAGAATCAATCATGTTAGAACAGACCTCAAAAAGAAATAGAAAGATTCTAACCAAAAGTCACATTAGAAATTTAAAAAGGGAACATCATTTCAGATTCTTGAGAATTAAGAAGATAATAGGCAGATAGGATGAACATTTTTATACTTACACATTTAAAGATTTAGGCGAACAAATTTTTAGAAACAAAAACAAGAACAAACAACAGACTTTGAATGGAATGTCTGATTCATAAGTTCTGGGCTTTGCCTGAAAATTGGCATCTCTAATAAATTTCCCCAAATGTTGCTGGTGCAGCTGGTGTCTGTAGTCCTAGTGTTAATAGAGCACCAGGGTCAGTA
Organism: Dipodomys spectabilis; assembly: GCF_019054845.1. NCBI lineage: Eukaryota > Metazoa > Chordata > Mammalia > Rodentia > Heteromyidae > Dipodomys > Dipodomys spectabilis. Next base: position 12,406,496 of record NW_024870852.1, read on the forward strand.
GGACATGTATGGACTCACAACCTTTCTTGAACCAAAAAATGTAATGTGTTCCTAAAGGTTAAACAATTCATAGCAGGCAAACACTGTTCCCAATAAAGTCATATTGTTCCATTAAAAAAAAAAAACCACTCTAGGCTTTGATAGCTCATGCCTGTAATGCTAATCAAGAGGCGGACATCTGAGGATCACAGTTTAAAGCCAGCCTGGGCAGAAAAGTCTATGAGAGTCTTAGTTCCAATTAACCAGAAAACAGCCAGAGGTAACGGTGTGACTCAAGTGGTAAAGCACCAGCCTTGAGTAAAGAAATGAGACAGAGTGCAAGGCTCTGAGTTTAAGCTCTAGTACTAGCAAACACACACACACACACACACACACACACACACACAGAGTGCAAGGCTCTGAGTTTAAGCTCTAGTACCAGCAAACACACACACACACACACACACACACACCAACACACACACACACACACACCAACACACACACACACACACACACACAAAACCAACCAAACAAAAACTACTTGCTTAAATGGATTTAAGAAACAATAGAAATCTGGAATTATCTTGTAACTATAAGCATGTGTCATTGATGCATGGTGGTAATTTTGTCCTTGTGCAAATATCACAGAGTATACCCACACATAGGTCATCCAGTGTGGCCTCTTGATGCAACCAGAAGACACAGTAAACATGAAATACATGAGGCTGTCTCAGCATAACACAGCATAGTGTCTTCTCTAAGTAGGAGTACCAGCTAAAATACTGATTATATAGTATGGTAAACACATAAACTAGCGACATGGTTGTTTATAATGATTTCACATATTACATGGTACGTATAATTGCATGTGCTACACTTTTAGCTGGCAGCACTAGGTTTGTTTACACCAGCATCACCACAAACATATGAGGAATGTGTGCCCCATTACAGCACCTCCCCATGCCACCTAGACAAGGGGATTTTTCAGTTCCACTATAACTTTGTGGGACCACCATTATATATGTGGTCTGTTATTGGTCCTCACTATTAAATAAACTTTGTGTATAAACCTTTCCCACAAAGAAACTCCTGGGTATATCTGTAATCCTAGTTACTTGGAGGGGAACAGAGATTAGAATGTTCATACTTTTAGGCTGGGTGGGTTAGGGAACATCTGTCATACAGTGGGAAGTATAAATAGAAGGATTGTGGTTCTGGCCTCCAGAGAGACCCTATCACAACCCTAGGATCATAAAAATTCAATTGGCTTTATACAAGGGTTTATTAATGAACTCAATTTTATTCCATTAATTAAATGCTGGGGGTGTGGCTCAAGTGATGAATGCCTGCCTAGTAGGCTATAAGGCCCTGAGTTCAAATCCTAATATTCCCCAAAGAAAAAACAATTATTCCATTAGTTTATATGTTCATCCTTATATTAGTGCCACACAGTCTGGATTACAGTATCATATAGTAAGTGTGAGTCCTCCAATTCTGTTCTTTTTTCATGATTGCCTTAGCTCTTTAGGGTCCCTTGAATTTCCATCCATCTGAATTTTAGAATCAATCTGTCAAGAGCCAGGTGCCAATGGCTTACATCTGTAATCCTAGCTACTCAGGAGGCAAAGATCTGTGTTTGAAGCCAGCCTAGGTAGAAAAGTCCTTGAGATTCTTACCTCCAATTAACTACCAAAAAGCCAGAAATGGAGTTGTGGCTCAAGTGGTAGAGTGCCAGCCTGGAGTGAAAAAGCTAAGGGAGAGTGCCCTGGCTTTCAGCTTAATCCTCAGCACACACACACACACACACACACACACACACACACACACACACACACACACACTTTACACCAATATATTGATAGAAAAGCACGATTTTGTACTTTGGTAAAGAGAAGCTTAGGGATGCCAAAGCAGCCCTGCTGGCACTGAAGGATACTGGTCTGGTGGAAGAAGCACTTGACAGTCCTGCCTCATCATCCTCGCCACCATTGTGAACATCTGTGCTTTCCACAAAACTATCATCAAGTTTCTTGGCCCTCATCTGGATAGTGTTGGTATCCAGCGAGATCTTCTTCTGGCAGTCATTTATCCACAGGCCAATGCAGACTCCATCCTCACAATGGCCTTATGTGGGAAGTGACGCTCACTGCAGTCTTGTTAAACCTCATCATTGACATAGACCTAAATATTCTTCTTGTCTTTCTTTATGTAGCAAACAGTAGATTCATCGATCCTACAAAGGCAGCCTACAGCTGCAGAGCTTTTGCCTTCCTTTAACACCTTTTCTGGGAGGGTAAGCATCTTCCTCTGGTGCTAGGGCTCATTGCCAGAAGCCTTAGAAGGTGCAGAACATTTGGGTGGGATCATAAGGCTTAAAATAAATTAAGACTTTTACAAAAATTTCACAAAACACAACAGTGAAGAACAACATTATGCACAGCTACTAGACATCCAAATGAAGTGGACAAGGAGAAACGCTGAATGTGTGGGCACAGTGCAGAGAGCACACAGACCAGTGCTATAGGGCCACTGAGCCAATCAGCGCCCATAATACAGAAGATAGTGCCTTCCATTCCATTAGCCAATACTGTGTCCTGGAAGTGGTGCTGTGGCTCAAGTGGTAGAGTGCTAGCCTTGAGCTGAAGAGCCGAGGGACAGCGCCCAGGCCCAGAGTTCAAGCCCCGCGACTGCCAAGAAAAAAACCAACAACGTAGAACCAATACTGTGTCCTATATAATCTCACATTGGCAAATTTGTGTAAGTAGTAATGGTGTACTGCATTTCCATGGTGTATAGTACAGTATTCATCTGCTGATGAAATACATACTATACTTTATTTCTATTTATATGTTTGAATGAACATTTTTGTATTTTATGTTGTTTTAAATTTTTAGGCAAAAATAATTAAAATCACAATTAATACATATATACCACAAAATGCCACAATATAGCAAGTACTCCATGATACAGAATTAGATTAAAACAACAACAACCTGCGATACAATGAAATCACAATAAGTGAACTGAGAGTTAGTGAGTGATGACTGATGAATGCGTTTAAACCTAAAGGTCTGTAAATAATTAAAACAAATAAATGGGTCAGGTGTGGTAGTATACTACTATAATCCCAGCACTCAGGAGGCTAAGGCAGGAGGCTGGAGAGATCATCTCCCAAACCCCTAATCTTGCCTCCCTTCCTCCCTGCTCAAACAAACAAACAAAAAACACAAGAAAAAAACCACCACCACCAACAGAAAGAAACGAGCTGGGGACTAAGGTGTGACTCTAATGGTTAAAAACTCTTACCTAGGGCTGGGAAGGTGGCTCAGTGGTAGAGCACTTGCTTTGCATGCATGAGGCCCTGGGTTCAATTCCTCAGCACCACATAAGCAGAAAAAAAAAAGCTGGAAGTGGTGCTGTGGCTCAAGTGGTAGAGTGCAAGCTTTGAGCTGAAGAGCTGAGGGACAGCGCCCAGGCCCAGAGTTCAGGCCCCACGACCGGACCTAAAAACAGAAACAAAAAACAAAAAAAAAACAACTCTTGCCTAGCAAGTACAAGGCCCAAACCCAAGTATGCCCCTCACCCTCACCCCTTTAATGTCACCTTTGGAAGATGCTAAGGAATCTACTCGCTATTTTTGGAAGCTGGGATACAGAGACAAAGAATCAAGTATTCACCCTGGCGTTCCTGAATTCTATTACAAGATACATAGCTGACAGTCTAGTCAAATTAGAGCATCACTCCTTTGGAACCCTATTGAAATAATGGATATGGCAATGATCAACACATGGCTATGGGTAATAGAGACATCAGTAGACACATACCTTATGACTGATGTCCCTAACACTATTTATGAACGATTTGTTGTTGTTGTTGTTGTTCATGAGGCTTGAACTCAGGGCCTGAGCACTGTCCCCGAGCTCTTTTGCTCAAGGCTAAGGCTCTAATAACTTGGAGCCACAGTGCCACTTCCAGTTTTCTGGTGGTTAACTGGAGATAGGAGTCTCATAGACTTTTCTGCCCAGGCTACCTTCATACCATGGTCCTCAGATCTCAGCCTCCTGAGTAGCTAGGATTACAGGTGTGAGCCAACAGCACCCAGATTAACCTAACAATTCCTAAAAAATAAAAACAAAATTTCAAATCTGATTACCCTAGATCTTCACATCAATTTGCAATAGAAATACAGTGTCACATGCTAAACACAGGAATACAATTAGCCAAATCTATATGGCTCAGTTTCTTCAAAATATTGCAGTGAACATAGGAGATAGGGAGGGAAGAAGGGACAAAGAGTACACCTGAGATCAGTAGGTACTGCAGCACACTAATTCATGTGTCTTACTTGAATCCTGATTCAAACAACACAGATTATCAATTAACAAAAAGGAATGTTGAACATTAACTGTATATTGACTTTTGTAGGTGTGCTTTGAGGATTCATTCTGAAGTTTTTTGTTTAATATCTCACTATACAGCCCAAACTGGACTTAAATTCAAAATTCTCCTGCTTTAGTTTCTCAGTGCTGGGTTTACAGATGAACATTACCCCTGGAAATACTGTCATGGAGGAAATAACATGATGTTTGGGATTCTATTCTCTAGTAATTATAAATGAAATAAAATAGGCTAGTGAGTCTATCTTTGAAGCTGATTTTTTTGCGTGCGTGCGTGCGTGCGTGCGTGCGTGTGTGTGTGCGCATTGATCCTGGGGCTTCAATTCAGAGCCTGGGTGTTATCCCTTAGCTTTTTTTGCTCAAGGTTGGCACTCTACCACTTGAGCCACAGGTCCACTTCTGGCTTTTAGTGGTTAACTGAAGATGAATCTCATGGACTTTCCTGTCCTGACTGGGTTCAAAGCTCAATCCTGATCTCAGCCTCCTGAGAAGCTAGGATTATAGGTATGAGCCATCAGTGCCCAGCAAATCTGGGTCTTTAGAAGATAGGTGATAAATGGATAAGTACATGAAGGATTACTATCCTGTTCCATTTTTATTTAAAATTCTACATAACTAAGTTTACAGAAAAAAAAAAAAACCTCCCCTCCTCCAGGCCTTCTCAGACAACTCTAACTAAAACATTTATCTACTCATTGCTAACAGAACATCCTATTTTTTCATGCACCTTCTGCTAGTGTAATTTGATATACAAACCAGTTTACTTCTCTCTGCTAGAATTTAGTTTCTACAAGACTAAAAACTTGTTCACCACTGTCCCTTGGGGGTTATGGCTGGCTCCTAAAGATGCTTAATAGTATCTACTGCCTGGAATGACAGATGGGTGAAGGGGACAGTTATAGGGCAAAAGCACAGGTTGGGGGCGGGGATGGGAAGGGATGGGAAGGGAAAACAAAGGAGGAGGCAACAATGCTTGATAAGAAATGTACTCATGGGCTGGGAAGGTGGTTCAGTGGTAGAGTGCTTGCCTTGCATGCATGAGGCCCTGGGTTTGATTCCTCAGCTCCATATATGCAAAAAAGAAAAAAACCGGAAGTGGCGCTGTGGCTCAAGCGGTAGAGTGCTAGCCTTGAGCTGAAGAGCTGAGGGACAGCGCCCAGGCCCAAAGTTCAGGCCCCACAATTGGACCAAAAAAAAAAAAAGAAATGTACTCATTACCTTGCTCATGTAATTGTAACCCTCTGTACGGTATTTTCACAATTGAAAAAAAATAAAAAAGCAAATCTGAGTATTATGAATATTATCAGGAATAAATGATATGAAATGCAAAAAAAAAAAAAGCACAGGTTGGAGCAAGAACAAAGACACACTTTGGGTAATCACATCCTCCCCAGACATATCAGAAAAGGGAGAGTTAGCTATCAGCTAACTTGGGGTTTAACTTTTCTCTAACTACTATTAGTCATGAACCTTTTCATTTTGTTTCAATCTATGTTTGTGTGTTTGTGTGCCAGTATTGGGGTTTGAACTCAGCTTCATACTCTTGGCTTTTTAGCTCAAAGCTGGCACTCTAGGACTTGAGTCACACCTTCCCTTCCTGCTTTTTTCCCCCAAATGTTGCAAGGGAACTCAGTCATGAGAAACGGAGAGCTACCACTTAAGAGGTGGAATTGGGAGTCTTTACTGGAGAGCCACTGGACTGCTAGTGGAGTCTTGTCTCAAAGACCACCAGCCCAGCTGGTTAGAGATAAGAGTCTCATGGAGTTTTCTGCTCAGGCTGGCTTCAAACTGTGATCCTCAGATCTCAGCCTCTTGAGTAGCCAGGATTACAGGTGTAAGCTACCAGCACTCAGCACCATGAATTGAATCTCATGAAAATAGTCCAATATATGAAATGTGATAGCCAAAAGCACATTTATTACTATAGTTTAGTCTCAAAAAAGTAAAAAAAAAAAAATCATCCAGTGGTTATGAAGAATCTAGGAAAACTTGTCCCAGCAATGCCAGTTTAGAGGTAAAGGGCTGGCTGGGGCAGCTGAGAAGTGGGATTTTCTCCTTGGCAGGCTGCTTCTCACTTGTCTCGCCATGAGCTTCCGGTGAGGAGAATGTGCCCGACCCTGCTGGAGGTTCCCAGGACCCTGAACTCTTGGTCTTTTTCTGAAATCTTGACCTTTTTCGATTGAGAGAATAGAATTCTCTCATCAAGTCTTCCACTTCCCACTGCTCCTCCTTCAGCCTGCGGCAACAGTGCAAGGCGGCAGGGTCGATGGGGTGAGCTTCGGTGTTGAAGATATAGCCCCCGGCCCCCAGGATGCATTCCCCATAGGGGGTCATCACTGCATCAAAGGTGGAGCCGTTGTTGTGGATGAAGTTGGTTGGGTCAAATAGCAGGTAGAGGTATTTCACAGTCTCAGCCAAGAAGAAGGACTCCATGCGGTTGTCAAGCTTATGGTCTCGGAGGTCTTTGATCTGCCACAAGAGAGAAGGAAGCAAGTTAGAAGAACAGCACAGTTTGGTATTGAGACCCCACCCTCTTCATGAGCTGCTTTGCCACTAGGCAGCCAAGGCCCTTGCAGGGGGGAATAACTCTTCCAAGATACCACCATCTCTACCCTAGATTTTCCATGCTTACCCTACATTATACTTAGACCATGAGTCTTACCTGTCACTCTTCTTTTCATAGCATCTTCTGACACCACTTCATAGGCTAAAAATTAAGTCTTTACCATGGCTACCAGGTCCTTCATGATCTGGGCTCTGCCTTTGCTTGCAGCTCTGGCCACATGGCCTTTCTGTTCCTGAGCTAGCAGTTCACCCCCACCTCAGGATCTTTGCATGCCATTCTTTCAGCCAGAGCACGCTGCACGCAGGAATGCTCTCTCATCTCCTGTGCATCTCCATTCAAATTCTACCTCCCAGAAGGGTCCTCTCTGACCTGCCTACATCACAGGACGATCTCCAAACTCTTGTATCCTGCCTTTTTGTGACTATGAACATAGAGCTAATCGTTCCCTTTAACAACAAAATGATATTCCATCATCAAAATATATCATGATTTGCTGAGCTAATCCTCTTTTGTTGGGTCTCAAAGTAGCCAGCAAGTTTTTGTTTATGAACCAAAAGTCTAATTTAGATTGTTTCAACAGAGTTGACAGGCATAGAATAAGAAAATTTGCTACATTTACTTTAGGTTCTAAGTCTCAATGATATCTACTGGTAAACCTCTAGCTGGCTGCTAGTGGCTTACATTTACAGTTCTAGTTACTTAGGTAGCTGAGACCAAGAGAGTTATGGTTTAAAGTTGGCTTTGATAGAAAAATCCTGCCCAGGCAGGAAAGTCTGTGAGACTCTTATCTGCAATAAAACCACTAGAAAACCCAAAGTGGTGCTGTGGCTCAAGCGGTAGAGCACTCGCCTTGAACTGAAGAGAGAAGGGACAGCGCCCAAGCCGAGTTCAAGTCCCACGACCAACCAAAAAAAAAAAAAAGACCTTATTCAACCCATAGCTGAGCACCATAGCACATGCCTATCATCTTAGCTACCTACATGAAAGGCTTAGATCAGGAGGATCATAGTTTCAAGACAACCTGGACAGAAAAGCCATGGACTCCATGTCAATGGTAGAAGCTAGGCATGGTGCTTCATATCATCTCAACTACGGTGAGAAAAGAAAAACAGGAGAAAGATCACACTCCAGGTACATGCTTGGACAGAATGTGAGACCCTACATTAAAAATAATCAGTGCCAAAAAGATCTGGAAGCATGTTTTAGCAGTCTAGCACCTGTCTAGCAAGCTCAAGGCTCTGAGTTCTAATCCCATAGCACCAAAAGAAAAAAAAAAAGAGACTTAAAAATGGACTAGAATGCACTAAGACTTTTCTTTGCCTTGTTTGATAAAGACAGGACAGTTTTTCTACCAAGTTCTTGGAAGACCTCCAAAAAGCTTCATTGTCATCGAGTCTAGCATTCCTAAGATGGTTCCAATGTCAGAGCACTTTGGTCTTTCCCAGGATATAACACATTAAGAGCCAAAACATAGCACTGTTTTATTTCCTTCCTACACATATAGGTCTTTTCTTTCAAAACATGGATCTGTATTTTGCTTATAAAATATAATTACATTATAAATTTTTTCAAAAGAAGAATTTTTTTAACCTAACAAACTGTTGGGAGTATTTTCTTCCAGACTTTTTTTCTTACACATCTGTTTTTTTTTTTTTTTTGGGTCCGGTCGTGGGGCTTGGGCACTGTCCCTCAGCTCTTCAGCTCAAGGCTAGCACTCTACCACTTGAGCCACAGCGCCACTTCCGGCTTTTTTTTTCTTTTTTTTTTTTTGCTTATATGGTGCTGAGGAATCGAACTCAGGGCCTTAGGCATGCGCTCTACCACTGAGCCACTTTCTCAGCCCCTTACTCATCTGTTTTTATGTGTGTATAGTGGTTGTTTATGTATATCTTGTCTGCTTGGGTTCTATAAGATAGGAGCTGCTCTCACCCTTGACCTTTAACCCACTGTCCCCAAGGGCACAGTGATTGATAGATAGATAGATAGGGTCCGGTCGTGGGGCTTGGGCACTGTCCCTCAGCTCTTCAGCTCAAGGCTAGCGCTCTACCACTTGAGCCACAGTGCCACTTCCGGCTCTTTTCTTTTTGCTTATATGGTGCTGAGGAATCGAACCCAGGGCCTCAGACATGCAAGGCAAGTGCTCTACCACTGAGCCACCTTCCCAGCCCCTCTCCTGTAGATTCTTATAAGGCTTCTTGGGCTGGGAAGGTGGCTCAGTGGTAGAGCACTTGCCTTGCATGTCTGAGGCCCTGGGTTCGATTCCTCAGCACCACATAAGCAAAAAGAAAAGAGCCGGAAGTGGCACTGTGGCTCAAGTGGTAGAGCGCTAGCCTTGAGCTGAAGAGCTGAGGGACAGTGCCCAGGCCCAGAGCTCAGGACCCACGACCGGACCCAAAAAAAAAAAAAAAGGCTTCTCATTCCAAGCTGACATAAATCCTCTCTTTCCCATGGCCTACGAGGTCCTCTGCCCCCGACTCCCTCTGTGCCTTTCTATCTCAGTGATCACTCTACTTTAGTCCAGCCACATCTGCCTTCTTTCTTGCAGACACATTTTCATTGTGTATGTGTATTTGTTTTGGGGGAGGAGGGTTGTTGTTATTTCAAGACAGAATCTTACCATATAGCTTAGCTGGTCTTGAACTCACAGTCCTCCTGCCTCAGCCACTCAAGTGCTGGGATTACAGGTGAATACTACCACATCAGCATACTTTTTTTGTTGTTTTTAATAAAACATAAATTCTCTAACAACAGGGCTTGATCTTCCTGCATCACTATTACCTTTGGGCCTAGCACATGCTTGGTACTAAGAGAGCTTTAAAGAAAATATCTGTGAGCCGGGCGCTGGTGGCTCAAGCCTGTAATCCTAGCTACTCAGGAGGCTGAGATCTGAGGATCGCGGTTCAAAGCCAGCCCGGGCAGGAGAGACCGTGAGACTCCTATCTCCAATAAATCACCAGAAAACCGGAAGTGGCGCTGTAGCTCAAGTGGTAGAGCGCTTGCCTTGAGCTGAAGAGCTGAGGGACAGCGCCCAGGCCCAGAGTTCAAGCCCCACGACCGACCAAAAAAAAAAAAAAAAAAAAGAAAATATTTGTGGGGCTGGGAAGGTGGCTCAGTGGTAGAGAGCTTGCCTTTCATGCATGAGGCCCTGGGTTTGATTCCTCAGCTCCACATAAGCAAAAAGAAAAAAGCTGGAAGTGGCTCTGTGGCTCAAGTGGTAGAGCACTAGCCTTGAGCTGAAGAGCTGAGGGACAGCGCCCAGTCCCAGAGCTCAGGCCCCACGACTGGACCACCCCCCCACCAAAAAAAAAAGAAACCAACAAGAAAATATCTGTGAGATAAATGAGATTTTGTTAAGGAGCCCCAGATTTGAATATGGGGCTGTGCAATGCTGGATATTCTTTTTCAAACTCCACTTTCTAAGCCCTCTCACAAAACTTTCTACAAAACCTACTTTGCAAAACAGCCCATTCTGACATATAAGGATCTCCAATGCAGAAAAAAAAAAAAAAAAGCCAATAAGGGAGATGCCCTTGGAAATTAATCCTTAGATGTGTACCCTTCAACCAGGCGCTCAGCTTCCCTATTCATTAGTTTACACCCATCTCTAAGGTCTTCTCTAATACTAATGTTCCAGTGCTCTAAAGCCCCACCCTTGAAGAGGTTTCCCAGAAGCAGGGGGAGACTCTTCCCCATTCTTGGGCCCCCAAAATACTTACTGTGGCAAATCCGCATTCTACCTTGCTGATTTTCTCAATGGATTCCACAGCATCTCTTCCAAGTTCTAACAGGGTGGGATCTCCCGTGGCACGGTAGAGGTACATTGCACTCTCAATGAGCTCTGTAAAGGCCAAGCAGACCCTCCTCACACAGTGGTCGAGCAGGCAGTGCCTGTGGCCCTCTCAGATTACCTGAGGGACTCCTTTCCTCTAGACCAGGTTCACAGGATCCCAAAAAGGAGGAACTAGCAAGAGGAAGTGTACTCATTACCTCACTCATGTAACTGTAACCCTCTGTATAGTATCTTTACAATAAAAAAAAAAAAAAAAAGGAGGAACTAGGGGATTATCTCACCCAATGCTGTTCTCAGAACCAATATGCCCCAGGCCTGATGTGCACAGGAGACTAGTTTAAGGCTAACCATGGACTTGTACCTCTGGGGACAGACAGGCAGCCAGGCTCTAGGACAGAGAAGGTGGCAGAGGCTGCAGTCTGTTTCCCACTGTCTGTTCTATCTTCCTCCTTATTAACAGTATCTGGTTGCCTAGCCTGACAACTATTCCCAGTAGCTCTGTAGGGAGCTCCATATGCTCAGAATATGAGAAAGAAATGCCCATCTTTATTAAGCTACTATTGTTTCCTGTCATTAACAGCCTAATTTAATCTTAAAAATTGGAGCCTGTCTTTTTTTTTTTAATTACAAACTTTTTACTTAGAGGAAACATTAAAACAAAAAACCAGAAGAAAACAAAAAAAACAGAATACAAGAACATGCTTATATTTCATAATCTGATAAAGAATTCACATCTAGAATATGTAAAAAACAGTTATTCTTCAATAATAATTAGACAACCAAACTCAAATGATCTTTCAGATAATCTTCCAAAGAAAATATGCATATAGACAATAAACATACTAAAATCATTAACTTTATTAATCATAAAGGAAATGCTAATCAAAACCAACATAAATACTTCATATTTATTAGAGTGGGCATTTAGGAGCCTGTCATTTTAAAGCCCTATTTGCAATGAGATGGACAAAAAGGATGAAATTTTCAAGCACCCAGTTTCATTGGGTCACAGTGCACAGAAAATGTGAGAGTCTAGCTCCAGCTGTGCTGGGCCACAGATAGTGTGTGATACTCAGAAAGGAGTCTTATCTTTTTTTTTTTTGGTTGGTCATGGGGCTTGAACTCTGGGCTTGGGCGCTGTCCCTGAGCTCTACCGCTTGTGCCACAGCGTCACTTCTGGTTTTCTAGTGGTTTATTGGAGATAACAATCTCTCAGACTTTCCTGCCTGGGCTGGCTTCCAACTGGATCCTCAGATCTCAGCCTCCTGAGTAGCTAAGATTACAGGAGTGACAGGCGCCCGGCTCGAGTCTTGTCTTTTAACACAGATATTAGCTAACAGGAGTAAGTCCAGATGAGAGTATTTATTCTGGGAAATTAAACAAATAAGAAGCACATCTATTACTTTCAAATATCTAAGGAGTGTTATGAAAAAAAAAAAGGTTTTACTGTCCACTGAGCATGACCTAAGAGGGCAGAAGCTATAGCTCAATATGCTTTCCTACTTTATAATCCAATTTTTCTCAGAGGAAAGATCTGCTCTCCCATCCCTTTGCCAGCATCTCTCCAATCTTTTCCTTTGCTGCTCTCCTGGGCCTAAATTAGCACCTCTTTCTTCATCTACTACTGCAAACTCTAGCTCTTATTTAATTTACTCATTCATCCATTCTGCAGTGTTGAGTACTGAACCCAGAACTTTTTGTAGGCTAGGCACATTCTTCCACTGAGCTACAGCTAGTAGACAAGTACTAGTACTTGTACTAGTACTCTAGACAAGTACTAGTCCAATTGCTCATTTTCTAAAATACAGTCTGGGGCAGCTCACTGGCAGATGAACACAGACAGAAAAGATAGTGCTCTTTTAATTTTTTTTTGGTCGGTCATGGGGCTTGAATTCTGCACCTGGGCACTGTCCCTCAGCTCTTCAGGTCGAAGCTAGCATTCTACCCCTTGAGCCACAGCGACACTTCTGGGTTTTTTTTGTTTTGTTTTTTTGTCGGTTGTGGGGCTTGAATCCTGGGCCTGGGCACTGTCCCTCAGCTCTTCAGCTCAAGGCAGAACTCTACCACTTGAGCCACAGTGCCACTTCTGGCTTTTTCTGTTTATGGGGTGGTAAGGAATCGAACCCAGAGCCTCATACATGTGAGGCAAGCACTCTACCACTGAGCTACCTTCCCAGCCCAGATAATGCTCTTATAGAAGATGCCCTTCTGCTTCCAGAGGTGACTGTGTTGTGGCCAGTCTTGCTTCTTCCTCACAAGTTAGCCTAGTACACTAACTTGTGCTTCACTTTCCTGTACATCATCTAGCCAACTCCAGAGGAGTCAATCCAAGAGTTAGGAGATAGAATGGGTAGAAAAAGTAGAAAGCTAGTCCCATGGCTCAAAGGCAATTCAGGTGGTAAGTGGTTAAGACAAAGGTAACATAGCTACATGAGGTAGAGTTGTAGCCTCTGTCCCTCTTCCTTTTCTTCCTTATGGTTTTTAATTTTCCCACAGTGAATCAGGGAACATCACAGCTGGCAAGAAATATAGGGCAATGTCAAGTATGTAATCTTAACTTGATTCTGAGCTACAAAGGGACAGTGGAATGAAATTAGAAAGTACCTAAGGTCTACCCTAATGTTTTACTATAGAAGCAGAATGTACCAGAATGTACCTGCTTGCACTGCTGAACAAACAGTTCATCCTAGTGGCAGAGTTCCAAAAGAAGCAACCTGTTTGTTTTGATTTCTCACTCACTTCTGAATTTTAAAGAATAGAGAACTTAAGTTAGCAGATCTGGGTTCCAGTCCCAGTTCCTACACTTTACAAAACTTGTACAAGCCATTTCAACTCACTAGGTCTCAGTTTCCAAACCTGAAAATATGGGAGTATATAATTCCTAGTAGAAAAACCACAAAGAGCCACTAGAGAAGATGGGGGGGAAATAGCACACATCTGGGCAGAATTATGGTGTGAGGCAACAAAGCCTGTGGGCTGGCCATAATCAGAGACACTGCTCACCTGGCCGAAGTGGGTAGCCCTCTCGCTTCTCCACTGTGTATCCCTGAGGAATGTTGTAGAATTCTGGAAGCCCTCCAAACTGCTTCCAAACAGTGTAATAGTTGAGAAAGGTCCTCATGGCATTGTCAATGTCCCCAATGAGGCTCTATAGGAGAGAAGCAGTGGTAAGAGAGTATATGCAAGGCCTGAAAATCCACAGCTAAAACCTCACAATTGAACTCAGAAAAAGGCAAATCAGGCTTTGGAGGAAAAAAAAATCTCAATCAAACCCTGAGACTGCTGTTAACTCACTGAATAGTCCTGAACCAGAGTTAACTTTTCTGGGCTTCATCTGTAATATGTAAAATTCAGCATGTATCTCAAATATTATTGGGAGGTATTAAGATTACATATTAAGTCTCTCAATCTCCTTGGTCAATGTTTGCTACCAGTAGTTTTTTATTTTAGCCAGCTAGTTCAAAATTCTAAGAAAAAAGGTTAACTGTGCTGTATTAACACCAATCCAGGACATCACACTTGCTAAAAAGATGTTCTAAGCAGGGCGTCAGTGGCTCACGCCTGTAAATCCTAGCTACTCAGAAGGCTCAGATTTGAGGATCGTGGTTCAAAGCCAGCCCGGGCAGGGAAAGTCCATAAGATGCTTATCTCCAGTAAACCACCAGAAAAACTGAAAGTGGTGCTGTGGCTCAAGTGGTAGAGTGCTAGCCGTAAGCTGAAGAGCTGAGGGACAGTCCCCAGGCCCAGAGTTCAAGCCCCATGACTAAAAAAACAAAGTGTTCTACCATGAAGCCACATCCTCAGCTTATATTTTTTTCTTAAAATAAAAAGATAGTTTAAAAACTGCCTAGATATAAAGTATCTTGGTAAATGAAATATTTTGACATACCTGGGGGGTATATTAGACAAGATCAGGATCTCATCTGTTACCCTATCAGACTGTGTTGGGGGAAAAAAATCATGCTGGTGGGAAAAACATGTCCACTGTTAAGGAGGAAATGTGACAGAATGTCCCCTGAAGAAACAGCTGTTAGGGCTGGGAAGATGGCTCAATGGTAGAGCACTTGCCTTGCATGCCTGAGGCCCTGGGTTCGATTCCTCAGCACCACATAAGCAAAAAGAAAAAAGCCGGAAGTGGCGCTGTGGCTCATAGTGGTAGAGCGCTAGCCTTGAGCTGAAGAGCTGAGGGACAGCGCCCAGGTCCAGAGTTCAGGCCCCACGACCGGACCAAAAAAAAAAGAAATAGCTATTGCCAGTGGTGGCTCCTGCTCAGAATAGAAAGACACTGTGCATATAGATGGTACAACATTCTATGGCAAACTGGACACCAAGTTCCTTACACCTTAATGGTCGCCTTGGAAGACTAAATATGACAGAATCATGCATTTATTCACCCTATGTCCTTCTTCCATCTTAAATGTACCCCCTAAAAGCATTCAACTAAAGTAATTTATGTGAAAATACATCAAAATGAACTTGCTTTGCCATTCCATAGAAACATGAAGCCAGGCACCAGTGGCTCACACCTATAAGCCTACAGGGATTTGGGGATTGCAGTTCAAAGCCAGCCTGGGCAAGGAAGTCTGTAAGACTTTCTTAACGAACCTACCAAAAAAGCCAGAAGTGGAGCTGTGGCTCAGTAGTAGAGTCCAGCCTTGAGCAAAAAAGCTCAGGGACCATGCCCAGATGCTGAGTTCAAGCCCCAGGACTGGCACACAAAAGAAACAAAAAAAAACTTCCTAGAGAAATGACCACTCTTTTTGATTGTTCTTACCTGAAGACCAGGCCAATAGGCTTCCAAGGACTGGAAGACAGGCATGGACACAGTCCCCTTGTACATCTGCACCCACAGGTACCAGTCATCGAAGCGGGTGTAATTCCGAATGGCTTTGTTATACTCTGCATCATGGCAAATGGGATAATAAACATACAACTGATTAAGGAGATAAAAGGCCAGCCTTGACCACAGAAATAGGGACTTAACACTTTTGAAACACTTTATTTTGAAATACTAGCCTCAAAGCAGACAAGGATGAAATGACGTAAGTCTGTCTGTGGGGGGGTCCTGGTGCTGCCATTTTCCCCACTTAAGCCTCAGTTTTTCTATTTGTTAAAGTTGGGAACGTAATGTTACCCACCTCATGGTAATCTTCAGTTACTTATTCGCTTGACAAATAAGCAAGAACCTACTGGCTGCTGAGTGGTCAACAAGACAAAGTCTAGCCATAAGGAACTAACATTCCAATGGAAACTTGAACTCATACCTCTTTCCTAGATTAGAAATCCATTAGGGCTAGGACTTTATTCACTACTGAAGCCCAAAACTAGGACACTGTATAATAAATACATAATTCTTTTCTTTTTTCTTTTTGTCAGTTCTGGGGCTTGGACCTGGGCACTGGCCCTGAGCTTTTCTCATTCAAGGCTACTACTTACAGCCACAGTATCACATCTAGTTTTCTGGTGGTTAATTGGAGATAAGAGTCTCATAAACTTTCCTTCCTTAGCTGGCTTTGAATTATGATCCTTAGATCGCAGCCTCCTGAGTAGCTAGGATAGAGGTACCCAGCTTAAAATAAATAATTGAATAACCAAAATACTAAATATACATTCAAATAAATAAGACAATATCATTTAAGTTAGACTCTGCAGGATGAACAGAATTTGGACAAAAAAAAAAAAAAAGGACTTGAGGCAAAAAAGGAAAAAAGGGATTCTAGGCAAAGGAAATACCATGTGCAATGGCCAAGTGATAAATCTGGCCATGATGACAAAATGCACATGGATCAACTGGCTCTTATAAAAAAGACATAAAGAGGGCTGGGAAGGTAGCTCAGTGGTAGAGCGCTTGACTTGCATGCATGAGGCCCTGGGTTCGATTCCTCAGCACCACATAAGCAAAAAGAAAAAAAGCCGGAAGTGGCGCTGTGGCTCAAGTGGTAGAGCGCTAGCCTTGAGCTGAAGAGCTAAGGGACAGTGCCCAGACCCAGAGTTCAAGCCCCATGACCAGACAGCCCCCTCCCCCCCCCAAAAAAAAGACATAAAGAGCCGGGTGCTGGTGGCTGTATTCCTAGCTATTCAGGAGGCTGAGATCTGAGGATCACAATTTGAAGCCAGCCAAGACAGAAAAGTCTGTGAGACTCTTCTCTCCAATAAATGACTCAGAAACAGCTGGAAATGGCACTGTGACTCAAGTAGTACAATGCTAGCCTTGAGCAAAAGAATCACAGGAAGTCAGGCGCTAATGTCTCATGCCTATAATTTTAGCTACTCAAGAGGTGAGATCTGAGGATCATGGTTCAAAACCAGCCTGGGCAGGATAGTCCATGAGACTCTTCTTTTTTTTTTTTTTTTGGGTCCGGTCGTAGGGCCTGGGTGCTGTCGCTCAGCTCTTCAGTTCAAGGCTAGTGCTCTACCACTTGAGCCACAGCACCACTTTCGGCTTTTTTCTTTTTTGCTTATGTGGTGCTGAGGGCCTCATGCATGCAAGGCAAGCGCTCTGCCAATGAGCCACCTTCCCAGCCCTCCATGAGACTCTTATCTCAATAAATCATCAGAAAACCAGAAGTGGCACTGTGGCTTAAGTGGTAGAGTGCTTGCCTTGAGCTGAAGAGCTGAGGGACAGCACCGAGGCCCTGAGTTCAAGCCCCATGACTGACAAAAAAAAAGACAAAACCCAAAAACAATAAAACAACAAGATAAAGAAGCACAGGGACAGTACCCAAATCCTGAGTTCAAGTCTCAGACCAGCATAAAAACAAAAAAATAAAAAGGCATGAAGAGCCAGGTGCTCCTGGCTCCTGCATGTAATCCTAGCTATTCCAGAGGCTGAGATCTGAGGATTGTAGTTTGAAGCTAACAAGGACAAGAAACTCCATGAGACTTATCTCCAGTTAACCACCAAAAAGCTTACTCAAGTGGTAGAGTGCTAGCTTTGAGCAAAAAAAGCTCAAAGATAGTACCCATGTAGAGTTTAAGTCCCATGTTAAGTTTAAGTAAAAAGAAAAAAAAGAAGGCACGAAGAGGTACAGTAGATATCAAGTGGGCAGTCTACTTTGAAGGTAGACTCAGATATCTGAAATAGATTTGGTAGGCACTTGGCAGAAACTGCAAGTTTACAACCCACAGTTGGACAGGAAAGATTATGAAAAAAACCCTTTTCCCTGCCCTTTTTTACCCAGGAACATAGCCATGAGCTTCTTATCCTGAAGTAGGATGGCTCCTTTCACCAAGTACTCAAAATAGGAGTCAACACCGGCACCGATGCCTGCATCCTGGGCCACCCATTTGCCAGTGAGCACATCAATGTGGTTGCCAACCTAGGAGAGAGAGAGAAAAAAAGAGATTCTCTGAGGAGGGTACAAGGCCAAAGAAGTATCTTTGTCCCGCCCCTCCATGACTGACCAGTGTGATGTAAGACAGACAGGCCCCTCAGTGCTTCTTGGACCTGTTACAGGACTGTACCCAGCCTTCCTGCACATCTATACAGTGGAGATGTCTCTCATGCATGTTTCTGAGGACTTAATTTTATACACTGGGCAAAAATAAAGAAAAGTGATTTGGAGTGCTTATGCACTGTTTAGAGTGAGTGTGAGATAAAAGAAGAGAAGTTGCTATACCCATAGTCTGCCTCAGACTTCAGGGATGTTGGCTTGTGATTCTAATGTCTAAAGATTCAAGATACACTTCACACAGTTCCATACATTAGCTCAGGGGAAGCTGGTGAGTGGTTGCTTTTAAGGAAAGGAACCAGATAGCTGGGAACAAGGGCCAGAGGGGACTTCACCAATAACTTTTTTTTTTTTTTTTGGTAGTGCTGGGTTTGAATTCAGGGCTTTATGTTTACTAAGCTGGCAGTCTACCACTGAGCCACACCTCCAGCTCCATTTTTCACTGGTTATTTTAGAATAGGGTCTTGCTTCTCCCTCAGGCATGTGCATGACACACAATCTACTTACTTTATAGATCTACCACATCCAGCTTCCCTCAACAGGAGACTGAAAGGAACTGATTTGGAACATAAGTCCCTAGGGATACCAAATAAGGGGAAAGTGAGGCAGGGAAGGGAAGGAAGCCTTTAAGAGGTGAGTGATCAAGCAGTCAGTCCTAGGGAGCTGTGGGACTCAGTGTAGAGGACACACCTCAGTGATCTCACTAAGGCAGGGAGCAGTGGGACAGAATGTTTATCCACAAACTCTATCAGTATCAGTCACTAGTTGAGAATCGCACATGGGTAGCATTATGTTCCAGGACTTCTAGCTAAAGGTAAGCAAAGCAGGCTCCAGGCCTCAGAGAGGCCCACAGGGACATGGATAGTGGCAGTGGGGAAAAAGGCCAGTGTACACAGAAATAGTAAAGGCCTGGAGGGCATGGCTGGAGAAAAACCTGCTCATGCTGGGCTAACTAGGGGAGATGGGTAAGTCTGCACAGTGGCATCTTCTTTAGGTGGCATTCCTTAAATGGCATCTCCCCACATAAGCTCCAGCTTTTCAAGCTGACTTAGCACCAGATTCTATATAAAATGGTAGAGTACCACTGGGAGCCGGTAGCTCATACCTGTAATCCTAGTCAAGAGGCTGAGATCTGAGGATCATAGTTTAAAGCAAGCCCAAGCAGGAAAGTCCATGAGACTCTTATCTCTAATAAATCACCAGAAAACTGGAAGTAGTGTTGTGGCTTAAGTGGTAGAACACTCGCCTTGAGCTGAAGAACTGAGGGACAGCACCCAGGCTCAGAGTTCAAGCCCCATGACCGATTAAAAAAAAAAAAAAAAAGGTAGAATACCAACCTATTCCTGAATCATTGTCAGTCTTTTGAAGTCACAGTGATTCAGTAAAGGAAGCAGTAATACATTAATGTCACTGCTGGAGTAACTGAGGACAGAAAGGTTAAGCTACTTGCCTGAGTCATAGTTTCAATGTGGCAAAGCTTCACTCTAGTTCTTACTAAATCCGCCGTTATTTCCTGAATACCTTTGGCTCTATTATTTTTAATTTCATTGGACCATTCCTTCAAGGAGCTGACACTAACCTTGGGGATGACTTGATCTAAAATATGCTAACTTGCCATTTATTAACAGGAATTGGAAGAGAAAAGGAAGTTCTAGGGTCAAATAAGCTTGGGGAATGTTAAGCCAAATTAAATAGATCCCTTTATCATTAGATTTTATATCATACTCAAGTTAATTGCAACTCAATAAAACAAAAACAAAGCCCTTTGATTGACCAGAAATCCATCTTTTTTTTGTGTGTGTGAAAATACTGTACAGAGGGGTTACAATTACATGGGCAAGATAACGAGTACATTTCTTATCAAGCATCGTAGCCTCCTCTTTTGTTTCCCCTTTCCATCCCATTCTCCCCCTACCCCCTCACTTAACCCTCCTTCCCCCCACCCCCAGAAATCCATCTTTCACAGGATAGTCATTCAACATCTCAATACCAGTGTTCTAAGAAACACAGTTTTATGCGAATACTAAAAATAGGGGCAAGATGGGCTGATTATCTACAGTTACTGAGTTAGAGATATGAAGCATATGACATCCTTCTGGAACTCCAGCAGTCTCCAGACCTTGCTCCCTAATATAGGATGGGCTTTCTGGTTCACTTCCTGTCAAAATATGAATATGGGTCGGTCTAATTTTTGGTATTCTGAACCCAAGCACTAGGCCACTTGTATAACTTGGTCCTTGGAGCTTTGGGCCTCAAAAGGGCAGACTTGACACACAAAAGGGGCAGCAGCTGACCTACCAGCCCAATATCTGACCGGCTCTCCCAGAGACGCATCAAGGCCACTCTGGCCACATCTTCAAACACGGGGTCACCAGTGAGACTGCTCAAGGTGGCAAATTCCACAATGAAGGTCCCGATCCCTGCCGTACAGGTGACAGGGGTCTCTCCTGGGTTCACGCCATGAAGCAGGTTCACCGTTCCATAGGGCATACCAGTGGGGGTCTGAAAGGCTAAACAATCAGGCGACTGTTATGACTCCACAGAGGAGCAGAGAGGTCAGAGTGGTTTAGACATTGGACTAAAGCTTTAAGATCTTTGCCAGTACTTCCCTCTTGCCTTCTGAGTGAAGTACCTGAGACTGAGCCAGAGACTGGTAAATGTCACACTGGAGGACCCTTAGCAGACACCTAACCCAGATACTGGCAAACACTGCTATTGTAATTCTGGCTCCTGCAATAAGGAAGGGACATAGAGAGAGACAAACTCCACATTGCCACCATTCACATGATCTCTTCTTTAAATTTTTTTTTTATACTATATCTTCTAAGGCCAGGAAGATAACTGAGTGTGAAGTAAGCAAGGCTTAAGCTATATAGGGATAGTGAGGTTTAGGGCACATGGACAAGAGTGTGCCCCTTGGAAGCTATTTATATAAACTTTTAAAACACCACTCTGACCAAATGAATTTGCCAGATCCTAAGCAGTCCCAGAGGAGTCAGTTTGAGATTCCTTTTTTAAATAAAGCATGTAAGGGCAAAGTTATTTTTAAAATAAATACAACAACAGCCAGGATATAAATTCCTAAGCCATTGATACAGTTACAACTCTAATTTATAGGTAAGGAAAATCATGCCTGGCAAGAAGTGATTCAGCCAAGGGTCACATAAGACATCACAAAGAGCAGAGTTGGAAATGCCTGCCCTGAGCCCCACCCTGTGCCCTCAATCCAACTTAATGCTCTGCTTATACTACCCTGTACTTACTGATTCAGGGCAAGAACTCAACAACCAGCCCAAGGAAAAATTTCCTCTCCAGGCCACAAGGTCAAGCAACTGCAGAGTGACCTGTGTGTCACCAAGTTGTGAACAAAACTCAAAATTTCCAAGAACTACAGGGTCCAGCAACTTTGTTATAGACAAGAAATTCATGGCTTGGCAGGCATGAGGGACAATCAAGGAGAATGCAAGTCACAACCAGGAAGGGCTTGAGGAAATATTTTAGAAAAGGCAGGAAGCATTAAAAAGAAAAGGAATAGCAGGGTGCCAATGGCTCATGCCTGTAATGCTAATTACTCAGGAGACTGATATCTGAGGGTCAGGGTTTGAAGCTAGCCCAGGCAGGAAAAGTCAGTGAGATTCTTATCTCCAGGTAACTATCAAAAAGCTGGCAATAGAGCTATGGCAGAGGGGCTGAGAAGGTGGCTCAGTAGTAGAGTGCTTGCCTTGCATGCATGAGGCCCTGGGTTCGATTCCTCAGCACCACATAAGCAGAAAAAAAAAAAAAGCCAGAAGTGGTGGTGTGGCTCAAGTGGTAGCGTGCTAGCCTTGAGCTGAAGAGCTGAGGGACAGTCCCCAGGCCCAGAGTTCAGGCCCCACGACGGACCCAAAAAAAAAAAACAACTCCAAAAACTCAGGGACAGTGCCCAGGTCCTGAGTTCAAACCCCAGTACCCACGTACACGTACACACACACACACACACACACACACACACACACACACACACACACACACACACACACACACACACACACACACACACGGAATAAGTCCTCCTTGACTTGCAAGGGAGATGCACAGGTGCTTGCTTTATAATTATGCAAACATATATTTGGATATATTTATAAACATATAAATATATTCCTCCATGCAGAAAAAATTAAGTGACAAAAAAAGATATAAAACTTGAAGCAGAAACAAAGCAGTTTCCTCTAGGGGTGAATCACACAGGACATGATGTTTTCTAGGAGACCCCAGGCCAAGAGACATGGGCTGTGAATGAGGCCTGAACCTAATTCACCCGAAAGCCTTGGCTGTCCCCAAGGATAAGAGGCGAATGCTGCATGCCAGGGGTAAATAAGTGAGATGGCCAAGGAGCTAGTGGAAAGCACACTGTGACGTGTTTGGGTGTGAGCACCTCAGACCTCTTCCACACCCTGAAAGGAACACAGTGTCTAGCTGACACTTCAGAGCGCAGCGTTGACTGTCTCTGGACCAAAACACTGAGGCTTGGCCTGCTGCCCTGGACACAGCTTAGCCATAAAATAGATTCCTCTCTGCACAAGTGCCTGTGAAAAGCACTTTCTCCTGTCTGACCTCATGTTAGCCCTCGTACGGCGGGGGTTTTTTTGTTTTTTGTTTTCAAAAAACTCATCATGGGATGGAGGCAGGAATTATGGTAGAGGAAGGGAAAATGAACCATGGAAGGAAGAGTGGCTTATTTAAGATAAAGGGTGGCAGAGAAGAGTCTAGAACCCATAGCTCCTAATGCTCAGACCAAGGCTCTTTCCTGGGACCATTATTCCAGCAGCATGTGGGCGTGGAAGGTTGAAAAGCACTCATTCAAACTAAAGGCAAGAACCATGTACCCACCAGATTGGACCTCAATCCATGCCTGTCAATAGTAATGAAATTATCTTGCCCAGCCTGGCCCATACCTTAGAAGGCCCTGAAATTGTTCAGGACTCTCCTGATTTCCATGGTAGCTGGATGGAATACACAGTAGGAGGTAGGAATACAGAGTATTTGTGTAAAATATACCAAGAAAGGTCTAGAGGCAGGCTTAATGGTAGAGCAACTCACTAGCAAGTACAAAGCCCTGAATTCAAACCCAGAAGAAAAAAAAAAGCCAAGAAATAATAGAAATAATTCAGCATTGTTAATCTCATATTCACCAAGGGAAACAAGATTTACTGGATTTCCTGTTTCCCCCATCTCTGTGTGGTTCTTACCTGGGAGGAGTTTTCGGGCTGCTTCCTCAGCCATCCTCAGGAGAGGTCCAGAGCAGGGCCATCCAGCCTCTACTTCTACTCCAGCCTTCTTTGATAGCAGATGAGCAGACAGGAGTCCTCCTACCACTGCAGGTAACATAAGGTACAACTGTCATTATTCCAAGGACCAGTCTTTCCCTTGTACACGTAAACCTTAGCATTCCCCTGGGATGGCTCAGGGGCTAGAGCCACCCAGACAGAGGTATCCTCTGGCCCCACATACTTATACAGTATGAAGTTCACAAAGTTGGTCATAAAGTGGGTCATAAAAATTTGACCATCGGACTTTTTTTTTTGGCAGGAACTGCCATCTTCTAGTAATTTGCCAAAATGACAAGCACAAAGGGGATACATGTTCTCTAGGCCCTTCTGGAAACATGGAGTTGTTCCTTTGGCCACATACATGAGAATCTACAAGAAGGGTGATACTGTAGACATCAAGGGAATGGGTACTGTTCAAAAAGGAATCCCCCACAAATGTTATCATGGCAAAACTGGAAGAGTCTATAATGTTACCCAGCATGCTGTTGGCATTATTGTGAACAAGCAAGTTAAGGGCAAGATGCTTGCCAAGAGAATTAATGTGCAAATTGAGCATATTAAACACTCGAAGAGCCGAGATAGCTTCCTGAAATGAGTGAAAGAAAATGACCAGAAAAAGAAGGAAGCCAAAGAGAAAGGAACTTGGGTTCAACTGAAGTGCCAGCCTGCTCCACCTAGAGAAGCACATTTTGTGAGAACCAATGGAAAGGAGCCTGAGCTATTGGAACCTATAAATTCATGGCCTAAGAGAGGTTAGCAAATAAAAGATTGCTGGACTATAAAAATGACCTTAAAAAAAAAAAAACTTGACCATCGATGGGCTGGGAAGTGGCTCAGTGGTAGAGTGCTTGCCTTGCATGCATGAGGCCCTGGGTTCAATTCCTCAGCACCACATAAGCAGAAAAAGCCAGAAGTGGTGCTGTGGCTCAAGTTGTAGAATGTTGGCCTTGAGCTGAAGAGCTGAGGGACAGTGCCCAGGCCCAGAGTTCAGGCCCCACAACCAACAATTAAAAAAAAAAAAATTTGACCATTGAAAAAGATGGCTGCCTTCTGAACTCTCTATTGTGGGCCAAGTACAAGGTACTGTTAGCCCTTCTGTAGAAAAAGATATGATCACCCATCTAGTGGGTGGCAGGACTAGGTCTCTCTGATTATAAAGCTCCTGTTCATTACACTCTGCCACTCTAGTTCCCAATGATGTATCATAACTGGTGGAGTGAGGTAGGTGGGGGAGATGAGAAAATGCAGTGATTATCTGGTAACTAACAGTAAATAGGCTCTTAGTACTCTATTTGGGTTTATTATGCAACATTTAGGTCTTATAAAAAGACACAAAGGTTCTGTGTCTGGAAATATGGTTAACTAGATACTAGAAATGGCCGGCTAACTAAAAATAACCAGTGACCTTCAGTTTCCCTTCTTCTGGCAGAGGAACAGAAACAAAGGCAGGACCTGGCCAACATGGGGAGTGGATAAAAGGTCCCTGCATCAAGTGAGACCTGAAAGAATTCTATACTCTCTGTAAGGAGGAATTAAAAATAGACTCTGCACACTTCCCCTAAGGGTACATAAGGAAAATTACATGCCTCAAATCTTAGTGTCCAAGAAAAAGGAAGGGAAACAAACAAACAAAATAAAACTTCCACGGGGCTGGGAAGGTGGCTCAGTGGTAGAGCGTTTGCCTTGCATGCATGAGGCCCTGGGTTCGATTCCCCGGAACCACATAAGCAAAAAGAAAAAAAGGCAGAAGTGGCGCTGTGGCTCAAGTGGTAGAGCGCTAGCCTTGAGCTGAAGAGCTGAAGGACAGCACCCAGGCCCAGAGTTCAGCCCCCCCCCCCAAATAAATAAATAAATAAAACTTCCCTAAGAATTAGTAACTACAAAAAAAATTAAAAAAAAAAAAGAATTAGTAACTACAACCTATAACGCACAACATTTTCTAGTTTTAATTCATACTAATTGGATAGTCTAAAAAACTTCAAACCTTTAGCAAACAGTGAGATTTGATACTTCAAGGCATATGCAGCAATCAATAAAAATGTGTATCTGGGAGAATTTTAATTCATGCAACAGAGTCCTCAGAAAGAAATCACACAAATAAAGTCTGGGAAAAGAACTGCCTCTGAACCAACACACTGAGTAAAGCTACTGAATGAAATTTTAAAAATTTACTCAAAGGGGGCTGGAAAGGTGGCTCAGAGGTAGAGTAAAATATACCAAGAAAGGTATGAGGCCCTGGGTTCAATTCCTCAGCACCACATAAGCAGAAAAAGCTGGCACTGTGGCTCAAGTGGTAAAGTGCTAGCCTTGAACTGATGAGCTGAGGGACAGCACCCAGACCCAGAGTGAGTTTAGGACCCACGACACACACAGACACACAGACACACAGACAGACACACAGACACACACAGACACACACACACAGACACACACACACACAGACACACACACAGACACACACACACACACACACACACACACTACTCAAAGGGTACAAGGAAATGAAGCATTTTAAGTAACAGCCAGCAGAAATAAAAGAACAAAACACGTCAATATTTCAAATACTACAATTATCAGGCACAGAATAGAAAATAATTATGTGCAATATAACTAAAGAAATAGGGTAAGGAATGTGGCTTAGTGGTAGAGTTCAACCCCATGACTAACAAAAAAAGAGAGACTGGGCCGGGCGCCAGTGGCTCACACCTGTAATCCTAGCTACTCAGGAGGCTGAGATCTGAGGATCATGGTTCAAAGCCAGCTTGGGCAGGAAAGTCTGTGAGACTCTGATCTCCAAGAAAACCACTAGAAAACCAAAAGTGGAGCTGTGGCTCAAGTGGTAGAGGGCTCGCCTTGAGCTGAAGAGCACAGGGAAAGCGCCCAAGCCCAGTTCAAGCCCCATGACCAACTAAAAGAAAAAAAAAGAGAGAGAGAAACTGAAATATATGTCACAAAAAATAATTTAAATATTATAAAAAGACCAAAGAGAATCTCTAAAAATAAAATAAAAATATTGAAATTAAAAGTTGCATGATTATGCTAGGTACAGGTAACTCACAACTTACAATCCTAGCTACGTAGGAGGCTGAGATCTGAGGATGACAGTTCAAAGCCAGCCAGGGAAGAAAAGTCCGTGAGACTTCTATTTCCAAAATAACCAGCAAAAAAAGGCAGAAGTAGAGGTGTGGCTCAAGTGGTAGTGGTCTAGCTTTAAGCGAAAAAGGTGAACAATAGCACAAAGTCCTGAGTTCAAACCCCAGTACCAACACACACACACACACACACACACACATGGTTCCATTAACAGCAGGTAAGACATAATTGAAGAGAAAATTAGTAGAGTACTAGCCTTGAGCAAAAAAGCTCAGGGACAGTAGGTAAGGTATTTGGCTTAGTGGTAGAGTGCTTGGCTAGTATGCATGAAGCCCTGGGTTCAATTCTTCAGTACCACATAAGACAGAAAAAGCCAGAAGTGGCACTGTGGCTCAAGTGATAAAGCTCTAACCTTGAGCATAGAGAGGCTGAGGGACAGAGCCTGGGCCCTGCATTCAAAGCCCAGGACTGGCCAAAAAACAGCTCAGGAACAGCACCCAGAACTTGCCCCAGGACTGGCATTTTAAAAAAGGACAAAATGTTCCCTAAGATACAGAAAGGGACTTGGAGGATACAGTAAGAAGGTATGACAGCCGGGTGCTGGTGGCTCATGCCCGTAATTCTAGCTACTCAGGAGGCTGAGATGTGAGGATCACAGTTCAAAGCCAGCCCAGGCAGGAAAGTCCGTGAGACTCTTATCTCCACTAGAAAACCGGAAGTGGTGTTTCAGCTCAAGTGGAAGAGTGCTAACCTTGAGCTGAAGAGCTGAGAGACAGCGGCCAGGCCCAGAGTTCAAGCCCCAAGATGGACAAAAAAAAAAAGAAGGTGTTGCCGGGCGCTGGTGGCTCACGCCTGTAATCCTAGCTACTCAGGAGGCTGAGATCTGAGGATTGCGGTTCAAAGCCAGCCCGGGCAGGAGACACTGTGAGACTCCTATCTCCAATAAACCACCAGAAAACCGGAAGTGGCGCTGTAGCTCAAGTGGTAGAGCGCTCGCCTTGAGCTGAAGAGCTGAGGGATAGCACCCAGGCCCAGAGTTCAAGCCCCACGACTGACAAAAAAAAAAAAGAAGATGTGACATACATCTAGTTGGAGCTCTTAGTTTGAATGTTCTCAAACCAAGAATCTAACAGCAATTCTCAGAACCAAGAATCCCAAGCAAGATAACAAAAAGAAATCTTCCTTTATAATTTTCTTCAATTTTTTTTCATGTCAACAAAAGAATATATCTGTACAATTATATTTCTTTTCTTGGTGATACCAGGGTTTGAATTCAGCCTTCTTTTAGTTTTTCACCTAAATTCTTGTGCTTTTGCCAAGGATGGCCTCAAATAATAATTCTTCTACTTCTGCCTCCTAAGTAGCTGGGCTTACAGGCATGTAACTCTACAGCCAGCTTCTTTTCTGTTTTAAACATTTAAGTATCATGTAATTGAAATATAAGTTTCATTGCACATATAAGTTTCAAAGTACAATCCTGCCATGTAGAGGTTGTCAACTGATGAGTCTTCAAGATAGCTCAAAATAAGGGCGATGGTAGCCTCACAAGAAAGCCTGCTAAAACTGGGTATAGTGGTGCATGTCTGTATCCCAGCACTCAATAAGCTGAGGCAGGAGAATTGTGAGTTCCAAAACAGCACGAGCTATTTAGCAAGATATTGTCTAAAAACAAAAGCCTGACAAAAATATTGATCCTAGGATTCAACACAGAGACTCTGATTCCTTAAGTTTAGAGTAGATCTTATATTCAACTTGAAAAAATATTCCCTAAGAAATGTACTCAAGATTACCTTACTCATGTAACTGTAACCCCTCTGTACAGCATCTTTACAATAAAATAAAATTTAAAAAAACATTCCCATGTGGTTTTGATGAGTAGCCACATTTGGAAACTAATGCCTGAACTGTACTGCCTAGTACAATAATCACTAACTAAATATGGCAAGTTAAATTTAAATTCATTGAGGCTGTAGGCTCCAGCTGCAGTAGAGAAACTGCAAACCCTCAGAACACTGCCCCCCATGGTTAGTAGCCACTAACCAGGTAACACAGACATAAAACATATCCATCATCACAGAAAGGTCTATTGGACAGATATAAGTACCAAGAAGGCAGGGGTGTCTTCTTGTTCACAGCACCAAATACATGTTATTTATGTGAATAAATGTAACTAATTTCTTTCTAGCTTTTTTGTTCTCTGTTCATTTTCATTTCTGAAACTGATGAGAGATCATGACCCCCCTCCGCCCTACAGGAAGTCACAGGTGCTCTGACAGGCAATGTTTTCGGTGAATATCCTGGCAGAGTAAGTCCTGAAAATTCTATTTACCATTTCTTTGCTTTTTAATGTGTGTGTGTGAGTGTAAGCGCGCACGCGTGCACATATACACACACATGCCCCAGTACTGGGGCTTGAACCTAGGGTCTTGTGCTCTTGATTGGCTTTTTTGCTCAAGGCTGGCACTCTACCACTTGAGCCACATCTCCACTTCCAGTATTTTACTGGTTAATTGGACATAAGAATCTCACAGTCTAGCCAGGCACTGGTGGCTCACGCCTGTAATCCTAGCTACTCAGGAGGCTGAGATCTGAGGATCACGGTTCAAAGCCAGCCCAGGTAGGAAAGTCCATGAGACTCTTATCTCCAATAAAACACTAGAAAACCGGAAGTGGTACTGTAGCTCAAGAGGTAAAGTGCTCGCCTTGAGCTGAAGAGCTGAGGGATAGCGCCAGGCCCAGAGTTCAAGCCCCATGACCGACAAAAAAAAAAAAAAAAAATCTCATAGTCTTTTCTGCACAGGCTGGCTTTGAACTGCCTTCAGGGTAGCAAGGATTACAGGTTTGAGCCACCACCACCTAGCGCAATGTTTTTTTTCTTTTCTTTTTTTTTTAGACAATTACACGTTGTCTTCCTTCTAAAAGCCTCAGAAGGTAGCCTTACCTCTAATGTTGGTTTCAAATACAGAGGCATTCACATCGATATCAAAGTCCACATTATCTTGGAGCACTTCAACCACTCTTTGGAATTCAGAGATATTCCCCAAAATCTGGAAGAAGAAGAAGACCTGACAAAGAGGCTCAGAAGAGGCTGGATTTAGAGGTGAGTTGCTATGCTAGTGGCCCTCACTCATTCAATTAATACCTCTAGTTTCTGTCCTAAGAACAACAAAAAAGCCACCAAACTAGAGATCATCCAGAAACCCAATATCAAGCAATGGTTAAGTAAATTCCTAGGTATGTAGCCATTTCAATGGCTCCAATATAGCCAACTGCCAATGGCTCACACAGGTAATCCCAACTTCTCAGGAGGCTGAGATCTGAGGATTATGGTTCAAAGCCAGACTGGGCAGGAAAATCTGTAAGACTCTTTATCTCTAATAAACTACCCAGAAAACCAGAAGCGGTACTGTGATTTAGATAGCAGAACACGATCCTTGAGCACAAAGAGGCTCAGAGACAGCACCCTGAGTTCAAGCCCCAGGACCAGAAACACACACACACACACACACACACATATAACACAAAAACCTCAATGGATCCAATATAAGGAATAAAGACTCCAACATGAACTATTAGTTGGGCATTAGCAGTGGGTATCAGTGGTTTTTTAACCCTCTCCTGCGTGTTAAAGCTTGTGGAGAACCTCACAGGTTGTTTCCCAACCTTCCATGGTGTGTATGGCCTCCTACCACAGAGGCCGACTATCCAGAGGCTCACCTTCTCAGACTCTTTTGCTATGTCCCCCAGTCAATTCTGACCCTTGTAAAGGCTGGGAAGTTGGCTCAGTGGTAGAGTGCTTGCCTTGCATGCATGAGGCCCTGGGTTCCATTCCTCAGCACCACAAAAGCAGAAAAAGCCGGAAGTGGCACAGTGGCTCAAGTGGTAGAGAGCTAGACTTGACCTGAAAAGCTGAAGGACAGCGCACAGGCCCAGAGTTCAGGCCCCAAGACTGACAATAAATAAACAAACAAACATAGCTGACATTACTTTTATTCTGTCTCTGCCTTTTTGCTTTGGAAGCTGATCCTATTTCTAGAGCTGTGGCAGCTATGTTCTACCATGAGGTACTAATCATGACAATGAAAGCCAATACACTAATGACAATAGGCTAGAATGCTATAAAGAGCCTACATCTCTGATGGCATTGTTCAGTCTTTAGAAATTAACTCATAACTTTTTTACTTGGGAAAATAAACTTCTGTTTAAACAATCTGTCAAATTAAATGTTGATACCTCTTCTTCTACATAAGCATTCCAATCTTCCACAGTCCCATCTGTGGTTTAGGAGAGACTAACTCCATGTCTCCAACTGTAACATGGCACCTAACTTGGTCCAGCCATAGTACCAAGTTTTTTGATTCAGGAATATATATGAGTGTGACCCAAGCCAAATCATTGAAGATTCATTCCCTGGAGTTAATGGGTTAAAGGTGGTTCTTTCTGGTGCAGTTTCTTAAGAGTGGGATATAAGCAGAATGCCTGTTGGCTACCCTGCCACATAGCAGCAAAGCAAGCAGAGAGAGATGGAGAAAGAGATTCCTAATGACATCTTTGTATGTCTGGTTTCAGCTGAGTCTAAGGCCAGCCTTTATCTGGATGTTTTAGTTATCTGATTCAGTAAATTTCCTTCTAAATCAGAATGAATTGGATCTCTGTTATTTACAATAAAAAAATGTCCTGACTATCCCAGCAAGCAAAGTCCTCTAAGATTTAGACACAACCTACCTTTCTGATCCTATCTCTTATAGTTCCTCTTCATCTAACCTCCCTTCATCTACTTCAGTAAAACTATACCCACAATTCTTCAACTTCCTGACTTTAGACCTTCTATCTCCTTTACCAGACATCACTTCCTCTATGTCTTCCCCTTCCAAATCTAACTTATCTTTGTCTAAATGTCACTTTCTCTAAAAAGCCTTTGATTCCTCTTTTATCTTCTTTCTTTAAATAAAAGGTCCCAATATATACAACTCTTAGGGCATCTAGTTCTTTCCAATTAAAATCTGCATGGACAGACACTCACTCTTGGCTACATTTCCCCCAGAGTGCCAGATATAATTCATGAAGCAGTTACTCTACAAATGCTTATAGAATGATGACACAAATCTTTCTTCACATTACAGCCAATGATCTCAAGACAGAAATCTCATCATTTCCTGTCTTTTATGTAAAGAATTCCAGTGTCTTCCCTTGCTCTTGAAATAATCCTCAAAGTCCTTAACACAGGGAAAAGCTTGCATCATCTAGCTGCTATATGACCTCTAGCTTCACTTTACTTCCAGCATCCTTTACCACTCCCTAGCCACTCTGGCCTTCCTTCAAGTCTCTGCACTTGCCAGGATATCTTCTGCCCCAAGGCCTTTCTTTGCACCAGCTGTTCTCTGTGCCTAGAACACTCTTCCTCTCCCACTTTCCCCCTTGCTTCTCCTGCAGATCCCAAGTTCAATTGATCAGATTCTTTTACCCTACTCACAGAACTGTGTTCCTTTCCCACAGAGCACTCCTCTTAGTTTGTAACTTTACATTTTTTAAGGTTGTTTTTTTTTTATTGTTTCTTGATTTTTATTGCTAACACCACAAACTCGGACAAGTAGATAACATGCCTATTCAAATTCATCACTGTAACTCTAGAGTTTAGAACTATGCTTGCTATACAATTGGCCCTCAACTGTTTGATGAATAGATAAGCACATAAAAATTAACATTAAGCAAAGTATAACCTATATTAATTTATGTATTATTGAAAATCTCATAAATGCTATCAATATGTAAGAGAAGGAGTAGCCATGGTGTGTTGGTATGTGACTGCAATCCTAGCAGTCAGGAGACCAAGATTGGAGAATCAAGAGTGTAAATGGGGCTGAGAAGGTGGCTCAGTGGTAGAGCGCTTGCCTTGCAAGCCTGAGGCCCTGGGTTCGATTCCTCAGCACCATATAAGCAAAAAGAAAAAAGCCGGAAGTGGCGCTGTGGCTCAAGTGGTAGAGCGCTAGCCTTGAACTGAAGAGCTGAGGGACAGCGCCCAGGCCCAGAGTTCAGGCCCCACGACCGGACCCCCCCCCCCCCAAAAAAAAAAAGAGTGTAAGACTAGATCCAGGTACTGATGGCTCACTCCTATAATTCTAGCTACTCAGGAGGCTGAAGATCAAGGTTTGAAGTCAGCAGGGTCAGGAAAGTCTGTGAAGTTCTTACTTTCAATTAGCTAGCAGAAGCCAAACATGGAGCTATGGTTCTAGTGATAGAGCACCAGCTGTGAGCAAAAAAGCTAATCAGGAACACAAGGCCCAGTATGGGTACCAAAAAAAAAAAAAAAAGAGTGTAAGGCCAGTCTGTACTGCATATGAAACTATGTCTCAAGGAGAAACAGAAAGGATGATAGAGGGGCTGGGAAAGTGGCTCAGTGGTAGAGTGCTTGCCTTGCATGCATGAGGCCTTGGGTTCAATTCCTCAGCACCACATAAGCAGAAAAAACTGGAAGTGGCGCATGCTGTGGCTCAAATGGTACAGCGCCAGCCTTGAGCTAAAGAGCTGAGAGACAGCACCCAGGCCCAGAGTTCAGGCCCCATGACCGACCAAAAAAAAGAAAAAAGAAAGAAAGGATAATAGAAATAATGAAACTGTGGAAAAGTTGTTAAAACCTTTCCTGTGGCCTTTTTAAGAAATTTAGAGACAGTATGGAGTCATAAAGAATTAAGTTCAAGTCTTACCACTGCTTTATAATAGCTCCATAACTTGCCCAAATCATTTTACCTCTTTCAAACATTCAACTTCCCAGTTGGAGGAAAGCTTTAAAGTACTTACCTCATGAGGTTGAGAAAATATATATAAAGTGTTTAGGACAAGCCTTATACATGACAAAATAACTAGTTTCTGCTCTTTTTTTTTTTCTTTTTTTGCCAGTCCTGGGGCTTGAACTCAGGGCCTGGGCACTGTCCCTGAGCTTCTTTTGCTCTAGGTTAGCACTCTACTACTTGAGCCACAGCGCCACTTCCAGCTTTTTCTGTTTATGTGGTACTGAGGAATCAAACCCAGGGCTTCATGCATGCTAAGTAAGCACTACCACTAAGCCACATTCTCAACCCTCTGCTATAACTTTACTATCATGAATATGGCTACTAGAATGTAAGCTTCAGAGCTAGGCGCTGGTGGTGCATGCCTATAATCCTAGCTACTCAGGAGGCTGAGGATTGAGGTTTGAGGCTAGGTCTGGAAGAAGAATTCACTTTTTACTTATAATTAAACTACCAAAAGAGGAAAGATACTAGTTAAGCAATGGAGAGGGGAAAGAATAGATGAGATACTTACCAGCAAGGTATCCAGAGCATCAATTAGAGTCAGAGAAAAGCTGTAAAAGGAAGAAAAAAACAGCAGATATATGACTGTTTAAACAGATTACCCTTCCCCCAAAAAACTAAGTGAGATGCAATGATGAGTCTCCTTTGCTCAAGCTGCTTACAGTGACAATAAACTACAGGAAAAATCACTGGGATCATGTGACCCACTTAACACACATAGAAGGGTATGCCAATATACTTAAACTGTACTAAACATATTACCTGTATTGACATTCTTCTTTGCCATGGGGAGGCAGTATAAGATTATAGCTACAAGCACAGGCTTTTCAGCAGTTTTTTATCTAGGAATTTACCCCACAGTGTACATTGTTGTTTGAGATGGCTCATGGAAATATTATTTAGAACATCAAAAGTTTAGAAATAATCTAATAATGGTCTCCCAGTTGCAGTGATAGCCATGAAGTTATCAAAAAGATGGTTATAAGGAATTCTATGTACTGCTGAAACATGATTTGATGATTTTCAAGTCATGTTATTAAATGGAAAACAGAAGAGACAGAATAGGCAGTATAGTGTGCTTTCATCTGCATTTCAAAAAGGGACATAGTGACAGAAAGCAGATTAGCAGTTGTTAGGACCAGTGATGATACACAGACTTACTATAAAGGAACACTTAAAATTTTTAGCGGCAAGAGGAGTCTATGTGTTGACTGTAATGGTTATTATATACTCAAAAGGTTATTTTACTATATGGAAATTAGTTGAAAAAGTTAATCTTCAAAAGATATACAATAGTTGGGCATAGTGGTACACACCTGTGATCCCAGCACCTGGAAGGTTGAGGCAGGGAGATCAAGAGTTAAGGCCAACCTAGGCTACATAGTAAGACCTCCATCTCAATAAACAAGAGCAAATAAAAATACATACATACTTGTACCTACATAATAATTACATATTGAAAACATTCTTGCAAGGTGGAAGTGGAGATGAGGCTCAAGTGGCAGATAGCTAGCCTTGAGCAAAAATGTCAAGTGAGAACACAAGGTCCTGAGTTTGAGCCCAGGTACTAACACCAATATACACATATGAAAGGTAACAGTATTCTGAGGTATGAAATCTTTACCTTGTACTGTGTATGATTCTGTACTGCCTGAATTAGCCATTTGTTTTGAATTTACTTTTTCCCAGCTAAAAAGGGAAACCAGCACAAGTTGAGTTTACTTCCTTATTTCTTAGCTTTGAAAGGAAAAGCCACCATTTGTAAATAAAGGTAAAACAGGAATAGCTGCACCTGACTCCTAGGAGTCTTCGCTGAATGAGATGCCATGGCGAAATGCTTAACACAGTGTTCAATGTCAATGTCAGCCAATTCTTAGCAAGGAGCAAGACATTGTTTCAGTTCTCCTCGATTTTTATTCTAGTGGGAATAAGACAAGCCTGTAGATACATGAAAATAATAGTATCTGAAAAGTGCTACAAAGAAAACAGGTGACTTGTAAGCTTGATCTGAAGGAAAGGTGCTTGGGAGAGCTGATGCTAAGCAGGTTAACATAAAGCACTAAGAAATGAAATGAGACTATAAGATGGACACAATGGGCAAGAAATGTGTTTCAGTTACAGAGAACACCAACTACAAAGCTCTTAAATTCTGGGAGAGTAAGAACCACTCCTAGACCTGTTTATTAGCCAATAAAATGAGGGGCTCTTGGAGCCCTTTCACCTACTCTATTTTAGTTGTACCCAAGTCCCCACAGCTGTTAACTGCTGAGGCTGGGCCCAGAGTTCTAGCCTGCCAAGTGAAACCAGGACTTTTTGGCACTGCCAGAAGATGGGTACGTCCCGAGGGTACTAGTCTAAAACTGAGAGAAGAGCAAGCCTGGGAACTTTCTGGAACCAGTGAGGCAACCAGGAAGCCACAAGCCTAGGAAGGGACTGCCAAACCCCGGCCCGCCCCCTTAGCCCTCCGCTCGCTCTACCTGCCCCACGTGTCATGCCCGTCACAGGTGAGCGGCCTCAGCTCGTCGTAGGGAAAAGCATTTTCCAGGTAGCTGTCGTAGGCGTGGTAGAACATGGCCTTGACTCGCTCCCTGGTGCGAGGGGTGAGAAATAAGGCAAGGAGGGGAGGGCAGAACAGAAAACCCGGTGAGAGAAACGACCAGAAATGGGGCAGGAAGTGGGGATCAGCAGCTGATTTCTGCCCAGCGCGTCCCGGTGGAGGTCCTGGGGTGCAGAGACAGGGAAGGGACCCGGGGAGCGCTCCCCACTCCCCAGCTGTGTAAGGGCGGGAGCCTGGTCCCCTTCACCTGTAGTGGGCAGGGTCGGGCGCGGTGCCATCGGGGCCAGGAGCACCACGGGGTAGGGGCAGCAGCGCGCACAGGAGGCCAAGCGGGAGGAAGAGACGGAAAGGCATAGAGCTCGCGTCGGGTCAAGGCCGCCACCGCAGGGGCAGCCACCGCCACCCGCTCATTCTGGGAGCCGCTGCCGGTTCTTCCGGGGAAGAGTGCCACGACGCCTGCGCAATCTGAACCCCTCCACTTACTTCCGGACTACAATCTCCAGAATGCAGTGCGGGGGGCGGGCCCCAAGCCAAGAGCTTCTCGGGGGTTGTACCGCTTCCCAAGCGGAGATCCACGTGTCTGAAGTACAGTGGCTGCTGTGGCTACTGTTATTCATTAATGTTTAATTCCAGTTAGCATTTGTCGGGCACTTGTCACGTACAAAAACTGTATGTAGCGCTGTAAAGGGACGTGTCTCTTATTAAACAGGAACTAGCGAATCAGTATTTGAGTGGCTTTATATATGTAAAATGAATGAGAAATGTTCAGATTTGACCATTAGAGGAAACACTGAGCTGCTCAAACCAGTTCCCTGATTATGTAACTAGCAACTTAGAACTATCTTTGACGCTGCGATTTGTAGCTTCCTGAAATCCTTTTTTATTTATTTATTTATTTATTTATTTTTTTTGTCGGTCGTGGGGCTTGAACTCGGGGCCTGGGCGCTGTCCCTCAGCTCTTCAGCTCAAGGCGAGCGCTCTACCACTTGAGTTACAGCGCCACTCTGAAATCCTTTTTTAAGTTCTAGGAATTCATAAATTTCATGAAAGTCTATTTTCACTTTGGGATGTGGCCACACCATCATGGCCCCTTCAATCTCCACCCCCAACCCAGAAACTTGTCCAACCCAATACACTGGACCACCACAGATTACTATGTAGCCTCCCAGTGAAGACCTTGGTCACTACAGATTTGAAAGGGTTTGGGAACTATTTTTCTTTTAAGTTTTTAAAGTCTAGATCAGCATTCAGACCAAAACAACAACCATAACTCTGGTCAGTGATGTGCAGTAGAACCAACCCTGAGTTTGAAGTGGAGATCCGGCAAGGGGAGAATCCATTCCTTGCCTTTCCAAATACTCCTAACTGCTGGCATCCCTCAGCTTGTGGCTTTATCATTCCAGTCTCTGCCTCTTTCTTTATATTATCTCATCCTTTGAATGTGTGTCACATCTTCTGTTTCTCTTTTATATGGACATTTTTTAAAATTGTGACTTAAGGATCTACCTGAATAAGACAGGATTTGCTTCCATCTCAAGATCTTTAATTACTCCAAAGACACTTTTTTTTTCCCAAATAGCATAAAATTTACAGGTTCAGAAATGAGGACTTGGATTTTATTTTTCAGCCTAATATAGGCATAAAGTATTTTTTTAAGTCTTTCTTTCCAAATGAAACTCACTCTGGACTAATCATCTTTCTCCATATTGTAAGTCCTAGAGCTTAGCTTCTTTTTTTTTTTCCTCCCATTCAGAACTCTCGTGTAGATCAAATATTCATAGGGAAATGACTCTAGAGAAGATGGAACCAGGTTGCCTGGGTTTAGTAATGATCTGTTTCTCAATGTGCAAAATTGAGAAACAGCTGGGCCAGGTGGCTCAAGCCTGTAATCCAACTACTCAGGAGGCTGAGATCTGAAGATCCCAGTTCAAAGCCAGCCGAGACAGGAAATTCCATGAGACTCTTATCTCCAATAAACCACTAGAAAACCGGAAAAGTGGTGTTTCAGCTCAAGTGGAAGAGTGCTAACCTTGAGCTAATTCCATGAGACTCTTATCTTCAATAAACCACTAGAAAACAGGAAGTGGTGTTTCAGCTCAAGTGGAAGAGTGCTAACCTTGAGCTGAAGAGCTGAGGGACAGTGTCCCGGCCCAGAGTTCAAGTCCCATGACTAACAAAAAAAAAAATTTTTTTAAATTTTCTTCATTTTACTTTTGTTGTTGTTGTTGTTGGTATGGGGCTTGAATTCTGGGCCCGGGCACTGTCCCTCAGCTCTTCAGCTCAAGGCTAGTGCTCTAACATTTGAGCCACAGTGTCACTTCCAGTTTTCTGGTGGTTTATTGGACATAAGAGTCTCATGGACTTTCCTGCCCAGGCTGGCTTTGAACCATGACCCTCAAGTCTCAGCCTCCTGAGTAGCTAGGGATCATAGGCGTGAGCCACCAGCACCCAGCTTTCATTTTACTTTTTTAGCTTAATAAAAACATATATTCACTGTCATGAAACAAATAAAGCTATGGCTTCCATTTTTCACATTTCTTGTGACTAGTTTCATAGTTTTTTAATGAGAAAAAATTATTTTTACACTCTGGAAAGCAATAGAAGTCTTCCATCCTGGTTTCACTTCTCACTCTGTTTGCAATACTGGGTTCTAAAAAATTGCAGTCTACCAGTGAGGTGTCAAATTTGAATATTTACCTGTGAGGTGACTTCAGATAGGATGTCTAGCTTCTCTAAGCCTCAAATTTCTGATTTGAAATGCAGAAATTGATACAGCCACAAAGGATTAGATGAGAAAATAGAAGTGAAAATATTCGTAGTACAATAACTTGTACATATTGTTTGTTGTAAACAGTCATCTCCCTGCCATCCCTAAGCCTCTTTTTTTTTTTTTCCAATTGTGGGGCCTGAGCTCTGGGCCTGGGTGCTGACCCTCAGCAATTCAGCTCAAGGCTAGTGCTCTACCACGTGAGCCACAGCGCCACTTCCGGCTTTTTCTGCTTATGTGATGCTGAGGAATAGAACCCAGAGCACCTCATGCATGCAAGGCAAGCGCTCTACCACTGAGCCACCTTCCCAGCCTTTTTTTTTTTTTTTTTTTTAAATAGAGGAGATAGTGAGTAATATGCATCTCACCATAACAACCAGAAGCAGGCAATAACTCCTACCCTCAAGAGTTTATTACTGGACAATTAATATTCCAAAGTAATCAAGCCACATTCTTTTCCCTTAAAATGCTTGTGGTTTTGTTTAACAGGTAAAATGTTTTTTGGAGAATACTTGGAATAGAAGAGTGGTCAAGTCTTCTATGGATGAACAGAATTTGGAGGACATTCAGATCCTATCATTAACTGTGGTCAATGTCCTTGCACCCTGTGTTAAGTGGAACAAGTCTTGGATTGGTAGTAGCCCATGATTCTATTACTGGTTTAGCCACTGTCTTTGTGTCATCTTTGGCAAGTTACTTTCCCTATTAGAGATTCAGTTTTCATATTTGCAAAACAAGAGTGAGGCCACTTGTCAGCATAGGAAAATAGT
Source organism: Dipodomys spectabilis (assembly GCF_019054845.1). Taxonomy (NCBI): domain Eukaryota; kingdom Metazoa; phylum Chordata; class Mammalia; order Rodentia; family Heteromyidae; genus Dipodomys; species Dipodomys spectabilis. The sequence continues at coordinate 12,445,969 of NW_024870852.1, forward strand.
AACAGACCTATATAGAGTTCAGTCACTTAGAAAACAAAATTCAACATCAGCATTCCCCCAAAATTCTCATAAAGTTGAATAAAACCATAGGATAAATAGGAAATGTACTCATTACCTTGCTCATGTAACTGTAACCCCTCTGTATAGCATTTTTACAATAAAAAAAAAGTAAAAAAAAAAAGACAACTATAGGATAACATTTCAAATGGAACTGGAAAGGGATACAAGGAGGAAGAGTAGGGGCTGGGAAGGTGACTCAGTGGTAGAGCACTTGCCTTGCATGCATGAGGCCCTGGGTTCGATTCCTCAGCACCACATAAGAAAAAAGAAAAAAGCTGGAAGTGGCGCTGTGGCTCAAGTGGTAGAGCCCTAGCCTTGAGCTGAAGAGCTGAGGGACAGTGCCCAGTCCCAGAGTTCAGACAGGCCCCACGACCGGACACCCACCCCAAAAAAAAGACAAGGAGGAAGAGTAGGACATGATCAACTTTATTGGTAATACCAAGCATTTATGTAGCAATTAAGATATTCCAGGCACTGTTTTTTGTACTTTATATGCATTATACCACTAACTTTCCACAACTGTCTGAAACAGTATTAGTACCGCCATTTTACAGAGCTTAGAAACTGAAATATAGGTTTTAAAAGTGTAAGAGTTTAAAAGATTAGTAGAATACTCAATGTCTCATAACTAATAAGTAGAGCCAAAATTTGGACCCAGTCTATCCTGTCCAAATTAATGAGAATAGTGGCAAAATATGGGCTGGGAAGTTGGCTCAGTGGTAGAACGCTTGCCTTGCATGCCTGAGGCCCTGGGTTCGATTCCTCAGCACCACATAAGCAAAAAGAAAAAAGCCGGAAGTGGCGCTGTGGCTCAAGTGGTAGAGCGCTAGCCTTGAGCTGAAGATCTGAGGGACAGCGCTCAGGCCCAGAGTTCAGGCCCCACGACCGGACCTCAAAAAAAAAAAAAAAAAATAGAGAATTTTAAAATGGCAATCTGGTACACCTCTATAGTCCTCCATAGCGGCCGTTTGATGTGATTCCAGAATCAACATTCCCATCCTTTTTGCTGTCAGAAGAAAAAATACAACTCACAGAGGTTGAGTAGTAAATCCCCTTTGGCCCAATATGCTTGACTGATATCAGAGAGTCTCTGGGAATCCCTTTCCTAGCATCTGGGGGTCAATTCATTCCAGTAATTTGTCTCAACTCCCAAAGCCAAGTCTGTATACGACATACTTTTGGACTGCCAAGAAATAGCTAGTTTATTCCTGGGAAATTCTCCATCTGTTCCCTTGTAGAAATGCTTGAATTTCCCCTGTGCCCAACGTGTCCAAATATTTGACCAATGACTCCCTGGTCAGAGCCCCAGACCATGTTTTTATAATTCTTATGTTCCATGTGAACTCATACTTGTCCTTTTTTTTTTTTTTTTTTTTGGTTGTGAGGCCTAAACTCTGGGCCTGGGCACTGTCCCTCAGCTCTTCAGCTCAAGGCTAGCACTCTACCACTTGAGCCACAGCGCCACTTCCAATTTTTTCTGCTTATGTGGTGCTGCGGAATTGAACCCAGGACCTCATGCATGCTAGGCAAGCACTCTACCACTGAACTATATTCCCAGACCTTTACCACAGTATTTTAAAATGAAAATGATGAGTGATCCAACAAGTTTCTGTGGTGTTTTCTGTCTTTTAGGGAATATCTATTTCTTTCATATCCAATATTTTCAAAGAAAATATGTTCTTATTGAGCAGGGGTGGGTGGCTAGTGCCTGCTTTAGTATGTTCCAAAGCAAATTTTGTCTGTTTGGTAAAATGGAATGAACCCTAGGTCACATTAAGGAGGGAAGAGGACTGATGTCCAACAGTGTACCCCCTCATCCCACCAGTCCTATCACCCCAAACTCAAATACTATTCTAAGTTCACATCAAGAGGAAAATGTAGACAAGGAAAGAGTCTAATAAAATGAAAATGCTTCCCACAAAAATTTATTGAAAGCCTTGAAATCGTAACTGCCGATGGCTTCTGAATTCAAGCTCCTAGTGTTAACAGAAAAATGACTGTGTGATATTTTGATATGATAAAGCATTGATTTAAGAGTCATCTGAAGCTAGATTTGATGACACATTCCTCTCATCCCAGCATTCATGTGGAAGAAACAGGAGGATCATGAGTTCAAGGCTCGCCTGACCTAACAGAAAAATACTCTGTATATTAAAAAAAAAATAGGGGTGGGAAGGTGGCTCAGTGGTAGAGCACTTGCCTTGCATGCCTGAGACCCTGGGTTCGATTCCTCAGCACCACATAAGCAAAAAGAAAAAAGCCAGAAGTGGTGCTGGGGCTCAAGTGGTAGAGCACTAGCCTTGAGCTGAAGAGCTGAGGGACGGTGCCCAGGCCCAGAGTTCAGGCCCCACGACCGGACCAAAATAAATAAATAAATAAATAAAAATAATCTGTCTCTGAAGAAAATGTTAATTTATGTCTAGAATTGATGACAGCCTAGATATTGTAGTAATTTTGATCATTTTCTGTCCTATCTACTGCTGAAAAAAATACAAATGGCTATAATTTTTGTTCTCTGGGATATTAACCTATTTTTCTTTTCTTTTCTATTGATGATAAGAACCCTGAAGCCCTGAGTTCAAGCCCCAGTATCTCTACACAGAGAGAGAGAGAGAGAAGGAGGGAGGGAGGGAAAGAAAGAGAGAACAAATTATAAAGCTAGAAACTTTTGGTTATCTAAAGAGTGTAAAGATAACATTTGTGTGTTCTGTGTTCAGGAAACTAGGAGGAGAAATGGATTTGGATGACAGAAATGCCTGGAAAGATAAGACAAGAGAGAAAGGCAGGAGCCATGCCAAGAATACCAGGCACACCAGAGCTGGGATTACTCTGATCTTATAGGATCCCTTTCCATGTTCCCTAAATTGAGATGTGTTGGGGGACAGGAGCAAACCTAAAGGGGAAAAAAAATCACCATGAAAACTTGTATCTAGTCCTTTGCTTTTCCTTCAGTAATTCACCTACCTTATCTACCCTCCATTCTTTCTAGGGCAGGTCTGGTTCTGTTTGCTGCTTCTAAGACAAGTTCCCTTTGTTCTGAGCACTTGGGATCAATAGGATGTAGCAGTAATGAAAAAAAAAATGTTTTTGGACTCTAACTCACCTGGGTTTGAGTATCAGCTCTGCCTTTTACCATCACTGTCTTCATCCATAAAATGGGACTTGTGGATGTTTGTCCTGGTCATGAAAGCAAATCAAGTCCATGTATCTCCTTACTTAATACAGTGACTAGATATCATAAGCTCTGGGACCTATTGTGTGTATTCTAAGTTCTCAGGAGGTGTTCTGCAGGGGTCACATACTGTTACCTGAGTTGGGCCAGGTCTTTCTTCAGAAGCTAACAGGGAAGGGAAGAGGTTCTTCTGAAGTTCTGCAGGCACAATGCCAGTCTCTGGCTCAACCAGGCTCCTAGGGCCCTGGCACTTACCCACTGAGTCTGCACTGGCACTGGCTTCAGCTCAGCTTCCTGTTTCCCTTATCTTTCCCCGGCATGTGCTGGCTGAAGTGGGAAACACCACTGCTTGCTTCTCCATTTCCCTTTGCTCAGTAGGAATCTTATTCTTCAGGCCTGAATCAAATCCTGCCTGCTGGCTGGGTGCCCACTATTCTGTGATTTTTCTGTCCCTCAGCTCCAAATGCAGCATTTTTCTTCTAGTTCCCACTCAGCCCTGGGTACACAATGGGTTTACAATTTCTCAACTGTTTCCACTTACCAGCTTCCTACACTCATTATTCTTTCCACTCTCTTAGTATCCACCCTCCACACCCCCTCTTCTTTGAGATCAAATCTTTGCTCTGTACTTTTCAAACTCCATGGTATTAGATTCTTAACTTTTCTGAGCTTCAGCTTTCCTATTACTTCCCTAGAGGAAGTGATGACAGGCCCTAACATATATTATAACATTTTCTATACATTAAACATTTAAATATATAAGATGTATGAATTAATGGGGCATTGGGAATATGGCTCAAGTGGTAGAATACTAGCCTAGCAAGCACAAGGCCCTGAGTTCAAACCTCAGTACCATTTTTTGGGGGGGGAGTCTGGTTGTGGGGCCTGAACTCTGGGCCTGGGTGCTGTCCCTCAGCTCTTCAGCTCATGGCTAGCGCTCTACCACTTGAGCCACAGCACCACTTCTGGCTTTTTTCTTTTTGCTTATGTGGTGCTGAGGAATTGAAGCCAGGGCCTCATGCATGCAAGGCAAGCACTCTACCACTGAGCCACCTTCCCAGTCCCAGTACAATTTTTTAAAAAAAGCTGTTGAGCTGGGCAATGGTGGCTCACACCTGTAATCCTAGCTACTCAGGAGGCTGAGATCTGAGGATTGTGGTTCAAAGCCAGCCCAGGCAGGAAAGTCCTTGAGATTCTTATCTCCAATAAACCACTAGAAAATTGGAAGTAGCATTGTGGCTCAAGCGGGTAGAACGCTTGCCTTGTGCTAAAGAGCGCAGGGACAGTGCCCACACCCAGAGTTCAAACCCAACGACCGAGCAAAACAAAAACAAAAAAAAAGCTATGGATGAAAAGTGACCAAAAGAAATATTGAGTCTATAATACCAGCTACTCGAGAAAATGAGATCTGGGGCTGGTAATGTTGCCTAGTGGTAGAGTGCTTGCCTAGCATGAATGAAGCACAGTACCACAGAAACAGAAAAAGCTGGAAATGGTGCTGTGGTTCAAGTGGTAGAGTGCTAGTCTTGAACAAAAACAGCTCAGAGACAGTGCCCAGACCCTGAGTCCAAGCCACAGGACTGGCAAAAAAAAAAAAAGAAAAGAAAATGAGATCTGAAGATTGGGTTCAAAGCCAGCCTGGGGAAAACAACAAATCAGAGAGACTCTTAACTCCAATTCACCAGCAAAAAGCCGGAAGTAGAAGCATGGCTCAAATGACTCACAGCAACAATTGGGAGTAAAACCTCCAGATCTTGAATATACTGTATATGTACACACACACACACACACACACACACACACACACACACACACACACACACACACATTAAAATACTATGTGAAGTTTAAACTCATAAACTTTGGCATCATATAGACAAAAGACAAAATTACAACTTTTTCTTTGTGTCCTTAAGTCACTTAAATTCTGTGAGTCTCAGTTCATTAGTACAATGGTGACACTGATGAAATCTATCTACTGGGACTGATACATGAATAAGCGATGTTACCATTTATGGAACCATCTGAACACTTACTGACCACAATAAATGTTACCAATCAAACATTATTGCTGTCTCCCTTGAATTTTCAGAGCTCTAGTGTGTGAGGAGGGCACTTGGGAAAGAGCAATTGCTGCTGTCATGGCACAGGATCCTGTCCCATCAAGCTAAGATCTGTCATGGGCAGATCTTAGCTTGATGGGACAGGATCCTGTGCCATTTGTGTTGTGGAGGGTGATGTGGCTTAACGCTAACCCCAGAGGCCCAGGCCCCACCTACTGAGATCAAACTCCTAGGACTTAATTTCAAATTGAGTCCAAGTACCTCATTTCCTTCCATCCCAAAACATACTTCAACCCTTCAGGGCAGGGGGAGAAAAGGCAAAGAAAAAAGATGCATAAGCCCATTAGGGATCAGAAACAAAATACAAAATCAAACCAGAATGAAGTGCCATTTTACACCTACCCATCTGGCTGTGCCATCAGTTGGCAAGGATGTGAATTTCTGGGAATGTAAATTGGCACCTCTTTGTAAAGCAGTTTGGCAATGTCTACTAAAATTGAAAATCATATACCCTATGACTCAGCAAATGCATACCCAAGTTTACCGCTATAAACACTTTCCATGTGTGCACAAGGAATTCCAGAATATTTGTACCAGTCCTGCCTAACGTGGTAGCTCATGCCTTTAATCCCAGCACTTTGGCAGGAGGATCAAGAGTTCAAGGCCAGCCTGGGCTACATAATGAGTTTGAGGTAAGCCTGGGTTATATAATGAGGCTCTCTCTCCAAAAGCCAAAACAAACAAAAGAATATTTACTCTGGCCTTTAGCATCTAAAACCAGAAAATGGGTAGGTGAATTGTGATATATATTTTTTAAATGGAATGTTTCCGAACAGTGAAAATGACTGCACCATTAGTAAATCTTATTCATGTGGTGAGTAACAAAAGCAGGGCTAGGCATGGTGGCCCAAGCCTTTAACCCTAGCTACTTGGGAAGCAGAGATTGGGGGAATCTTGGTTCCAGACCAGCCTGACAAAAAAAAGTTTGAAAAACTCCAGCAATACAGGAAACAAAAATAGCAGGATCAACAAGCATTAATAGGACTAAATGGAGTGAAAGATCCTAGCACCATGATATATAGGGGCCTTAACATCTCACTTTCAACCATGTACAGATGATGTGCAGACAGAAAATCAACAAAAAAAATGTTAGTTAAATCACAATCTTTGACCAAAAGGACCTAACAGTGTTTAAACCATTTCATTCAACAGCTGAGTGGAAAGAAAACTGGTGTGTCAGAAATACTTCCCTCTCAACTTTCTTGTAGTACTACCTACAGTAATGAACAAATGAAACAACAGATGATTGAATAAAGAACTCTTGGGCTGGGAAGGTGGCTCAGTGGTAGAGCGCTTGCTTTGCATGCTCAAGGCCCTGGGTTCGATTCCTCAGCACCACATAAGCAAAAAGAAAAAAGCCAGAAGTGGCACTGTGGCTCAAGTGGTAGAGCACTGGCCTTGAGCTGAAGAGCTGAGGGACAGCGCCCAGGCCAGAGTTCAGGCCCCACGATCGGACCCAAAAAAAAAAAAAAAAAAGAACTCTTGAACTTTGAAAAAAAAATAGCAGGATCATAGCCCTGGCCAGCCTGGGTATAAAGCAAGACCCAACCATGAAAATGATCAAGAGAAAAGAGAGCTTGGGAAGTGTGTGTGATTCAAGTAGTAAAGCACCTGCCTAGCCAAATAGTCACATTCATTTACCTGACCAGACTACTTTGATGAGCTGCCAAAAAACTTTGATGCTATTCCTTCATATCAACTTTTTAAAAGTTCCTTGCAGGGCTGGGAAGGTGGCTCAGTGGTAGTTCTTGCCTCGAATGCATGAGGCCCTGGGTTCAATTCCTTAGCATAGCATCACATATACAGAAAAAGCTGGAAGTGGGCACTGTGGCTCAAGTGGTAAAGCGCTAGCCTTGAGCTGAAGAGCTCAGGGACAGAGCCCAGGCCCAGAGTTCAAGCTCCACAACTGACAAAAAAACAAACAAACAAAAAAGTTCTTTGCAGCAATTTTATAAATATTCAGTTCAGGCTGAGCATCAGTGGTTCATATCTATAATCCTAGCTACTCAGGAGGCTGAGATCTGAGGAATCACAGTTCAAAGCCAGCTCGGGCAGGAAAGTCCTTGAGACTCTTATCTCAATTAACCACCAGAAAAAAACAGAAGTAGCGCTGTCAAGTGGTAGAGTGCTAGCCTTGAGCTGAAGAGCTCAGGGACAGGCCCAGGCCCAGAGTTCAAGCCCTAGGAATGACAAAAAAATAAAAATAAAAAAAATTGGGGGCTGGGAAGGTGGCTCAGTGGTAGAGCGCTTGCCTTGCATGCATGAGGCCCTGGGTTCATTTCCTCAGCACCACATAAGAAAAAAGCCTGAAGTGGCGCTGTGGCTCAAGTGGTAGAATGCTAGCCTTGAGCTGAAGAGCTGAGGGACAGCACCCAGGCCGAGTTCAGGCCCCACGACCAGACCCCCAAAAAATATATAAACAATTTAAAAATTGTTTATAGAGTGGGAAGCTGATATATGTGTGTGTGTATTTATATGCACACCTGATATAAGTATACCTGATGAATGTTCAGGATTTGCCCCAGCTTCCACTGTAAAATCAACTCTTTCTCCTGGGAGAAGAACATAAGGTGAAAATTAAAATCACACAGTCAATGCCTGACCCAGTCTGCCTCTTGTGAGTAGCTAAGATTACAGGTATGGGCTATTGCACTTAGGCTTGAACTGGGAGCCTAAGAGCTGACCCTGAGCTTTTGTGCTCAAAGCTAGCACTCTACCACTTGAGCCACAGCATCACTCCGGTTTCCTGATGGCTAATTGGAGATAAAAGTCTCACAGACTTTCCTGCCTAGCTGAGCTCTGAACCATAATCCTCAGATTTCACGCTCCTGGGTAGCCAGGATTACATGCGGGAGCCACCAGAGCCCATCTAAATTTTTATTTTTATTTTTTTATTTACTTGTTTGCTTGTTTATTTTGGGCAGTTGTGAGGTTTGAACTCAGGACCTGGGTGCTGTCCCTGAGCTCTTTTGCTCAAGGCTAGTGCTCTACCACTTGAGTCACAGTGCCACTTCCAGTTTTTCTGGTGGTTTATTGAAGATAATAGAGTCTCAAGGACTTCCCTGCCTGGGCTGGCTTTGAAACCTCCTCAGCCTCCTGAGTAGCTAGGATTACAGGCGTGAGCCACTGGCACCCAGCTAGTGCTCTCCCTCTTTAAGCCACAGCTCCATTTCTGGTTTCTGAGTGGTTAATTGGAGATCAGTCTCACTGGGACTTTTCTGTCTGGCCTGGCTTTGAATTGCAGTCCTCAGATCTCAGCCTCCTCAGTGGCTAGGATTACAGGCGTGAGCCATTAGTACCTGGCAAGAGAATTTTTTTTAAAAAATTACTTTATAATACTCCACAGTAGTCCACAGTATGAATTATCACTGTTTGGGTAGGAAGAGGGTGACTTTCAAATTTCTCTACTTGCTTTCTAGAGTAGGAACCACATTTCTTATTGCAATACAAACTTAAACACTTACACACACACAAACACAACTCACCCATAGACAATAATGCTTACTGGAGGTCATACTCTGGAAAAGTCTTGTTCTAGTTCATTTCTTAAAAGCATATTAGCCGGGCGCTGGTGGCTCACGCCTGTAATCCTAGCTACTCAGGAGGCTGAGATCTGAGGATCACGGTTCAAAGCCAGCCTGGGCAGGAGAGACTGTGAGACTCCTATCTCCAATAAACCACCAGAAAACCGGAAGTGGCGCTGTAGCTCAAGTGGTAGAGTGCTCGCCTTGAGCTGAAGAGCTGAGGGACAGCGCCCAGGCCCAGAGTTCAAGCCCCCACGACCGACAAAAAAAAAAAAAAAACATATTATTCGTGACCTGTTATATAGTTCTCATTGCCCACTAATAGATTATGATATCAGTTTGAAAAATATTGCTTTATGTAACCAACTTTACTGAGGTTTATATAAATTGTTCATAATTCTATTACACATAATGATTTCTTCTCACTCATTCACTAGTGACTATTTCTGAGTACAAGATTCCCCCAATTGTGAAATTGCTCTGTATTTAAAATGCTGACAAAAAATATAGTCAATTGTACTGGAAAACTAGGTTCTAATCCTGGATCTGTCACCAGGATGATGATAAATTTGGGACAAGTCCCTATACCTCTTGGGGCCTCAGTTTCCCCATCAGTCACCTGCTGATCTCTACACCCTCATGTCCATTCTAAATTGAAAGTAGAAGCCCCACCCCTTGACTCAGCCGCAACAGGGACTCCTCAGCAAGCCACCCTCCCCCTTTTCCTTTCCCAGTTCCTCAGAAACAGGCTAGGGAAAAGGGAAAAAAGGCAGGTCTGGGCAGGAGAGTGCAATTCTGGGCGGGGCCGAGGGAGGGCTGGAGGGAGGCCAGCCCCCTAGTAGGAAATGAGACACATAGAAAAAACACTTTAAAAGCCTGACACCCTCTTCCTCCTCCCATACCCTGACCTCTTTCCATCCTCCCAGGCTCAGCTCTCACCCCTCCTGGACAGCCTCATTTCTTAGCCTGCGGGAACCAGGAACCCAGGTGGGATCAAAAAACTTCCAGCTCCACGATGGTGACAACCTTACTTCATTTGCTGCCGGCATTGTTGCTGCTGCTGCCTGACTGGGCCCTTTGTAGCCAGGAAGACTCAGATGGTGAGTTTGGCACAAGTCTCCTACCCAGGGTTGCTTCTGGAGACTCTCAAATTTATCTGGGTACTTGGGCAAGAATAGAGGGGGGCTAATCCCACAGCATCTGTGTCTGCAGCTGGCTGGATCTCTCTGGAGCATAGGCATCGGTTTGTGTCCCAAAGCCAGGAAGTCCAGTTAACTCTCAGGGAAGGAGGAGGGAGTGATGTTGTGGGGGAACAGAAGGACTGGAAAAGTAAGAAAAAGACCAGAAGAGAGACTAAGAGAATCAGCACCAGAGAGAGGGGGCCAGATAAAGTGAAGAGAGAGAAGGAGAGCTGAGGGTGATAAGAAGATCATGGAAGAGCAGAAGAGATTTAGAGATAAGAGAGATCAAAGGAATGACATGACTAGGAGAACCCCTAAAAGGCAGTAACTGAGACAGGTGCTGCAGAAGGGGAGATAGGGGAAAATGGGGTACCTAGGGACTGCTGGTGAGGTGGGTATTGGGGGAAAGAGAAGCTGTGGCCAATAGCACAGCTCACTTGGGATCAGGCTGCATTTAGGTAGAAAAGTGGCATTATTTGGTGCATTATCAGTGTGCAGGGTTTCCTCTCTCCCACTGTTACTATAGCTTTAGCCTCCCCCTTAGAGAGGGAGCAATTATCACCCCGTATTTAGTATTTATTTAATACTCTATTAAATCATTTTGCCACCATATTACCCCACAAGGTGAGTAATATTATTCTATCCATTTTTTACAAAGGAAGAAGCTGGGTTCATAAAACAGTTAAGGACAATGTCTAAAGTTACTTACACTGACATCCTGATTCACTCCTGCAGATACAGTGTGAGACTTCCCAGATGCAAGCACAGGCAACACACACACACACACACACACATACACACACACACACACACAGATTTACAAGCTCATACTCATTCAACCATTCTCTGGGCACTAGCACTGTGCCAGGCCCTTTTCTGGGTGTGGAAAGAATAGATAACCAGACTTGATTTCCTAGCCTTATGTATTTACAGAAATGTAGAATCCTATGACGTATATGCTAATGTAGAGTGGTCTGGGATCACTAAAATACATCTAAGTGGGCAGGAGAGTAGGAGAGACATTAGGAAAATTCTTGAAGGAGAGGGAAACTGAAGGGAGAGGTGCCTGTCCTGGGGTTTCAACTCAGGGCCTGGGCACTGTCCCTGAGCCACAGCTTCACTTCTGGCTTTTTGGTGGTTAATTGAGAATAAGAGTATCATGGAGTTTCCTTCCCAGGCTGATTAGAGCTTTGAACTGCAAACCTCAGATCTCAGTCTCCTGAGCAGCTAGGATTACAGTTGTGAGCCACTAGCACCCAACTTGAGATGGGGTCTTGAAGCATGTCTAGAAATGTGCAAGGCCGAACAAGGGAGACAGTGCAACCCTTATATGTGATTCACATGTCAGCCAAAAGTCAGCATAAGGAATCTCCAGTAGCGTGATATTTTTAAGCAATGAGAACACCCCAGACAATGTAGCAGGGCTCAGGCCACTGGCAACCTTAAATCTCAGGCTAAATCCTGAGGACAGGTAACCTACGACGAGGCAGCACACAGCCTGGCTATATGTGCTGGACTTGGGCTACCTGCACTCAAACCCTGGCTCTGCTATGTCATCTTAGCCTCTGTTTCCAAATACACTGGTTAATAATAGTAGCTGCTACATTAAGCTACGGGGAAGAAGGCACAACTAAACTAATTATGTGTGCAGCCCACAGGGCCTAGGTCATAATAAGCACTTAATAGATACTATTATTATTTTCGATTGAGTGGAAGAGGGGGCATGCCATTGGAGGACTCTAGGGAGAACTAGATCTTAGTCTTGGGTGTTTTTGGTTGAAGGCCCATTAGAGAGGTTGAAACTGACAATGAAGGTCATGGAAAGAAAAGGCAGGACCAAGGTTCCCCAGGCCAGGCCCAATCTAGGGAAATGGCAGAAGAAGGAGGGAATTAGGAGATGGAACTGGGATCGTATTGTAAGGGGGACCAGTCAGAAAAGGGGAGAAGGAGAGAAAGGAGACAGAGTGTCTCCTCCAATTGCAGGTCTCCGTTTCCGCATCTGTAAAATGAAGATAATAATGCCTGCCCTAGCCTCCTGGCAGGGTTACTGTGAGCATGATCTAAGAGGAAAAGTGGGAGGGCACTTTATGGAGTCAAGAAGGTGGGAGGCTGGCCTCTGGGCAGGGGGTTATTATCTGCCGCTGCCAGCCACCCCCTCCTACGCCCCTGCCCCTGACGCGATGACTCTGCCCCCCCCCCCCCCAGGTCCTCAGAGCCTCCACATGCTCCACATCTCCTACTTCCCCGACCCTTCTCACGTGCAGCACCAGGGCAACGCAACCCTGGGGGGGCGTCTGACACACACTCTGGAGGGCTCTGGTTCCAACATCACCATCCTACAGCTGCAGCCCCTGGAGGAGCCTGAGAGCTGGGCCCGCAGGGAGAGCAGACTGAAGCTTTACCTGAACCAGTTCCGAACCCTCGTGCAGCTGGTGCAGCAAGAACGGAAGGGCAGTGTCACCTGTGAGTGGTGGAGAACACCTTCCCCCCACGCCCCTGCCTCCCCCCTGCCCCACACAGCCCCCTCCCAGCTGGAATGGTGGAAGCAGGCCCTGGTGAGAGGGGGCGGGGCCTGTGAGGGGACTTGGGCCGGGCCTTATGGAAGGGCGGGGTCCTCCAGGCAGGGGGAAGGGTGGAGAGCCAGTGGGTGAGCACGGTCTCTGAGTGGTGGCGGTGACCCGTGGAGCTCCTGGGGCCCTGGGCCCTTGGATTGCTGGGTGGAGCTGGAGAACGGTGGGAGTCTTCCATCAGACTCTTCACACTGGCATGGCTTGCTTACTCAGGAGAACCCTGTTGGGAGGGCCCTGTCTGACCCCTCCAAAGTGTCAGTCCCCAGCCCTGGCCTCACACCCAGCTCCTGTCCCTCACAGACCCCCCTCCTTCCTTCCACACAACCCCCAGCACTTTCCCCTCAACTCTCCAGTGGTTCGCACAGTTGCTGATGATGCCTTTGCTCTTAACAACCCCAACTCGCTGTTTTCAAAGACCCTAATTTTACCCCCTCCCCTTATAGCCACTATTCCTTTCTCCCATAGTCCTCCTTTTTCTTCATCATCCTTGGCCTCTCCTTGCCCAGCCCCCAAGCATCTAACTCTAGACTCCTTCCCACTGTCCCCTTTCCTCCAGGCCTTCCTCTCACAGCCTTTGGCAAGGTGAGCAGCTCCCCCACCATACCTGCCCCTGAATCCTTGTCCACAGAACCCTGACCCTGAATCCCCCCTCCACAGTTCCTCTCACCATCAGCTGCTTCCTGGGCTGTGAGCTGCCTCCTGAGGGCTCCAGTGCCCATGTGTACTTCAACGTGGAAGTGAATGGGAGTTCCTTTGTCAGTTTCAAGCCAGAAACAGCCTTGTGGGTAGCAGGTCCCCAGGACCCCTCAAAGGTGCTCACCTACACCCTCCAGCAGCTCAATGCCTACAATCGGACTCGGTATGAAATGCAAGAATTCCTGCAAGACACCTGCGTGCAGTATGTGGAGAAGCACTTGCCCAGGCCAGATGAGAAAGGTACGATGGATGGCACTCATGCCAGGCCTGAGTGTTGGGAAGGGGAAAGTCCCAGGCAAATGGAGGGGCTGAAGGATGCATATCTTGAGTAACAAGAGGCCCCGGGCTGGGGGTTGGAAAACAAGGTACACAGCTTGAGTCCCTGAGTGAATTGGCCCCTTTCCTTTGAGGACTAACTCAAACTGTGGACTTCCTTGGGGCGTGTTCTTAGGCTAATCCTCTGCGTGTTCTTCAGGGAGCCAAACAGGACGCTCCTACACTTCGCTGGTCCTGGGTGTACTGATGGGCTGTTTCATCATTGCTGGTGTGGCTGTGGGCATCTTCCTGTGCACAGGTGGACGGCGCTGTTAATTACACCCAAGTTCTTTCTTAAGAAAAAGCTGGATTGATGGGCTGGCAAGGGAAAAGTCTCAGCTCACAGAAAACCAGACTCTCCAGCTGGGACACCATATCACTAAAAGGTTTGAAGTGAAAGTTCTTTTCCTCTCCCAGATCCGCTCACCAAGAGTTTAGGAGAGGAGACACAGGGGTACTAGGTAGATAAAGAAACTTGGTTTGCTAAGAATCTAAGAACTTTGTATGTGCTGCTGAATTGGCTTGAAAACTGAATGTGAATCTATCTTTGTGGAAAACAGATGGTGAAGGTGGGCATGGGGCATTTACAAAGACAGAATCACCTGAAGCATTCAAAACATACAGTAATAATAATAAAAAACTAAGTTGTTCAAAACCAAAATAAACAACATTTAGTACTTCCCTATGTGTTTGAGTTAAGAAGTGATGCTGGTATAAATTGGGGGAGAAGATCACCAGGTGCTCGTGTCTCATGCTTGTAATCCTGGCTGCTCAGGAGGCTGAAATCTGAGGAGCATGGTTTCACGCTAGCCTAGGTAGACAAAACTTGAACACTATTATCTCCAAATAACCAGCAAAAAAGCCGGAAGTGGAGGTGTGGCTCAAGTGGTAGAGTACTAGCCTGCCAAAAAAAAACAAAAAAACAAGCAAGAAGGGCAACAGTCACTCATGCTTATAATCCTGGCTACTCAGGAGGCTAAGATCTGAGGAATATGGTTCGAAGCCAGCCCAGGCAGGAAAGTCCGTGAGACTCTTATCTTATCCCCCAGAAAATGGGAAGTGGAGCTGTGGCTCACAGTGGTAGAGCACCAGCTTTGAACAAAAATGAGCTTTGGGACAGCGCCCAGGCCCTGAGTTCAAGCCCCACAATGACAACAACAACAACAAAAAAAAACAAGCAAGAACTTGAGTTCAAGCCCCAGTATCAATGCACAAGTGCTTATGCACACGCACGCAGAGCAAGAAAGTGACCAGAGAAATGGGTGGAAGTGTAAAATCCAAATCTAAATAATATGGAAGATATGAGCTATTAATTGATCAATTAAGTATTAAATTTCTGAGCCGAGCACCGGTGGCTCACGCCTGTAATCCTAGCTACTCAAGAGGCTGAGATCTGAGAATTGCGGTTCAAAGCCAGCCCGGGCAGGAAAGACCATGAGACTCCTATCTCCAATAAACCACCAGAAAACCAGAAAAGCGCTCTACCACTTGAGCTACAGCGCTCGCCTTGAGCTGAAGAGCTGAGGGACAGCGCCCAGGCCCAGAGTTCAAGCCCCATGACCGACAAAAAAAAAAAAAAAGTATTAAATTTCTTACATATGTAAAAAGCATAATTATTTCTCTTATGTTGCAAATTATTTCTCTTATGTTGTTCTGAAGAAGTGCCCTATATCCTTTGCTTCTATTTCCACATCCCACTCTTATTCTTCAACCCACTACAGTCTGACTTCTGTATAGATCTGCAACCTGTAATTATCCAGCTCACATCCTCCATGACATCTGTAATGTTTAACTATGTGTCCTAGAACCCTCATTTTACCCTGCCTTCTGAGATATTATGCTTCTAATTTATAAAAACTATTCTGGCCACTCTTTTTCAATCTTTTTGACTATTTACACTTATTCAATTCATCCTGTAAATACTGCCCTCCTTCAAATGTCTTTTTTTTTTTTTTCTTTTGCTTCTGTAGTTTTTCCTAGGTATATTCTTTCTAGATGATCTGGCTTCCATGGCTCCAAATATCATTACTTTGTGGAGACTGATGTGAAGAAGCAACGTTATTTTATTTTTTAATAACACATATTTTGGGCTGGGAAGGTGGCTCAGTGGTAGAGTGCTTGCCTAGCATGCATGAAGCCCTGGGTTCGTTTCCTCAGCACCACATAAACAGAAAAAGCTGGAAGTGGCGCTGTGGCTCAAGTGGTAGAGTGCTAGCCTTGAGCTGAAGAGCTGAGGAACAGCTCCCAGGCCCAGAGTTCAGGCCCCATAACTGACCAAAAAAAACCCAAAACACATATTTTAGGCAAGGCATGGTGGCACACGCCTGGAATCCCACCTACTCAGGAGGCAGAGATAGCAAGATCTCTGCTTGAGAACAGTCTGGGCAAAAGAATGAGGCTCTAAAACAAACTTAAAGCAAAAGGATTTACATATGTCTCAAGAAGTACAGTGCCGGGTTGGGAAGGTGGCTCAGTGGTAGGGTGCTTGCCTTGCATGCATGAGACCCTGGGTTCAATTCCTCAGCACCACATAAGCAAAAAAAAGCCAGAAGTGGCACTGTGGCTCAAGTGGTAGAGCACTAGCCTTGAGCTGAAGAGAGGAGGGACAGCGCCCAGACCCAGAGTTCAGGCCCCACAACCAGACCCCCCCCTAAAAAAAAAAAAAAGAAGTACAGTGCCTGCCTGGAAAAGTATAAGGCTGTGACTTCAATGCCTCATAATGAAAGAGAAAGGAGGGAGAGAGGGAAAATATGTTTTGTCATCAGACTTGAGATTCGCTTCTTTGAGCCAAGCATTTAGCTTTTCCAGGCCTGTTTATTCATTCACAGAACAAATAATAAATAATAATAATAATAAAATAATAAAAAGGATGTGAGAAAATGGTAACACCTATCTCATAGAGGCATTATAAATATTAGATAAAGTAATACATTAAAATAACACATGTATAGTTGATTAATACAACAGTGACTGCAGACCTTCAAGCCTCTCATTCGCATTAATTTTTCCTCATTTTGTGATTCTAGAGATCAAACTCAGGTCCTCACAAAGGCTAGACTTTGAGCTATGTGTCTCCAGCTCTGTGCTGATTTTTTATTTTTGTAGTAATCCTGGGACTTGAACTCAGAGCCTGGCACTGCCTTGAGCTTCTTTTGCTCAAGGCTAGCTCTGTTTGAGCCACAGTTCCACTTATGGATGTTTTGGGGATTTTTGTTGTTGTTGTTGGTCGTGGGGCCTGAACTCTGGGCCTGGGCATTGTTCCTCAGCTCTTGAGCTCGAGGCTAGCGCTCTACCACTTGAGCCATAGTGCCACTTCCGACTTTTTCTGCTTATGTGGTGCTGAGGAATCGAACCCAGGACCTCATGCATGCTAGACAAGCACTCTACCACTGAGCCACCTTCCCAGCCCTGGTTTGATTGTTTTTTAAGTAGTTTATTGGAGACAAGAGTCTCACAGACTTTCCTGCCCACATAGGCTTCAAAGCACTAACCTCAGCCTCCTGAGTAACTAGGATTACAGGTGTGAGCCACCAGTGTCCAGCCATTCTCTCTTTTATCCTACACTGCTTTCATTTAATATAATCATAATTTATCTTTCTCTGTGATTGGCAAGGAAATGTGCCCCCTTAGTGCATGGAAAGCCTTGTAATTCAGTGAGGGTGGCCTTCATCTACTTCACTTCCTAAGTATCTGCCTCAGCCTCAGAGAACACTCATGCCCAAAGAAAGTCATGCCAATCCTGTGGCTGCCTTCATCTGATGACTGGGTGAGGCAGAAATAATAAAGTTCTGACTTGTTTTTTGTACCAATGCTAGGGAACTCAGGGCCTGGGCATTGTCCCAGACCAGTGCCCAGAAGGTCTGACTTGTTTTTTAATTTTTGGTTGGTTGTGGGGCTTGAATTCCGGGCCTGGGTGCTGTCCCTCAGTTCTTCAGCTCAAGGTTAACACTCCACCATTTGAGCCACAGCACCACTTCTGGGTTTCTGGTGGTTAATTGGAGATAAGAGTCTCACAGACTTTTCTGCCCAGGCTGACTTTGAACCATGATCCTCAGATCTCAGTCTCTTGAGTAGCTAGGATTACAGGTGTTGTCACCAGCACCCAGCTGGTCTGACATTTTAATAAAGGTCCAATTTTGGCAATACAGCTTGATGAGCAGTATTTTCGCTAGAGCTTCTTGTGAGGTTGCCTGGGTCTTTTTTGGATCTCCAGGGCAGTTTGGTTTTTTTTTTTTCCTTCAGATCAGCCCTGCTTCCTCCCCTTAGTAAACATCCTGCACTTCAAATTCTCATCATCTGCTTCCAGAAAAAAAAACAAAAAACAAGCTTTCTAAACTTCTGTTTGCAAAAAACTCAATACATGTATTCATATGTGCACGTACCTCTTTCACTTCTTGAAACAGACATTTTCTCCATATTTTTCTTGTCTGGACTGTAGTGAGAGCCTTCATCTAAATGTTCTCCTTTCTCTGCTCATTCGATGCTTTAATTCACATCAGACTAAAAAACGCAGATCTGATTATGTCATTGTTTTTATTTTTAATTTCCCTGTATGTAAACTTAAATTCGGAAATCTCAAAATGATATTTAAGGTTGTCCACATTGTCCCAACACAAGTTCCCAATTTTATTTTTTGTCACTGCTCTCTTCCTAAATATGTTCTAGGTTTTTTTTATTTTAAAAGCATTTTTTTTTTTTGTGGTACTGGGATTAGAACTCAGGGATTCATACTTACTAGGCAGGTACCTTATCTCTGTGTGTGCATGTGAATTTTATTGTAAATGTGACGTATGAAGGGATTACAGTTACATAAGTCAAGTAATGAATATATTTCTTTTCAAACAGTGTCACCCCTTCCTTTCTTTCCTTTCCCTTCCCTTCCCTTTCCTTCCTTCTTTCTTTCCTTTTTTCCTTTTTCCTTCCTTCCTTCCTTCCTTCTTTTCTTTTTTTCCTTCTTTCTTTCCTTCTTTGTTTCGTCAGTCATGGGGCTTGGACCTGGGCCCTGTCCCTCAGCTCTTCAGCTCAAGGCGAGTACTCTACCACTTGAGTCACAGTACCACTTCCGGTTTTCTGGTGGTTAACTGGAGATATTAGTTTCACAGACTTTCCTGCCTGGGCTAGCTTTGAACCGTGATCCTCAGACTCAGCCTCCTGAATAGCCAGGATTACAGGCATGCGCCACCAGCACCCAACCTCATTTTCTTACATTATCTCTTGAGCCACAACTCCAGCTCCTTTTTCTCTAGTTATTATTATTGTTGTTGTTGCTATTGTTATTTTGCCAATACCTATGTTTGAACTCAGGATCCCACATTTGTGCAGTTTGCTTGCTTCGCCAGTACTCTACCACTTGAGCCATTCCTCGAGCCCAGCTTTGTGCTGGTTGTTTTGGAGATGAAGTCTCACAGACATTTCTGCCAAGACTGACTTCAAACCATGATCTTTCAGGTTTCAGACTCCTGAGTAACCACCAAACCCAGCTTCTCTGGTTACATTTGAGATAGGTTCTTAATTTTTTACCTGACCAGCCTGGACCACAATTCTCTTATTTATACTTCCAAAGTAGCTCTGATGACAGTTGTAAATCACTGTCTCAGCTTTTTCTGTTAATATGGAGACTCCCAAATTCTTTGTCTGGCTTATCTCAAACCATTATATTCCCAATTTTAGCTTCTTGTATGGCTAGGATTACAGATGAATACCATCATGCTTAGCTAATGATTTGAATAAAGCCTTGTGAACTTTTTGTCTAAGTTGGCCTTGAACATCTTATCTTACTAATCTCCATCTCCCAAATAGCTAGGAATACAGGCAAGAGTCACTGGCATCTGGCAGGAAAGCTTTTTTTTTTTTTTTTGGTCGGTTGTGGGGCCTGAACTCTGGGCCTAGGTGCTGTCTCCCAGCTCTTCAGCTCAAGGCAAGTGCTCTACCACTTGGGCCAAAGCGGCACGTCCAGCTTTTTCTGCTTATGTGGTGCTGAGGAATCGAACCCAGGGCTTCATGCATGCTAGGCAAGCATTCTTCCACTGAGCCACCTTCCCAGCCCAGAAAGCTTATTTTTAAATGACCAAAGTAATACAACAATGACAACAAAGAATTTACACAGAAAAAAGCAAATGACCTGTTTTCTCTTTCTCCCCAAGTATTTACTGAAAGGTATGCCACGATTCTTAGTTGCAAGGAACAGAAACCACCTTTGCAAACTTAAGAAGGAAATAATATCTGAAGGTCATCAAATAAATCTCAGATCTTGTACAAAGGTCAGCTAATCAAGCAGCAAATAGAACCAGCCCAGTTGCCAGTGAGTGACTCATGCCTATAATCCTAGCTACTCTGGAGACTGAGATCCAAGGATCATAGTTCAAAGCCAGCCTAGGCAGGAAAATCTGTGAGACTCTTATTTCTAATAATGCATACAGAAAGCCAGAAGTGAAGCTGTAGCTCAAGTGGTAGAGCACTAGCCTTGAACAAAAAAGTTCAGGGACAGTTGCCTGGCCCTGAGTTCAAGCCAAAGGACTGGCATACGCACCCGCACGCACACACACGCATACACACAGAGTTCTCAGCAAAGTGACAGAGAGAATAAAGTGAGTTAAACAGTGAAAGTTGGTGAGCAACAGAGCAAGCTTATATTGTTCTTTCAAAGCAATAGTTATATACTAGATCTACAACTAGAGTTGTCTAGTTAAAGGTATGGCAGTACCATGGCCTCCTTCACCAATGCCTACTGTTGTCTTTATGAGTTCTCTTCTGTCTCCTGTGTCTTCATTTGTTCAAAAATGGCAGATTCTTTGGTGAGAGTATCCAAATGACCAAACCTCGATCATGAGGGATAGGAGAAGGGAAATTTTAGGTATCTATGGCTTTTCTTGGGGGAGGCTGCCTTCTCTCCCATCAAGACTAACATAGAAGAAGAAGTTTCAGGAGCTGGGCAACCAAAAATAAAAACAAAACAAAACAGGAAAGCAAACAATCTCCTTCCAAATGTTTACTGTTATCTTACATCATCAGTTTATCTAGTCACTCAGCGAACTTCCACACACAGGGTTTACTGTGTGTACATTGGGAAATATAAAATGATAAGCCATGACCCTTGGAAGCCAGCCTTCTCTGAGAGATTGTTTTCTAAATCATCTGCTCTCAATCTGTGATGGTGAACTAATGTGGCAATAGAAAGTGTTTCACTTCTCTGAAGAAAATGCAATGTATAACATTTGGCCAGTTTTTATATTACAATGTATTGTATTAAGTGAAAAACATAAGACACAATCCTTCTAAAATAGTCCCATGTCAAAAAGATAAAACATACACAGAAGAAAATAAATATGTGACAAGATGTCATTAGAGGATCCAGGATATATCTGGGCCCTAGTGGCTCACACCTGTAATTGTAGCTACTCAGCTAAGCTACCCGTCTCTATGAAGAGGACTATGGTTCAAGGCCAGCCTAGGTTCATAAGATGTCATCCCAGCAGAAAAAAAAGCTGGCACGGTAGCACTTGTCTGTCATTCCTGCTACAGCGATAAGTGTAAATAAGAGGTCCAGGCATATACACTCAGACAGAAAGCAGGATCTTGTCTAAAAAAATAAAATAAAATAACCAATGCATTGGGCTGATGGGGTGGCTCTAGTGGTAGAGCACCTACATAAAAAGCACAAGGCCCTGAGATCATGGCTCATAACTGTAATCCTAGCTACTCAGGAGGCTAAGATCTTAGGATCATAGTTCAAAGCCAGACCAGACAGAAAAGTCTGTGAGACTCTTATCTCCAATTAACCACCCCAAACCCAGAAGTAGTGCCAGCCTTGAGCAAAAGAGTTCAGGGACAGAGTCCAGACCCTGAGTTCAAGCCCCACAACCAACAGGGAAAAAAAAATCTAAAGCAAAAGTACTAGAGGTATGGCTCAAGTAGCAGAGTGTTTGCCTAGCAAACAGGAAGAAAAGAAAACAAGAGAAGAAGAAAGCAGAGATTATCATATGAACAAAAACCAACATCTAACTTTATGTTGATTTTGAGTCAAAGATGAAAACAAATTGGAAGTCAAATGATACATAAATATATACCATACAAATACCAATTATCAGAGAGCTAGAATAGCAATTCAAATATCAGACAAATTTAAGATAAAAAATGTTATGAAAGGAAATAAAGATGTATAATGGGGAAAGTATCTATCCATCACAAATATGTAACAATCATAAACATGGATGTAGCTAACAGTGGAGCAAAAAAAATTATAAAAAACAAGATAAATAAATAAATAAAAATAAATGAAATAATTGAAGGAATATGCAATTCTATAATAACTGAAGTCAGAAACTGCAACAATGCATTTTATTTTTTTTTTTTTTTTTTTTTTTTTTTGATGAAGCCAGGACTGGAAGCCAGATGTGCCTCCCTCCAAAATGCCTTTGAGCAACACTACCTTACTTTTTTTTTTTTTTTTTTTTTTTTTTATTGTAAAGCTACTATACAGAGGGTCACAGTTACATGAGTGAGGTTATGAGTACACTTCCTCTTGAACATTGTTACCCCCTCCATGCAACAATGCATTTTAATAATTGCAGAAAATAAACAAAGACCCAGAAGACTTGAGCAGTACTAACTACAAACTGATCAGAGCAGATATGCCCCAGTGGAATACCTTATGCAACAATGGAAGGATAAAAATTCTTCTCAAGCACATATGGACCATTTTCAAACATAGATCATATGTTAGATCCTGAACTAAGCCTCACTAATTTGTCAGTTCTTCAAAAAGTTAAACATATAGCCTTTGCTACATAATAAGAGCCTGTCTCTAACGAAACAAAAGTTAATCCATAGATGCAAATGTTACTCAGCAATTCAACTCTTAGTATGTACCCAAAAGACTTGAAAACATATGTCCACATGAATATTTGTATATTCATTACAGTGTTATTATAAAAAGGAGCAATCCAACTATTTCTGCTACAGGATACTATGAGAAGCAGCATGATTATAAATTGTAGAGATAATAAGATTACTTGGACCATGTCTTAGCTCATTTTCTATTGCTACAGCCAAGCACCCTGAGGCGAGGTAATTTATAAAGAAAAAAAAAAAAGAGGTTTACTTAGATCATAGTTCTGGACCCTGGCAGTGAAACATCTGGCAACTCCATCTGTAGGGCCTCTGCTGAGGGTTTCTGATGCCATCTCTCTGACTCAAGACATGGCGAATGGCATCCCATAGTACCAGGGCTTGAAGAGAGGTCACATGGAAAGAGAGCCAGCAAGACACAGGAAGAGTCAGGTTGCTTCTTTATAGCAACCTGCTCTTGCAGAAAAGAATCCACTCCTGTAAAATCTAACCCATCCCACAAGACTAGCCATTGAATCCCAGGACCAGAGCAGTTTGTGACTCATCACCTCCCTCTAGGCCCATGTCTTAAAGGAACCTCCACCTTTCAATACCATTACATTTGGGACTAAGCTTTCAGCCTGAGTTTTGGCCAGAACAAACCACTCTCAAATCACAGCAATGGGATTCTCTGAAAGTTATATCTATGTCCAAAAGGAAAAGAGCTAAAGAATCAGAAAAACAGTGGTATGAGTCAGAACAAACCACTCTCAAATCACAGCAATGGGATCCTCTGAAAGTTATGTCCGGGTCCAAAGGGAAAAGCGCTAAAGAATCAGAAAAACAGTGGGATGAGTCACTCTGACGTCTCAGGAAGATATGATCATCATTTCTAGGAGGTAAGACGCAGATGAACTGTCCATTCACTATTTGCCTAGTTGAACTTTTCAACTATTTACCTAGAAAGAGATGGTTCATCTGCATATGCTTACACATGTTGGATATGTGTTCATAGTTTTGGGACCTTATGCAGGTTAGTGTCCTTCTGGGAAAGAGTTGATAATTTTGGAAATAGTTGCTGCTTTTGATAACTAGGATTCTAGTTCCTAACTCCAGAGAGCTGACATTCACACCAATTTCTTTTTTTGGTCTGTTGTGGGGCTTGAACTCTGGTCCTGGACACTGTCACTTAGCTCTTCAGCTCAAGGCTAGTGCTCTACCACTTGAAACACAGAGCCACTTCCTCATACCAACTTTTAAGGGTCCAAGATGTCCAGTCTTCTTTAGGGAAGGAGCTCAGGATGTTTGGCTTAGGTCTGAACCGCAAGGCCAGAATGCTGGAGGAGTTTTCATTAGAAATAAATAAATTTGGAATAAATTTAAACAAGTGACTCCCTAGCATATTCTAAAAGACTCCTGGGTGGTCTAGTTTACCATACTTTCCCCATATTTTCAGGTTAATGTATGTCTTAATTTTATACCTTCTGCAGGTAGTAGGAGGTTTAGGTTTCTGTACCCTATTCTTTCTCCAGTTCAGCTAACTGTTGTTCATGTTGATTTTATATCAACCACTGTGCTCACTCTTAGTGGGAAAGCAGAGGTGGGTAAAACATGATTTCTGTCTAGGAGTACCTAGACTAGAGGGAGAAGTATTTAAAATAGCTCAGTTTGCCAGGCACCAGTAGCTTACACCTGTAATCCTAGGTAGTCAGGAGGCTGAGATCTAAGATGCATGGTTCGAACTAGCCTGGGCAGTAAACTACTCAAAAACAACAACAACAACAACAACAACTGAAAGTGGCACTGTGGCTCAAATGGTAGAGCACAAGCCTTGGGCAAAGAAACTCAGGAAGGCTGGGAGCTGGTGGCTCATGCCTATAATCCTACCTACTCAGGAGGCTGAGATCTGAGGATCATGGTTCAAAGCCGGCCCAGGCAGGAAAGTCGGTGAAACTCTGATCTCCAATTATCCACCAGAAAACTGGAAATGGCACTGTGGCTCAAGTGGTAGAGCATTAGTCTTGAGCTGAAGAGCTATGGGACAGTGCCCAGGCCCAGAGTTCAAGGCCCATGACTGACAACAACAACAACAAAAAGCCAACTTAGTTTTACACAATATTAAACACATATACACAGACACACAAAGCAACTATAAAAGGGGCTGGGAAGGTGGCTCAGTGGTAGAGCGCTTGCCTTGCATGCATGAGGCCCTGGGTTCGATTCCCCAGCACCACATAAGCAAAAAGAAAAAAGCCGGAAGTGGCGCTGTGGCACAAGTGGTAGAGCGCTAGCCTTGAGCTGAAGAGCTGAGGGACAGTGCCCAGGTCCAGAGTTCAGGCCCCAAGACCGGACCCCAAAAAAAAAAAAAAAAGCAACTATAAAATATACGAGGGAAAGGAATCAGGAGAACTACATACACAGAGAACATTGATTTCACCAGGATCTAAAAGAAAAAAATGTCAATAAGGGAAAGATAATCCCCCCCATTTTGGTGCCAGTACTGGGGTTTGAACTCAGGTCCACTAACCTCCCCCTTCTTAAGGGGAAGGGGTCAGTCATGGGGCTTGAACTCAGGGCCTTGGCTCTGTCCCTGTGTGTTTCCGCTCAAGGATAGCACTCTACCACTTTGAGCCACAGTTCTACTTACAGTTTTCTGGTGGTTAATTAGAGATAAGAGTCTCATAGACTTTCCTGCCTGGGCTGGCTTCAAATTGTGATCCTCAGATCTCAGCCTCTTGAGTACATAAGATTACAGGTGTGAGTAACTGGTGTCTGGCTAAACCAAGACTTTTGAGTTCTGAAGTTAGATCCTGCTCATCTTTGTTTTGTGCTAGGGATAAGAAAAGTGTTCAATACATGGTTGTTCAATGAGTATAGTTTCTAGGCTGATATAACAGCATGAAGGTTTAGAGGGAAGATGTAAGGGTATGGAGGGAAATGCACTTGGGGAATGGCAAATGTCTAATGTGGCTTCAGTGAATATAAGCTATAGAGGAAATTAATATGGAAATGAAATGGAATCAAATTATTATGAGAGCTAGAAATGTGGCTTAGTGGTAGAGTGCTTGCCTAGCATGCATAAAGCCCTGGGTTCGATTCCTTAGTACCACATAAACAGAAAAAGCAAGAACTGGCATAGTGGTACAAGTGGTAGAGTGCTAGCCTTGAACAACAAAAAAAAAGATCAGGGGCTGGGAAGGTGGCTCAGTGGTAGAGTGCTTGCCTTACATGCATGAGGCCCTGGGTTGGATTCCTCAGCACCACATAAGAAAAAAAAAGCCAGAAGTGGTGCTGTGGCTCAAGTGGTAAAGCATTAGCCTTGAGCTAAACAGCTGAGGGACAGCACCCAGGTCAGCGTTCAGATCCCATGACCCACCCCCCCAAAAAATTTAAAAAAAAAAAAAAAAAGAAGCTCAGGGACAGTGCCCAGACCCTGAGTAAAAGTCCCAGGACTGGCGCGCGCGCGCACACACACACACACACACACACACACACACAGCCCAAAGAAAATACAAAATTATTATGGAAATAAAATGAGACATTTGGTACTATATTAAGAATGCCATGCAAAGGGTCTAAAGCATGACTTAAGAGGTAGAACATAACTCCCTAACAATCCAAGTTCTTCAGTTCAAACCAACACTGCCAAATAAAAAGGTGTGGAGCTTTGGCACTGTCCCTGTGATATTTTGCTCAAGCTAGCACTGTACCACTTTGAGCCACAGCTCCACTTCTGGTTTTCTGGTGGTTAATTGTAGATAAGAGTCTTACAAGCCGGGCACTGGTGGCTCACGCCTGTAATCCTAGCTACTCAGGAGGCTGAGATCTGAGGATCGCGGTTCAAAGCCAGCCCGGGCAGGAGAGACCGTGAGACTCCTATCTCCAATAAACCACCAGAAAACCGGAAGTGGCGCTGTAGCTCCAGTGGTAGCGCACTCGCCTTGAGCTGAAGAGCTGAGGGACAGCGCCCAGGCCCAGAGTTCAAGCCCCACGACTGACAAAAAAAAAAAAAAAAAAAAAAGAGTCTTACAGAGTTTCCTGCCCTGACTGGCTTCAAACCTCCATCCTCAGATCTCAGCCTCCTGAATAGCTAGGATTACAGGCAGCATCCACCTTAAAACGTTTGGTTTGGTTTTTTATAATGCTATGCTAAGAAGTTATGCTAAATTTCATATGAAATAAGCATTTCCTTCTCTGGGACAAAAAAAATCATTGTTCACCTTTGTATCCTATTACCTAGAACAGGGCCAGAAATTTAGAAGTTAGACTGCCTACTTGAATGAATGAAAATGCAATTAATAAATTTCATTTCATTCTGTCTTCATCTTACTTTGATGATAATACTCCCCTACTTTTAATTGTAAATTTTACAGTCAGAGAAACATTTCAGTTCTGTAATATCATTTAAAATATTATTGATAACATACCCATACATTTTTTAGGATTGAAAGGTAGATATTGTCACCATTTTCCTACAGATGTTATTATTCTCATACCCAGTGTGGAAAAAAAGACTCAATTTCCTCTAGTATCTCTTCATTTAACCAAAGGACTTATGAGTCGCCCTTGTATATGGCAGGTCTCACCTGAGTACCGCAGTCTTATGCTACACCCAGGATTTCTACATACCCAACAAACAGATACAGTTCACAGATACAGGAATATTTTTACTACATGGGGAAACTTAATCAGATTCTTACACATTTCTGTTCTTTTCCATGGCTATTATCAGATCACTCTTCTTGTTCTTTCCCCATGCAACAAATTTAACCCATCATTTTCTTTCTTTTTTTTGGCGGGGGGGTGGGGTGGGGTAGGGGGTGGGGTGAGGAGGTCCAGTTGTGGGGCCTGAACTCTGAGCCTGGGCGCTGTCCCTCAGCTCTTCAACTCAAGGCTAACACTCTACCACTTGAGCCACAGCGCCACTTCCGGCTTTTTTCTTCTTGCTTATGTGGTGCTGAGGAATCAAACCCAGGGCCTCATGCATGTAAGGCAAGCGCTCTACCACTGAGCCACCCTCCCAGCCCCTAACCCATCATTTTCTCAAGTATTTTTCAGTATGTGTACTCTTCTCTGTAAAACAAAAGTTCTATCTTTTTTTGTTTTTTTAAATTTCTTTAAGCATAACTTTTGCTGTCCCATTTTATTCACTTTCAAATAAATAGGAGATTAAATCTGGCCTATAGAACTCCTGAGGACAGATTAATGAATGAGAGGAAGTAAAAAAGCATGGGTTATAACTTTAATATATAACTTTTGACAAAGCAATTCAATAGGCGATCTGGCTGCTTCACAAAGTAGTGAACTCCTGGTATGGAGTTCAGCTTCTGCCCTCTGGGGACATGGGTCAGCCTTACACATTTCCTCAGACATTTATCCTATTGTCTCAGTGTTTCCCTCTGTAGGTTAAATGTCCCTAGACCCTTCAACGTTTTCATATTTCTTGAGACAGTTCAGTATCGTGATATTGTTCTACCAAACTGTGTTATTTCTCAGTTTATCATGCAATTATGCCACATACTTACTGAGCGACTTCTGTGGTTCAGATACCACTTTAGGCAGCAGGAAGGTAGCAATGGAATGAGGATACAATAAAGTTCCTGTCATACAACCACTGTCCACTGGAAGAGACAGCTAATGAATAAGTAAAAAAAAAAGATTTAAATGTCAGATATGATAAGTACTAGGACAGATAAAGGAGGAAGGAGGAGATAGAGTACCAGGAGTTGGTGAACTGCTATTTCAGGCAGCATGGTCCATCAGTGTGGGCCACTAGCATAAGGTGGCAGGCAGGCAGAGATCTAAAGGCAGCAAGAGGACAGAAAGAATGGCCAGGGCATGAGAAGAACAACACAGTTGAAGTATTCGGAACAAGTATGACACTCCTGAGAAGGAAACATGATTTAGTTGATGGTGGTTCACAGTATGGGCAAAGAGAAGAAAAGTAACAATAAAAAAAAATGTTCAGGGCCTTGTAAACCAGTTACAAGGGCTTTGGTTTTTATTCTATGTGAGAGGGCAAGCCATTAGGATTTTATGAAGGGGGCAACATGATCTGATTTGTATCCTAAACCCATCTACTACAGATTCTAGGAAGGAAATGAAGTTTAAGATAAAGACAGATTCAGGGAACTTTACAATGTATGCACAGTTAGGAAGGAGGCTGATACTATATAATGAGAAGTTCTGGTATCACAGACCAAATATTAGCAGTGGGAATGTGAAAATAGTTGAATATTATACATATTATGAATATAGAGCTAATAAAATTTGCTGACAGCTTGGGAGTGGAAGTAAGAGAGAGGAATAAAAATAATGATTCCAAGAAATGCAAATTAAAGTTGTTAGAAATAAAGTCAGTGGTGGTCCATTATCAAGACAATACTAAGTAGAAAATTAGCAGTAGGGGCTGGGAAGTCAGCCCAATGGTAGAGTGCTAGCCTCACATGCATGAGGCCCTGGGTTCAATTCCTTAGCACCACATAAGCAGAAAAAAGCCAGAAGTGGCACTGTGGCTCAAGTGGTAGAGTGCTAGCCTTGACCTGGAGAGCTGAGGGACAGTGCCCAGGCCCAGAGTTCAGGTCCCATGACTGACCAAAAAAAAAGAAAAGAAAAGAAAATTAGAAGTAACGTGCTTGCATAGCAACTTGAGGTTATGACAAAATTCATGCATTGGAAAGCCTCATAGATAAACAGGATGGATTAGAAGGGAACTGGGCCCATAAGCAAAGGAAGAATGGGCCACAATAAAATGAGAAAATGGATAGAAACTATAACATGACAGAAAGCACATAAGAATTCCCATCATGAAAGAACAAAGGGGCAGGGAGACAGTCAGAAGTCTGCTTCTAAATTTCAACTAACCTGGAAACGTGCATGTATTTGAATTATCCAACAAAAAGTCCTGTAACTTAGGCAACATCTAGGAGAGAATGTGAACTCTACATATCACAGACCAATGAGGAATTAATTGGTATTGTCATCTGGGAGAATCTGCCTGCTATCAGACAGACTACCTATCTTGAAAGACTGCCATTAAAGTCTTGCTTTTGTGGTATTTCTTGTTTTCAAGTCCTTCCTTTGAATTTTGATGTGTGTTTCTCATAAAGTGAGAAAGTGATCCCACTATTTACCAATCAGAATCATTAAAAAGAAAAAAAAACCAAGGAAGGCAGAAAAAAAGACAATATTGGCAAGAATATAAAACTACCGTACACAATCACTGCTTAAGTATATGCCTTCTAGGTATATATCCTACCTTACAGTAACATCTTTGTTTATTAAAACTTATATAGGATTCATCATAAAAGCATTATTTCCAATATCCCCCAAATAGTGCTCAGATATCCATCAAGAATCAAATGATAGGGGCTGGGAAGGTGGCTCAGTGGTAGAGCGCTTGCCTTGCATGCTTGAGGCCCTGGGTTCGATTCCTCAGCATCACATAAGCAAAAAAGAAAAAAGCCGGACGTGGTGCTGTGACTCAAGTGGTAGAGCACTAGCCTTGAGCTGAAGAGCTGAGGGACAGCGCCTAGGCCCAGAGTTCAGGCCCCACGACCGGACCCAAAAACAAAAACAAAACAAAACAAAAAAGAATCAAATGATAAGCAGGGCAAGATGGTAGATGAGAAGCATCTGCCATTTTCACTCTGAGAAGGTTTGGTGACACAGAAGAGACTAGATTCTGAAGATAGAAAGGGAAGAAGAGAATGCAGAACCACAAAGGAGGTGGCAAGAGGCAGAAAATTACAGAGAAACAAGCCGGGCGCTGGTGGCTCACGCCTGTAATCCTAGCTACCCAGGAGGCTGAGATCTGAGGATCGCGGTTCAAAGCCAGCCCGGGCAGGAGAGACCGTGAGACTCCTATCTCCAATAAACCACCAGAAAACCGGAAGTGACGCTGTAGCTCAAGTGGTAGAGCGCTCGCCTTGAGCTGAAGAGCTGAGGGACAGCGCCCAGGCCCAGAGTTCAAGCCCCATGACCGACCAAAAAAAAAAAAAAGAAAATTACAGAGAAACAGACCTAGCAGCAGAGAAGCAATGGGAGATCTGAACCAGTGCCCCCAGTTTCCCCAGATGGGGAAGGGGAGATGAACCCCAATACGAGGTATAACAGAGGGTCCCAGCATGCACTGCCAACTCTAACTGCAGCCCACACAACCCACAAACCTTAGCCCCAGTACAGGGCTTGGTGAAGCAGCACTGTCCTGAGGTGGGAGGCCAGCCAGCCTTGGTGAGGAGAAGTTTTCTGTGGCTCCCCTTATCTCTGTGTGAGACAGTGAGTCACCATCTTGAGAGTATGCCTATTGTCCAGACTAAATTATTCTGGGGACCTAGAGATAAGGAGCAAGCTTGGCTCAATGACTCACAGGACACAGGGACATGGAATATGGGAATGTCAGTCACAGAGATGGTTGAGCAGAGGAAAGAGTGTCTCACAGGGCCCTGCAGACATGCCTAATCTTGGGGAAATTACCCTGTCAGCCTAGATGCTAGAGGCAGTGGCTTGAGAAACCTGTTAGTGCTAGATTAGGAAGGCTTGGGACTGCCTGCCAAGTCACACAGCAGACATTGGCCTAGCAGATGTCATATTGACCCCCAGAAGAGTGCATCCACGATCCTGACACCCAGCCATTAAAGGTGCCATTAGAGGCAGCAGAGGCAACAAAGGCAGCTGCTCCCGCTGCTGGCAGTGAAGGAGATATGGGACTCCTGAGTCACATGACAGAGGCCCTACTAGACGGGGGACTCACCAATTGTCAGTGGTTCCACTCTTCCAGCCAGCTCGAGAGAGAATCACTTGAGGCAAAGGCAGTAAATCTGAGCCTGAGTTGTGCAAACAATTCGCTATTCCTGGGCTTGCCTCTAGGCAATGTGTGTACTGCTGAATAGAGCAGAACCCTTGCACTCAGACTTTGATCAAGTGAGATGTGTGTGTGTGTGTGTGTGTGTGTGTGTGTGTACAAAAGTAATTGAAGAGCTGGCTGTCAGTGGCTCACACCTGTACTCCTAGCTACTCAGGAGGCTGAGATCTGAGGATCACGGTTCAAAGCCAGCCTGGGCAGGAAAGTCCATGAGAGTCTTATCTCCAATAAACCACTCAGAAAACCAGAAGTGGTGCTGTGGCTCAAGTGGAATAGAGCTTGCCTTGAGCTGAAGAGCTGAGAGATAGTGCCCAGGACCAGAGTTCAAGCCCCACAACTGACCAAAAAAAAAAAAGTAATTGAAAATTTATATTTCCTTTTACATAAGTCTATCTTTGTTGCTGTTTGGGTTTGCTTGTTTTGATCTTTCATTCGTTTGGCTTTATTTTTTTTTCCTGTATATCTAATATAGACTATTGGTTGTTTCGTACCCCCTCCCATTTTAC
This sequence comes from Dipodomys spectabilis, assembly GCF_019054845.1. NCBI lineage: Eukaryota > Metazoa > Chordata > Mammalia > Rodentia > Heteromyidae > Dipodomys > Dipodomys spectabilis. Next base: position 12,477,805 of record NW_024870852.1, read on the forward strand.
TTAAAAAAACACACACAAAACGCAAAAACTCAGTATTTTAAAGAAACTGGTTCTTGCTGCTATGGAAGTTTACGAAGAAAAGAAGAGTTTACATCTATCAGTAAAAATTGTTTAGTACAATAATGTGTGTGGACAGGCTCTCATGCCGATAATCTTAGTTACCAGGAGGCTGAGATCTAGGCACTGCAATTCAAAGCCAGCCTGGGTGGGAAAGTCTGTGAAACTACTTGAATTAACTAGCAAAAAGCCAGAAATGAAGCTGTGGCTTAAATGGTAGGACAACATCCTTGAGCTAAAAATCTAAGAAACAGCGCCTACACACTGAGTTCAAGCCCCAGTACCAGCACAGAAAAAAAAAAAAGCAAAACAAAAAAAGAAAGGAAAGGATCTTTACAGACTATTCAGACATTGAAAAGATAACAAGGAATATTATAAATAATATTCTTTTGACGATATTTGAAAGACGAAAATTACCAAAACTCATTCAAAAAGAAATAGATAAGACAAATAGTTCTATATCTACCGAAGAAAATTGAGAACTTTCCAGTGACAAAACTCCACATCTAGATGGTTTTCCAAGAAAATTCTATTAAACATTTAAGAAAGAAATAATTACCAGTTCTATACAAATTCTTTCAAAAAATATGGGCTGGGAAGGTGGCTCAGTAGTAGAGCGCTTGCCTTGCATGCCTGAGGCCCTGGGTTTGATTTCTCAGCACCACATAAGCAAAAAGAAAAAAGCCGGAAGTGGCGCTGTGACTCAAATGGTAGAGTGCTAGCCTTGGGCTGAAGAGCTGAAGGACAGCGCCCAGCAGAGTTCAGGCCCCACAACCGAACCCAAAAACAAAACAAAACAAATTCTTTCAAAAAATAGAAAAAAGGACATTTTCCAAATCATCTTAGGAGGTTTGTTCCTGATACCAAAATGAGAAAAAGCTATAAAATCAAATTTCTTCAACAAACTACAAAGTACTGTCTCTGCTAGTAGCCAATATGAATGTCTAGTAGAAAATCTGGTTATACCTAAAGGTCATAGAATTAATTAATGACTTTAGCCATGTCACAGAATAATCACAAATATCAATTGTATTTCTATGAACGATTAAAAACAAAATTAGAAAAAAATTAAACGCATTACTTATAATAGTACCAAAAGAATAAAACAAGGATAAGTCTAACAACATACATGCAGAATCTTTATGCTGAAAATTATTAAATATTTATGGAAGAAAGAAGTGCAAACAGGGAGCTGGGGCTCATGCCTGTAATCCTAGCTATTCAGGAAGCTGAGAGCTGAGGATTGCGGTTCAAAGCCAGCCTGGGAAGGAAAGTCCATGAGACTCTTTTTTTTTTTTGGTCGATTTTGGGGCCTGAATTCTGGTTCTCTGTGCTGTCCCTCAGCTCTTCAGCTCAAGGCTAGCGCTCTACCACTTGAGCTACAGTGACACTTCCAGCTTTTTCTGCTTATGTGGTGCTGAGGAATAGAACTCAGGGCCTCATGCATGCAAGGCAAGCACTCTACCACTGAGCCACCTTCCCAGCCCCCATGAAACTCTTACCTCCAATAAACCACCAGAAAACCAGAAGTGGCACCGTGGCTCAAGTGGTAGAACATAGTCTTGGGCTGAAGAGCTCAGGGACAGTGCCCAGGCCCAGAGTTCAAGCCCCATGACTGACCAAAAAAAAAAAGAAAGAAATGTAAAAGAGATAACATGTTTACTGATTGGAGGACTCAATTCTGTTTTCCCTTAACTGATGTGTAGAAAACTCATATAACACCAAAACAGAGATTTTTTTCTTAATGTAAATTGCAATTAAATTATGTCTATACCTGCATGCCAATAGCTCATACCTGTAATCCTACCTACTTAGGAGGCTGAGATCTGAGGATTGCAATTCAAAGCCAGCCCAGGCAAGAGAGTGGATGAGACTCTTATCTCCAACTAACAGTGAGAAAACAGGAAGTGGTTCTGTGGTTCAAAGTGGTAGAAAACTAGCCTTGAGCAAAAAAGCTTAAGAACAGTGCCCAGGCCCAGAGTTCAAGCCCCATGACCAAAAGAAAAAAGAAAAAATACAAATGCAGAATCTATGAGCCATGACTTGATAGTAATATAAGAAAAAGACTAAAATTTTCATCTATACCTACATATATGTATATAATAGATATATACACATACACAATTTTTTTTGTTGGTGGTGGGACTAGAATTCAGGACCTGGGCACTGTCCCTAAGCTCTTCAGCTCAAGACTAATGCTCTACCACTTCAGCTATAGTGCCACTTCTGGTTTTTTGGTGGTTAATTGGAGAGAAGAGTCTCACAGACTTTCCTGCCCAGGCTGGCTTTGAACACGATCCTCAGATTTCAGTCTCCTGGGTAGCCCAGCTTGTCTAATTATTTTTCTTGAGTATGAAATTAAGATCATCTTATTCCCTCTTAATTTTCCATTTCCTCTCATTCTACAGAACTTAAAACCTTATCATTTGAAATTTGTTCCTCTTTTGTCTTTGAGAAGTCTTTGTAGCACAGGCTGACCTTGAAGACATGAGCAGATTTCTGAGGGGTTAGGGCACAGGACAGAGGAGTTTAAAAAAAAAAAAAGAATTAGCCGGACGGTGGAGGCTCATGCCTGTAATCCTAGGTACTCAGGAGGCTGAGATCTGAGGATCACGGTTCAAAGCCAGCCCAGGCAGGAAAGTCTGTGAGACTCTTATCTCCAATAAACCACTAGTAAACCGAAAGTGACACTGTGGTTCAAGCGGTAGAGTGCTCGCCTTGAGCTGAAGAGCGCAGGGTCAGCGCCCAGGCCCAGAATTCAAGCCCCACGACTGACCAAAAAAAAAAAGAATTAATTTTATTATTATTTTTTGTTGTTTAGGTGGTACGAAGTAATCAAACCAAGGCCTCATGCATGCTAGGCAAGCGCTCTACCATTAAGGCACATCCCTAGACCCAGAGGAGCTTTTGGTTGGAGGAAAGGAAACGCAAGACCCACAGTGCAGTAGAATCACAGTACTGGAGGCTGTGGTGAAAAGTGGGGGCCAGAGGACAGGGTGCAGAGATGAGTAGCTGCCAAGAACACACTGTGCTGACCTCATAGCTTTGCCTCAGGCTGGCTCTGGACTTAAGCCAGCTTGGGCTTCTATTTCCTCTTTCTGGATTGAATCTGTCAGGTCCTAGCTCAAATCTGTCACTTAATTGTGTAATCCAAATCCTTTTCCTCTTTCTCCATGTATTCCATAATTATTTACCTTAACTGGCTCCAATAACACTTTCTCCAGTTGGCACAGCCCTTTTATGTCTGTTTATCTCTTTTGACCCACAGGAAGGAGAATTAGCCCTACTTTTGTGAAAAGGAAATAGTCTCAGAAAGGTTATTATCTAATGTCACCTTTTTAAATTGTGTCCTAGACTCTTTCCATTATGTATACTCTACCGCCCCCTACTGGGAGCATAGCATAGGTACTAAATCACAAGCTACATTAGTTCACTTAATGAATTATTTTCATTGAGAGCCTACCCTGTGCCTGAAACAAGGTTAGTGTGGTCCTGTGCTCATGCAGTCATATGATGTAGAGGGAGAGATGGGATAACTCAGATGGCTTCATTTCAATTCAGATGAGTGCTATGAAGTACAATGTGATTTTGAAACTTAGTGAAATCTTACATGAAGAGGGATCCATAGGAATACATTGTTGACTGGCAATAAGGGAATTAAGAAGGGATCAAGGATGTCTGCCAGGTCTTAAGCAAGCACAGCTAGGCAGATGGGGAAGCCTAGAGGGGGGTAAGATTTGGAATGGAAAGAACAGGAACTTGCTTGTCTTAGGCCTTTTGCAAGTTGGGAAGTTGATGCGATAGTAAGATATAGCTGTGGAATAAATAAGCAGTTGGACTTAGGACTTTGGGGCCTGGGCCTAGAAATAGACATAAGAATTGAGGAACTGTTGGAATGCAGACAGTATTGGGAACTGGAGCAATGGATGGAAGCTCTTAATGAAGGGGGAACAGAACAGGACTGATAACTGCCTTGAGAAACTTTTGAATTTGGAACTAACAAAAGAAAACCTAGAGTGAGGGGCTGGAGAAGTAGGGAGAAGAATGTGACTAAGAGCTAATAGATGGTGTGAGAGAGCTGGGGAAAGTGTGGAAGACAGTGAGTGAGGTGACAGGGTTCAAGGAAAACTTGTCAAAGCAGGTCACATCAGAGTTCTTTCTTGGCAGGTATGTAGGTCATGCAGGAAAAGAGATGGTGGTGTCGAATGACACTAAGAAGCAAGGCCAGTTTCATGGGCCCTAAACCTCCGCAGTCACACAAGGATCCAGACTAGTTTTAATTCTCTACTATTGTCATCTCCAAGTTTTAGTTCTTTCTCTCTGTGTGTGATGGCACTGGGACTTGAACTCAGGGTCTAAGCACTGTCCCTGAGCTTTTTCACACAAATCTAGAGTGCTACCACTTGAGCTATAGCTCCTCTTCTGGCTTTTTTACTAGCTAATTAGAGATAAGTATCTCATGGACTTGGCTGTCCTGTCTGGTTTTGAACCATGTAAGCTGCCAATGCCTAGTTTGTATATGCTCTTGTGGGAAAAAAGCTAAGCAGGCTGTATGCCAGCAACTCATGTCTGCAATCACAGCTATTCAGGAGGTTGAGATCTAAGGATCATGGTTCTAAGCCAGCCTGGGCAGAAAAGTCCATGAGGCAATCTTAGCTTCCCACTCATTTTCTATGTAATTGGACTTTAATTATCTTCATTCTAAGATCTTTCAAATTCGTGTTCCACTCTTGGCCTCTTTCCTGAACCCAGAGCCATACATCAAAATAGCCGACGTGCCATAGCCACTGGAGTATTTAATAGTCATTTCCTTCTTACTGTGCCTAAACTGAGCTCTTGATACTTCTATTCAAACCTGTCCCCCTGTGTCTTCTTTGTGACAGATAATAACAACTCTGGTCTTCTAGTTGTTCAGGTTCAATTTGATCCTTCTCTTTTACTCATACTCCATATCTATTACATTGCCTAATTGATCAGCTCTGTTTTCAAAATCTATTAAGAATACAGACGGGCAATGATGGCTCCTACTTGTAGTCCTAGCTACTCAGGAAGCTGAGATCTGAGATCAATGTTCAAAGCCAGCCTGGCCAGGAAAGTCCACGAGACTCTTGTCTCTAATTAACCACCAGAAAGCTGGAAGTGGCTCAAAGTGATAGAATGCTAGCCTTGAGTACCAAGAGCTCAAGGACAGTGCCCAGGCTGAGTTCAAGCCCCATGACCAACAGAAAAAAAAAAAACAAACTGCCAGCCAGGCACCAATGGCTCACACATGTAATCCTAGCTACTCAGGAAACTGAGATCTGAGAATTGCAGTTAGCCAGGATAGCAAAGTCCATGAGACTCATCTCCAATTAATCACCAAAAAACAAAAATCAAACAAAACCCTGGAAATCAGAGCTGTGGCTCGAGTGATAGAGTGCTAGTTCTGAGAACAAAAGCTCAGAGACAATACCCTGGTGCTGAGTTCAAGCCCCAGGATGGTCTCTCTCTCTCTTTCACACACACACACAGACACACACACACACACACACACACACACAGACACACACACACACACACACTAACTACATCTCAAACTACATCTCACTGTTCTACTTGGACCCTGGCTAAAGCCATTATCATCTTGAACTTGGATTGTTGCAATCACCTCCTCCTTAGCCTTTTTGCTCTCGGCTTTCAGTCTTTCTCAGCCTAGGAGTCAAAGTGGTTAAGCCAAAAAGGCTCTTCTCAAAGCTTCTACTGGCTTCCTATCTCATGTAGAACACTCCTCCCTTGTGACCTTACTGTCTGGTACTCCTCCCTTTCTTTTGTCTCCAGCCATGCTGGGTTTTCCTCAACTTGCCAGCCATACTCTTTTGTCTGAGAACTTGTACACTCACTCTTCCTTCTGCCTGGGATCCATTTCCCTCAGATAACTGCATCGTCCACTCCCTTGTTCCTTCAGACCTTAAAGACAAACAATAACAACAGAAAAAAAAACATTGTCTTCTTCCTGAGATCTTCCCTAGTCAATCTATGCAAAAAATACCCCTCCCCCTCCCTCTCTCATGCTCTCTCTCTCTCATACACACAAACATGCACCCATGTACGCACATGTGCACACATGTCCCACACCCACATACAAACTCAGATTTTCTGTCCTAGCTTCCTGCTTTTCTCAGAAGTTACTATCTAAATACATCTTTTCAGAGAATCAAAAGATGTCACACATATATACAGACAAGAACAACAGCATAATGAAACTCACCAAATGATGTTTGAAAAGAGAGGAGGGAAGAATGGGAGAAGTGAATTTATTCAAGGCACACTATGTGCGTGTATGGGAATATTATAAAGAAATACCCTCATTTTACTAATCTAAGTTAACTCAAAAATAAAAATTTGATTGTTTTGCTAGTCCTGGAGCTTGAACTCAGGACCTGGGCACTGTCCCTGAGCTTCTTCTGCTCAAGGCTAGTGCTCTACCACTTGAGCCACAGCACTATTTCTGATCTTGTCTGAGTTTATTGAACATAAGGGTCTTACAGACTTTCTTGCCTGGGCTGGCTTCCAACTGTGATCCTCAGATCTCAGCCTCATGAGTAGCTAGGATTATAGTACAGGTATGAGCCACTGGTGCTGGCAACAATAAAATGTTTTAAAAATTAGTTTGTTGTCTGTCATTCCCATTATAATGGAATTTTTTGTTGTTGTTGTTGTTGGTTGTGAGGCTTAAACTCTAGGCCTGGGCGCTGTCAGCTCAAGGCTAGCTCACTATCACTTGAGCCTCAGCACCACTTCTGGCTTTTTCTGTTTATGTGGTGCTAAGGAATCAAACCCAGGGCCTCTTGCATGAGAGGCAAGCACTCTACCACTGAGTCACCTTCCCAGCCCCAATGGAAGTTCTTTGAAAACAGATTTTCTTTATTCTTTCTTTCTCTTTCAGGTGATACTGTGGATTGAACTCAGGGCTTCTTTTATGTTATATTTGTATATTTATTTTTCAGATGGAGTCTTACTTTATTAGTGGGCTGGCCTAGACTTTAATTCTCCCACTTGTACTTCCTGTATTCCTGGGATAATCTGCATACACCAGTGTCTAGCTATTGGTTGTGTCTAGCCAAAAATGTCTCACAAACTTTTTTTTGCCTGGGCTACCCTTAAATTTCTATCACTTAATCTCTGCTTTCCAAGTAGCTAAGGTTACAGGCTTGAGCTACCATGCTCAACAAAACCAACATTTATTTTATTTTTTATTTCTTTTTTGTTGGTCCTGGAGCTTGAACTCAAGGACACTGTCCTTGAGCCAATTTGTGCTCAAGGCTAGCACTCTATCACTTGAGCCACAGTGCCACTTAGACCTTTTCTGTTTATGTGGTACTGAGGAATCGAACCCAGGGTTTCATGCATACTAGGCAAGCACTGTACCACTAAGCCATATTCTCAGCCCAAAACCAACATTTTTTTTTTTTTTTTTTTTTGGTCCGGTCATGGGGCCTGAACTCTGGGCCTGGGCCCTGTCCCTCAGCTCTTCAGCTCAAGGCTAGCGCTCTACCACTTGAGCCACAACGCCACTTCCGTCTTTTTTATTTTTTTTTGCTTATGTGGTGTTGAGGAATCGAACCCAGGACTTCAGGCATGCAAGGCAAGCGCTCTACCACTTAGCCACCTTCCCAGCCCCAAAACCAACATTTTTTAAAAGTCAGTTTATTGTTCTATATCATCCCCTAGGAAAGTGTTCAACACCAACCAGTCATTTAGTTAATAAGTATTTGTTGAACTTAATTGAAGTCAAATGTTATTGTGCCACTCTTTTATTTAAAAGCCTCAGGGCCCAGCATTACTCAAATGCCTGTAATCCCAGCACTCAGGAGGCAAAGGAAAGAGGATCATGAGTTCCCAGCCAATCTTGGCTGCATTGTGAGATTCTGTCCCCCAAAAACAAAACAACAAAAACAAAAACAACCATCACAAACAACAACAAATATCTCAGTGATGTTTGACTGTTTATCACAGCTTTATTCAAATGTTTTGGTTTCAGGACAAAAGCCAGGGGCTTGTACACGGCAGGAAAGCATTCTGCCACTGAGCTAACATCCTTGGCCTTCTTGACCACTTTTCAAACTCCTTGGCTTTCCTCTTAGATGTCTCAGGTCTTTTGTCCTTCTCTTTGATTTTTTTTTTTTTTGTCAGTAATGGGGTTTGAACTCAAGGCCTGGCCACTGTCCCTGAGCTCTTGAGCTCAAGGCAAGCGTTCTACCACTTGAGTCATAGCACCACTTCCAGTTTTCTGGGGGGTGTACTGGAGATAAAAGTCTCACGGACTTTCCTGCCTGGGCTAGTTTTGAGCTGTGATCCTCAGATCTCAGCCTCCTGAGTAGCTAGGATTATAGGCATGAGCCACCGGTGATGGCTTCTCTTTGATTTTTAACTTCCAAACTTATCTGCAGGGCAAGAAAAAGATCCTTCCTACACCTTCTTCTGAACTCATTGCTAGACTCATCTCAATGACTTCATGAGCACTCCAGTTCCTCATCATCTCCCCCAAGAGAGTTTCTCCTCATAACTCCCTTTCTGTGAAGATGGCACCATTCTTCATCTGGGTTATCACAAATTTTTTCCATGCCCTTCTCTCTTCCATCCTCTGCCATCCTAGGGAGGAAAAGTGGATTCTGAGGTCAGATTGCTCCAGCTGATCCATTTATAAATCATACGAGCTTGACAAATGTATTCACAGCCTCCATTTCTTTATCTTGGTCGTAATAACAGCACCTGTTTCATAGGGTTTAATCCATGAGGACTGCATGAGATTTAATTCAATAAGGTGCTTATTAGCACAGTGTTTGGCACATAGTAGGCATTCAATAGATATGAATTATTATTGGGATAATAATTTTGTCCTTATATTAAGGCTTCTACAATAGATTCCAACTCATCTCCCTGCCTCTGTAAGAAGCAGCTTAAAAGATGGTTTTGCCAGGCTGGGAATGTGGCTTAGTGGTAGAGTGCTTGCCTAGCATGCATTAAGCCCTGGGTTTGATTCCTTAGTACCACATACACAGAAAAGGCCAGAATGCTAGCGTTTAGCAAAAGAAGCTCAGGACACAACAAAAGAATGTTTTTGCCGTGTCCTGAGAATGAACTAAAATCCCCCAGCTTTGTATTTGTGCTATCTGGACTATATTTTTTGTTTGCTGTCTCTTTGCAATCACCTTGTTTGCAGAAAGAAAGAGAAGATCCAGATATAAATCTTGTGCAGAAGGCAAACTGCCCCTCAAACAAGCAATACCTTCTTCTTATCTTAAAGCAAACAGTCAAAAAAATTCAGGAGACCACCTTGTTCCTGTTCTGTTCCAGTATTAAAGTGGTAACTTCTCTGGAACTCCTCCAAGGGCAAAGACTGAGCTAATGGTTAAGCAGGCCATATCTACAACTTGGGTCTGTTTTAACTATATATACCTCAGCGAGACCCTTTTCGTTCATGCTTGTAATCCTAGCTCCTCAGAAGGCCGAGATCTGAGAATCAGGGTCAGAAGCCAGCCCTGGTAGGAAAGTCTGTGAGACTCTTGTCTCCAATTAACTACAAACCTCCCCCCACTCCACACACACATAATCAGAGCTGGGAGTGGAGCTGTAGCTCAGTTGGTAGAGCACCAGCTTTGAGCAAAAAAGCTCAGGGACAGTGCCTAGGCCCTGAGTCCAAGCCCAAAGGACTCACACACAAACACACACAAATTAACTGTGTATACTTTTCTCACCCCGACCTCATTTCCTCATTTTTCCTATACAACCTGAAGTCAATGTCTGTAACTCTGAAGACAGCTGAATATGCACTGAAGTGCTGTCTTCCCATAGCTTCCATGTCATAAATCTTCCTTCCCTGTCCTTCACCATGGTTTTTTGGCATAGGGAGGGGAGTGATTGAATCTCACTTGGGACTCCTGGACTTTGGCCCTGGGGTCTAAAAACCCAGTTTCACCTTTTCCAGTTATTATTCTCTACCCTAGGAAGGGAAATAATATGGACCATCTAGTGCCAAGGAGCAAGTTTTTAAATGAAATGGATTTATTTTATTTGAAAAATTTTTACTGTTATTATAAAGAAGGCTTACCATTTCTTAAGTGTTTTTTTGTTTTGTTTTTTTTTGGGGTCCGGTCGTGGGGCCTGAACTCTGGGCCTGGGCCCTGTCCCTCAGCTCTTCAGCTCAAGGCTAGCACTCTACCACTTTGAGCCACAGCACCACTTCCGGCTTTTTTCTTTTTGCTTATGTGGTGCTGAGGAATCGAACCCAGGGCCTCATGCATGCAAGGCAAGTGCTCTACCACTGAGCCATATTCTCAGCCCCCAAGGCTTACCATTTCTTAAGCCAGGTAATGAATACATTTCATTTTGGACAATGTCACCTCTTCCTTTGTTCTCTCAGATCTTCCTTCCTGTCCCCACCCACAAATTGTATAGTTCATTTTCAACATAGTTTCTATTGAGTACCACTGATGCATTTACTCACCCAATGTCCTTCCATTTTTTTGCATCTCTCCTTCCCTCCCCCAAAGATGGATAAATGAACAAACAAGACAAAAAAGAAAAGAAAAAGAAAAACTCATTTCCAAAGAACATTTTTTTTTTTTTTTTGCTTTTTTGCCAGTCCTGGGGTTTAGGGATCTGGGTGCTACCCCTGAGCTTTTTTGGCTCAAGGCTGGCACTCTACCACCTGAGCCACCACACCACTTCTGGCTTTTTCTGTTTATGTGGTCCTAAGGAATCAAACCCAGGATTTCATGCATGCTAGGCAATTACTCCACCACTAAGCCACCTTCCCAGCCCAAGAAGCAATCTTAAACAGTAATATTAGCATTGTTTTATTAAAGAGGAACAAGCCAAGTTTTCTTTTTGCTTATGTGGTGCTGAGGAATTGAACCCAGGGCCTCAGGCATGCAAGGCAAGTGCTCTACCACTGAGCCATCTTCCCAGCCCCACAAGCCAAGTTTTGAGCACATGTTTAATCCTAAAGTTTGTGCCCTTTCCATACCTCCAAATTATCAGGTAACCATAAAATACTAATTTTCCCACAAATTATCCTGCTCAAGAAACCTTCAGCCACCAACCCCTTCAGAATGTGATCCACACACTGTCTTAGCATTTCACATCACGCACTACTTTTTTTTTTTTTTTTTTTGTCAGTCGTGGGCCTGAACTCTGGGCCTGGGCGCTGTCCCTCAGCTCTTCAGCTCAAGGCTAGCACTCGACCACTTGAGCAAGCTACAGCACCACTTCCAGCTTTTTCTGCTTATGTGGTACTGAGGAATTGAACCCAGGGCTTCATGCACGCAAGGCAAGCACTCTACCACTGAGCCGCCTTCCCAGCCCCCCACGCACTACTTCTTTATCCAGCACTTTCCTACAGGAACTCTGTCCTCCACAAAAACTTATCCACCACCCCAATCACAGGCAGTATGTATATCCTCAACTTCTTCCTACTTACCTTCCCTTATTTAATACCGGCCCTTTCCTTCAGGGCCTAGCTAAAGCCTTTCTGATGACCCCCAAGCCCCCTGTAGCACATGCCTGTGATCTTTCTTTTTTAATTATAATTTTATTGTTGTTATTATTGAGGCGATGTTCAGAGGGGATACCATTTCATAATTCAGGTAATGATAATGAGTAGCGATTCTTTTTTGGACATCACCACCTCTTCCTTCCCTTTCCCTCAGCATCCTTTTTTTTTTTTTTTTTTTTTTTGACACTTCTCACTAAGGTGTAAATCTCTATCCTTCCGTGAATGGGCTTTCTTTTTGGGTTTAGCATCTCAGGTAGCCCTGATCCCTGCATAGAAAAAGAGCCGGATAATTACAGGTTCTTTGGGATGAAAGCGGATCCTCCCAGCTGGGTGAGCTCTGTCGCTTTGGGGTGAGGGGCTGAGCTTCACCTCAACTTCACCTAAAGCTCCTAGCCTTTAAACACTGCACGGGTCTATTCTTCTCAACACCCGAGCCCCCCAGGGCAGCCCCTCGGACCCCCTTTTCCAAAGCCACCCTCTCTGACCCCCGTGTTTCTTCCCCTCCTTCTCCTCCAACCCAGCCCTTCCCCCGGGGCCCCGCCCCCGCCCCCGCGCGCCCACCGCAGACCCTCGCCCCGGGGTGGGGGCAGACCCCGATCCTAGGGGCGCTCCCCCAAGATCGGGTTATTTTCACGGCTTCCCCCCCCCCCTCCCCTCGGCCCTTCCCAGAGCCGCTCCGGGCCCCCGCCGCGGAGCTGCGCCCCAGCCGCGGCGACCTCTTCCCCGGCGCGGCGGCGGGGCCCGGCCGCCCCCCAGCCGGGGCGGGGCGCGCGGAGGCGGGGGCGCGCTGGCGGCCGAGGCGGCGGCAGCGGCGGCGGCGGCGGCAGGCGGGCCGGGCGCGTGTCCGCGGCGCCGTGACTCGGCGGCTCCGCAGCGGCTGCAGCGGGAAGACCCGGCCGGAGCCGCCGCCGCCGCCGCCGCCGCCATCGCAGCCGGGCGGCCGGGCCCCGCCGCGGGGATGCCGAGGAGCCGGGGCGGCCGCGCAGCGCCGGGGCCCCCGCTGCCGCCGCGGCCGCCGGGCCAGGCCCCGCGCTGGAGCCGCTGGCGGGTCTCGGGGCGGCGGCTGCTGCTGCTGCTGCCCGCTCTCTGCTGCCTCCCGGGCGCCGTGCGGGCGGCGGCGGCGGCCGGGGCCGGGGACCGGGCGGCGGCGGCGCGGGCGGCCGAGGCGGAGGCGCCCTTCGTCGGGCAGGTGGGGCCGGCGCGCGGGGCTCGGGGCCTCGGGGCTGGGCGGGGCGGGGGGCGGCGCCGGACCGAGCCCGGGTGGGCTCCGGGGCGGCGCGCAGGGGTCGAGGGAGGGCGGTGCTCAGGGTCCGGCCCCGGGGAGGCCGCACCGCGGCCGCCCGCGCCCGGCGCCGTTCAGCACCGCGGACAGGGGCGGCGGGCGGGGGCGGAGCCGCGGAGCCGCGGGTCAGGGCTGAGGGGTCTGAGGTGGGCCGAGGTGGGCCGAGGTGGGGCTGAGGAGGGGACGGCGGCCGCGGCCCCCCGGTGGAGGAGCGGGCGGTGCGGCCTGCGTGGCCGCGTGTGAGGGAACCTACGACGCCGCGGAGTAAATAGTGAGCGCGGCGGTCTGTGGTGGGCTGAGGAGAAAGCTGGCGGGGGAGGGAAAGCAGGGGAGCGAGAGCTCGGCCGCTTGCCGCCCCCCTCACCCCCCCCCCCCGCTTCCCGGGACCTGCAGAGTGGTCAGGGTGGACTTGTCCCGCGTGGCCCCCCGCGGGGCAGAACTGAGGCCAGCAGGGGTGGGGGTGCGGGGTGCAGGAAGGCGAATGTCAGCTCGGTTGCGGGGAGAAGTTTGTAACCGTCGGAGCGGCTCAGCCAGTTTGGGAGGCAGCGAGCTGATCAGCGCTGGCATGTGCGAGCCAAAGCTCCAGGCGGGGATTGGATGGATACGCGCATAGTACCTGCGTGGATACAGGCATCATAACAACCGTAAGGCCAGCTAGCATTCCCTGCGCTCGCGAGGCACAGGCCTGGTTGCTTTGTCTGATAGGAATGCACTCATAATGATCCTCCTTGCTGCTTCATGAAAGTGTGGCACTTCGTATCCCCATTTTACAGGTGAGGCTGTACACTCAGAGAGGTTAAAGGAATTGGCCCAAGGTCACGCGGCTAGTGCATGATGGAGTTGGGATTCTAACCTGGGCAGGTGGACCGTAGTCTCCTCCTAGCTAATTGTGACACTATTCTGTGTTACATGGGTTAGCAGGCCAGTTGGCTGATTTCTCTGGCCTCTTCCAAACCTAGGGGTCTGCAGTTCTAATCAAGAATAGTGAGACAGAGGTATTCTGGTGGGGGAAAAGCAGAGTGGTTGCCTGAATTATCTGGAGAGAAAGAGTGTACAAACCGTTTAGTTATCCAGAATAGCCTACCAGACCAGTGATTTCTAACTGAGCACAAGACTCAGAGGGTCATAAGTTCCCTGACATTTTGTGAAAATTTGTGTTTATGTAAATGTTGCCTTTCTAGGAGAGAATCCACACATTTCTTCAGATTCTCAAAGGGTTAAATGTTCCAAAAATTGAAGCTCTTTAAGAGAATGTTCTCCAAAGACACTGTTCCCCAAAGATCTTATAATTGCTCGTTGACTTTTAGAGAAAACTTTTTGTAGCTTGTGTTTTTGCTCTGTCTCAGATCAAAGTAATGTGTTTAGTGAGTTCTATACCCTAGAAGAAGCAGGATGCTCTTAGACTTCCTGAGTACAAAAAGGTGAAGTGGCAAGACCCTGGCCTGGGATTTAAAAGCCTTGAGCTTTCATCTGCCCTTGGCCTCTGGTGGTTTCTGTGACCTTGAGCCATTTCCTTGCCCTCTCTAGGCTTGAATCTCACCATCTCTAACACGAAGAAACGGAGCAGGATGATTACAAGTTTGAAACCTTTTTATTCCTGTGGTATTTCAAGCATTAAAAGGAGGTGATTTGCTTAAATATATCAGGATTTGAAGAGAGGCTATATTTACTCACTGGTGCTTAGCCTTACCACTTTTATAGGCTTTGAATATTGCACCTTGCTTAGCCTTTTTGTTTTCAAACTTAAGTTGCCTTGTTGTATCAGGCTATCCCCAGAATAGCTACATTCATCCAAAGGATCATTTTAGTTGCCCTTTGCGG